>NC_135926.1:8012238-9212238 GCF_964058835.1 Carex rostrata
TTAAATTCATACAGTTTCACTCCCACTGCCTCCTCTTCCAACTTTCTCCATCTCCATTTCCAATTCCAATTCCAATTCCTTCTCCTCTTCTCCTTCTCTCCCGATTCTAATCCTATTATTAATCTCTCCATCCTCCCTCTTTCTGTATTCCCCATACAAATAAGACCCCAATCCCCACACACACAGAACCGTCGCAACCGCCTTCTCTGACCCGAAATTATCCTTAAAAAACACAACGCCACCGACCACGTTAGCCGACACCACTGCTGTCATGCAAACACCACTGTGCAGGGATGATGTTAAAAAGATTAACCCAGCTGTACCCATGAAACACATCTGCCATGTCAGCACAGTAATCACGAGAACTAACCAATACAGTACTCCCGAAAGGTTCCACTGCCCGGTCTCCTTCCATCCACCCGGTGATGCCGTGGCACCAACAACTGACAGCAACGTTGCCGCCGCCTCCATTATCACTTGCACCTCAATGACCATGCGGAAATTAGTGACACCACGATAGACCAATTCCATCACGGGAAGATAGAGCGCGAACAAACCTGCTGCACCAAGAGTCGATGCATATCCAATTAAGTAGTGAACCCGGCTCTCACCGGCTAGTCTCTCTGAACTCTCGCCTGACCTTAGTGCAAGAAGCACCGAGCTAAGTGTCAAAAGAACAACAGTATTAGTGTTCGTGAAGGTTAACGGGTGCCGTACTAGGATAGCAGCCAGGACCAGTGTGAAACCTAGCTGAGTCGATAAAAGTAGAGACGAGGTAGATGCCGGAAGATACGACACACCCCATGAGATCAGGAGATTGTTGACCCCCAATAAAAGGCCTAGAAAAACACACAGAGACAGTAAACGAGGGGTGAAGCGTGAGAAGGGGCGGTAATTTACGGGTCGCGGGAAGATATAGAGAGGCACCAATAGGAGAGGGAATCCGAGTGACTGGACCAAGGTTGCGGTCCATTTGTTGTTACCACCATGAGCAAAGTAGAATCTAGAGAGGAGGCTAGAGGCTAGAGAACCGATAAAGAGAGCCGCATAATTCAGGCCTAGGAGGAGGTGATTGCACCGGTGATGAGGTGGTGGTTGCTCAGCTTGTTCTGCTGGGTTTGTTTGTTTGATGTTGTCTAGGTTGGCCATGAGAGAGAAATAAAGAGAGGGAAAATGATAGTGTGTTTTAAAGTGTTGTGAGTGGAGAAAATGGCCCAAGTGGGGGGTATTTAACAAGAGATAAGTGGTGTTTTATTACGCGTCAATATATAGGGAAGGCGTATTAGAGGTGTATTTTTTTTTGTTTTTGATTGAAAGCCCGTAGGCATTGTATTAGAGGTGTAGCCTGGGGGCTGGGTTGGTTGTTGGTATCAGTTACAGAAAGAAAAGAATAACAAGTACATATAAAAGAAAGGGAAAATATACGGTGGGGCCGTGGGGTCATAGGGTATAAGTTCTTGCGCTTATCTCATCATCATAGGTTTAGTAATTAATATCTGGATCCTTGGAATATAAATTGTGATTTTGTTATGATAATTTATTTCAGCGATATTCCAAGTTTATAGAAAACCATTAAAATGATTATCGTATATTCTTTCTTAATAATTTAATTATAATTTCATCTTTTTTATGTTACAAGTACTTGGAAAAAAAAAAAAACAGGAATAGGTTTATAGCAACTTATATTACCATATAGCTCAAATATGGATTCAAATCTACTACTTTTCTTGAGAAAAGGAGCACTTCTATTTTTTAATTTGAACCATTTAAAATCGATCAAACGGCTTCAATTACTCTTTTTTTTTATATATATAAATATAATCTATTAAAATGAATCAGATGTAATGGAAGCCGTTCGATCGATTTTGAACAATCCGAATTGAAAATAGAAATGTGCTCCTTTTCTTATAAAAAAAAAAAAAAAGTAGCAAATTTGAATCCGCTCAAATATATATTTTCATATACAGTCATAATTTTGGAGAGTGCTATTTTTTAAGGGCAACAATTGAGTTGTTGAGCGCCAACCGCCAAGAGAATATTTTATTTCTTAAAATCCAATTTGTCCTTCCGTAAAACTATCATTTATATCTATGCGCAGTTAATGCACTTCCCTAAAATTTATAGAAGAATGTATACTTATTTATTGGGATTTATTTGACCAACAACTCTAATAAGAAAATCCAACATAAATAACTACAAGCATGCAAATTACAATACGAACCACACTACATACTGGGCTTTGGTCGTGAATTTGTGATTCATTCTCCTATAGCTTCAGGTATGTTTGGATGTGTCAAGAATATAAACTATTTTTGAATAGGAGCTATTCGGAATAGCAATATAGATTCAAATAATATTTTGCTATTCGGAATAGCTAGAATAACTGTTATTCTCTATTCCTTGTCAGAGTACGTTTGGATGCATTCTAGAATAGCTACTATTGCGAATAATAAATTAAGAATAGCTAGAATAGCGCTAACTCAAAGCTATTCAGAATAGCTAAAAAGTTCTTGGCTGCACTCTTTGCAATAGTCGTTATTCCGACTTTTTTGTGTTGGAACAGCAGAATAGCGTTGTTCTGCTTGTTTGGAATAGCAAGTGTGATTGTTTGGATAGACTTGATTTAGAATAGCACTATTCTCATACCATCCAAACATACCTAATTAATATTATTCAAAAAGTGTGAAGAGAGGGAAAAATGTTTTCTTTTCGGATTTTTGCCAACAAATTTCCAAAATAATAAAATTGATATTACTTATGTTATCTTCACGTTGTGACACTTCGTTTGAGACCCCACTTGCCTATTTTTTTCTTAATTAGCACATTGTTAACACTATTTTTTATTGGTCACAGCTATTCATTATTCTAAATGTACAATTCAAATAACATTTTACTAATCCGAATAGCACCAATTTCACACTAATCTAAAAATCACTATTTTTTTTTCTATTCTCATTCACTATTTTAGCTCACATCCAAATGTACCCTCCAAAGACCAAGAACAGGGAGAAACTGATACCAAATTTATATACTCTCAATTAACTAATAAAGACAAAGCAAAAAAAATTATCAGGTAAGACTTATGAATCCCGTTACTATATCAAATGATGACAATTCAAATTTGATCAGCTCCGAACTTATCGGATAGATTTATTAGATAAGACTTATGAATCCGGTTAATCATATATATCATGATGACAATTCAAATTTTATCAGCTCCA
The DNA here is from genome assembly GCF_964058835.1 of Carex rostrata. NCBI lineage: Eukaryota > Viridiplantae > Streptophyta > Magnoliopsida > Poales > Cyperaceae > Carex > Carex rostrata. The sequence goes on from NC_135926.1 coordinate 8,015,460, forward strand.
AACTTATCCGATAGATTTTAGACGATAAATTCAAATTGTTCAAATTTATCTACTTCACAAGTGATAGCGTTTACATGCAAAATTTATAAATTTTTTTATTTTATTTAGTATGAAATGAAGCAGTACAAAAAAAAGGTTTTTCATTTAATTTAAATGTATTCATTTTTCAATATTTTTAACTATTTAACTTTTTTTTATACAAGTTTAACTACTTAACTTAATATTAATTGTGAAGTAAATCAGTTTGAAGTATATACATGATATTAAAGATAAAAGCAAAATAAACTTTCACACTCATATGATACCAAAGTAAGTTTACTTTTGTTTGTTTTGAACAGTAAACTTTCACACTCATATAATATCAAAGTAGGTTTCCTTTTGTTTGTTTTGTCTATTCAGTACCAGATGGGTGGTACCAGTTCTTTGTAATGGTTTCTAGTTTCAATGAAAATCGGAGGTTATCAATTCTTTCAACAACAAAAAAAAAACTTTCACACTCATATGACATGCACATGAGTAGCGATGGACCGATTTTTTTATTTATATCCAAAAAAAATTAAAAAAATAACCAAACCATTGCTATATTTTCAAAACTACTCAAAACGAAAAAAAAAATTTCTGGTTTTAGCACTAATTACCAATTTTTTTTTTTTTAAAACTCATGTCTAAAACCGGAAAAATATTTCCGGTATCCCAATTCTGGAAAAAAAAATTCCGGTTTTTAGTCCCAAAACCGGAAATTTTTTTTCTAGAAATGGAATTTGCCGGTCTCCAATTTTTTTATTTTTATAAACTCATTTTTTTATAATATATGTATAATATACATATACATATATAGAGATGGGCAACGGTGAGTTGTGAAGTAAAACACGTTTATACTCCACGCAATATCTTCATTTTCAAAGTTCAAATAGCCGATTCGAATCTTCCAACATGTTCTTCATAATAAAATATGCTTGGAAACTAAATTTTACATTTTTTGAAATTTATTTACTATTTATTAAGCCACTTTGAAAATTTGGGTGAACAGTAAAAAATAATAAAAATTTATGAACCACCAGATCGGCGATTTTCAAAGTGGCTTAATAAATAGTAAAAAAATTCCAAAAAATGTAAAATTTGGTCTCCAAGCGCATTTCAATATGGAGATCTTGTTGAGCGGTTCAGATTGACGTTTTGAACTTTAAAATCGCAAAATATGGGTGTGAAGTAAAATAGTCGCTTTACTTCGCAACTCACCATAGCCCATCTCTACATATATATACATATACATATATATACATAGAGGAGGGATCAAGTTACAACAATTTTTGAGTTACAACAAGTTACCACAATCATTTTCTACATTTTCAAAGTCCAAATTGTCGATCCAAACCGTTAGATATGATCTCTACAATAAAATGTGCTAGAGATCACATCTAATGGTTCAGATCGTCTTTTTAAATTTTGAAAACAAAAAAATGACTTATAAGCATATACCCTCATATGCCAATTTTTTTATTTATATCCAAAAATAATATAAAATTTTAAAAAATAACCAAATCGCTGCTGTATTTCCAAAACTATCCAAACCGGAAATTTTTTTTCCGATTTTAGCACCAATTACCAGAAAAACATTTTCCGGAAATTGATGTCTAAAACTAGAAAAAAAATTTCGGCATCCAATTCCGAAAAAAAAAATCCGGTTTTTAGTTCCAAAACCGGAAAAAAAAATTCTGAAAATGAGATTTTCCAAATTTAAAAAAAAAAAAATCATTTACATATATACATATACACATACATGTATTATATTATATATACATATATTATAAAAAAATTAGTTTATAAAAAAAAACCCAAACAACGTTTGTAAACAAAATATCAATCATTGTATGTCTACCGTTGAACGAAAACTTAAACTGAACTTTTGAGGCACTAAATTTTTCCGGTAATTGGTGCTAAGACCGGAAAAAAAATTAAAATTTTTTTTTTGGATATAAATAAAAAATTTATATGTATAATATATGTATATGTATATGTATATGTATATCAAATTTGACCTCTGCTGGTAAATCAGCAAATCTAGACTCATACAAGGACCAAACTACAAAGGTGATTACACCAACATGTAGAGCAATCAAAAATACATAGAATTGACACAAATTTCAATTTATTTGGATTTTTCTACAGTTATGAATTTTCAAAGTTCAGCTTTCAAAAAAACTTTAAACAACCATAACTTTGGCTAAGAAAGTCAGATTTGGACGTATGACAACTTTTTGGAAAGGGGGGGACGAGACAGATCTGATTTTGCCTAGGGGGCTCCCCAGCTTGCATCTTCACATCCGAAGCATCAGAATTTCAAAAAAATGTCGTTTAATGTCTCAAAAATTCAGTATAAGTTTTCGTTCAACGATAGACATACAACGATCGGTATTTTGTTTATAAACGTCGTTTGCGTTTTTTTTTATAAACTCATTTTTTTTATAATATATGTATATTTATATATAATATAATATAATATATGTATATGTATATATGTAAACGAGTTTTATAAAAAAAAATGGAAAATCTCATTTCCGGAAAAAAAAATTTCCGGTTTGGGTAGTTTTGGAAATACAACAGGGATTTGGTTTTTTTTTTTAATTTTATATTATTTTTGGATATAAATAAAAAAATCGGCTCATATGCTTATGTAAGTAGAGTAGTCAACCTCTATATATATGTATATATGTATATATGTATATATTATAAAAAAAATGAGTTTAAAAAAATATATATATATTGGAGACCGGGAAATTCCATTTTCGGAAAAAAAAAATTCTAGTTTTGGGACTAAAATCTGGAAAAAAAAATTCCGGAATTGGGATACCGGAAATTTTTTTCTCCGGTTTTAGAATGAGTTTCCGGTAATTGGTGCTAAAACTGGAAAAAAAAATCCGATTTGGGTAGTTTTGGAAATAGTCCAGTGTTCTAAATAGCGCGCTATAGCGTTTTTGGACCCTAAACGCTACGCTATGGTATCAAAACGCGCTATTTGAGCTACGGGCGCTATATGTTGGGTTTTCGTGAACGGTTCAAACCCATTTAATTAGCTTAAGCTGCGGAAAGAGTAAAACAAAATTTTTTACATCTAACTTAAGCTACGGATTAAATAAATCAAGAAGATTCGTTTAATCCTATTTACAGATCTACTCCATAATTGATTTCCTAAAGCATTAAATCTATTTACAAATTAAATAGATTAATATAACAATTTATACCTTGATTCCAAATCTCAGTTGGAATGCAGACCGAGCGAGTAGAGCCTCACCAGGGATGGAATCGACTCGCAGTATCACACGTGTGATACCTCTATTGGTTATCCACCAGGACTAACCGGAGAGCGATTTACTTCTTCTGCCAGAAATACCGTAAACCGCGGAATTCTGCAGAAACACTATTCACCAAAATAGGGATAGATTAAATATATTTAAGACTCCAAATTATTCAGTTTCACTTAAAAAACAAAACACGAAATACCGCAGAGTTTGCAAAAATATATTTTTCCGAATCTCGTAATAACCGAAATCAGGGAAGAGAGAAAAACCGATTAACAAAGTAATCAGATTAACATGTGAATTAGCAAATTTTCTCTCTACCCTCACCCCTCTATTTATAGTGTTTTGAGGAGGTTCGCAAAAGACCAAAATACCCCTCAAAACAAATCTATTTACCAAAAGCCCTTGACACCTCATCCTTTAATATGTGAAAAGACCAAAATACCCCTTCCACACCCTTCCACACTCTTCTCCATGTTTCTACACCCCTAAGGTGTCATGCAAGGTGGCATAGGTGTGAACTGACCATTTTGCCCTTGGCCCATTAAGGCATGAATAGTAAAAGGCTTTGATTTTGGGCTTTGACTTTGGGCCTTTAATTTTAATTAAGGCTTTGATTATTTTGGGCTTTTAAACCCATAATTCAAATCCATAATTAACAATTAAAATTCCAAATCATATATATATAATTGTCATGTACAATTATATTTCTTTTCGGTTATTGTTCGGTAACTTTTATACAACGTAATGTGTACGTTTATAAATTAACCGTTGTTTCTGCTTGTCATTCTAAATGACATTTATAATTTAATTATATCACGTATAATTAATTATAACCATCTTAATATTAATTATAATCAATTTATAATTAATCAGTAAGATTCTCCGAGTAGCTCCTATATGGTGTGACCCAATAGGATCTGTGTTATGTTGGTAAACAGAGTTAAAACTGTTTTAACTTCTGTTAGTCATGGGTGGCATCTGGCAACACATCATGACCATCCAATTACACAGATGATGCTGTACTGTACAATATCATGATCCAGTAAACAATTTACTTGTGTCAGTTCTTCTGTCTCATAGCTATCAGATCAGTTTCAAGGTAGATGTGTGTCATCCTTGGTAACTGTATCTTTTCTTGATTTTGAGTAGATTATCAAATATAATTACTCTTGTAATTATACCGCATGCAGATAATCTAACTCTATCAAGGGGCCCAGTGATGCTATAGCTCGTATAGAGATACGAGGGACAAGTAGTATTCTTGGCAGACTATCACTTCCTCAGCTAAGTTATATATATGGAAATGCTACCGTTATGGCTGCTTTTTACGGACAGCGTTAGATAACACTTACTCATATATATTTCTTAGTGGGAACGATAAATACCTCATACTGTAGAACTTTGACACTGAATGAAAACATTAATGACACGAACACAATTCTATTTAATGTTTCATTCGGGGTCTGTCAAATACCATGTTCCTAGAACATGTATCCATGTGATTAAAATGACATCTCTTGTCAGGTGGTTTGTAAAACTTAACCATCTTTTAATCCACATGCTAACCTTATCGCGGTAATTAGTGTTCCTGCTAATTACCTTGGTCAGTGACTTTTAAGAGTATATATTATCTATATTATGGAGTTTCACAATTTCAGTCATGAACTCGAAATGATCCATAATTTCAATAATACTCAAGGCAACAAAATGATATATAAATAAACATTCAATTCATGAACAAAGCTTTATGATTAACTTATCGTATTATTGACTTCTAGATTATTACAAACTAACACTATAGCGGTAATAGCGGTCCGCTATAGCGCATAGAGTGTAGCGCAAATAGCGCGCGCAATGCAACATGAGCTGTTTTTTTTTTTCTTTTCAATTTATATGGGTTTTAAATAAAGGCTCAGATTAGATTTTAACCGTGATTTTTTTTTTTGCAATTGACGTACTAAGCTTTATAGTAAACTATTAATTATTAAATGAGATATCCATTAAACGAAATCAAATAAGGAAGCTACAGCGTGCTATGCAACATGAGCTTTTTTTTTTCTTTTCAATTTATATGAGCTTTAAATAAAGACTCAAATTGAATATATTAAGATATTTTTTGAAGTAACAAAATGATACTTAATATATGGTAGTTTGAATATTTTGAATAGATTAAGATAATTAATTATGCCATGATGTCTAGGTTATTTTGAAATTTAAATATAAAAAAGATAGATTATGTCATGATGCTGAATATATTTTGAATAGAAAAAGATCGATAGTTTATGATATTAGTATTACTATGGATATTTTGAGTCGCAATTTGAACTTTGTATTGGTTCAATATGAATATTATAATTTTTTAATCAATTTGATGTTATTTATTGTTATATGAGACTTAGATAATATTGATATTTAGTACAAATATATGATATAATTTTTATAAAAATAAAAAAACGCTATGTGGCATAGTTTTCGCTATAGCTTTTTTTTTAGACTTCCCGCTATGACGCGATAAACGCTGTGTATAACCTTGAGAAATACAGCAACGGTTTGGTTATTTTTTTAATTTTTTTTGGATATAAATAAAAAAATCGGGCGATGGATCACTGAATTAATTTTTAGCTAGTAAATATAAATTTTCAAATTAAATCTTTAGAAAAACACTAAAAAAAATCAAAACTTAAAAAAAATGAATTTGAAATTTCTTTGATAACTACATTTTACGGACACGGATAAAAAAATTATTTTTTTACTAAGGTCGTCGGTTGATTTTGCGTACGTCACAAAGAAGGGCCCTATTTTTAAACCTTGTCATGGACTTAGTTTTTTTTTTAATAAAAACAAATAATGTTAGGCTTCCACATCAAAATTCTCGTTTTCTTTTGTTTTCTTCTCCTTTCAAAAAGAAAAAAAATGTGTATGAGCTGGACTTTCAAATTCTAACGTTACTAAATCTCAAAACTTATTTAATATATGAGGAGGGATCGGATGACACCGTTTTTTGGTGACATCGGATGACACCGTCCATTTTCAAAGTCCAAACAGTCGATCCAAACCGTTCAACTTGATGGATATGTTAAAATGTGCTTGCAGATCAAATTTTACATTTTTCTGAATTTTTTTTGGGTTTATTCAGATGGGTACAAAAATTCAATGGTCCGAATATAGCGATTTTGTTAAATACTTAATAAATAGTAAAAAAATTCAAAAAAAATGTAAAATTTGATCTGCAAGTAGATTTTAATATATCCATCATATTGAATGATTTGGATCGACTATTTGGACTTTGAAACTTCGAAAATAGACATTGTCATCCGATGTTACCAAAAAACGTTGTCATCCAATCCCTCCTCTTAATATATTTCAAAAGGTTAAATTTAAATTTTATATTTATAACTTAAAATTTTGGATGCAATGTGAACCTTATTTCTACGAAAACATGAACCGTAAGAACTATAAAAGACGCACAAAATCTGTCGAAAAACGCTCTTCATATATGAACAAGGACACGTATCAAATAATTTTTTTTTCTATGCTTGCATGCTTCTATTAGTACGGTAGGTCTGTACGTAGCTCTTCTATACTGTACCTTTTTTGTTTAGTACGTAGTAGTCTACGAACCTTTTCACCTAGAAAAAGTTTCGAGCATTTAAAAATTACTTTGTTTAGCTCGTTTATTAGAAAAATCACACGGTTAAAAGCGACAAAAGTAACTACTTTATTGATTGTGATTGCCATAAGAAAATAAGTAAATGCAACAAGCCAAATTATTTCCTTTCAAAAAGATTCGGATAGTTAAGAGCATACCATAAATAAATAGACAGTTTTAAGAAAAAAATAGTAAATTAAGTAGCAAGAGACAAAATGTTCCCTATCTACTGAGCAACACAATATTAATATCTTCAAAATAACACCGGTTGTCCGGTCATAATTTTACCTTAAGTAAATAATTTGTTCGATTTTACAACAAGCTCAAGAATGTAATAAAAATTTCCAACAATGAGGGAAAAAGTACTTGATTGATTTTTGCCATGTAAAATGTAAATAAATATTTGGGTGTTGGACTAGAAATATCCGTTGCAGTAAATGTCGGCAAAGAGAAAAGCAAACAATACCAGGGTACATTTTGCTGCATATGTTGATTTAGTCAAACCAGATGTGCACATTGCACATGGATAATATCGAAATTTTTATTAATTCAAAAAAAAATCCACAAATTATGAGAAATTTAAATTTTTTTAAAAATATCAACTTATTCAATTCAATCTGTGACACCATTTTTAAATTGGGGGCCCACAGATTGAATTGGAGGTCCTCACAAACTCAAAAATGCACTGTAATATACTGATATTTAGATTTTTTTTTGAAGGGCTCCAATTCAATCTGTGGCCCTCAAAGCAATGGGGGCCACATATTGAATTAGAGACTGGTATTTTTTGAATTCTTCAATTTTAGTGGTGTTTTTTTTTTTAAATGATATTAATTAAAATTTCAGTGGATAATGTGGACATTGCACGATATTGACAGAATTGGAAACCAAGACTGAGAATCTAGCTTAAGTTGTGAGATCTTTATAGATAAACCTACCCATAGATCAAATAATACATAAGCTAGAATATTGTTATTTGAATAGGAACTACAATATTGCTATTTATGTACAATTAATTCAAAAGAATGAAAATATTGTTTGATAAAATATAGTTGAAATATATAATGGAGTGGTGAATAGAATAATAATGAAGTTGAGGAACGACGGAGATGATAAAATAATTATAATCAAAATAATGACAACAATAATGATATAGTAATAACAATTAGTGTAACTGATAACACAAATAATAACAATAATGATAGTAGTAGGTAATAATATATTATAAATAACACAAGTAATGATGATGATGATATTTATCTCTATTATTGGTAAAAACGTACTTTTCTATAACACATAGTTGTATTTATCTATACAAAAATATCAAAAATACTTGTGCATATTTAAATCAGTGCTATTAAATTGACAATTCTAGCTTTTCTCATTTTACATGAATCTCTCAAATAGACAAATTATATCCTTTCTTTTTAAATCAGAGCAAGCAATTTCATATACTTTTTTTTAAATACTACAAACTTAAAAATTCACTATCCGTTAAATATGTCATTATAATTTACTATATATCAATTAAGTAAATCGAATTTAAATTATAGAGAAGTATGAGAAATTAAATTTAGATTGTATCGATTTTTATAAACCACAATGATGTAGAATCGACCGAAATCTAAATTATAAAGAGTGGCAAATTATCAAGCAGGATATCAATATTGTATTATATATTATTTTCCTTTTTTTTTTTGAGGTCTCTCTTTTTTTTTCTTTTATATTATCATTTCTTCTGCAAAGAGTAATTAGACAGGGATAAAGGAATAATGACTATTGGATATGGAATAATTAAAGAGGGATTAAGGTTTGTTGATATTTAATCCATCCTAATTTATCCAACACTGACTTCTTAATACGGATAATTTGGAACTACTTATAGGGGTGTCAATGGGTACGATACAGATAGGGTGGAGGCATCATTAGAGCATCTACATCTCTGAAACTCTTGGAGTTTCTAATATGATGTGGTAGTTTTTAAACCAGTTTCAGAGATGCAGATGGGTTTCTTATTTAGCAACTTTGCTCCAAAGTTTCATAATAAGAAATCGTTTATAAACTCTGACGTGGCTAAATAATTCGCTGAAATTCTTTTCTCTAGTAATTTATTTGCTGATATGGTAATTAAGAAACTCTAATTTTAGTTTCAGAGATGAGACATGTGAGGGGTTTAGAAACTTTCAGAGATAAAATTTGTAAAAATTAGTTAACAGTTATTTAGAAACTCCAAGAGTTTCAGGGATCGATGTAGATGCTCTTACTACCTATCATCTCATAATTAGTAGTGATGACATTAATTTGTGAGTAATGATGATTTATAGTAGTGATAACATTAATATGAGTTAGGCTGGGGTGCTATGGATAGCATAGTGGCCTCTATGCTACGGCTCAATATTCGAGTTTTTCAAAATCCAAACAGTTGATCCGAACCGTTCATCTTATTCTCCATATTAATATCTGCTTGGAGACCAAATTTTATAATTTTCTGAATTTTTTTACTATTTATTAAGCCACTTTCAAAATCGCTAATCCAACGGTTTTACTGTTTTGTGCAGCCACCGTTGGATCAACAATTTTGTAAAATACTTAATAAATAGTAAAAAAATTCAGAAAAATGTAAAATTGGGTCTCCAAGCAGATATTAATATGGAGAATAAGATGAACGGTTCGGATCGACCGTTTGAATTTTGAAAACTCGAATATTGAGCCGTAGCATAGAGGCCTCTATCCTATCCATAGCACCCAGCCTAACTCCATTAATATATCATCTCATTAATTAATCTATATAAAATTCCTTATAAGAAGTTAAACATAGTAATAGTAATAGTTGGACATGTGTATCACTAAAGCCGTCTGGAACCGTCCGATCAGCATCATACGGCTGAAGCCGTCTGGAACCTTCCAATTGACCGGTCAATTGGCGGGGAACCGAACGGCCTATAAGCAGGATAGTTTTTTTTTTTACTTTTTGGAAATATATATTTTTACGTGAATGAGATTATAAGATGATATACATATTATAGATCAGTGGTCTAAATAGCACGCTATAGCGTTTTTAGACTTGAAACGCTACGCTATGGGATAAAAGTGTGCTATTTCAGCTACGACCGCTATAGCGATAATAGCGGTCTGCTATCTGCGCTACATGCTACGCGCTATAGGGCACGCTATGCTACATAGGCTTTTATATAAATGCCGAAACTGAAAATTAATTTTAAAGATCAAATTTTTCAAGGTCAGATTGATTTTACTTTTAAATAGAAAAAGATAGATAATTTATTTCATGATGCCTATGTTTTTTTTAATAGAAAAAAAATATAGTTTATGCTATGATATTTAGGTTATTTTGAATGTAAAAAAGATAGATAATTTATGATATTATTAGAGATATTTTGAATAGCAATTTGGACTTTGTATATTGATTCAATATGAATATTCTAATTCATTAATAAATTTTGTATTACTTATTACTTTACGAGACTTTACATAATGTTGAAAAATTAGTAGAAATATAAAATATAATTTATTAAACAAAAAACGCTATATATAATAGCTTTCGCTATAGCTACGCTATTCGCAATAGCTTTTTTTCTAGCCTTTCTGCTATGACGCGATAATCACTATTTAAAACATTGATATAGATTAATCTATGTTATGGATCTATCTTTTCTAATTTTAAAGTGTTAAAACATGATTTTTGCATGAAAATATACAAACCAAATTTTATATTTTAAAAAATATTTTACTATTTTTTAAATTGATAGAAAATTATTAAATTGCTACTTTCATATCGTCGAGAAAGTTGAGATAAATTGAAAAATAGCAGAAGAATTTAAAAAATATATGAAATTTAATTTCTAAGCATTTTCATACAAAAATTATGTTTAACCGTACGGATTGAATATTGAATTTTTAAAATAAAGATATAGATTCGTTTTGATCCGTAATATGCATATTACGGTAGTCTCACTCTAATAAGAATAATTGTTTTTTAGTCCGGATTGATTACAATTTTTTAAGCTATATTTTAATCCAATACAAAATCTTATAAAAATATATTTTTGTTAATATTGTTTTACTGGAAATAAAATTCAAAATTTTCCCATATAATAATTATTAGCAGGCTCCGATATTAATTTATCTTTTGAACAAAAAATAATATCAATGTATCTTAAATTCTTGGTTCTTTCTCACGACACAAATAGAACAAACTCCCCAGTGGCATCTCTGGAAAAGTAACCTCCCAGGTACCGTAAAAGATTCCCCTCACTTTACAGTCTGAAATTAACTCCCAGGCACTTTGAGATTCGGGCTACCTGAAGGGGCAGTATTATTGAGCTTTGGGATTTGTGCCAAGTTAAAATAACGGTCCAGATCCAATAGTTATAAAAGATTCCGTATTACGGTACCGGGGAGGATCTGAATTCGGCATGTCTCGCTTACAAAAACAACAAAAAGCAAACTCAGTAACTCAGTCGCTCTACCTCGATCAGACGTCGAGAGAGCTTTAAGCGAACAATGTCGACATTCAAGGACCCCTTCGAGGAGGCCTTGCTGAAGGATCAGACGGTGGAGGTGGAGGCGGCGGCGGAAGAGTCGTTGCTGGTCTCTCCACGGCGACCTCACGATGCCCCACCTTCGATTCCCTCCTCCGCCCTACCATCTCCACCATCCGCCACCAATGCAGCATGATGGTTTTTTGATGATTAATTCGGACGAGGTTGCCAGGCTACGGTAAGAATAGTCCAGCTTAATTTCTTATAATGATTAATTAATAAAGCATTAAAGTATTATTGCTAATTATGACAGTCTAATATGCCAAGAATATGGTATGTTATTTTATTTCTAAGACACCCAACTGTTTATGTGTATTATTTTGACAGTTATTAGCTCTTTTATATAAAGGCCAGGAATCGTTTGCTATTATACAAATATTAAGTCTTCTAACAATGTTTAAAACACTTGTTGAACTGATCAAAATACATTTATTTTAGAATATTTCTTAATTGTGGAAAAGGATTTAGAGCTTTCCATTATAAATTTATAGATTTAGTCTCAAATTTACCATACTAGCAATTCAATTCCGCCGTATATTATATTGACTAGGTTGAGAGTAAAGATTTTAACATAACAGATTTGGCTTCAGAACCATATGCAGCGTTGTTTTAATTCTACAGTGATGCATTGCGTGAAGAAATAATTGATCTGTTAAAATCTTGAGAACATATCTAGTGTGCCCATAAAAAAAAAAATTCAAAATAGCTAATATCCATGAAAAAACCATAATATCTAATTTCCCCCACAAAAAAATGGCATTCTTTTTATTCTATCACCTTTTATATATCTAACTGTTTATTTAATTATTTTAAAAATTAAATAAACAAATATACCTATTCATTTCAAATCCTCCTCTCTTTCTCTTATTCACTGTATGCGCCACTTCATTTAAAAATTGATGCTTCTCGCATTATATATTTATTCTTTTAAAATTTGGCTCATTCCGGTGCCATCTAAAAAATTTTTATTAACTAGAATTTCAGGGTCACAGTCTGGATTGTCCAATTCATATTTTTTTTTTTTTTGTACATTTTTTTTCTTCATCTGGACTTCGTCAAGAAATTTGTAAAACTTTAGAAGAAGTAAGCGTTTCATATTTTAGATCATTCATCTCTATACTATCATTGCTGCAACCGTTATTCTTACATTGCTCACTTTCGGGCCTGTTCGGCAGTAACTCTGAGAGTTACTGTTCACGTGGGAAAAAAAAAATTCAATCAAACTGAATTTTTTTTTCCCACGTAAACAGTAACAAGCAGTGCAAAATTCGGCCCAACCCATACCCATTCCCATTCCTGCATTACTGCCGAACAGGCCCTAAATCTAAACAAGCCAAGAATAGAGAAAGTGGCCATCACCACAAAATTAAAAAAAAAAGGCTGAAAGGGAACAGTGAAGGAGACTGGAGAGATGAGGATTTGAAATTATAGGTATATTTATTAATTTAATTTTGAAAATAATTAAACAAACAATTAAATAAATAAAAATGATAAAAGAGAGAATATTAAATTTTTGCAGAGGTATTGAATTTTATGATGTTGTTATGGAAATATTAACGTACTATTTTAAATATGAAAACTTTTTCCGTATGCCCATAAAAACTTTTAAAATAGCCAATATCAATACTTCAAATTATTTCTTTTATTCTCTTTCTATTATTTCACTTTTTATTTAATTATTTTTAAAAACTAAATAGACAAATATATCCTACAATCTTTCATCCTCCCCTCTCTCCCATGTTTCTTCACAAATTTGCTATGGAAGATAAAACTTATTTTCTAAAACAGGGTCAAGACTTAGAGAGAGACAAACTTTGCTACCTACTTACCTCTAAGGTTACTATTATTGACCAAAGTTAACCATTTCTTACGATGATAATCATGATGACGTTTTCTATTATATCAGTACAAATCACTAGCGTTAGACAACCTCAAAATAAAAACCATTTGAGATTAGAACTGATGGGTTTGAAAATTATCAAAGCTTAAACCACTTAAACTGCCGCAAAGAAGAAAAGAAACTAATTTAGTTAGGGATTTACTCCAAATAAGGGATACAAGTTTATCGCAAAGAAGAGGATTTGCAACATAAATCCAGAGAGAGATAGAGAGCGAGAGGAAGACAAATAGACAGAGTAGTACAGTTGGGGTGAATATTATTGTTTATTTTGTGATGTTGCTAGTTTAACCATTTTGCACAATGAACTCGTGAAGAAACACTGGGAGAGAGGGGAGGAAGAAAGATTGAAGGGTATATTGGTCTATTCATTTTGTAAAATAATTAAATAAAAAGTGAAGTAATAGAAAGTGCATAGAAGAAAGAATTTGAAGTTTTGATGAGGATTTTGAATATTATAGTATTTTTATGAAAAAATTGGCTATTTTAAAAGTTTCTATGAGCACACTAGAAATAAATTTTTCCTTTAAATATTTGTATGGTACATTAGAAATTATCTCTAAAATCTTTATCCTAGATTGTGAGATTAAAACTTTTCATATATGGGATCTTTTACTGAAGGGCAATTGCTGCATATTTGATTAGCGTAAGATACTCTCGATTTAAAGTTGTAAATTTTTTTTTGTGGAGATAATGAAAGATACATTCCAAAGTTCAATTTGAAAGGCATAAGAAAATAAAATTGTATCATTATCGCAAACTTCCTTGACATCCCTGTCAAGATTTTTTTAAAAAATCATTATCGCAAACTTTGTTATTTTAATTAAATTGGCTACCCAAAATATCTTTTCTAAATTCTGTTACGAATGTTTGTGTTTCTTGTTTTTGTTCTTTTACTTTTCTTGGTCTCTTGGACTTATTACAATGCAGTTTACTTTAGATGTAGATTAACCTTAAAATTCGGTTAAATATCAAAAGAAATCATTTTTTTAATAAGAAGGGTTCAAATGTTTTTATTTTTTTATCTTTATCATGCCTCTATCTTTTTAATTTTCTAATAACAAAAAATTCTAAAATTTATATGTCAAAATAAAACCGTTAAATGTGATATATATTATTTTCTCTACATGTACATAAAATATTCTTATTTTTCAATTTTAATTTGATATGAATCAATAATTTGAAAATTTTATATTTAAAATTTATCCATATCAATATGCTCTTGATACTAATTAAAACAAAATCAAAATGTTTACAACCCAACACCTATTAACTCATCCCTTTCAGAAGCAATGATTTTGTTCTTTCACAAAATATCACTAGAAATTCAACAAAACAAAACTATCCTCATCAAATTTAAAGCAGATTCTTTAAAGTAAAGGCATAAAACTATGAAAGTGTTGCTTGTTAATTTAATTACGTTCTTATACTAAATTTAGTACTTAGATTTAGCGCCTTTAAAATTAGACCAAACTTATTCAAGAGTCTCAAGCAAATTTAGACGGACTATTTTAAATAAAATATATTTTGAATTTAAAATAAAAAAGTATCGTCCTACCAGTTCAAATTAATAATAAGGAATCGTAATGATAAGCTTAGTTGGAGATGGAAAACACATGAGAAGTTTACAATTAGCTTCATGTACAAAATTCTTAACTTTAGAGGCATTTTTCCTAGAAATGCAAAGATATGGTGGCAGATTCCAATACCTCTTAAGATTCAAATCTTTACGAGGCATTTGTCATATGCTCTTACACCAAAAAAAATGGTTCTATATGGGATCTTGCCAAAATGAAAGTATAAATTGGACTAGATTTGTAGATGTGATTAATTTTGCTAACCAATTACCTAATAAACATAGAACTGCTTTTCTATTAGTTTGCAGTGCCATATGCTGGACTATTTGAAAGCATCGTAACGAACTTTGCTTTGAAGAAGGTAAACAGAAATCAATCAGATAGCTAACTTTTCTAATCATCTCTCTTGTACGCTATTGAACAGGTCGGGTGACACAGCAGGTGGCTACTTCTACAGCACTTTGGCTCCCCTCTGACATGGATGTTCTTCCATTGGCAAGCTAGCATTCAGATGATGCGGTTGACTTATCCACTGCGGCTGAAGACCAAGGGAATCAGATGGTGATTTATGAAGAATAGATATTTATGAATAATAGATATCTCAACATGACTTTGGCTTTCATGCCTAATTTTGTAGTTGAATTTACTTTCCTCAGCCCCTTTGAGTGGCTTAGTAATATCCTTGTTTTGTGCTGTGCCTTGGGACCACAACCTAGCATAAGTACTAGACGGCTACTGTATGTTCTAGTTTTCTATAATAGTTGTGATTGTCCTGCAGAAATATTACTTTATTTTGTATTTTGTAAGGGTCTAATGTTGTGGAACTAGATAAATGAACTACTGTTAAAGGATGTAAGTTAACTATTTTTTTCAATGGAAGATGAGCTTTGATCTTTTTAATCAAAAAAAATTAGGAATTGTACATCATGTGTATCATAAGATTTAAAATTAATAGTTCAAATCTGTCTAAAGGGTTTAGAATAATTTTTATATACACTCATGAAACATTTAAATTATTTAAATGATACATTATTTATAATTTGCATAATTGGAAACGTATTATGTTCGATCTTGGTCAACTAATATTACATATTTTCATTTTTAATTTAATTACCGTTTTTTCATTAAATATTTTCATTATTTAATTTGAACTCTTAACAAGCCTCTTCCATTTTTTGCATTCTACAGCATTTCGTAATTTATTTTACAATATTTTTTGTGTGGTTACGACTCACGACGGATTTAAATACGGTAGACCTTTCTTAAAAGAATAAAGCGAACAATTCTAGAGGACTACCGTAGTATAATTTTATTGACTGTGACGTGAACTGTGTTGGTTCTGGACTTCTGGGGAGGTTTTACAAAGCAAATTTGATGTGAAATAAAGTGACCATTTAAAAGTTTGGGCAGAATAACCGTTGTTTGCTTGGATGAATTCGATTGCTTCAAGTAATGATAATGAAAGAGGCCATTATATGCCGACATTTTTATTTATATCTATTTTTTAATATATTTTATTAAAAATAATTAAGGTTTTAAATTTTTTTTTTTAAATACCCAAGCACAGGAAGAATAAGAGCCAAGTCGCAGAAAATTTCTGTGACTTAAATTTTTTTTTTTTACTTATTTTTTTGAAAACCTCAAATAAAAATAGAACATTTTTTAATTTAACAGCACAAAATCACCTTAATCTTATTATAAGTTTGCTTGAATGCATCAAACTCGGCCTTTCTCCGTACCAACGAGGTTCCTTCTTGTGATGTGTGCAATGAGACTGGTGTGAAGATACACCATTTTAGCTAATCTGCTATGTATTTATTGATTTTTTGTCATATTAGCATGAAAACCTTACTCTAATATCGGAAACATCAGTAAGCTACTAAAACCCAGGCAGAGCCAAGTGAATATAACTTAACTGCACCTGATCTTTTAAGTGAATGAGTATCTCTAATAACTCAACTAAATATGCATCAAAAATCCAGAATTCATTCAGGTTTAACAGTTGAGATCTTTCATTTTTCATTTCATACTTTTTTTTCCTCTTTTATTTTACAGGCCTCTGTTTGTCCAAAGGAAGGTTGTCTCGTCATAATACACGATTATTGTCTGCAGAAGAAATTTTCTAATAAAACGGAACCCGTTTTTTCATTCTAATTTTTTGTACCAAAATCATATTGCCAGATTATACTTTTATCTCTCAAATTGGCTAACTATTTTTGTGCTTGATCCTTCTTTTTACCCCGAATACCCATTTTAAGATTAACTTAGAGGAGACGGTTTCGATGAAATTGCTAAGTTCTCAAACTTGTATCTAATCAAAATAGTTCTCAACGCAAATTATCAAATAAAAGTTCTCAAACATTTATCTAATCAAAATAGTTCTCAACACATACAAATAAAGTTCATACAAACCTCAAATAAAAATAGTTCACAAACCTTCATCTAATTAAATAAGTTCTCAACACATAAAAATAGTAAAAAATATCTGCTTCTCGAAAAGCAGATGTGCCATTAAAGTTTACGAACGGGTGAGTCGCAGAATGGTCACTTGACAGCATATTTATTTCTTGCCTCAAATTGGGATGTGTATCATCTTCTTCATCATCAGGGTCCTAGGCTTCTTCCGCCCATTCATCCCCAGTTTGTAGAGTCTCCTTCGGAATTTCGTTAATATATTCAAAATCTGACTCGGTTGGATCTTCCTGTACTGGTGGCGGTCTAGGGTGAGGATTTGGTTCAGGCATAGGTAAGGATAAAAGACCCCCATACACGGATATAGGTGGGATAAAAGGTGGAGATTGTGATTGGGGTGAATTACTACATATTTTTTATTCTAATACGAAAAAAGGAGGGTGTGGTTCATATTTTTGTTGATTATTTGCCGCAACTTAATTTTGGGCTAAACTTCTAGCCCCTGGCTCTCTACGGCTTTTGCGGGCAAAAACTTCGAAGCCATCACCGCCGGACCTCACAACCCGCGCGATTTGGCCTCTCAATGCCCTATCATCTCTCAATACCTTCCTGCTTGGATATTTCGGCTTATTATTTCTAAGTCCCAATGATTTCTATTATAACCGCTCGCTTCGTAAATAAGCAATTTTAACTCCTCAAATGAGAAATTTTCCTCAACACAATAGATTTTTACTAGAGGTTTGGAGTAATGTACCACATACTTGTCTGTTATGAACTTCCCTCCAAAATATACTGAAATGGCAATAGATATAGCCAATAAACTACATTCGTAAATGGTAAATATTTTGTTAGTTTACTAATTTCAATTGTAACAGTTGCAAGAAAAAAATACCCGAAAATCGCCTCAGAAATCGCCTTCTCCTTCTCTCTTTCTCTTCCTATCTTTCTCCGAATGTTGAGTTCTGCTGAATTTGTGAGGGAGGAGAGAGAAACAACATTTTTATAGTGCAAAAAAGGAAAAAATAAAAATAAAAAAATACCCAAGTCATAGGAATTTCCTGCGACTTGGGGCTCTTATGCCAAGTCGCAGGAAATTCCTGTGACTTGAGTATTTTTTTTTTTTTTAAAACTCAAAACCTGATTATTTTTAATAAAATATATTAAAAAATGAATATAAATAATAATGCCGGCATTATATGCTTTTGCTATAAATCTCTAGATTGAAATAAAAAAAAATTCCATCTAAAATTCTAATGAGATACGAAATTCGTTATTTAACCAATCATTTGATCGGAATGATTAATAGAACGATTAATGATTTCATTAGCGCGATTTGAAGGAAATTTTACGATAAATTGGGATTGAAATTGAAAATTATTGAATATTTTTTTTAGAAGGTTGATAGAATGATAGTGGCTATCAAGAGTGCAAAATTTCCTTCTTTTTTTTTGGGCTGTGATTGTTAGATGTGTTTCATTTGAAAATAATTGAATATTTAGCAACGGGGTACAAGGGTTAGGGATAGGGGTGTAAACGGTAGCCTTACTCTCTCTCTCTCTATATATAGATGTGTGTGTGTGCAGAGTTTAAAAAATCATTAGCATGTATATATAATTTAATAATATATAGTACATTTGTTGTTGTTTAGGGATGTAAATAGTCAGATACAGATAGTTACGGATAGTTAAAAATCTTATCGTATTCTTATCCGTTCTAATTTTTCAAATACGGATCGAATAATTTAAGTAATTTTTCGAATTTAGATTCTGACGAAATCGGATAATATATGATCCATTTACACCTCTAGTCAGGGAGGTTCAATCATGCAATAACATAGGTGTTTCTTGTAATTTTAATTTTTTTTTAATTGTTTTAGAGTTGTGGAGTTGTAAGCACATTTAATTTCTTCAATCTGTCATTACCAAGTCTTTCAAAAAAAAATTTAATTGAATATTTAAACAAATTTACTATTGTTATCCCGACGTTTTTTGCTTTTTGTCACCGTAGTTTTAGAAATAGATGAAAAAAAAGGTATAAATGGTTTTTAAAAAACTATTCTTCCTTGCGAACTAATCATCCAATAAAAAAACTCGTAAAATAATCACTTTTAAGCTCTTGACAAATGAAAACAGTTGAACTCCTTGCAAAAAAACATGATTTGGATCATAGTGTAAAATTCTTAATTTTATCAGTATTTAAAACGTAACCCATTGTGTAAGCAAATATTGACAAATTGGCAATGAAATACAAAGTACATCGTGCCGTGTCGTGCTGTGATTAGATCTCTTGCGTGATGCATGTGTCGTGTTGTGCTAAGTTTTCAAAAGATAGTCACAGTACGCGAATAGTCACAGTACGAAACACGCGAGTCACAGTACGTAACCGACACGGATGCCCTACCGTTCTGTGACGGAGCAGACTCCAATGTGCTATTTTTTCCGGAACCAAATCTCCTGCACTCCTGGGGCAGGAAATTCCTGTCCCTAGAGTCACTGTCAATGGATCCGAAGTGAACCCCAGAACAAATATTTAAATGTTAACAGTGATCTCGGCTCCACCTGACAATAACTGTAGGAACACCCCGGAAGACAGGTGATCTCATTCCATTTTTTCCACTCTACCAGCACGAACTATATGTGAAGCCTTCTCTAACGTTACAAAATTAAAATCGGTCAAAGATACTTTATTAATGTGAAATGAATTTGGTGTAACCGCCATGACTTGAATGGCGCCATTTCCGCCTGTAACGCTTGCCATTTAAGTACTGCCTTAATTTCTGTTTTGACTGTACCACCATATAGAAGTGGAGAAAGGAATGTGGGTGAATAGCAAAATAGAGAAGAAGAAATCTTTAATTTTAGGAAATTAAATTGTAAGAAAGATTGCTTAAAAATCAAATAAACTATTCCACAGAGAGCAAAAGAGTCTGATGGACGTCGAACCAAATTCAGTTCACATTGGATCTGAACTCGAAAACGGTTGACGGAGGAGTTCCGTTACACATAACCCCATTATATTGCACATGAAAGAACCGCCATCTTCTCCCCCATTTAATCAGGTGAAAAGAATGCATCCTTGGCACTATAAAAGTAATAAAATAAAAAATTAGAAGCATGTCCATGGCAACTTCTTAAATTAGATATTTTCTCATTCAAATTTGAAAATTAAATTAATTGTTTCTCATCTAAACACACCAATTTTATTATTATTTCCATTTTCTAATTTAATCACTTAAAAATGAAAATTCATATTAATAAAAAATTAATTGGACAATTTTGCCCTAACTTGAAACTATAATGTATTACCAACCTCTCATTCTTTTTCCTTTTCTTTTTCTTTATCGGTATTATGTTGGAGGCACCATATTTGAGTACGCTTGACAAAACACATGCACGCGTAGATTTCGGAGATTTGATCGTTTTCTCTGTGTTTTATTCACTACACATGACCATCTAGTGAACCTTTCAAATAAGTCAAGATCTAAAATGAGGACCTGTTTTTGTAGGGCTTAAATAGCTCACAATTGTTTCCAATAAAATAGAATAAAAAGCTAAAAAGCATGTCACATAATATTGCTCTCACTATTTGCACGTGTTAAATTCTAAGTAGGTAGTTGAGCCATATCTTCGAACTATATGAGTCAAGCATAAATTGAGATCCAATCATGTAAAAAGTTTTATGGAGAATGAGAATCAATTTTATAATACCAAAATATTCTACTTAAAAATTATATTAAAAATCATACATAAATTTAATTTTTTTAAAAAAAATAGAATCAATTGACCCCTATTGCTCATAAGTCCGCTCTAGATAGTCTTCTTGATTGTGAATAGGTAGCTCCAAATCAAATTTTACTAATTTTCATACCTTAAACAATCGATCATCACATCTTTTCTCTTACTTATTGAGTCCAACTTTTTATGGGTCGTTATGTCTTCGTCTCTCAAAACATTTTCATCCAGATTAGTTTGTTAAGAACTGATTATCAATGAAGAAAATAGATTGATATTGTTTAAATCATCTTCCATGATATATAATTTTTGTGAGAGAAAGAAGAGAGGTAGAACTAGACGGAAGGGGAGGGATGGCACATGAGAAGGGGGCGAGTCGTGCGGAATGGAAGACATAGCGATACATAATTTTAAAAGGGTGCAAAATTGTCAATATAACTTTTAATCATTAATAATCTGTATTTAAAGAAAAAATTAGAAATAAACATTAATAAAATAAGTGAGTTTAAATGAAAAAATAACTCTTTAATTTGGATGGAGAAATATCTAAATTTCTCGAGAAAAAAAAAAATCTGTTCCTTGTTCCATTATTATGATATCATTATTTAGATTGGGAATATTTTAAATTGAATCGCAAATTATGAGTCGAAATAAAATCAGTGGCATTGCCAACCTTCCAAGGTTTCATCCTTCCCATGACACTAATTTAGTGGCAGCAATTTCATGTAAAAATTCCCCCAATTCTTATTAGGCCCATATAATTTTATATTGGAATCATAAGCGTGTAGATGTATACTATGAATAAGGTCAATTCCGCCTACTGGGCTTTTTTATGGAAACATCTATTTTGCTAGGACATAAGAAATGCTTGGTTTTGGGTCTTTGGGATCAATACTCATATATTGTTTGGATTCGACATGTATGGTTTTTGGGCCTATGGGTCAACCTCTCCTTGCGGTCCATAATATTTTACGCCGTCCGATCAGCATCATACGGCTGAAGCTGTCTGGAACCTCCCAATTGACCGGTCAATTGGCGGGGAACCGAACGGCCTAAGCAGGATAGTTTTTTTTTTTTTTTTAAATATATATTTTTACAAGAATGAGATTATAAGATGATTTACATATTAGAGTAGAACTAGGGCGTTCTTAAGCTCACCAAAGTGTTTGGTGAGCTTAACTTCAAAACTTATCAAATCAGTTTCAAATTATGAATTCGAACCGTTAGAATCCGCCTACTTTACGAATGATGCGTCTAGATGTGAAAATTTTAAACATTAGAATTAATTTAGTATAAAGTCAATCGGTCAAAAATAGAAGATTAATAAATTAATTTTAGTGCATTAATTTTTTGAACGTTTTTTTATCGCTTGACTTTATACTAAATTAATTCGAATGTTTAAAATTTTCACATGTAGACGCATCACTCGTAAGGTAGACGGATTTCAACGGTTCAGATTCGCCATTTGAAATCGATTTAATGAATTTTAGAGTTAAGCTCACCAAACACTTTGGTGAGCTTAAGAACACCCTAATTCTACTCTACATATTATATAGATTAATCTTTTTTTTTCTAATTTTAAAGTGTAAAACATGATTTTTGTATGAAAATATATTTACCAATCAAATTTTATATTTTAAAAAATATTTTACTATCTTTTAAATAGAAAATTATTAAATCGCTACTTTCATACTGTCGAGAAAGATGAGATAAATTGATTTTCTACCTATTTAAAAAATATGAAATTTAATTTCTAAGAATTTTCATACAAAAATTATGTTTAACCGGATCGAATATTTAAATTTTTAAAATAAAGATATGATCCGTAATACGCATAGTCTCACTCTAATAAGAATAATTGTTTTAGTCCGGATTGATTACAATTTTTTTACGCTATATTTTAATCCAATACAATTTCAATAAATATAAAATCTTCTATAATATATTTTTGTTAATATTGTTTTACTGGAAACTAAAGTCAAAATTTTCCGATGTAATAATTATTAGCAGGCTCCGATATTAATTTATCTTTTGAACCAAAAATAATATCAATGTATATTGAATTCTTGATTCTTTCTCACGACACAAATAGAACGAACTCGCCAGCGGCATCTCTCGCTTACAAAAACAACAAAAAGCGAACTCAGTAACTCAGTCGCTCTACCTCGATCAGACGTCGAGAGGGCTTTAAGCGAACAATGTCGACATTCAAGGACCCCTTCGAGGAGGCCTTGCTGAAGGATCAGACGGTGGAGGCGGAGGTGGTGGCGGAAGAATCGTCGCTGGCCTCTCCACGGCGACCTCACGATGCTCCACCTTCGATTCCCTCCTCCGCCGTACCATCTCCACCATCCGCCACCAATGGGGGTGGCGGAGATGACGATGAGGACAAGGAGCGCACGGAGGTGCAGCCTGATGGTTTTCCTTCTAGCGATGATTCGGACGAGCTTGCCAGGCTACGGTAAGTTACATGAAAAATAAAATATGTAGCTCCTTTTGTTCAGATATATCCCTGCAATAGTTAGATTTTACGATTG
Source organism: Carex rostrata (assembly GCF_964058835.1). NCBI lineage: Eukaryota > Viridiplantae > Streptophyta > Magnoliopsida > Poales > Cyperaceae > Carex > Carex rostrata. The sequence continues at coordinate 8,039,124 of NC_135926.1, forward strand.
GATACATTATTAAATGGAATGTCTTCCTACTCACTGTAACCGAAGAATGATATTCAAGGACCCCTTTGAGGAGGCCTGGCTGAAGGATCAGACGGCGGAGGCGGAAGAGACGTTGCTGGGCTCTCCACGGCGACCTCGCGATGCTCCACCTTTTATTCCCTCCGCCGTACCGCCTCCGCCATCCGCTGCCAATGGGGGTGGCGGAGATGACGATGATCAGGAGGAGGAACGCACGGAGGTGAAGCATGCAGATTTTCCTTCCAGCAATCATTCGGACGAGTATTATGCCTGGCAACAGTAAGTTCCATGAAAAATAAAATATGGAGTTCCTTTTGTTCAGATATACCCCTGCAATAGTTAGGTTTTACGATTGGATACATTATTAAATGGAATTCTACCCACACACTTTAAACTTACCTTTTATAGAAACAATTTCAATATTAATAAAGGCGAAATTTGTATGTCATTGCACAAAGGGTCCTCACATTGTCAATAATTGCAAAGATCTGTTTTTTCATTAAACATATTGAAAGAAGTTTCTCTACTATAATATAGTTTTTGAGTACAGCTATTATTGCATAAATGGAATAGAGAAAAGGGTGGATTTTATTATCACTTATTGATACTTCTATAATATTGCAAAAATTGCAAGGCATGCCTAATTGCATTTGTGGATTTTAATGAAAAGCTCGGTTTACTTTAGGAGCTGTTGTCTGTTGCTAAAAATTAACAAAAAGATGGATTTAAATATCATGTATTACTTTTGTGGAATATTGCACAGAATTGTATAGTTTTCATAACTGCTTTAGTGGATTTTGATTAAAAGCTTTGTTTACTTCTAAAAGAGCTGTTGTCTTAGCTAACAACACTCTTGAAGTGATGTTGTGGCATTCTAAGCAAAAAAAAAAAAGAGAGAGAGACCTCTGTTTGAGACTTTCTAGAATGACTATTTTGCAATTATGGAAAAAGGAGGACCTTTCTGATTTTCAAAATGAGAAGGGGCTTTTATGCTCTCTGATAATTAGAAGGTCATTTTGTGCATGCAATTGTAAATCTCAAAATATCCTTATGTAGTTCTACTTTAATTTTTTTTTTTTTTTTGAAACACTGATAGAAGTACTTTAATTTTTTTTATGCAACATTTATCTAGTACTGGATTGATTTCTTTAACATGTGCTTATAGTAGAACACAAGCAATTTCCAACTTCAGTTTTGCTTGTTAACTTTTTTTTTTGTCTTTTGACAGAACAATTTTATCAAGTTTCACTAAGGAACAGATGAGCCGTTATGAAGCATTCAGGAGATCTGCTATCCCAAAAACTGAAATAAAAAAAGTAAGCACGTTAGCACCTACTGTATTATTTCGGCTTTTGTTAATGAGGAGGGATCACTTAACAATGGTTCTTTTGACAATCTTGATAATGATTTTTTCAAAAAAATAGCAAATAATATTGAAATTTTAAAAGTAAATTTATCGGTATGTTAATTTAGGACCGATATTTCAAGTCGCTTGATAAAGGATGAAATAATGGCATTATTTTTTATAGGCATGATATACGAATAATATAGATTGTGCATGTAATATTGGATTTCAAGTTTGAGCTTTATTTTTTAAGATTGTCAAAATAAATAATTGTCTGTTAATCCCCCATCTTTGTTATTATGTGCTAAAATATGTATGGGAACAGAGAGAGAAAATATGCACCCATGAGAGAAGAGGAAAATAAAAATAAATGTGCTTTGGGGTATCAGTATCTTGCCAGTGTAATTAATCCATAAGGTACAGTATGAGGTACTGTTACAAAACTCAAATGTTGCATTATTTCCAGCGACAATAGTTCAATGGGTGTTAACTTAGATTTAACTTTGTACTTCTCTCCTTATTTTTCATTATTTTTTATTTTTTTACAAATGACAGATATTGACAAGAATTATAGGAGTTCAGCAAGGAAATGCAGACATAAATATTGTGGTGTCTGCACTTGCTAAAATGTTTGTTGGAGACCTTGTTGAGACGGGTAAGTCTAAATAACATCTACTTTGTTTGAAATTTTATGCCTCTGATCCTCCTGCACATTTTTTATCAGACAAAAGCTTAGTTTTCCTGAAGTTTTATTTCAACTCAAAGCTTTCCCAGGTCAAAGCATTAGAAAAAAAAAATAACCATGCTGTATTGGTGTTCGTGACTGTGCTTAAAAAGACCTTGCAAGTTGCAATGCAGTTCATAAATGTGACCCTGATAAAAAATTGGTACAGTTCTATCAGATAAATGCATATTTGGATTATTATACTTGTTTTACTTTGCAACTAAATTATTCCCAAATTTATGGTTCAAAATTAATTTTAGATGAATTAAATTATGTGCAAATTTTGGATTCTTGAGCATTGTGTGATCTTTCTTAACCAAGGGTTGACTGTGAAAGTTGAGTGGATCAAGTTGTTTCGCTATTTTTTTATAGAACAGGTTGTTATTGTATAAATTTAATCAAGAAAACATGTAATTTAACTTGTATATTTTATTATTTTATTTCGACATTATCGTTATGTAAACCATTATCATCTTTTATGCTTCTGTGATCAATAAATTTCTGTTTGCATCACTTTTGTCAGGAATGTTGTTCCTTGTTGGTGGTTAGATCTTTCACATTTTTAATTTAAATTTGATAATGCAATCTCAAATGCAGCTAGAGTAGTTATGGCAGAGAGGAAAGATAGTGGGCCAATCAGACCTTGCCACATTAGAGAGTCATACAGACGCTTGAAGCTAGAGGGAAAGACATTCAAACGTACAGTTCCTAGGCTTTTCCACTAATCTTGTTTCCAAACATAATCAATCTAACTCGGGTTTAAAACACGGATGGGTATAGCTTTTGGTTTTGAATTGTGTCTGAGGCGAGAGGAGCTTCGGTTTTGCAGATAAGGCACTTGTTCATGACTTTTGTGCCATTGACCTCCTCTTTTTTTTCTTTTTCTCTGACATGTGGTTTTCTAAAGGACTGCTGTGCATCAAGTGATCTGGAAATACAGTTGCCTTCTTTGTGGTTCGATTGTCGTAATACTGGTGCCTGAAGAGTTTGGACTCAAATGAGACCCAAAATTAGGTTTCTGGCTAGTTTCCCTATATAATTGTTTGGATTTGCCAAATGATGCCCAATAGTGTTGGCCTGGAATGGTAGACGGGAATCGGTGTCAAGTGGATTGATTCGTATCGCATTCTCTTAAACTGAGTCCATGGAATTGTTAACGGACTTCAGATACCGATCCCTGGAAATTATCTATATGGGCCTTTAAAAGGGTCTAAATTAAGCCTAAATTGTACAATGTAAATTGCTATGCTAAATTTAACTAAATTAGGTTTTTCTAATTTGAATAACAAACCTGCCATACTTAAACTAACAGTGAAGAGCATCAGAAAAATATTCGGGCTATAACGACTAACGAGGTAGGTTTAAATGCCACTACTTAGTTTAATTATTTTTCTAATATCATGATTTACTATTTAAAATGGTAAAAATGCAGCAGGCCAAGTGGCCAAGTGCTAAATGGCTGATGGTCATTGAATATTTAATTTGCCATGCGGCGTGCATACAAACGCAGATCCCAAAGACATCCTGATAGTTTCAAATTGGAGTTCAATAAAGCAATAATGAAAAATTTGCTCATCTAAAGATAAACGTTGACCAACGTTTCTCCCAAACCTCATAATCCAAAAAGGGTGGCAAAATTTAGTGGAGGGGTGTTTCACCTCTTCAACGCTATAAGACGCGAATCCGCATCCTCTGCATTAATATACTGTTTGAGTTTTTTTCCTTTTAAACAATTTGAGTTAATGTAGAGGATACGGATCAGAAAAAAAAAAAAAAACATGATGAATATGTGGGCCCACGCCACATAGGTCATTTCTTAGACCAGAACCATATAATGAATGTTGAATACTTGAATTACATTTATTGCTAAACTTACCGAATTTATTATATAGTTACTTTGCAGCACCTAAGAGCAGGGTCAAGCTGTGTAAATCAATATTTACGAACGAACCATCCCGACCGTCCAGACAATTTATAGAGGAACTGAGGAAGGGATACGTAATAATAATAATAATAAAGTACAAATTGATAAGTCTATGCAAAATCTCAACCGTTCAAATACGTTCTGCACAAATCTCAAAGCTCAAATAATACTGGCACCCTACCTATCCCCGAATAGGCACCGGACACGTCGGTCATGCAAAATATGAGATATCTCAGGGGATACCCACTCGGTGTAGCATGCAGCACGTACTATCAGAGAATTTTACAAACTGTCCATCCTTCATAAAAGATCAAACAAAATACCCTCTTCATAAATTTCTTGATAAAATGCCCCTGGACTTCAAACTTCCCTTCCCTTCCTCTCCCTCTTCTCTCTCTCCACATTATTCTCATGTAGGTTTTTTAATTTGAATTTTTTTTCCTTTTAGAAAGTGTCAAATAAAGAAGGCTCCATTATTGTTAACTTTCTTATACAGCATTTAATTTCTTACACCATGTTTGGTTGTGGCCTAAAGGGTGGAATAAAGAGTTTAGACCTCGTTATTTCATCAAACGTGCCTTAATTGAGCCGGACTAAGATGGCATAAGTCGATCTTTAGGACGGCCTAAATTAAACCACCTCACATGGTGGTTTAATTTTTATTCCACCTCGTGGCCTAACTTGAATGATTATAATAATATTGTATTTGTATATAATTATTATATTATTGTTAATAATTATTATTAGTATATAATTATTTAATTAATATATTAAATAATAATTATTATAATATTATATAATTAATATCCTTTTATTAATAATTATTATTAATAAATAATTATGTAATAATTATGTTATATTGTTAATATATTAAATAATTATTATATAATATTGTAATATATTATAGTTATTATTAATATATTAATATTGTGTAATTAGTATTTTATTAACGATATATAACTATATAATTAATATGTTATATTGTTAATATATTAAATAATTATTATAATAATATTATAATATTTTATAGTCATTATTAATATATTAATATTATATAATTAGTATCTTATTATTAATAATTATTCTTAATATATAATTATATAATTAATATCCTATATTGTTAATATATTAAATAAATATTATAATAATATTATAATATATTAATATTATATAATTAATATTTTCTTATTCATAATTACTATTAATATGTAATTATATAATTAATATATTATATTGTTAATATATTAAATAATTATTATAATAATATTACAATATATTATAGTTGTTATTAATATATTAATATTATATAATTAGTATCTTATTATTAATCATTATTAATTTATAATTATATAATTAATAATTACTATTGTTAATATAGTAAATCATTATTATAATAATATTATAATATATTATAGCTGTTATTGATATATTAATATTATATAATTAGTATCTTTTTATTAATAATTATTATTAATTTATAATTATATAATTAGTATTTTATTATTAATATATAATTAATATTATATATTATTAACATATTAAATAAATTTTATAATAATATATAATATATTACAGTTATTATTAATATATTAATATTATATAATTAGTATCTTATTATAAATAATTAACCAATTTAGGCTTTCAAAACTTTAGTCCTCCACCAACTCTAACCAAATAAGGAATAGTTTAAGCTATGATTTAATTTTAGGCCTCAACCAAACATGAATAATTTAGACCGGCCTAAGTTGGAATAACCAATTTAGGCCTCCTTAGCTGTAGGCCACAACCAAACATGGGGTTAGGCATCATTTATTTTTAATAATATCAAATGAGTGTAATATTAGGCATATAATTCATTTTTATTATTTTAATTATATTATTAATTCATGTAGAAACCATAGGATAGTTGAATCAGTGGGTAGACTTTAATTTATAGAATAAATAATTTTTAGTTATTATAATAATTTAAATAAACTATTCCATTAGGTACTGGTTATTTTGGTATTGTACCAGTACCATCAGGTTTAATTACAAAAATAATAATGAAATATGTGAAAAAATAATGCACTGTTGTACTGAATTTTACTACATGTCATTTTTCTAATAGTGTATACTTGTATTTTCTTTTGTTATATTTATTGTTTCGACTTGTATGCACCTGCAAATGTAACTGGTAGTCGTGAGGACTTCATTTGCAACATTGTAGAAAATAATTTTATATGAAATTGTGGTCTATTATACGAATATATATGGAGTAGTTGTATATCGAGTGGTCTTATAAAAGTGGTATTCTGGTTTTTTGCTCTGTTAGCCCTTACGACTAAATTGGGTCAAAGTTAAACTAATTAAGCATAATTGTATCATATCAGATTAAGCCAACACCTACATTTACCTTGTTGGTACATTTATGCTAAGAACTTCTATCAGATCGAATATGGTTTCTGATATCTTATTAGATTAAAATTATATATAACTGATATTAAAACTACAGGAATGTAGCAAGGTCCACAGGATGAGAGAAATTATATTTCTAAAAAAAAAAAAAAAATTGCTTGTCCATATGAGGAAATATTTTTATCAGTTGAAGTTTCTATGCTCGATATGAGGGCTTGATGTTTTCATTTTTAGTCAGACATATGTAGGAATGTTGATGTGGTATATGTGCCTTTTGGTACAATGTTGTCTTCTTAGATTTCAATGTTTTTTCTAATTTGTTATGGTATGTTTTTATGTCGTTGACTTGCTGGTGATATAAAGGAATTTAGATAATTTCATAACTCAATTTAAATCTGCATGTAATTATGAGGCAATTGGTTTCCACATGAATTAATAATATAATTAAAATAATAAAAATGAATTATATGTTTAATATTAGACTCATTTGATGTTATTAAAAAAAAAATTCAAATTAAAGAGTCTACAGGAGAGTAACATGGGGAGAGAGAGAGAGAAGGGGAAAGAGGATTAGAGGAAGGGAAGGGAGGCAGGACATTTTGACAAAAAATTTATGGAAGGATTATTTTGTTTGATCTTTTATGAAGAATGGGCATTCCCCCGTACTATCCTTCTCTTAAGCCAATAAATCTTAACCATCATATTACATTAAGATTCGTACCGGATCAGGTCACAAAGAGAATCAAACGGCTGTGTTACATCGGGGAGACTGGAGATCCAACAATTCCAGGTACTGATTTGCCAGGTTCTACACCCACCATTCTAAAAAAGCAGAATCCTAGGCAAATAATTACAAGAGTTATACTCCTATAAAAAAAGAATGCAGCTTCCTGCGACCTGCGCCATTGAATTCTCAATTTCTCATGTATTTTTTTTTTCCTTCTTTATCACTCATCGTCTTCGATTTTCGTCGAGTGTATCTTTTTTTGTGTTTGCTGCTTGCTGTTTACATTATCGCCGTACTATTCGGATGAGGAAGGAAAATAGGTTATAATCTGAGGCTTCTGTTGTGATCCAATCGGAAAATTGAACAAGGTACAGGTGAATACCAACCAGATCTTATCTCTTCCATTAGGACCATTACACTATCACAGTACCTGCCGGGCACTATTTGGTATCTATTTTAGTAGTTAGGCCTTAGGCGTATTATCGGATCTGGATCTCGCAAATTGAGTTCGGTTTGGATTTTACTTGTATCAGTTCTTCAAAGGCTTACAACTTGCAAGTTGCAAATTACTTTTCATAGTTCGGCTGCTCTACAATTTTCTTTTTCTGGAATCTGGAATTAGTTCAGCCCGGCTTGAGCCAGTGTTGTAAAAAATGATCTTAACAGCCGACTAAACGCTCATTTAATCGTTAACGGTGGTTAAACCGTTACGAATACACTAATCGGAGGTCTATTTGTGGATTTTTTTGATTAATTGGCCGATTATTTCCGATTATTCTGTTTATTCCCGTTTAATCGTCTATTTATTTCTGTTTATTTCAATGAATGTTTTTTTTTCATATTGTTATTTTTTTCTGTGACTGCGTGTCAATAAATTTTATAAATTCTATATTGTAGTTTTATTTTGCTTGGACACACATCCAGTATTTTTTATATATGTTTTTTTTTCATTTTACTTATTTTGAAACTGATTGATTCTTCTATTATTTATATAATATTTATTTTTTTAATTACTGATGTATTTTTTTTCAATTAGTATGCCATGTTTGTATGTGAAATTAAGTTGTTATCATAAATTAATTTAGTAATTTTATATTGGAATGCTTCATTTCTTTCAAATAATATTTTATTAGTATTTAAAAAAAAATTCTCGAATTTATTTTTGCATTATAAATGTGTACTTGCGCATGTAAAGTACGTATGTGTTGTTAAAAAGAAATAAGGATAGTGTCATGTTATAATAATAGAATTAAGTTAAATTAAGTTTATTTGGTTAGTTTGATGAGTTAGATAAATCATTTATAATAAATTTTGAATATGTAGAAGTAATTTTAATAAAAATGATTAATCATCTACATAATTCTGATTAATTAGCTGTACACCAATTATTCGCTTAACAGTACCCATCTGTCCGACTGCATATCGTTATTTACAACACTGTTTTGAGCACAAGTTGGAAAGCCTGAGTCAAATTAATTGGAGGATCGGAGGCGACAGAAAACAACTGAGGCTCAATTAATTCAATAATTTATGTTTTATGTGCTGAATTTATATGGATATTATCCTCCCTCTTTATACATCAAACTGGATTATTGGATTCATAATTCCACAAGACACGTTGCATTCAATGTTAGTCACCATCGTTAAATCAACAAATTGTAACAATGCCGACCGACGAAATTTTTTTATAAACAATAAATAAAAAACTGAAATTTAAGGAACCAAATTGATTGATTGGTTTTTTTTTAAAAAAAAAGTATAAATTGTTGCATTCTGAAATTTTAAAACTTGATTAAATTGATAAATCGATCAATTGGCTTAAAAAAAAAAAAAAAAAAAGTTAATTAACTTAACGATCGTGCAGAAATTTTCTGACCGACTAAAACGAAACTAAAATTTCGAAATATAAAGGAAGTATGAAATTATGTATATTAAAATTTAGAGTTAAACATAAAACTGAAATTTAAGGAACCAAATTGATTGATTGGTTTTTTTTAAAAAAAAAATTATAAATACTTAATAGATTATTCAGTACCAACTATTTTTTTTTCCGGTGCCGAATAACCTATTCGGCAGTCGGCACTGAAGATTTTTACAAATTTTTACCACAAAATATGACACAAATAGTAAATAGTTTATATAACTAATCTATAGTTTGTGTAGAATAGATTATTCGGTACCGAAAAAAAAATAGTTGATGTCGAATAATTTATTCAGCATTTGTATTTTTGTAAAACAATCAAAATCAATTGGTTCTCTAAAATTTTATTTTTTTATTTATGATTTATAAAAAAATAATCCCGACACACCGTAAACCTATGAAAAGCTTTTTCGTTTTTTAATGAAATTTTAGTAGACACGTTGCCTACTACTACTAAAAAAAGAAATGGCAGCACGGTACGGATTTTGTTCTGAGAACAGTAGCTGTATGTTTAGAAATTAGAAGCCATGTTATGAGATATATTTGATAGATTTCGATGGCGGATTGGAATTAAGAGCATTCTACATTTCTACGGATACGAATATGCTGAAATCCGAGGTCGGTACTGTTCACCGTGAAATCCCTGCAATCCGAAACCAGTCATTGAACTGTTCCAAGATACGTGCAAGAAAAAATCAGCTGTTTTGAGATGCGTTCTTGAAAAAATTCGATAGCTGAATTTCAAATTGCAAGAATCTCAACGGGTAAGAAATGATTTGGATGAAAACATTTTCATACTATTATTTGTTATGTTAACAAATAAAAACTTTACTTTTATTTTTATTCGATAAGTTAAATGAAAATACAAAAGAATATTGTATCCGTCTTATCGGATATATATAAACCATACACTATGAAAAAAAACTATATCATATCATTCACTATCTCTATATAAATATATATAATTTTATAATTGTTATTTTTAAGTATTACCATATAGAATAACGGATATGGAATAATCTTCACCCGTACTTTTAATAATTATGTTAACGAAAAAACTGACAGGTTAGACGAAATAAAAACCATACACATACTCCCGATTTTTTTATTTATATCCAAAATTAAAATTAAATTTCAAAACATATGCGTTTCTTCCGTTTTTTTCCAAAAATACCCAATCTTGAAAAAAAATTTCCGGACTTAACCCCTGAAACCGGAAAAAAAAATTCCGGACTCTCTATTTTGTTTCCGGAAAAAAAATTCTGGTTTTAGAATCCGGAAATTTTTTTTTCGGAAACAGCAATTAAAAGTCCCGAAATTTTTTTTCGAAATCGCAGTGAATTCATTTATAAAAACCACGGAGTGTCGTCTCTCGCTTTCACTCAGCGTGTTTTCAGAGCTCTCTCACAGTAAGTTATTTAATTTATAATTTATAATTTAAATATATAATTATTTAAATTTTATATATTTAATTTTAGAAGTATTTAATTTTTAATTATTTAAATTTTGAATATTGCCATATTAATTAAAAAAATTCAAAATGGTGTAGAATAATTCAAAAATTTTAAAAATAGTCTAAAATAATTTCATTAATTCTAAAATGATTTAGAATTGTTTTAGGAACCTTTTTCCTTTTCGGATCCCTTACAGAGTTCTAACTGCCTGATCGATCGGTTCTTCGATTGAGGTAATTTTATTTTCTTTATGTTATTTTTCATTTAATTTATAATTAATAAGTTCATTCCAAATGATTTTTTTTTATAATATTGTCCAGAAAATTTATAATTTTTTACAACCTTCCAAAATGGTTTAGAATAATTAAAAAAAATTCTAAAATAGTTTAGAATGTTGCCCTATTAATTTATGAAATTCCAAAATAGTGTAGAATAATTATATAATATCCAAAATTGTCTAGAATATTTTTTAGAGGCAACACAATTTTTAATTACTTATATGCTGTTATTTTTGAAATTGCCAGACCAATCATAATTAAAAATGACAACTATTTATGTGAAAATTTATATTGGAGGGGAAATCCAATACAATGATGACGGGGTCTATTACAGTACTCGAGCTAAATACTCATTACCGCTAACCGTGAACCACAGTTTTAATTATCTTCTGAATGAGATTTATAAATTAGTTGGGTACAATTCTAGCCATGCAAATTTGGAGATCCAGGCCAGGTTTAACATGTCCACCGATGGCCAACGTGACTACCAATTAGTACCGGTAATTTAATTGACTTGTCAGTAAGAAATAAATATATATATATTTGAATTAGTTAATACGTGTCATCTCTCCGAAGGGAAGATGAAAAGTGTGCGTCTCCGGACGCCACCGCTCGACAATTCCGTGAATGAGGGCCGCATCGAGGGCGATATCGGACAATGTCGCGATCTGATATAAGCTCATTCTAATTAAAAACGGTACGTACTTCTCGTCATACTCGCATTTGTGCCGGTAGTGTCTCACGGTTAAAATATCCTTACTCTAAAGTAGGAAAAAAAGTCAATTACAATATAATTTGATTACTTACAGAGTTATGAAAAATGAAATAAGTAAATGTTTACCTCCTTAGACGCCTCAGATACCCTATGATTGCCGTGAGCTATCCACAACAAGGGGCTAAATTTATGCTTAAGTACTTCGTCTGCCATACTACAAAATTCGAACAATATTGTAAATCATCTTAAATTTTTCTATATTATTCTATAATATTTTGGTATTTTCTAAATTATTGTAGACCATTTTGATATTTTCTAAATTATTCTACACCATTTTGTTATTAATCAAATAATTTTTCTAAATTAATAGGGCAATTTTTTGGACCATTTTGGTATTTTCTAAATTATTGTAGACTATTTTGGTATTTTCTAAATTATTATACACATTTTATTATTTTCTAAATTATTCTACACCATTTGAGAATTTTCTAAATTATTATACACCATTTTGGTATTTTCTACATTATTCTACACTATTTTGGTATTTTCTAAATTATTCTACACCATTTTAGTATTTTCTAAATTAATAAGACAATATTCTAAACCATTTGAAATGAACTAATTAATTATATTTTAAATTAAAATTAAAACAATACAAATATAAAAACCTGAATCGCAGATCCGATCGATCAAACAGTCAGAGCTCCAAAAGGGACCCGAAAAGAAAAGAGATTCCTAAAAAAATTCTAAATTAATCGAATAATTTTCTACATTAATAACATAATTTTCTACACCATTTGGTATTTTCTAAACTGTTCTAGGCCATTTTGGTATTTTCTAAATTATTGTAGACTATTTTGTTATTTTTCTAAATTATTCTAGACTATTTGGTATTTTCTAAACTATTCTAGATCATTTTGGTATTTTCTAAATTATTCTTCACTATTTTGATATTTTCTAAATTATTCTACACCATTTTGGTATTTTCTACATTATTCTACACCATTTCGGTATTTTCTAAATTATTGTAAATCATTTTGGTATTTTCTAAATTATTGTAGACTATTTTGATATTTTGTAAATTATTCTACACCATTTGGTATTTTCTAAACTATTCTAGACCATTTGATATGTTCTAAACTATTCTGCACTATTTCGGTATTTTCTAAATTATTGTACATCATTTTGGTATTTTCCAAATTATTTTAAACCATTTTGGTATTTTCTAAATTATTCTACACCATTTTTGTATTTTTGAAAATTTTTGAAACAATTATTCTACACCATTTTGGTATTTTCCAAAAAAAAATTCGGTTTTAGGAGTTTATTCCGGAAAAAAAAAAATTCAGATTGGGTATTTTTGAAAAAAAAAAACGGAAGAAACAGATATGTTTGAAATTTTATTTTAATTTTGAATATAAATAAAAAAATCGGCACATACTCATCTCATCGAATATTGTATATATCAGATAAACAGATCATAAACATGTGTCATTGACACCTATCTACGCCCCCACGGTTAAACAGATAAAAGTGTGTCATTGACACCTATCTACGGCCCACATCACAAATATCCCATGACACAATTTTTAATAAATGATGTATCATAAATATGTCATGTTGAAAAAATGTAATTTATGCCAACCGATAGATAAAATGGAATCGTTCAAAATACGAATCAAATTTAAAAAAAAAAAAAATTCTGAAAAATTAAGGCGCAATTTTGAGTCGTCAAAACAGCATCTTCGTGTTTGCAATCCATTATAGTATTAATCATGATATGACCTCAATATCTTAAAAAAAAAAAATTGAATAGGTAATTTTATAATAGTAAATTATACATCCTACAATTGATGTTGTAATTGGCATGTTGTACTTGATATTTAGTTGTGACATGAGATGTTCTAAAAGATAATTAAATTATTTTTTATGGCATCAAATGTGATTATGTTTATATATACAAATGTGATTATGTCAGTGGTAGAGTGTATGTTTCATTTTAAATTTAACTTTTACATTTGTTTTTATTCTTGTATTTTGAGACTTTGTAACCAATGACATCTCTGATGTCCTTATTAATTAAATTTGAAGGCGTGATCTTCATTTAAAAAAAAAAATAGAAGTGTTTCACACTTTTGTTCATAAGTGCAAAATCTTAGCAAATTCAAATTTAAACAGGATTATTGTAACACTGTGAACTTTTAAAATTCAGATTTAATTAAAATAATAAGTGGTTAAATCGAATTATATATATATATACGTATATACGAAATTAGTGACGTGGATGGTGAACAATAATTATACGATTAATTGTGTTAAGAAAGAGGAACAATAGGTGTTATATAAATCATTTAAACAATATCGAACAAGTGGAGGGTTTATTTTGCAAAAAGACCACTTACAAGTGGGGGCCCCTTGTCATTCTTCTCTCTTCCCCTCCTTCCTTTCTTTTCCTGCGCCCCCCCCCCCTTTTCCTTTGCTTCCGCCAAGAGAGACAGAGAACGAGAGAGTGAGAGACAGATCTAAACCCCCCGGTGACCGTATTTCACGAAAACGGAGATTTAGGAAGAGGAGCTCAAATCTCGTACATCCATCCGTTCCATCGGTAATTCCCCTTTCTATTTCTCTCTCATTTCGTGATTCCTTGTTTTTAGGGTTTCGGTGAAAACCCGTAGAATCATACCAAATTGATTATTCCGTGTCTTTGTTGTTTCTAAAGTGTAAATTGATTGATTTCGTGTTCCAAAGTGCAACCAAATTTCCAAATTACGGATTTTCCCAAAAATTGATTAGGGTTTAAATTGTAAAAGTGCCGGAATTTAATAAATTGACCTATGGATAGATCCTAACGAGCACGGCTAGCGGGATTGACGAGCTTACCGAGTCACGAGATCACGGACCCTCTACGTGCCCTACATAACCAGGTGCGGGGGTTCACGGGATCTGTTTTGGGGTTTATTCGTAGAACTAAATAACGGTGCATATTATTATATTTATGTTGATTGCTTGATTTAAATAAACTGTGCATAGCATGTTGAATCTCTGATTGAAAGCATTTGTTGCCGCATTGCATTAATTGTGATATTAGGGTAATTGAATTGTATAACTGTTATGATTCTCATGTTGGTACGGTTTATCGATTGTTGATCTGTCGTTTTGAATAAGTGAGTGGAACCACAGTATGACTTGGATTGATTGTGTGAAGTGAACAGTGTATCATAGTGGAAAGTCTAGCTAGCTACTAGACTTTCATCCAGGACCCTTATGCGCATCTGGAGAATGGCCCTAGTGAACCCAGTACCGGTTGGGTAAGGGAAGTGCAGTGTAATTTTAGGTAGAACTGTGATTCAGTGGTTCAGTGACTCAGTGAAAGTGTCAGTGATTTCTTTTTGAGAAAAGTGATATTCTGTTGCATATTCGCGGAATATGCTCGTGTATATTTTAAGTGATGAATTGATGAGATTGTATGACTTGAAACCAGAAAATAGAACTGTTAAGCCGGAGGTGATCGATAGTTGATATCTGTACCTCATAACCAGACTTATATATATATTATATCTGTGAAACCAAATCTTTCTGGAAATTCGTTGATTGATGTTGATTTTTGTGAATTGAAATCCGTTTGAATCTATTCCCGGTACATGTGCATTTATTATTGGTGAATAAGTAAATAGATGCCTTATCGCTAGTGTATTTAGTTCTGGTGATGGATTTCTCACAAATCCAGTAGCCCTTTTAAATTCCGCACTGAGAAAATGGATGACAGGTTTTCTCACCCCCTCCCTTCGGGGAATTTTTCCCTTTGAACTGATATGTGCAGGTAAACGCGAGTGAAGTGGGACTCGGGCTCGACACGTGAGTATAGGCCGAGCTAATAGGTTATGCCAAACCCCTTTTATGCCCATTTTGAATGTGTAGTTGAACCCGTAGTCGGTTATTTTGATGTATAGGTTATTATCGAACCGTATTATGTTATAAAACCCTAACGGTGTGTTTGAAATTGTTATTATGACTTAAATCTTGAAATTGCATGTTAAATGTCATTAAAATTTCTAGTGAATGGGGAATAATTGTATAATTATACGGGGATTTGATCGGGTTTGAAAACGGGGTGAAATTTCACGAAAATGGGCAAAGGAATGAAAAACAGTACCCTTATTGCGGGCCGCAATGAGAGTAGACAGAGAAAAATTCGCAGCCTAAAAATCCAACCAGGTCATTGTGGGCCGCAATGAATGGAGGCAGAAGCGCTTTGCAGAGGCTGGGAATTTTGGAATTTGTTGCGGGCCGCAATAAATTCATTGCGGGCCGCAATGAATGGAGGCAGAAGCGCTTTGCAGAGGCTGGGAATTTTGGAATTTGTTGCGGGCCGCAATGAATGGAGACAGAGGCAAATTTCAAAGGCTGGAAATTTTGGGAAGTGTTGCGGGCCGCAACAGCCCTATTGCGGGCCGCAATGGGGATTCTGAAAAATGCTGTTTTGAGTATAACTTAGCCAAATTAAATCGGATTTGAACCAAACTTGTTTTAAATCAAATCATATGATAATTTGACTAATCTGGACCGTCGGTTAAAGGATTTTCATGCAATTTGACTTCTCCAAAATAAAATTTTCCGGGCTCTATTGAGCGGTGCTTCGTAACCTCAGACAACGCTCGCAGGGGGCTGCCGCCCCCCTGCCACCCCCCGCATACTCCTAGAAGCGGGCCCACACACATAAACATAACAATTTATTTATGTATATATAAATCTACATGAACAAAACCGCATTTTAAAACAAAACTGCGCGACCCCCTGTTCCGGGGTGTGACAATTATACTTGATATAAAGTTTGTACATCTACTGGTAGCTGAATAAATTTGATAACCGTTTGCTAATTTTTATAAAGTTTGTTCGTAAATTTGATAATTATGACATGCCATGAAATCCCATATATAAGTTAAATTTAGAGAAATTGACGAATTCTAACCTATGCTTTTGGATTGGATAATTTTAACGTACATTCAATTTTTATGGTATATTCAATTTCAAAGGTACATATTTTAAAAAAATATTTAAATTACAAAATTATAATTGTAAATTCTTTCCAATTGAAATTCAGATGTGTGCCCTTAAAAACTGAAAAAAATTAATTGTTTGATATATATATAATGAATATTGAATGTACCAATATACATCAGAATTAATTAACCAATCAAAGATAAACAAAGTTACACGAAAGAATGTAAAAAAAAAAAAAAGTTGCTCATATTTAGAAGTAACGTTGACATTGAAATTTACTATCTTTTGTTTGATACACCAGGTAAATTATAACTTTGCTGGTAAAGTGGTAAACCTTTATTTACCAGTACAGACGGTATTGCGTCTCCGAATCAAGAAAAATCAAGAAAAATGTGGGTTTGAGGAAAAAGAAAATTTCTTATCAAATTATTTTTGCTGAATTCATAGTTCGGATTTAATCCAAACGGACAGCTCATGTGATAAGTTCAGCCATTATAATTTTAGATCTACCCTTGTTTCGACCGTTACTGATTTAGATTCAAATTGGCTTCAGGCGAGATATTTATTCATTGACCCCTATATAATTTTCATTTGATTTTCAACGCAATTAAACTACGCATTCGATCAATTCGAGGTGTATTTTTTGCTCTTCAAAAAATAGGATTGAATAAAATGATTGCATAATTAATTAATTAGTCATTCATTTTCTAGGTTACATTACCGTAAAAAAAACTTTTTAAGTTGCCAAGCTGATTAAAGCACACTACACAAAACATGATTTATTTATTTTTTCTTAATATTTGATTTTTCTATATAAAACACAACATCACAGAATATATTTCAGAAGAACTTAACAATGGAAGTAGGGACCACTATCAAGTATCAACCACCTTGTTCATGAAAATTGCATTTTTTACTGAGTATTAAAATTTCCTTACGATCACCTATGAATCGATTCGTGTAAAAATTATCGGAGGTTTGACATCCTTAAGATATGATTGTACCAGATCAGATGATTCCGAGGATAGATTAACCAAATGAGGGTATGGTCAATATTTTGTTTTTTTAGAGAATCTGTTTTTTTTTCTAGTTGCAAAGAAAATGTTTTTCGAGAAAAAGATAACAGGTTTAGCATGATCTTCAAATAAAAATGTATTTGGATATCAATTTGTTTTTTAAATAAATAAAAAGTAACTACTTTGCAGATGCTCAAAATTTATAGATCAGCTGATTTTCTATCTATCTACAAAATATAAAAAAAATTCTAAAAAAAAATGTAATATTTAGTCTTCAAGTGCTTTTCTATATGAATTATGATGAATATTTTGGATCAATTGTCTAATCTTTGTAGACGGAGATACTAATTCATAGCACGGACCGTTTCAAATTTTACAAGAAATGTAGCCTCAATCTTAAAGTTATTGAACGCAATAATTAGGACGAAATTCATAGAAAATTAATTATGATGCATCAAACTACTTCGTAATTGCAACAAATTAATATCAATAGTTAACGATGAATTCCCTTGGAAATAATCTAAATTGGCTAACTTATGATCGTTAAAAATGATAGAATTTGTAGCGAATTTTATTAGTTCACACACCATGACAAAATAGAATTACATATAGCCCGTTTTTTTATTAACGGAAACCAACATTTGGCTTATAATTAGGAAAAAAAACAAATTATAGACCATCCACATTCCAACAACTCAAATAAATTTTTAAATGACTGTTAATTACTTTTTAAAAATTAAGGCCTTTAAAGTTTTTAACCCTCGCATTTCTGAAATTAATTTTAGAGTTTCTATTGAGCTACATCAGCAATAAATTAAAAGAGAATAAATAATTTGAGCTAATCGTTTGATCAATATAGAGTTATAAATAGTTTGTAATAAAAAACTTTACTGTATAAGTTTTAAATAAAAAAAGCATTACATATTTCTGAAACTAAATTAAAAAATATTATATCAGATTAAAAACTCTAACAAACAATATTAGAGACGTAGATGCCCGATTTTTTTAAAAATACCCAAATAATAAATAAAATTAATAAAAATAACCAGAATATCAAGAAATTTCTAAAACCCGCGGATAATATCCGCGCCCCGGAATATTAATTCCCCCCCGCGGATATTATCCGCGCCCCGGACTGTAAATTACCCCCCGCGGCACACGAATCTTGAAGCAAACCCGCGGCTCCGAATTTTTGCTTCCAAGCGCGGATATTATCCGCGGGCCGACCCCTTTATTTTCAGATCCGAAACACAGATCTTGAAGCACTCTTTCTTCTCCAAACCCTGACCTGACCTCTGTCCGCGCGTTGGCCCCTTGCTCCGCCGAATCCCACCCGCCAGCACTCCCTTCCTCCGCCAAAACCTACCTGTTGCTCTCTTCTTGCTCCGCCCTACTCCATTGTTGGTCCGGCCCGATCGATTCTTCCCTTCCTCTCTACATTGCAAGGTGGCAGTGGTGGCCGGTGAACCAGCAGAGGCGGCTGATCAGAGTCTCGATTTTCGATTGTTAATTTGTTAGTTTCCTCTTTCAATTAGTTTAGTTTGATTTTCCTCTTAATTAGTTAGTTTAGTTTGAATTTTGATTGCAATAAAAAAATTAGTGGTTTGAGGTTGAAAATATTGTAGAATTAGATGTAGGAGGTATTGCATTTTTGTATAGTTTGTAGGAATTTAAATGACCAAGGTTTAATTTATGAGAAATTTTAGAATGTAGGTGTTCGGTAAATTTATGAAAAATTTGTTAGGAGGTATGTTTTTTTTTTTTTTTTTTAAAAGACGTAATATTACAAGTAAACTATATTAAGTATATGAATACTAATAATTGATTATGATTAATATAATTTTTTTTGGAGAGAAGAAGCATATTATATTATTGATGTTTTTGGAGTCTTTTGAAATGCAAGTGACTTTATTTGAAAATTGTTTTTGGAGAAAAGAAGCATAGAATCCGAAATTATTTTTTAGTGTCATGATAAGTTTCTTGATGTTTATGATGTGTTCATGTGACATATTATATATTATTTAATCATTTATTAAACATATGTAGGTTTTAATAAATTTAGTTTTTAGTTGTTTTGAAATAAACAATCAAATAAAATTAAGGACTAATGCTATAATTAATGATGTACCTTGTACAATTTACAATTTTAGATCACTTATTATGTAGACCAAAAATTTAGAGCACTTGCTATAAATATCAAAGGAAGTTGGAAAAGTAATTATTCAAATATTCAATTTTTGTCCAATACAGAGTTTTTTTTAACTAGGAAAAAAAATCAATTATGTATATTTGAAAAGTGAATCCAGCATAAATTTGGAGTATGTTAGAATAAGAAATAGATGTATGTAAGAATTTTTAAAAGAATGCAATGGTTGGAGACTTGGAGATTAAATTTGGAGTTATGTGCATAATGTAAAACCATAATTTGTTTGTATTTTAGGGAACATGAGTATGTAATTTTTTTTTTTAATAGCTTCTTATATTAGAGAATTTTTAAACTTGTGTAATTATAAGATTCGTATCTATTGCTCTGCAGCATTATTTGTTTGTTTGTGAAGAATTACAATGTTGTATTTGTCCATTTCTGTTATGAATCTCCTTTGTTAGTTAAACACTAGTACACTACCAAAATTGTAGTTATTGTTTGCATAGAGTAATTTCAATAGGACAAAAGGTTGGTTTTTGCTAATGAGCAAAAGGAAAAAAAATGATACTTTCTTACCTTTTACAGAGTATCTTTTTTCCTTGTCTTGGTAAAGTTTTAGTAAATATTCTTGTACAACAATATTAGATCTTTTTTAAAATTAGGACCATGATTTTTTTTTACGTTTTGGGTATTTTTAAAATTAGTTGAATTGTTTGCATTAGTTGAATTGTATATATAATATAATGTAATATATGTATTGTGATTAATTAGTTGAATTGTTTGCATTGGTCCAATTTCATGAATTGTGAGAATTGTGATTAATTAGTTGAATTTCTTTATTTCTTACATGTTACGGTAAAATACTAAAATTATGTTGTTGAGTAATTATTTTTAAGAGAATTTGTTGTGATCTTATTAAGTGTAAGATTAATTAAAATGACTTCTAATTTATTATATAGTTACAAATATTTATATCCTAACCGTGTGACTGTATATATATAAACCATTGTAATAGTTAACTAATAAATTAAAATACAATAACAAATACAATAACTCTTTAACATTTTATTTAATAATAGTTAGGAATAAAATGACCCATATTAAATGGCAACACATATTTCAGTGATAAAGCATTTCTATTAGTTATGTAATTATACTAGATTTAATTATTTTATTATAAATAATGAATTAATGTAGCTTTCACTTTCATATAGAAAATTCATTTGAGTTTATTTTACCCGAATAATCCAATTTTTTGCATATTAGTCTAATTTAGCAAATTTTTACCGCAATTAGTGAATTGTACCCAATTGTAGCATGTCTAATTTTTTTTTAACGTAGGATGGCGGCTAGGGGACGGGGACGGCCTAGGAGAGTACCACCACCGGACCCTGATCTTGAGCCAATTCCCGATAACAGCACGGAACATTTCAGTCCTCTGTTATGGATGACTCACGCAGAGCACCGAGTTTCACTGGCGTCTATTGAGGTACTTGATTACTTTTTTAAGTTTAAATTTTGTGGAGTTGTCGTATTTTCAGTTTTTTATGTTATTTACTTCTTTCAACACAGAGTGAGGACACTGTAGATGCCAGGAGTCGGCATCCTAGTATACAGTACCACCCGTTGATGGACCAGTATCTGCAGAATTTGGGATTGCATCATTTGGTCGATATTATGGAGACGGAGACTAAGGCCATTAATGGGTCCCTCATTGCAGGACTAGTAGAGCGATGGCGCCCTGAGACTCAGACGTTCCACCTACCGTTCGGAGAGATGACAGTGACTCTCCAGGACGTTAGTGTCCTATGGGGGCTGCCCATCCAGGGTGAGCCTGTTGGTGGCATATCTGACCCCCTTGAGCAGGATGATGACATGATCAATGTCAGACTCGCAGAGCTGTTGGGAGCTGAAGGAGATATACGGGATTATAATGGGAAGTCGAGATACGCTATCAAGAAGACGAAGCTGCGAGCTCTGTTTGCGGGAGGTCTGGATCGGCATGCCACGGAGCTCGAGATTCAGAGGTACTCAAAAAACTATCAGGAAATAAATTTAAATTGTACTATAATTAATGTCGAAAAATGAGTTGCCTTCTAATTTTAATATTACAGATATACACGGGCCTTCCTGATGGACCTATTTGGTTGTATTATGTTCCCTGATTCGAGCGGTGATACTGTCCCGCTGATGTATCTGGAGCTGGTGCGGGACCTTGAGCCGGATAAAAAGTACAACTGGGGTGGGGCAGTCCTGGCACATCTTTACTTCAACTTGTACCAAAGTTGTCAGGTCAGTAAGTTCTTCTTATCTTATTTTAAATTTTTGAACATCTATGTGATGGCTAATATTCTTCAAATTACAGAAGAAACAGAAGGTTATGTACGGGCCAGTAATTTTACTGCAGCACTGGGCATGGTCACGGATACCGGTGGGGGTACCTGTGCTGAATGAATCGCCAGAATGGGGAGTTCCCACGAATGAAGACTGTCATGCATTTGGCAAGAAATTTTATGGACATCACCTGTACAAGAACCAGCCTCACGGAAAACCAGTAGGTATCAGGCTGGTCCGAGGACAGATTCAGAGCCTGGGTGACACGCAGGTGACCTGGACTCCGTACCAGGAGCTATACAGTGAGGGGAGGCTGCCGCAGACTGTAGCAGATGATTCGGCGGTGTGGCTATACAGGGGTCCACTGGTGTGCTTCTGGATAGTGGAGTTCCACTATCCGGACCGGGTGCTCCGTCAGTTTGGATATCCTCCACTCATCCCCACAGATCCAGACGTCCCGAGATCTGAGATCAGGAGGCTACACGGGTAAGTTATGTTATTCTATTATTTAGTAGTGAATATTGGTTACTGACTTTGCAACTAACATATTAATTACAGGATGACGCACGGCAATCACCCCGGCAGAGATTGGAGTATGTTTTACGAAATACACTACGGAATGGCCAGAAATATGATTGCCAACTTGTGGCACATGCCGGAGGATGGGGTGCAGTTCCAGGGAGATCCTCTACTGAGATACGAGGCTTGGTACGTACGTGTCTGCATGGCCTCGGTTTATCTAGAGGGAGATTACGGCAATTTTCTTCGCGGGAAGATATTCTCAGATGATGGTTATACCCCCACTGGCCGGAAAGGTGCTCGTCAGGTAATGCATAATTTTGAGAAATATGAACTATTTTGCTTAATTTTTACTAAATCTAGCCTTGTTTTTTTTTAGCTGCTGGTAGCGCTTAAAGGTGCCGCGCGTTCAATCGTCTGTCTTGGAAAAGTAGGCTACAGAGCAGTCGGGCATGCGATGTTGAACTTGGTTGCCCCTTGTATTGAGGACAACGGCCACGAGGCAAAGCTGGTCACTATGCTACGAGACGCTGGAGAGAATATTGATTGGCGCAAGATAAAATCGGATGAGCCTGATGCGCCACCTGTTCAAACCAGTGAGATGCCACCGACCCCGACAGAGCAGCCAGGGTGGGACTATCATCATTTCGTACTTATTATGACCGGTTGGCACGCCTACCGTGACGAGCATGGACGTCCAGTTCTTCCCCCGGTATATGATACTTTATTTTATTTATTTCTTTATTTTAGGTAAAGATTCAGTAAAATTTTACTATGTTATTGGTATCCTTGTACCATGCGTCCTTCCCACAGGCCTGGACAAGGTTATCAGCAACGTGTTGGATACAATACCTGTGCACAAAATTATCACTGTCCCATCCGTATTCAGGTTTCAATGCAGCTTTTATCCCCTTGTGTTGGTCTGATATAACACATACGAATCTATTAACACCAATCACATTAATCCTAAGCCAATGTAAGAGCCATCCCCAATTATCTTCATTCTCCTTTTGCACAATTGCAAATGCTAGGGGTAGCAATTGGTTCTCGGCATCATAGCCGCAAGCCATCAAAAGTCTTCCCTCATACCGCCCAGAAAGGAAGGCTGCATCTATACTGATCACCGGCCTTAGGTAACCAAATGCGGTGATGCATGGTCCGTAAGCCCATGCCACGGCCACGAATTCCACAACACCTTGCTTGACCAGTCCTGTATCTTTATCGAAGCTCGGCTTGGTCCGAAATAGGTGCCTCGAGCCAGGATTCTTGTCACATATCCCGAGAAGTAATAGTTTCATAAAGTTGTACGACTCCTCCCAACTCCCAAATTGCCGGGCTACTGCAAGCTCGCGACCTCTCCAAAGTTTGTTGTACTTCGGGGTTATACTGCCAAACCTAACTTTCACGCAGTGTGCCACACTCCGGATGCTCATAGTGGGGTTTTCCTTAATGTTAGGCCCGATGATATCTGCGATAATTGATGCCGTCAATTGTGCATGGTCGATCCTGGTGTACTCAGATGTGCATGTGTGAGCCGTGTCTTGCTCAGTTATCTTCCATGTATCTCCAATTTTTGTTGCTCTTGCCTTCAGTTTAAAACGACAACCCGAAGTGCGGCATCTAATTTCTAGCTTGGATGTGTCACTTCTCTTCGTATATATCTCTTGGTTCTTGTCAACATGGTACTCTCTGATCTTTTTCGTCAGTTGCTTTTTGTTGGCGAAGAATTGGCCTGCTGCGAGCTCACTCTTGTATTCAATCCGATGACCGTAGTAAGAAACATCTGCTTCTTGAAAAGCAGATGTGTCATTGAAGTTTAGGAACGGGTGAGTCTCAAAACGGCCACATAACGGCATATCTCTATTTTGCCTCACAGTTGGCTGTGTGTATTCTTCTTCATCTTCTTCATCTTCCTCATCTACCTCATCATCCAAGTCTCCTTCCCCCCATTCATCCCCAGTTTGCAGATTCTCATCCGGTACCTCGTTCATAAATTCAAATTCTGACTCGTTTGGATCTTCATGTACTGGTGGCGGTCTGGGGTGAGGATTTGGTTCAGGTCCAGGTAAGGATGGAGAACCTACGGATATAGGTGGGATAAAAGGTGGACATTGTGGTTGGGGTTGGATAAAAGGTGGAGATTGGGGTGAATTACTGTATATTTCTGGTTCTGGTTCTAGTACTGGCATTGGTTCGGGTACGAATAGAGGAGTGTGTGGTTCATAATTTGGTTGATAATTTTCTACAGCCAAATTTTGGGATGAACATCTAGCTCCTGACTCTCTGTTAATTCGGCATGCAAAAACTTCCAACAGAGGATCACCGGACCTCACAACCTTCCTAAGCAGGCCTCTAAATGCTCCTTCATCTCGCAATGTGATTCTGAGATACTTTCCTGCTTGGAGCATACGGGCCTGTATTTCTAATTTCCAGTGATTCCTATTGTAGCCGCTCGCTTCATAAATAAGCGAATGCAACTCCTCGAATGAGAAATTTTCTTCAACCCAATACGTATTTACTGGAGGTTTGGAGTAACGTACACCATACTGATCATTTATGAATTTCCCTCCAAAATGTAATGAAATTCCAATAGACATTGCCAATGAACTACATTCGTAAATGTCAAATATTTGGTCAGTTTACTAATTTCAATTGTCAACAGTATTTAGGAACGGTATATATGAACAGTATTTAAACAGTGATTGAACAGTGCATATGAACAGTAACTCTACAGTACATATGAACAGTATTTGGGAACAGTAATTCTACAGTGTTTGCACAGTACATATGAACAGTAATTCTACAGTGTTTGAACAGTACATATGAACAGTGAACAAACAGGTGTGAATAGTGCATAAACAGTGCGTGAACAGTAAATACGTATACGTACATTATAAAAACAGTGCATGAAAAGAAAATACACATAAATAGTAAATACGTGAACAGTGCATACCTGAGTTACGATGCCTTTTCCTTCTCTCCCTCTTCTTCTCCTCTCTTTCTCTTTCTGAAATCTTTCTCCTTCTCCTTCTCTCTCTCTCTCTAAGGAGAGAATTTATAAGAAAAAATTGCAGCAAAAAAAAAAAAAATATTAAACGGCCCGGAGCGCGGATATTATCCGCGGGGGGGAATTAATATTCCGGGGCGCGGATATTATCCGCGGGGGGGGGGTATTTTTAGAAATTTCTTGATATTCTGGTTATTTTTATTAATTTTATTTATTAAATGGGTATTTTTAAAAAAATCGGCGTAGATGCTCTCGCTGACTCCAATATATCCATTCGATATTGTCTTCATTTGTTGGCGATGTGGAATGTGGAAGCAAATCAATCAACCATATCAAGTAGAGGTTTGCCTTATTTGAGCCTCAACCAAGCAAGCTTATTTTATTTTATTTTTCCTAAAGTCAAATATCTATTTTTAAAATAATATTAAAAATCTCTCCTTGGTTCAATTTTGAATTCTAATTTGGATTTTAAGAAACAAACTATATAATTTAAGGGTCTGTTCGGCTGCACAGTGGGAATGAGAATGGAAATAGGAATAGGAAATTTTTGAACTGAAATTTACTGTTCACGTGGGAAAAAAAAATTCAGTCTGAGTGAATTTTATTTTTCCCACGTGAACAGTATTTTGTGGGAAGCAGCCGAACAGGCTCTAAAAGAGTTCATAATTTTTTATATTCAGTCCATAAGATTCTATTTAGAATCTCCTCTACTTAAAATTATTTACATTAATGAAATAAAAAAAAATCAAATCTTATAAAATTTCGACTCCGATCATAGTATCCGTATTAAGATTGATGATTCGTTCGAAATATGTATTGATGTGATTACAAATAAATAACCATTAGAACATCTTTATTGACTTCATTGATATTGCTAGGTAATTTTTTTAGTAAAAGTTGGAAATCAAATCATCTAATTATTTAATATTTATAAGAAAAAGTTCATTCGAATTTCAAATTTGCAACCTTCTACATGGAGATGATTTTTTTTATTGCTAGATCAAATGTTGGTTTTCTATTACTTCGACTGAAAGCTTAATGTGGTAATTATGATTTAAATTTTCAATTTCAAGGTTTGTGACACGGACGACGCGAGGCTGTTATTATTCGTACAACAATGCCTTTTTCTTATTGGAGGAATTTTATGTATATGTCACAAAAAAATTCGAAATTATGTATTTTCCACTTTAAAATTCATAATATCATATTTAGCCTTCAAAATTTCAAACAACTCGCAAATTTATTCAATATGCTGACTTTTCTATTCAAACTCGTTTTAAATTTATAAAATACATGTTTTTATTATTTATTAAAAAAAACATGTAGTTTTTTTAAGAAAAATATTGTTTTCTAATTGGTCGGTTATGAGAGCAAATGGTTCACGTTTTTACTTGTGACATACACACAAAAGTATATGCCAAAATGACATTTGTATGTATCACAAGTAAAAGAAATGAACTATTTGTCTTACAACCGATCGGTTAGAATATGGAATATGTTTTCTTACACGAACTACATTTTTTTTAATGAAGAGAAAAATAAATACTTTATAAATTTAAAATTAGTTTATTTAATTGAGTGAAATTGAGAGTTTTTTATTTTAATTTAGAAGGATAAATAAGATATTAACTAATTTTAGAGAAGAAAATACGTAATTTTGAGATATGTGAGGGATATACATGGAAATTCCTCTTTTCTTATTAATATTTATGTGTATAATCAAAATTATTATTATCTCGCAAACAATTTAATTTTAAACACCTCACTATCGTAACTGTACTATCGGCGAAACCGACAAAATATAGAAACTCATTGAATTTACGAATTCGCATTCTCTGAGATATCTAATATATTGCGTGACTTATTGAAAAATCTGAACCGTTTAAATACGTTCTGCACGAATCTTGAAGCTCAAATAATACTGGGCCCCTGCGCTACCCCCAAATAGGCACTGGACATGTCGGTCACGCAAAAGTTGAGATATCTCAGAGGACACGTACTCTTGAATTACCTCTTCAAATGCAAGGAAACACAATACACCTACGGGTCTTTCCTTAAAAAAAAAAAAAAGACACACAATAAATTAATTTAGATTAGTTTGAAATGCACGACCAAGATCTTGCCACGTAAGTCGGCAGACTTATAGATGTTCCGTAAGTTACTGGTCAAGATTGATAGACTTGATTTCTACTTGATTCATTTATTAAATGATTCAAATCAGTTCGAGATTTTGTTAGGATTTTTAAGAGTTAACTCTGTGTAAGTTCTCAATTTGTGTTCGGAACCTTTCATATTTGCTCAACACAACACAATTCGGTCCACAGAGAAACACCACAAAAGATCGGCGTTATCTTTCAGCAGGTGTCCAGGTCCAGGTCCAGGACTCCTGGTTTCTAGCAACAAAACCGCCGACAAAACCGTCTTAACGAAAACCAGGGGCGCCCCTGGTTTTTGGAGATGCAAAGGTACGTAACCACGCATCTTCCCTCACATAAACAATAAGAAAAATCTTTCTAAAATGATGAAACCCTTGCGTACCTCTCCCCACCAATACCTCCTGAATCCAGATCTGAGCTCCTTGCCTCTCCACCCCCTCTCTTTTTATCTTCTCCTCTTCGATGCTGTTCAGATCTGACGATGGCTGTTCCAAGAACAAGATTTTGAAGGAAACCGGTAGATCTGGCCCCACAGTTCAGCGGCCCGGCCAATTAAGCTTGCTTCTTACGGAAGTTATTATGGAGCAAGAGACGTCGTTGCTGTTCCTTGCTTCTGAGATTATGTTTCACAACTTGTGAAGAGTTTAGAAACAAACGCCGAGATTTCAAGATTCTTTTCTGAGCGTTTAGCCGTTGATTTCACTAGCAGACAAATATGGTAGTAGATATTCTTCAATCTGGACAGAAATTATAAAAATCAAAAAGAAAATTCCTGTTGCAAATATTGCAATGTGTAAAACCAAAATTGCAAATATTTACGGGTCAGACGCCATGCCAATTGCCAACTTGGCACTATGTCAGGCATCGGGGCAGGCGCAACTGGACAACAATACTCTCGGTGTATTAAGTTCAGCATATACGCCAATCTGAAATGTGGGGTCTTACATTCTGATTTAGTGAATACGTGGGTATCCCGAATCGTACGTGATACATTAATGGCGCAATAAAGGTCTATATTAAATACCAATTACTTGAAATTGCGCGGTAATTCAGTTCAAAGAGAGAATATCAGAATAATTTGTTGCTTGTACACGAAGGAAAATTGCCAACTTGGCATTGATTGCTTTGTTAGCAAAGAAAAAAAAATAAATCATCATCATATACAATTTGCATCCCTTCATTGGTCTGTTGCTTAATATAAAGGAAAAGTCTTTGCTTAAAAAATAATTAAATAAAAGCATCATCAGAGTCCTGATAATTTTCACATATCATCGGTGTTTTTACTAACAAAAAGAACAGAAGTCAAAAACAAAGAAAAAAAAATGGAGAAGCAAAGACGGCCAAGGCAGTGTTGTCCCAATCCCTATCCTTATCCCTATCCCAACCAACCAATGCCAAAATACAAGAGGCCCGAAGCCGGAGGAGAGAAACCCCAGCAAACCAAAAACAGAAATCCCTTCTCTTCCACAAGAGGGCCTGGTTAGATATCCTTTCTACAAGGAGCAAAAGAAACTGTCATCCATCTCTGATCTTTCTTTCTTCTCCAAGGAGAACTTCAAAATGACCTCTTTGATTTCCTCCTGCCGTTCGGCCTAAAGCTCTGCTGCGGCGATCTTTCCTTCAGTACCAGCAAATTACTCTGAATCACTGTCCATGCTTTCCATTCCTTTCAAGCCTCTCCTCTTCTGCAACCATAGAAAACACCAACATATTATAATTAGGAGCTTTGAATAGATGCACTTATCAAATGTAAGATGCAACTACTATGCCGCAGATAAACTCAAAACTTCAAAAAAATAAGGATTGAGCGAATTGATAACGTCCATCAATAACCTCACCACATATCACGGAGCAGCGGGGCCCACATTTGAATAAGAAAAGCCAACCTGTTACTTTCACTCCTATCTTTAAATCAAAGACATCTCTCCATTTTTAGCTATACTGGAGATTTCCTTTTCTTTGCCACATCAGCTGAAGATATACCCAGTATAAATCATAACTTCACAAGATACAACAGCTTATTCCAGCTTCCATAAAAAAATGGAGAGGAATCAAACATTGTTTTCTATATCAATTTTGAATGTGAATTATCCGTGGTCTGTTTTTTCGAGTGGTTCCGCATGAATTATTAAAAAAAACAAATATGATAATGCATTTTAATAATTAAAGATATAAAAAAAATCTAAGAATGAACAAGATATATTTTCTTCAAATTACCTTCTTCACACATTTCTTCTCCCTCACTTCATACCGTCCCTTGGTCAGATCAGAGAGCCACATCCCAGGAAAAACATACTGAAATATACAATAATTAATCAGAATTAAAACAACCAATTTTAGACCAGAAAAATTATTTGGCCTTAGATTAGAGAAGTATATACCTGGAGGGTCTTGTCGACATTTTTTGCTCTCTTCTTCGGCCGCTGCGGGAGCTTTGTACCTTTCATGGCAAGAAAATCATCCTCTTTTTCCTTCCGGGACAGGGAGATGTAGATCCGCGGCCACTCAAAGTGCTCCAGCCCACCCTTATCTCCTCCAGTCCCGTTGCTGGTGGCCATCAGATCGTGATCTGACGGCTGGTGCTGCTTAGCGTCGGTCAGTATCGTGCCTGCCTCGGAGTGGTGGTGACCATTTGACTTGTGGTGGTTCTTCTCGGACTGCTGGGATCTCTTCTCACCCCGGGATCGGTGGTGCTCTTCAACGGCCCTGATCATTTTAGATTGACACGTGGCAGATTAGAATTGGAGGTGGAGTAGTTGAGGGGAGGAAAAAGGAAAAGTGTTGAGAGAACAATAACAAGGGACCCCAAGAGAGGCGAGATGGTAGTGCTTGTACCACACTAAACAAAAGATAATTAAAGAGAAAGTGGCTCTCTACTTATAAAAGCCCCCCACACTTGTACCTTACAGCTATGTAAATATGCCTATAGGAAAACAGAGGGGGAAGAGAGTGGTACAAAGATGGGTGTGTACATATCAAGACGGATAAAGTATTGCCATGTCAAAGGTTATTTAAGATTTTCTACCAAAAAATTCTTTTTTTTCCCAAATAACTATAATATTTTTTTAAATATTACGGAAATAAATAACGAGGTGATTTTTTTGAGAATCTTCTGAGTTAACACAGATCTAAAAAAAGAGAAAATAATTATCAATTCTCAGAGAATTTTCAAGAACAGGAACAGCAGGGAAATTTTCTACAATCGACTCCTTGCTTAAGAATCACATAGAAATAGCACATTTTTCAAATAAAAAAAAGGTTGAAATGTCAATAATAATGAACACAACTGGTTAATACTCATCATATACACGTGTATGCAAGAACCAACATTTAAAACTACATAATAGAGAAATCGAAAACCGGATATACCTGATTCTGACTACAATCCAACTACCAAAAATAACAACAGCTTAAAAATAGAATATAGGACCAATAATACAATATTGTCGTATTGACAAATATTTCGAAGTATATATTTTTTTTAAATAACAGAAAATTAATTGAAGGAAAAAGAATAAAGAAGAGAAGAGGAAGAAGAGAGGATCTTATCTAACCCCATCAATTTCCACAAGGACAAACCCCTGGCAGCTCACCAGAGAAACAAAAGCAAATAAAAAATATCAATAGCTGCTCCCACCACCATCACACCCCATCCAAACGACTAAACCAAATGACCAAGGGCATAAAAGTCAAATCACTGTAAGACCAATCTATAAGAATTTTAGGGCACACTAAAATGACCAATGCAAGGGCTTTTCTTACGAAATTTGAAATTACATACTGAAGCTCTATCGGTATAAAAAGAGATTTTGAATTTCAAACTGGAACGAACACGATTAGCTGTTCAGAAAGGTAAAGGCGAATCCCGGTAATTTTTAATAAAAAAATAAAGAAAGAGACTAAACAACCTAAAAGGACTTCAATAAAAAGAAAAGAGCACTGGGGACTGATCCGAAAATATTGACGCAACCCTCGAAAGAAATTAGGACCAAAACAACCTACCTTCCCCCAAATTCTAAACAGACTAACGGAGGTAAGCATCTCTCCCAAAAATAAAAAAAATAAAAAGGCAAAAAAAAAAGACGAAACAAAGAGAAATTACCTATGATGGTTAGGCAAAGAGACAGCGGACCTGAGATTGGCGCCTCTGGTGTAGGATCCGACAGGAAGTTGTGGCGGAGGCATCAATTTCTCTGCAGCGGTGGTACTCCCAGAAGATCGGCGCTGGATCTTAGCTGACCGCATGTGGGATGACGCTGAATCATCCCCGGCTTGGCCAGTCCGGGGACCACGTGTCCGCTTGTTGTGGCCCCACTGGAGCAGTAGATCCCCGCCACTGATTTCCCCATGATTTGCTGAAGTGGAAGTAGATGGAGCATCCGATGTCAATCTACCACCGCGTGACTTGGCATCTGAGTTGGGAGAGACCCGACCTTGGTTAGCGTTTGGGTTGGAGTTTGAAACAGGTGTTGGGTTCAGATTGGGAGTAAGTTCGGATTTTCTTCCTGTGGTTGCTGTGGGAAGCGGAAGGCAATCCGGGCTTAGTCTCTGGTATCTGCGAGAAAACAAAAATAAGCACAATGAGTTCAAAATTCATGCGAATCGTGCTGAATTTCAGGACAATTTTGACACATAAAGTTGCATTTTGTGAAAATTTCAAGAAAAAAGAATTCAGGTCGACCGGATTCAATCCACACAAAATTGTGACAGGAAATCAGGTAAACATATGAATCCATTAAATTTATCTGTTTGACTGAACACATGAGAAATCAGTCTGGGAGAAATTTTGTAGCCAAACCAAAAACAATCGGTAGATAAGATATGCTGCTTTATAAAATTTCTAGGAGATATCGAGAATGAATGTAAAAACCACAACGATATTGAAAGTAACGAAGAAAATAACTTGAACAACGCTTTCTCCTTTGCTAGATGAAAATCCAAAAAAGTAGGCTGAACAACTAAAGTAGACACAATACATATATAATGCAGGCAATCGAAGCTCCACGGATAACACTTTTGAGAACACAATTGATCAAAAACCAATTAAAATCGGAATTAGTACAAAACACTTGCATCTTCTAAAAAGGTTGAAAACATGTGTTTAGTTAAGTCCGATCAAATAGGAGTCCAAAAATCCACAAATAACTAAATCGACACTGAGATATCAGAAATAAACAATTTCAGCAGCCAAGATCAAAAAGGGAGAAAGAAACTACAAACACACTCGATCTGAGATAAATCAAACAAATCCAGGTAAAGAAAACAACATAGTGGTGTAGAGAGTGAGTTTAGCAGGGATCTGAAAGAAACCTCATCATATCAAATGCTGTGGAGATTGAAGGAACGCCTTCTTCAAATTGCAACCGTCAGACAAGCTCGCATCAATGGCGCTTTGGCGGCTCCAAAAGTGGATGAACTGGGACGTTCTTTGTTTTTCTCGCTAATACGAACTGAGCAAGAAACTTAATCGTTTAATTTCTCAAGAATGTCTAGAGAAATTGAAAGTAAGAGATGAAAGAAAGAAACAGAGAGGAGAGAGCCAGCAGCAGCAATGGCGATTGAAGCAAAACGAGAGAGAGAGGGGGAGAGAAGGGAGGTCCTAATAAGCGCTTTATCGCACGCGTTATTCCTATACTACCCCCGCAACTCTGCTTTATTACGGCAAATACCTTATCATTTATTTTCCCAAACTGCTCCTCCTGCGGGTCTTCTAGCAAAAAAATGCAATTCTTGGGTCTGTTTTCCAAAATCTAGCAGAGCCAAGCCCGAGTGCCTTCATGCGTCCTGATTCTATCAATGCATCTACATCCACACCGTCCATTTTCAATCAAAGAATTAATATTTCAAGTAAAAATTGTTCGTACGTACGGCCGGATTCATCCAATCTAACCAGCGCGCAGCGGTCCAGATGTTGCTGGATTATCAAATTCTATCCGTTCATTTTCCTAAATAAAAATAATTTTGTTTGTAAACTGGACACGTGTCACGTAGTTACAGGTCACCGGCTGCCTTACGCTCCAAGCACAGCTTCGGGTCCCACGAGTCATGCTTTCTTCCGCTCTTAACTTGAGCAACACCGGGTGTATACAGGGTAGCAACAACACCGGTCCTCAATTTGACTAGATTTGCACGGACTTGGTACATTGATGCGTGTCTAGAACGCTTTTCTTATGTTGAAGAGTTAATTAGGAGGTATGGATTTGAATGATTAAATCTCTTGAGCCAAGATCAAAAGGATATATGCGTTCGTGACGCTGTTATGGTCACGTCTCGGGGATTCAGATTCCAGATCAACGGATGCCATTTGATCTAGAAAATTTCAACCGTAGATTTGAGTTTTCGGTGTGCGCAACTAAATTTACAAGGCAGACACGCAGACGCAGGTGGTTATTATTATACACGGCTCCTCGAGTGAGTCTAGTTTCTCTGAGGATGCTAATTCTGTAGATTTTGTGTAGCGAGTAGATACCCTCTAAGAAGGTACATTTGCAACATCCAACAGTTTTGCACATAATGCCCATTGGGTTCGAATAAAAATAATCTTGTTGCTATTAGCTCCTACCGTTAAATTGGGTCTCCCGTATCGATTTCTATAATTTGGTGTGTTCGTGAGTTTTAACGACAATCTCTTTGAGAATTTAGTCGGCTTGACTGTAATTCGGGATCTGAACAACAACTCTGCGAGGCGGTTTGAGCGCGTGACTCGCTATACGGGGTACTTTTATGTAAGGCCTTTCTGAACAGCTTTTTATTATTAAAATCTAAATTTTGAAGGTGCATCCAGTCCGTTTCTTCCCAAAACTTCCAAGTGGTTCATGAGAAGAGTAGTTCCGAATTTCCGACCATCTCCTGTTTGCCAAAGCCGGACACATCCATTGACTGCCTATCGGTTGAGGATACAACATACCAAAGTAAAGAGGCTATTAATGGAAAAAAAAAAATTGTGAAAGTTCCATGGTGAGTAATTTTTTTTTTTTTTTTTGCTTCTAGTACTTCAATTTTTAATGCTCGTTTTAACTCGTCGCTTAATTGCACTGGAGCTGTCATATATGTTTAAATTCATTCATGTTTAATTTTCAAATGTTACCTTTACCTTTTTGCACCAAATAGAACCGTTTTATTTTTGTTGACATTTTAATTGGCAGCGCTTTGAAAAAAAAATATTAATACTGCTCAAGACTGATACACATGCTAAAATCTGCACATTTTTATATTATTTTAATATGTAAAAAG
Source organism: Carex rostrata (assembly GCF_964058835.1). Lineage (NCBI taxonomy): Eukaryota > Viridiplantae > Streptophyta > Magnoliopsida > Poales > Cyperaceae > Carex > Carex rostrata. The sequence goes on from NC_135926.1 coordinate 8,074,036, forward strand.
GGAAAAAAATATACGTTTATTAGAAATTGAACCCAAGACTGCACAAATACAAACTAAAACTCTAATCACTAGACTAAAACTACATATTTGTAATTTTATGAGGAGGACTAAACTAGGACTGGCAAAAAAACTCGTGGCTCGTGGCCCGCTTGGTATTCGCTCGTGACTCGATCGGTAACAACTCGTTCGTTAGTGGATCGAGTTAAAATTAGCTCGCTCGCTACATACTCGAGCCAGAATTAATGAGTTTGAGTTTGGCCTGGCTCGGCACGAGCCAGCTCGGTCGTTAACGAGCTATATATTTAATATACATAATTTAATAGTTTAATCGGATCCGTTCACATCAGATTGGGGATATTATGGTCTATGAATATTATAGCCAGTGTTATGGCAATTGCACTTTGGACTGTGGTTAAGTTGATTGGTAATTTTATATGGAATATGTGTGAATTAATTATAAGCAATTAAGTTAATTTGTATGAATTTGTTTGATTTGGTATGCATTAATTTATTCTGTGAATATATTTGTATGAATTTAGAATTTTGATATATTTGTATGTATGAATTTAGCTGTAAACTTAATTTATAGTAGTTGATTTGCTTAATTACAATTGAATTAAGAGCATTCTTCGGTAATTAGTCATATAAATATTATTTTGTTTTAGCCATAATTAATAAGATGTGTTATGAAAATTTAAGATATAGCAGGAAAGAAAATATACAAATTTATAAATTTGTCAAGCTAATCACGAGCTAGCTCGGCTCGCTCGGACAAGCCACGAATTGGTCTTGAGCAATAGTTTTAGCTCGGGACCTAAAATCTAAACTCGCTCACTCAGCTTGATACACTAACAAGCCGAGTACGAGTGTGACCTAGCTCGCTCTTTAACAGCTCGTTGCCACCCCTAGACTAAACTATATAAAATCTTTAAACAAAATAAATTTAATTAAATTTCAATATACATAATTAAAATTTTAAAATAATAAGGATGACTTAATCACCTTTGACTAAACTTTAGATCCGCCTCTACAAGTAGAGACTAAGTATGTTTTCCAAATCAAGATTTTTCTACAAGTGTATAAAGTATTGCTACGTCAGTGCTATTTTGTGATGATACATCAATGCATCACTAACGAGATTAATCGTGACACAAAACATTGGCGTGTCATCGAAGTTTTTGCAGGAAAATGCTTATGTATTGTTTGAATAAAACATCGCTAATGGGTCTATATTGTTTTTGAAATTTTAAACAGACGTAACTTTTGATAAGAAAATATGATTTCAGAGTATGACTACTTTTTAAAAAGACCGTGAAGAGATCTACAATCAATTTTTTTATTCCACTCAAAAAAAATTTCACCGCCAAAAAATGTCATTTAGTGTTTCAAAACTTGACTTTAATTTCTAATCATTGACAATTGTGTAATTTTTTATTTCAAATAGAAATTTTCGAGAAAATTTAATTTGAAAATAAATAACATTCTAAAATTGAGTAATAATATCATAAAAAAAATTCTTATGTCTACACAGACCTTGTCTGGTGGCACGCAGAGTTAGTTTACGTATGCTCCGTGAGGGGTGCGCACACAAGGTCTGCTTTTTAGGTAACATGGAATTTTTTTCTCGAAGTGTTGCTAATTTTGAATTTTGATTATTTAAAATGCTAATTAAAAAAATGACAAATAGAATTGCAGATTATCGAATATAGTGAACATATTATACCAAATAAGTTGGACATGATTTTTAGTTGGAAAAATGAAATTTTCTTTATTATTTTTAGCTGGGAGTGGGGAAGTAAATGAATTCGTTCAAACAAGCAAACTTTTCTGTTTATTAAATATGTACATCTCAATATTTTTTATATATTTTTTTACGAAAATTGAATTTACAACTCACTGTACTAAGTTCGTAGTTCTCAAATAAGTAAACTTATGAAATTAGATAGATATTGGATAGATACGCAACTTTTTTTTCTTTCCGAGGAATAGAAACTAGGTTTTGACCTATGCTATGTACTTTTTATGTTGTTTGAAATTTATAAATTTTATTCTGATTGAAAATTTATCATGCGAAATCTTGTAGTTTAAACATTTTATTATTTTTTAATAAGGATTCATGTTAATCCCGGCATTCATTTTTTTAGGTATCTCTTACATGAGTTTTCTCCGGATAGAAGTCAAACTCATCATTTTGAGAGGCCTATAATCCATTAATATATTGATTTTTTTCTTACTTTTGTGTTTTTCTTTATTGACATTTTCAATTAGTATATATATATAACTAATTTTGTTCTACCTGTACAGGATTGCATAAATAAACTATAATAATAAATCAACAAGGAAGCTGTATTGGTAATTGCCTACAGTTCCTAACATTAATTAGACTTTTACATCTAGCACTACTCAATTTATATTTCAGTGATGTTGACGAACAAATTAAAATAGACAGACAATAATTACTTTTTCTCTATTTGGATACTATGCTATTTTAATTTCACTTACTGCCAAACATGCATCCCTTTGTATGCATTTTTATCCAGGTCTCTCTCCAATAAAAGTTAAATAATACTATTAGAAGATGTATATTTTGGCACATATTTGTTGTCTAATCTAGATGTGTCGAAATTTTTATTTATACTATATTATTAAAAAGGAAGCAGCTAACAGTTTCCGGCCCTCAGTCCTCCGAAAATCTCCGGACTTTTTACACTAATCCTGTAAACATGTTCATTAGATCCTGTAATACTATGAAAACAATCATATAAACAAGTTCAATGGATGTTCTGCAGATGAAACCGCGTGGTCCCAGATGAAAACGCGTGAAAGTTGTTAAAAACGCGTGACAGTTGTTGAAAACGCGTGACAGTTGTTGAAAACGCGTGACAGCTGTTGGGGACCACCTTCTGTGAACATACACATAGTATCCTGTGAACATACACATATTATCCTGTGAACATACACATATTATCCTGTAAACATACACATATTATCCTGTGAACATACATATTGTACTTGAAATTATGGCAGTTGAAAGCGCGTCGGAACTAAGCTAAAAAGGAAGGCTTTTATACACAGAGATTTTTGAGAAACTGTAGCCCGGGGAACGTTACCTTTTCTCTATTAAAAATAAATAAAACACTTCAAGTTAGGGGGATTTCCATTAATATTCAGTCCGCCAAACTGTTTTGTAGCCCCATTCTTGAGGGGTTGCATATTGGTTTGGAGGTCCCTCAAAAACCTAAATATATTAAATATCACAGTGTTCTTTTGGATTTTTAGGGGTCTCCAAACTAGTATGCGGCCCTCCAATAATAGAGCTGCATAATGATTTGGCGGCCTGTCACACCCCGATCCGGAGGTGCAACAGTTCTATTGCGTCTATTTACCATTCAATATACGCAACATAAGGCATGAATTTTTTTATGCATTGCCAATAGCATTCATTATTTTTGCCACATCCCGAATTGATTAACAAGGATTACCTGACATTTATAGTGGATGATGCTAGAGATATACTCTCTACACCCTATCAGATATAATAAACTCAAATCCTGTACCTTTAGGTGACTCTATTGTCAATAATAACCTGGAAGAGTTTCTCTGACTTCGCATAATGAACTTGTAACCCACAAGAGAAAATGAGTGAGAAATAATTTATTATTTCTTAGTGTTGATTGCCACTCAGATTATTGGATTCCAAGAAAATCCATATTCAGAATGAAATCACCGCACGAGAAACAAACAGTTCATTTCATAATGACGAATGCAAATGCTCAATGACAATATCCAATTGAACAACAAAAATTACATAAATAAATCATAACTCTAGGAATCTTATCAGAAAAATGGTTTGGGTCAAAATGTTTAAACCATAAAGTCTGATAACGTTTGCGACCTAATCTTTACAATCGCTAAGTTTGATAACGTTTGATTTCTTAACTTTATAATTTCTAGTTTGTAACACTGACAGATACCATAACTTGTATCTGTCGTGTCAGGGCGTATACCGTTCTAACTATCCTGACAATTTGTTAGCACAACCAATACAAAAATAATATTACAATACTATCATTATCGGAAAGAAAATCAATGATAAAATAGTTATCACAGTTCATTAGTCTTACAGTCACAATTCACATTTACTTAGTATCCCCTACCCAACTGGTATTGGGTTCAGTTGGGCCATTCACGATATGAAATATCACATTTACTTAGTATCCCCTACCCAATTGGTATTGGGTTCAGTTCAGTTGCTAGCAAGACTTTACGATATATTAATCTTTTTTCTCCACTATATGAAGATTCAATAATTATAGTATTCAATATTCAATCAATTCAAACACTATGATTTCAAGCAATCATTTACAATAAGAATCAACAAATCGATAAGCAATATCAATATGACAGTCAATAAACTTACCTGTAATTCAGTTACAATTGTATTGGGCTATTCATATGATGCAACAGTTCAATTAATGCAGTTAATCAAATATTCAAAATGCACAGCGAGTTACGATTTAATTCCTAGTCATGAATCTCAGACTAATCCAATAATCTCGCACCTGATATCGTAGGGCAACAGGTGAGGTTGCTAACAGTATATTCTTCATGATCATGCTGTCTCATCAATCTTTCTCATAATTATGCTTACGTTAACAATAATATATACATTTTAATTAATAATATATACATTTTAATCACATCGTGTTATTCTTCAATTTTATTTCTTCTTTATAATTTACAAGTGCACACCTTTTAACCCAAAGCCTATTTAAATTCCTATAGTTCTTTATTTTTGCAATTTAGGCCCTCTAACAAGGAGATATTACCAAAGCATTCATATTTAACATATTTGACCTTTATTTATTTATGTTATTACAAATAAATTCCTAGAACAATCAACAGTAAGCACAATAAATTTGTATCACTATTTAGGAGGGTAAAGGATCTAATACCATCTCGGTATATCACTATAAAGGTGGTCAGTAGCAAGATATGTCAATCATGGTTAACGAATTCATACCCAATAAAGAAAATAAAGGAAAACGGAAGAAGATTATTCAATCAAACAACTCGTTTACCTCGATTCATAATATAGTAAGCCTTGCTTACTTGTTTATCAGAAGTTACCAAGCTCTAATCGAATCGGAGATCAAACAGACAAGAGGAAACAAATATACCTCATAGCTGCACAATACAGGCTGAGGAAGAAAGAGGCACATACAACCATCGATTCAATCACATCAGTCAACAAGAGAGAGAGAAAAACTCTTATATTTTTATTTTATTTATTTTCCTCTTTTTTTTACTTTTCTTTTTTTCTTTTCTCGTTTTATCCGGTTCTCTATTTTCTTCTTGTTTCTTATTTTTGTTTTCTTTCATTTACGGGAGAGAGAGTGTGGCCCCTATTTAGGAGAAAATAAGGTGAGGTGTAACACCATAATGGACCACGTGGCCTTAGTGCCATGGTGGTCATGTTTTTTTTTTTTTCTTTCTTTTTTTCTTAACTCTGCACTTTTATAAACTAACCTTTAAATTTTCAAAAATTGCATCTTAGTTCCAAAATCAATTATAAAAGAATAACATATTATCAAGTATTACTTTTTATTATTTATTATATATTTACTAAAAAATGTATAATTATCTCAATTGATATATTGCTATCTCTTAAATCTTTCAGTTAGATTTTGTGGAACTTAATATGTTTCAAAGCATCAAGTTATTATTTCGATTAAATATAGTTTCAAATGATTTGTTTGTTCCACTTAAAATGATATTAACACAAGTATATTTTTCATCCTTTCAGACAATTACTATTTGCCCCTTAAATATTACCTAATTTTATTGAAAAATATCTTCAAGCATTTTGTATATTAACTTCAGTCATTAATTTCATTTATATATTTTGCATAGTGTTACACGGCCTGAATATTTCTAAAAATCTCCAATAATCATAGTTTATTGGTATAAATAAAAATTTCCTATATATTAGATGTGCAGCCATAATTAATATTACATTTCAAGTCGAGTAATTATTCTTTCAAATTTTATGAAATCGTCCAATCAAAACCAAATGGTCAAGTTTTGACAACTATGTTATCAATTCTGTTTGAAATAAATCTTACATGTTATTCGGATCCCAACCGTTTGATCTTCATTGAAATTTCTGCATGAAAAAATTTGAACGGTTAGAACCGGAATAATAGGTTCTTGTAATTCCTTTAGAATAACAGCAGCTTTATTTCCATTATGTTTATAAATGGAGTTTAAGTCCAAATAACGTAATGCTAGTTAGGGTATGTTCGGCCGTTTAAAGAGAACAGAAATGAAAATTTTTGAATGGCCGAAATACTATGCGTGTAGGCTGATTTTCGCGAAGTCTAAGTAAATATTTTTTTACCACGCGCACAGTAAACGACCGAACAGGCCCTTGTTCTCTGACGATTTTGAGAACCGCAAGTCCACAATAAGGGCATATTTTTTATTTATAGAAATTACATTAATTATATATGATTTTAGAAATTTTAATCTTGTAGAAGGAATCATTTTTTTTAATTCCTTTTAAAGAGAATTTGGACTTCTTTCAGTTCTTTTAAGAACCGTATATCATTTTTTTTTCTGCGCAGTAGAAGATCTTGTCCTTTAAGAGAAGCACGGAGTGTGTGGATCTGAATTAGCTCAAAGGAACAAAAATAAAATTTTGGGTACATGCTCTTTTATGGTATGTGAGAAAGTGATATACTGTACGGTTTCTAAGGGCGTGTTCAGAATTTACTATTCACCTGAGAAAAAAAAAATTCACTCAAACTGAATTTTTTTTTCTCACATGAACAGTAAAAATTAGTTTAAAAATTTCACAATCTCATTCTTATTCTTATTCCTCTCCGTCTGCTGAACACGCCTTAAGGTTATGCTCCACAAACACAAGGTAAAACCTCATTAATGTAAGGAGAAGGGAGGAGACAGGGAATAGAAGCCCCCCTCTACACAATAATCTCACATTCTGAATTGGGAGTGAAGATTTTCATTAAAAATCAACACAATGCTAACCTTACCTTCCCTCTGCACATTATTTGTTCACCTCTGCCCCCTCTCTGCTTTTTCTCTTCTGGAGTAGGTGAAATCGTCATTCAACTTCGGTCCTAGGTGAGGCTCATCTCCGCACAATGTTTTTCTCTTCTTCTCCCTAAGAATTCTCCTAATTGAAGCAGAGTCTAAAGGGACCGAGAAAAAAATATTGCGTAGCTTTTTGAAGGGATCGATTTTTTTTTTTTCAGTTCCTTGTAAGGAATCAAAATTTTAAAAACAGTCTGTCTAATATCTTATATTATTTTAATATAATTTCTACAAATAAAAAATTCTTATTGCAATAAGGCCACAAGGAACCTCCATTTCTCACATGGATACCCTTTTCCATTTGTATGATTGATACAAGTTTTAGCATTGTTTTGGTAATTCTAAAATTTTCCTATATTTGAAAGGCCGTTGCCAAACATTGCCTTTTAGCATGAATTGGGACCAGTGTAACAAAATGCGGTCTATGCGGTTCCGAACCGCATAGAAAATTAATATGCGGTTCCGCATATGCGGCCGCATATTCGGCCGCATAATTTTTGACCGCATACCGCATATGATCCGCATATGAACCGCATATACCGCATATGAACCGCATATGAACCGCATATGAACCGCATATGATCCGCATATGAACCGCATATGAACCGCATATGATCCGCATATGAACCGCATATGAACCGCATATGATCCGCATATGATATTGTTATTGTGTATTCTTATATATGTATGTTGCTTTTATATTAGAGAATAATGGATATAAAATAGTTCTACAAATATGTATATTCTTATTCTAGTTGTGAGATTATGCTTCCAAATATATATGAATTTTTATTTTAAAATCCGCATATGCGGCCGTATACCGTATATGCGGTATGCAGTGACTTTCCGCATACCGCGTAGAAACCGCATTTTATAACACTGATTGGGACAAAGAAGATGGCAATCTAATTTAGGTCTCTTACGGAGGGAAATAAATCTGATGTTATTCTCAAGGAAAAATTTAGTTAGTTAATTTTTGTTACGATTTGCATATGAAAAACTTATTTTGTTGAGATTTGTGTATCAAAAAGTTTGAAAATAACATGTTCTTGTTATTCCTTTTGGATTAACAACATATTTATTTATGTTGCGCAGTGTTAATCAACGCGTGCATGTCGTCGCGTAGATCTACTCTTATCAATAGAGTGGAGTAGATCCGATTGGTTTTAAAACCGTTCGATCTTTTTTAAGACTTGCGCGGATGAAAATTAAAGCGTAACACACAAATTTTAAAATGGATCAAACAGCCTAGTGCCCATCAAACTAAAGTAAGTTTGATGTCCATTGATCCTACTCTGCTCCACTCTTTACGGTCTTACCAAATGATAGAACTAATAGATAAATAATTAATAAAACATATAGCGATTAATGGAGATATAGAATAAAGAACCGCAATTAGTGAAGATTGTGCACATAAGTTTTCATTTATTTTTGTAATTTTATAATTGATATTTCATAAAGAATATTAAATTTGTAATTTTTTATTTATGCCGCATCATTTATATTATTTTTCGTCCGATTAATTTTTCTCTCTCTTGATTTCTTAATTGGATGACTCATGAATTATGAGTCTGTTCTTCATTTAAAAGATATATATTTTGTGCATGAGATGCAATAATATTAAAGACTATATTTTTTTTTGTTTTGCTGTTAAATTATCGCACGGTTAATCGTGTTGGTTATTATTGTATATTTTTAAAGTTTCCAAAAAAGTATTTATTATGTTCAAATTTTTCTAAATGCAATTCATTTTTCACAAAAACTTTAATTTTAAAACTAATGTTTATTTAACACATATATTTTTTTCCCCAGACAAAATCTGAAAAACAATCCTTGAAAGAAGAACCACACACTTAGTTCAATTAGTTTTTTTTTTTTGAAAGAAGTGATATAGTCACCGATTTTCATAGAACAAAATACCATATAATATTCAACTGACTGGTATCAGATACATCAACAAAACATACGACAATAAATAATAAACCTAATACATCATAGCAATAACCAAAAGCAAGACACTTAGCTCAATTAGTTAAGATAATATTTATTTATGAATGCATTCAGTATCTAATTTTTTAAACATATATACAATATGTTGAATATTTAATTATTTATCCTTAACAATGAACTAGTTATTTTTCACAATAGCGATAGAATGATCCGATTTTTTTATTTATATAAAAAAATAAAAAAAAATAATCAAAGAGGAACTGTATTTTTAAAACTACCCGAATTGGAATATTTTTTTCCGAAAACTCATGTCTAAAACCGAAATTTTTTTCCGAAAATGGGATTTCCCGGTCTCCAATTTTTTTTAATAAACTCATTTACATATATACATATACATATATTATATTATATTATATGGAACCTGCTAGCATGCTACGTGTAGCATAGAGGGCCTCCGTGCAATGGCTCAATATTCGACTTTCCAAAATCATAACGGTCGATCCGAACCGTTCATCTTGTTGTCTATATTAATATGTGTTTGGAGACCAAATTTTACATTTTTTGAAATTTTTTTACTATTTTTTTAGATTTATTGAAAATGTTGTTTTCTTATGGTCCAAATTTGTTGAAAACAACGATTCTCGATAAATCTAAAAAAATAGTAAACAAATTCTAAAAAAATGTAAAATTTGGTCTCCAAATACATGTTAATATGGACAACAAGATGAATGGTTCGGATCGACGGTTAGGATTTTGAAAAATCGAATATTGAGCCGTTGCACGAAAGCCCTCTATGCTACGCGTAGCATGCTAGCATATTCCATATTATATATACATATACATATATTATATTATATATACATATATTATACATATATTATAAAAAAACAAACCCAAACGACGTTTATAAACAAAATATCGATCGTTGTATGCCTACCATTAAACAAAAACTTAAACTGAATTTTTGAGGCACTAAACGACGTTTTTTTGTAATTCTGATGGTTCGGATGTCCGGGGATTTCCTCGAGCAAAATTTGGATTCGTCTCGTCCCCATCTTTCAGAAAAGTGGTAATATGCCCAAATCTGACTTTCCTAGCCAAATTTATGGTTGTTTAAAGTTTTTCGAAACCTCAACTTTGGAAATTCATAACTAACTGTAGAAAATCCAAAAAAAAATGAAATTTGTATCAATTCTGTGTATTTTTGAATGCTCTACATGCTGATGTAATCATTTTTGCAGTTTGGTCCTTGTATCAGTCCAAACTTGCTGATTACCAGCAGATGTCAAATTTGATATACATATACATATATTATACATATAAATTTTTTATTTATATCCATTTGTTTTTTAAAATAACCAAATATGGACTGGAATTTCAAAAGTATCCAAACCGGCAAAAAAATTTTCGGTCTTCACACCAATTACTGGAAAAATTTATATGTATATTATATGTATAATATATGTACATATAATACATATAAAAAAATGAGTTTATAAAAAAAAAAATTGAACATCGGGAAATCCCATTTTCGGAAATCTTTTTTGTGGTTTTGGGACTAAAAACCAGAATTTTTTTTCCGAAATTGGGATACTGGATTTTTTTTTTCCGATTTTAGACATGAGTTTCCGGAAAATTTTTTTCAGATAATTGTTGCTAAAACCGGAAAAAAAAATCCGATTTGAGTACTTTTGAAAATACAGCCCCCTCTTTGGTTATTTTTTATTTTTTTGGATATAAATAAAAAAATCGGTAAAATGATCATATAACATATGAGATCGTGTTTCTATCGTGTTTCTAACATTAATTTTTAGTTCTAACAAGAATACTGTTCTTGTAAATTCTTAATTACTTTTATTTAAGATCTCTTTGTTCCGTTTAACGCATATTCACAATTCTCACGATATTGATAATGATAGGAAAGCATAATGATGACATCCTTATGACTTTCGTACCATCACTAGGCACACTTTGAGCTGAAATTTTTATTTATACTATTTTAAGAAAAAACAAAACACCTTTGAAACTGGGGAATTTCAAAAATATTTGGGCCGCCAATTCAGTTTGTGGCTTCATTTTTGGAGGGCTGCAGATTGAATTGAAGGCCTCCTGAAAATCAAAATATCAATATATTACAATGCATTTTTTGATTTTTGAGGAGCCTCTAATTTAATGTGTCCCCTCAAAAATGAGACCGCAGATTGAATTGGCGGTCTGGTTATTTTTAAAATTCTCCAAAAAAACGTGGTTTTTTAGCTTTTCTTTTTTAGAATATGGTATGAATAAAAATTTCGGCGAGGATTAAAAGAGAGATGAAAGTGCGTAACTAGTTCTTTTAAAACATATACTTGAGATTTTTTTTAAAAAAAGAGAGAGATGAAAGTCTCTGTCTTCACATCTTATTTTTGTTATTACAAATAATTTTTCTATTTTAATTTCGAACCTGCAACATTTCACTTTTAATACACAAATCGGTTCTAAATTGAGATTGTTAAATTAAAAAATTACAAGGACTCTGTCTTTATGTAAAGAAAAGTACACTTTTACATAAAGTATCTAAAAATGGAAAAAGAAAACACTAATAAACACACTCCTTTTGAAAATCTAAAATGGAAAGTATGTCGTGTCCACATCTTTTACGTAAAAGTTGAGAGAGCCAAGCAATGCTCACAATTAATTATTGGTCACATATAATTAATTTTTTCTCTAAAAAAAATAATTTTTAATAGCAATCGGCTCAAAAATATACACTCAACAAAGTTCATGTGATAAACGATAAAATTAAATTTGCAATCAAGGTATTCAACATAAAATGTCAAGAAACTCGTTCTACAATTTTGATACAATATACTTCATTCTAATAATATCGTTAAAAATGGATTTTAAAATTTTACCTTATAAAGCTAAAGACACTTTTAAAATTGTATAAATATCAATAAGAAAATAAATAACACGTGTAAAATTTAATATTTTAAAAAAGGTTGAAATTTCAACCCTTTCTATATCAATATTTCTAAAGATGAAGATTCTAATTGCACACATTTTAGTCATGACAGGTTGTCACAACCTTATCTTTTGAATTAATATTCTAAAACCTGAAATTCAAACCTACTAATACAATCCAAAAATCTTGGCCGTCTTCACAACATACACATTCATGTAAAATTCAATTTTCTTTGAATTTCTCTTTATAAAATTAACATCTCAAATTCTCAATAGACGAACTCACTAATTCTGGTCTAATACGGTAAAATTTCTTCATTCATTGTATTAAAAAAGTTACATAAATATCTTCATTATGAAGAAGATAAAAATCTATTGTTTTAATTGATTCATTTAATTCCGAACTTTAAATATTAAATAAAAATACCGTTATAAATTCCCACCTTTAAATATCCCCGACATAATTTAGTTACTTTCAGAAAAAGTTAAATAGATAAGGATATATTTTCAAAAAATCAAACGTAAAATTCGGTATCATAAATAAGTGTATATTTTCGTTTGATTCGGTATCATAAACAAGTGTATATTTTTAAAAATGATTTGAATGGTCAAATATGAACTTTTGAAAAGAAAACTTTAACAATTCATGACAGTGAAGTTCACGGCACCGAATCTCTCCTCGATTTTATAGTGTGCTTCGGAAGGAATTTGTATTTTCTGTATGAACTAAAAAAAGAATTTTCTGAGTTAACTCAAAAAAGAATTTTCTGAGTTAATCCATCTGAACCATTCTATTTATTTTAAGATTTGTACGGACTAGATCTACATTAACAATGAAGGCCTCTGAATTATAGACTGTGACTTGATTGGTTCTATTTAAAATCAAACGGCTGAGATATGTTAGTTCAAAAGATGTTTTTTTAAATTAATGCAGACGATGCAGACTTCTTCAAAAAGGGAGGGAAAGAAAAGAAAAAAGAATAGAGATAGTGTAAAGAGTTATTTCTTTTTACATTATGATTTGGAGTTTTAAAATTTGAATAATTTATATATAGAATTGATTTTCTCTACCTTATAAATTATGTTCAAAAGTAAACATGGTATGATAAAATTTGGTCACCTCTCCTTTCTGAGTCTGCATCTGCTGAAATGATTTTAGCGACCCTGCAATCTCTCTCCTCTCTCTTCTTTCTCTCTCCTGAAATGATTGCAGGGCCATTGAAATCCTCTCAGGATTTTAGCCGATATGAATTCCTCCCTTCTCCGGAGTCCGTGTCCTATCAAGTATCTGAGATAAAATTTTAAAAAATGAACGGTCCAGATTAACCCAGCTATACCAAACTCAATTCGAAATCAGTTGGGACTTTAGAGAGTCTGCTTTGAAATTCGTACCTGAGGTGATATGGATTCCTTTCTCCGTCCCTCCACTCCAGAATCAGATCTCCTGTCCCCTGGGGTGCAGGAAATTCCTGTCCCCAGAGTCACTGCGGGGTGGGCCCGGTTACTGTTAAAGGGTTTAGGGTTAAAATGGTTTAGGATTTAGAGTTAAATGGGGGTCCACTCTGCAGTGATTCTGAAGGCAGAAACAAAGGAGCAGACAATTCGGTTCCCTCCACTCCTATACTTCATTATTAAATGCAAATACAGTGCAATACCTGACCGTACAGAATAAGACTTGTCTATTTCAATCTGGCAATAATTTCAAAACAAACCCTCTTTTTATATATAATATCTTTGAGTACGAATAGAAATTATGCTTGTATTTTATTAACCACAATTAATTACATTATATAGTTGAAGTTTCGAGAAGTAACTCTAGGTGAATGAATTCAAAGGATGGGCTGTGAAAAAACAGTCCAAACACCAAATTCATCTGATGTCACAACACCTTTCTTTGTGTTGTTCAATTCCCTTCCCTGAATCATCAATGATTAGAGATTGATATGCAGTTGGTATGTATGCAAAAATTGACAGACAACAAAGGAACCGATTTATTGTCTACAAATCCACGGACATGTCACGAAATTCTCCAAATCCAAATTCAAATCCAACACCTGTGTCGGTGTTAACTGTTACATGATCTTTTGTGAGTATCCATAAAAGAGGGCAACAACATGCCCTTACTTGATAGGTTGTATCTGCCTAAGGGCTTCAACTTAAAATAAAAACAAGAAGAAGAAGAAGATAGGTTATATCTTGATTTGGCAAATTCTGACTCCAATCAACCAATTTGATTATATTCAGATCGAAATTAGGATTAAAAAAATAATAATTTGAACCCGGATATGATTTGAAACCTAAAAATATATAAATATTATGAATTGAAAATTATCAGCCTCTGCTAGGATTTCAAAAAAGAAGAAGAAGAAGAAAAAGATGTAAAAGTGGGGATTTGATAATAATACTACAAATGTCAACGGATCAACTTGTGCTATGGAATTATATCTCTGTTTTTAAAATTCAAACAGTCAAACTACTTAACATAATCTGCTTGTGAAAATATATTTAGATATCAAATTTAACATTTTTTTTATAATTTTTTAACTATTGCTTTAATATAGGCTGAACTTGACTATCTAAAAATAGTGATTTTCTATTTTTCTCAAAAATAGTTAAACAAATCTAAAACTATAAAATTTGATATTTAAGTATATTTTTATATGCAGATTTTCAAATCAATTGTACAAACTTTGAAAGAGAATATATGTTAAAACTTTGAAAACAAAAATATGAATCCATAACCTCTCGTAAGAGATGAATCCAAACTATTTGAAATTTTGATCAGCATTTTAGTACAGAGGGAACGCTGCCCGCGGAATTTTTAAAGTAGTGTGCAAAAAATAAATGAGAATTGACAGAAAAAGTTTATAAAAAATGAAGGTCTCTGCAGTAATAAATAAAATCTCGATCGTCTTTAATTTTCTTTCTTCTTTTTTTTAAAAAAAAAAAAAAATGTAGAAGTCAACTTCTCAAATTCCATTCTTTATTTTCTAACTGCCTCAAATCTCTAGAGTCACTTATCTTTTAAAAATTAAAGTATAAAAGAAATAAGAACCTGAGACTTATTTTTCTTTAAAAAAAACTATTTGAGAATCGAAAATTTCGAATTTGAGATGATTCAAATCCTAAACAATCTGAATAAAAATGACCTGTATTTTGAAATATCCGAATCTGAAAGAACATGATGGTTGACCAAATCTTAACCTGAACCAAAACTAATCCTTACTTAAATATAACCCGGTATGAAAATAATTTTCATGATTTTGTAAAATATATCAGATGCTGCATGAAATTTTTATGCTGACCTATATTACTCAAAACTCAGATCCGAAAAAATGTATAAATCGATCAATAATAACTAAATTGAACTTAAAATATACAACACGAACATTTGTTCGATTATATAAAAAATTAGTCCACTGAAATATAATTATACGTTAGTTTTAATCTTTTTCGTGTTGTATGTTCGCTCAACAGTACTTTATATCCAACAATATTGTCCAGTCCGAATTTGATAACATTGATTTGTTTACAGTATTTTGCAAAAGCGGATGGAGCAATTAGAAATTTTCAATTATATATTATATGGTAGCCAATATGAAGGGTTTCGGATAGGTTATATGTGCAATAATTTGAATCAGTTCATAATTTGTTCACTACTTGAAAATCAAAATTTATGTATAAAACTAAAATATGCAGTCAAACTCTTCTTTTTTGCACTTTAGTCTCTCTCTATTTCATCCCACTATTCCATGATAGAGGTGAAATTGGAGAATAGAGACTTTTTCACACCTGAAAATTAGCTCAATTTCACTTTTCCACTATCTCAAACATGCTGAACATGATGTATATAATTGTATGAAATTAAAACCTCTTCTCTTTTGTATTCTTTCACTATTCCATACATTTACCGAACATACCCTTAAAAATGAGTTTTCAACTTTTCAAACTTTTCAAGAACTTTTAAAAGTAGCAGCATTTTAAGCACAACTACATTCTCCAACGAGTATCCTCTTAGATATCCTAAATGAGACTCACAACTTTACGGTTCAGATTTACCTTCAACCAGATCAAAATCAATCCGATCCGATAGTTATCTAGATGTAGAGTTCTTTTCTAAAATTCTTGTCAGTTTAAAAGAACGGTCCGAAATCACTGATTCTATCGAACACCATCCTTACTGTACCTCGGAGAATCCGAATTCTACATTCTCTGGTTTCCTCTTTTGCTGATATATTTTATCCCCTAATTACATCATCTCTCGGTACTAATGAAACATAGACCACATGTTTTTAAGCTACCGAACAAATTGGTCACGAGTCCCTACCCATTATTCAAAACGGGTCCGGATCTCCTAGATTAATCAAAATTTGAATTTGAATCCGGTCCGAAGTTGATATTAAGGATCTCTTTAACATTCATGCAGATTTTAATCGGGCAGTCCCATCAATGGCCTGTCCTAGAAATTAAACAGGATAATCGCCTGTTGTGAATGAATTCGGATCCCATAAATTAATGCAATAATAGCTGTTTGATCCGTGATACAAAAAATTACTTCGTGGTCCGAAATTTTTATTTATACTCTAATCACAAAAAAATAAAAAAAATAAATCAAATCACCTCAGATTAATGGGAATTCGAGAAATACCTATGCCGTCAAACCATTATGTAGCCCTAAAGACTGGAGGCCGCCATATGCCCCTACGGCTCTAGTTTAGAAGCCTCTAAATAGTTCTAGCCAGTGTTATCAGAATCGGACCAGACCGGCCGGTTCGGCCGGAAAAAACCGGAATCGGCCACCTGTCCGGTTCGGTCCTTTCAATTACTGCTTTTGTTGTTGTATCGGTTAAAAGTGGTTTTATTGGCCGGTTCATGTCAAAAATTCGCTAGAGAAAACCGGGTTAAACCACAGTTCAAATCATATCTTCCTATTTCGCTAGATTCATCCTCTTGCAGAAGCGATAATTTTGATCAAGTGGAGATGGAGCGTGATACTTTTAGTGATCTGTTGTGGATACCTCAGAACCATCATAGGGTGTGTCTGGCTTCTGGGGAGGTAAATATTTAGTTATTTTCTATGTTTTCAAGTTCAAACAATCGATCTAAACCATTCAACATGATCCTTATACGTACTTGTAGATCAAATTTTACATTTTTCACAATTATTTTATTATTATTTCGATAGATAGAAAATCACATGATTAAAAATTCTAAACCATTTAAAAGTAGTGATTTTGCACCTATCTAAAAGTTGGTACAAAAAAAATAATGTAAAATTTAGTCTGTAAGTACATTTTCGTAAAGTGATTATGTTGAACAGTTTAAATTAATTATTTGAATTTTGAAAACAAAGATATCGATCCATAATATAGTACAGACCAATCTACAATATGCACAGTATCATTGTTTGTTATGGTTTCTATTAAATTTGAAAACAGTGAGCCATTTAAAAACACCTCCAGGCACAACATTTATTTTTCTTTCTAATTTGTTGGCACATCTTTAGTCAAGTCATGTACTCATGCTGATGCTGACTTCACTTCGCACCGAAGAAAGTGGCATGTGTGTTTGCTTCGGCCTTTTCCTAATCATGTCCCTGCAACATTAAATTTAGGTCCAGACAAGCTAAGCAAAACAAATAGCAAGCAAGAGAACGTAATGCACTTTACCGATCAAAGAGTTACTTAATTGGTGTTTTAAAGTTAATACCATACCCAAATTTAATCAAAAATTTAAATCATAATCATAATCAAGGTCGTTTTAAAAAACAGATATTTACAACAAATTTGCTCGGGAAAATACTCAAAAAGACCAAAAAAATAATGCTTTCCATACAATCAAGCTACAGATGTAACATAACAGTGCTACAATACTATGCAAATACATCACTTGCTAATTAACAAATACAAAATCATGTTCTCGCCAAAGACAGAACCAAAAAACTGAATTTTTCTAGCTACTAAAAATTTAATACAAGTCGGAGATCAAAGTAATAACAAAACAATCGGTGGAGAAATAAAAAACCTTTTTTCTTTTTTCACACAATTCTTCCCTGCTTACTCCAGTGATGACGATATGTTGACATTTCCCATCATGTTGCATTTTAGTATGTCGGGGGATTGACTGTTTGCTCCTTCCATCTCGTGCAGAGAAGGATTTCTAAAACTATGGTTGTGACAAGAAGAAGAGACAAAACAACACCGTAGCCAGCTCTCCATGAAGTACCAGCATCAGCAAGACGGATTCCATACACGATATTGACAGCAGCAAAGAATAGGGTTAGTCGGCCAGCCCATTGGTGGTACCAGTTCCAGTACTTGCGTATCTTTGAGTCTTTATCGGGCCTCACAAAGAAAGATAGTGTCTGCATAGTGGGAACTTATTTGAGCATTTTGAATTTTGTACAAAAAATAAAATGATAATTTTATCATTTTTGTTGGTAATTTCTGAATGTAAGTTCCTTGCCATAACTAACATGTGGGGGCAGTCGAGGTATTTCATACCTGAAGGATACCTAAGACAAGGACGAAAATGCCAATCCCTCTGTGCGCAACAATGTTGGCATGCAGCTTGCCGTATAGAGCAACACCAGCCACAACAGCAGCTAAACCGATGATAAAGGCAACAAATTGAATGCCTACGTGAAGGTAAAACCACATTGGGTCCCACCTCTTGCAATATCTTGCAATAATAGCACCGATTGGTGCTAGCACACCCCATCCAAACATGGCTAGAGCACCGTGGGACCTTTTAAGTTTGTATGGGTAGGCCCCTCCTGCTTTGCTACCTGAAGAAAAGAGAGCAACTTTTTGTTTTATTAAGTGAAATAAAAGAAATCAAGACTCTTCCTCAGGTTTTACCATCGATTATAGGAATAGTTTTTAAAAAAATATGCAGGCTACTAACCAACCATAGTTACTGAATTTACTTATCTTTCCTCCTAACCAAGGATTTACTCAGTACCTAACACCCATACTAGACCAAATGTAGGCCATTGTTGGCCTTTTTGTCAACTAAAATAGAAAAAAAACTACTTAGTATATTGACAGTTGGTTTCGTTATTGCAACGCCATCAAATACATTACTTTAACAAGTCCCTAGCTCAATTGATAAACTAAAGCAAGCATTCCCTAGCTCAATTGGAATCTGGTTTTGCGATGCCATCAAATGATTTACTTTAACAATTCATGAGGGGAAAAAAATGAAACCTGTAGAGAAATCAAATTCCATAGACGTCTTATCCACGTGTTTTTTCAACTTGTTCTCCACCGGGATATCCGTCCCAAAAGCAAACAAAATCTGCTGTTTTGTGACTTTATCAGGGAACTTCAGCTTGAAAGCCAGATAAATTTTCGCCTCATCAACAACCACCATGGGTTCTGAACTGGTAGACATCAACAAATTACCCTCGTTGACGTCCACTTGAGAACTGGTCCGACCTTTGAGGAAGAACTGCTTGATGTGGGGCTTCCCGGTTTTACCGATCCACCCAACCATGGCGCTCGATCCCACCATCATGCCATCCTTCGAGAATCCCATGCCAACCCATCCCGTCGTATAAATGGTCGAGACGACAATGCTCAGTTCATGGTCTTTGTTCTGGGAGTACTGCAGTATAGAAATAATTGATATTTAGTGCTAGGGTAGGTGTAATTTGGGCAAGATCTTAAGATTTTCTATAGCAGATGCGAATATACCAGCTAACTATTGCTATCTGGGAACCAAGTTGATTAGGCGTACCAGTTGTATCAATACAGTACAGGAGTAACAAAAACTTAGAATAGTAATATTATAATTGATTCTTAGCATGACATGCTTCTAATTAAATAGGCTTGGAACTCATTAGTTAATTTAGCCCTTACTATGACAAAAATACACTTCTTCATTATTCGTTGGATAGTAGCCTAAAAATAATCTTACCATCTAGATGAACTCTTTTTTTTTTACACTTGTAATCACTATGCATCTCTTGTGGAATCTGATTGATTGCCAACCTTACAAGAAAACCAATGAGAAATCACCTAACATATATCTTGTACAATAAGCAGCTCACCAACCCATTATCTCACATTTCTAAATACTAGCCACAATTATTTGCTCAAACAAAGGCAGCACTGCAGCACATGCAAAACTGAGGTAATAACTAAGCTTTTCCAATGTATTTCAGATCTGACCTCGATGTAACAAAACAACTCATCTAATAACTTGCTCCTTAAACAAGACACACCATCAATTATTGAGAAACAGCTATTGATCTATCAATACCATTCAAAAGTTCTTTAATTTTCCTATGGTAGCTTGATACTTAAAAATAAAAACACGAGAAAAGTCACTGAATAATAAGGTAATGTAAGTTTGGTTTACCATCACTATCACCTACCGACAATTTACTGTACTGTCCCAGCGTCCCTTTCCTACATAATAAACCTTTAAAACTTACCAAATAGAAAAATAAATAAATAAATAAGACTTGATTTTGAATCTTTTGATTTATGTCAATCACACTACACTGTAGGTCCGCAATTACTAGATTTGGAGCGCAAATTATTAGAAATACAAAATTAGTTTCCTTTTCCTTTACTAAATGGAAAAATAAGATGTTCAATAACTTCAAAAAAGTTTCATTCACAGTGGCTAAACCAGCAATCAGATTACGAAATCGGACTAAAAGATAGAGAACAATGTAAACTACAGATATCGAATCAATTCAATAAAATCAAATAAATTGCACTGACTTACCCTCAGAACAAAAGTATTCCACAAAATGGTGCATTCGAGGCCTGAGTAATTCCCGGCAATCGCAGATGGCAGCTCGGCGAAGCAGCCGTTAAACGTTGTCTGCGCATCGACTGCGGCAATAGCAGCAGTCGTTAGGCAGAGAAACAGTAGAAGAAAGGAATCTCGGCCCATTAGCCTAGACCAGAGTCTAGAATTCTACAAAATCTAGATTTGCAATGCCAGACGCAGAAATGGGGAGCTTTTTGGGAGAGAGAGGTTAAGAGGTTGCATCAGAGATCGAGAGTAGCTCAAGTGTCTTTTGGGAGAGTGAGAGAGAGAGAGAGGGCCAGAGAGACAGGTGGGTGGGGTAGTGGTTGGTCAGTCTTTTCTATTATATTTTTTTCGATTATCTCGTGTAACTACTTGCTTTTGTTTATCTGAAGATACACTGCTACTTGCAAGTTGCAAAACTTGTTACTTAGATCTGTGTTACAGCGAGATTACGCGAGAGAGAGGAGAGCCCAAATCTCTGGGAGTACGTAATATCTCATATTTTGCGTGACCGACGTGTCCGGTGTCTATTCGGGGGTGACGTAGGGGCCAGTATTATTTGAGCTTTGAGATTCGCGCAGAACGTATTGCAACGGTTGAGATTTTCCAAAAAATCACGCAAAATATGAGATATCTCAGAGGATGTGAATTCAATATCTGGAGAGTGCGTATCCTCTGAGATATCTCAACTTTTGCGTGACCGACGTGTCCGGTGCCTATTCGGAGGTGATGTAGGGGATCAGTATTATGTTTGCTTTGAGATTCGTACAGAACGTATTTAAACGGTTGGGATTTTCCATAAAGTCGCGCAAAGTTTGAGATTATCTCCGAGGATACGAATTCATATCTGGACTGGGATCAATGGATCATATAAAAGTAAACTTCAACAAAGACAAAATCAGAAAGTAATTAATTGTATATGTACATACTACACGGAAGCCACAGATGATCGTATGCAGCCAATCATGTGATCGCCGAAATCAGAAAACGCAACCGCATGCGATCATTATTTCAAGCGAGAATTTACCATCTTATGAAATTACCAATAAAATACAATATTACATACAGTACGCAGTACTGCTATGATATTAATATCATGCGATACTAATTTTAAAATTAATTGAATAGAATTCAAACAACTAGTTTAAATTGTTCAAACTGATTTACTTCAAACGACTAACTTTAAATTTGATTAAATAGACTTCAAACGACTAATTTAAACCGTTCAAACCGATTCACTTTATGAGTGATGCGTATACATGAATTTTTTTTTTTTATATATTCCAGTTATTTTATTATCAAATCAAGCGATAAAAATGTTGAAAAATGAATGTATTAAAATTAATTTAAAAACTCACACATTTGACCACTTGACTTGGTACTAAATAAATTTGAAAAATTATAAATTTTGCATGTAAATGCACAACTAATGAAGTAGATCGGTTTGAACGGTTTTAATTCACTATTTAAAGTTAATTCAATAAATTATGTATTTGATATTATGACACTGATCTTATACTAGCCAGATTTTACCGTAGGTTTTGGAGATTAATAGTAATTTGACTGAAATACCATCGTTGTTACAGTAGTCAAACTCAGATATACATCAAACAATAATTTATGTTTCAAGGTTCGTCGGATAAAACGATAATTCTTTTTTTCTAGGTTCAAGTTTCATTGTCCAGATTTTCTTCAGAACTTGACCGTATAAATTCAAAAGAGTGAGCTTTCAAAAAAATAAATAAATTCAAAAGAGTGATTTCTGTGCCGACAATTCTAGCATTGGAGAAACTCAACATGGGAAATGCAACGAACAAAACTGAGTTTAGAAACTGGGTACATCCTTGATCCTTATCAAAGAAGTCATTGTCAAGTTGCCAACAAATTAAATATACTTACATGATGACAAAAAAGACTTTCTCGAGTATAATTATAAATTTTGATACAATAATATAGTATAAGAGATATTTGTTATAGGGATACAACACGACAAATACTAAATAGTTAAGCTAGCAGTTTTAATCTCCCTAACACGCCAACATATCAAAATTTCCTTTAGTAACCGATCATTTTCTTTTTAGGCCATATATTGGTTATAACACAAAATACAACAAAAATTAATCAGGTACACTCCGTTGTGACAATTAAATTCCCACTGCATATATTGGTCAAAACATACGGCGAATATATTCCCACTATATTAACTCCCTAATTCAACCGAATATCTACAATTATATATTTTATTTGTCTGCAATAAATACAATAATAAATACTAAAGCTCAGAGATTTTCATATTATTGTAAGTACCTGATATTTTTCTGGGTAAGAAAGGCAATTTATGCAGCAGTCTGCCAACTTGTTATCTACTTTATCTTTAGTTGCATAGAACAAAACTAACAAATGATCATAACTGACCAGATCCCAGGTGGTAAAGAAGTGATATATTAAAATTGAGAAATTTAGTCTTCATTTTTATCTCCAAAAAAAAAAAAATTGTAATGTTTTGGAAAATGAAGTTGATAATATTTCTTTCCAGGCGAAAAATGAGTTTTTAGAACAGTAGGCGAAAAACCTGTTACGATAGATATCACAGATAAAAATAAATTTAATTGTCTACTTAATGACTCCATAAAGCTCCCAAATTGGTTGAAATGTTACCTACTGAAATTAACTAATGTTTTACCAAATCTTTCTATTTGCTTTGCTGTTTTCGGTTGTTTTAACAAACATGTTCTTCAATTATAAGCTAACTAGCTGCCTTTATATTAATTAGCTCGCAATAAATACATCAGAATGACCTCCCCTTTAGCAATAATGGTGTTATTGTGAGATGCACTAATTTCTGACATGAAATCTAAGACCTTGCAGATTAGTGATAGTATTATGGTATAGCCACTTAAAAGCGAGAAATAAATATGAAACGTCATTTGGCTTTCTTTTATTGATTAGTTTTCTTTCCGATTTGTGTTGCTAGTTCTTTGCTCTTGATCCTGTTTAACTGATACATTAAATGTCTACAAGCCCCATATTAAAATGAAATAAAAAAAAAATATTTAAAACCTTAAGAAGATCTTGCATTTGTGACCTGTGATAACTTAATTTTAACAAGCTAATAATGGTCCACAACCGCATATTTAGATGCACGCATAATTGCCATTCTATTATTTCTAGTCTAAATAATGATAAAGGCAGAGAAAGACAAAAGATCCATATTAAATGCAAGAGAACACTTGCAGCCAAGGAATAAACAGTGGCAAAAGGAAGCTATTGTTCAGTAGTCTAGTCAGATACCAACTAATACAACGTTTCAACTTTGTGCACAGCATATAAATTCACAAGGAACACAGAGCCATGACAAGTGTTACTTAATCAGAAAATCGCACAACACAGCACAAGGGGTGTCAATTGTAAATTAGTAATGTATCATTATGATATTACAACGGCATTGATGATACAAAGGTGCACATGGTAGAATATTTAGATAAGGCAATACCGATAATAATACAACAGAAAGCCTACCACAGAGAGATTTCCCACTGGAGCTTCAATTAACTTAATCCTACTTAATGGAAACATCTCAGAGTGCTTCGGAAGAACTTATTGCTCTTGAATAGGTGCATATGAAGAGGCACCAGCAATGCATTCATCCTAGTTCACAAGAAAAGACCTGATAACAAATAAGACTTTCAAAAAACATTAGTAAGCTGTAATTGGCACTACAACCAATTTTTGCAAAACAAGAATAGCTCTTTTGCCATTTGTCTTATTAGAATAGCCAAATCCAACATTTTGTAAGAATAGGCTATTCTAACAAGACAAAAAGTTTTGGATTTCCTATTCTAGCTATTCAACGCCAACCAAACATAGAACAAGCTATTCCAACAATAGCCTATTCTCACTCCAACCAACCACCCTAAGTCTATTAACTAATTTTATATTCAAATTACCCATAATCCTCCAAAAGTGAAATTTGTACCCAAAACACACAGAAACACCATTCTGTGGTCATTTGTTTGGTATTTGAGATAATTAGGTCATAGGTCAAAAGGAAACCTTGAAATAAAATATCCTATTTTTTTGTGAAATAAAAAATGTAATAAAAGAATCCTTACCTTAAAATAAGCTACCGAAAAAGACGAGGAACAGAGCGCCTAGGTATTTTTCCTTCCAGCTTCAGTCGTCTGTATGATTCCCTTATGTGGCAAGGCCTGATTGGTCCACTCTCATTTCTTTCACTCATAACTACCCTTGCTGAAATTTCAGTATTAAATTGAGAGTGAGTTAACAGATGCAAAGATAATATCAGCAACAGATGCACAAGTTACATCACAGTTGGTAAAACACATAAATCATAATCAACCACTGCATGTTGAAATTGCTCAAGTCATTTTGCAGTGGGTTAGGATGTTCATTTACAACGCCAGATTTTAAGTGAGGCAGAAAAACACTGACAAAGGAATCAAATAATGCTATGTTATAGAATTTGTACGTATCCGACAACACAAACTTTTTGTGAGATGCTTTTATTAGCTCACAATTTTTTAGGCTTAAGTAGACTTCATATGGCAAATTCATAGACAAAAAAAAATCCCAAGGATGCTGCAAAAAATAGAAAAGTCTGTTGCTGTGCATAGAGGGCCTCCTTTTGACTTCTGGGACAAATTGCCCTGTAGCTTGTACGGATTCAGAAAACAAAACAAAAAAGTAGTTGTCGCGACTTCTTACAACTAATCAACATCAGTTAGTGATTCCCATTTAATGACCAAGTCTATTTCGCAGCATAAGTAATGGTTTCCTAATTATCAAAATACATTTTTTTTCAAATTTTATTCTCACAGTTCCTTATCTACCATGCTGCATAAATCCACAGTATATATTTTTGAACTACTACTTCCCTAATTGGTGCAAATATATTTTCCAATTATTACTTTGCCTGTCCCAACAAATTGTGGACACAAATATTCCTTGTGAAGCTTCGTGGCAATATATTCGGCAACTACAATGCAAATAATATGCTTAAAAAGCAAATAAAGAGTATATGCTTGCCTGTCTCAACAAGCTCTCCAACAAACAATTTAGCAATTCCTGACACCACAATATTGGTTGGTACCGATATCTTTTGAGTCCCCATTATGTTTGACAAAAGCTGCGGAAACACATCCATACAGAAAACAAGAAACAAAGCATAAGAGAGCAATATTATAATCTCATCTTACCAAGTGAAATTCAAAAGATAACTTTTGAGGTTTACCTAACTTCCAAAAAATTTAGAAGCAGTGTACCTAAATGATCTTGGTAAACGATAGATTACTATCTACAAGGAAAGATTTCAACTGCACTAATCATGAGTTGTTCTGGCACCGCAGTTGCAATAGAGCGTTACATGCATTCAAGTGCTCAATAATCAATGATCATGGGTTATTCTAAATGTTCTTTAATTTTGATTTAAAAGCTCTTGGACCTTCGCAATGAAGTGTGCTACATATATTTTTAACATTTTCATGTTACTGCTTTTGAAAGAAGGGTCACCAGCCTTGTGTGTTAGAGGCAAAATCAATAGCTTCTAGTTGAAGTTAGATGCTTGATTAATTTACTTAGGTAGAACCAAGGTAGATTATTACAATACCTTCTTCATATTAGACTTCTGAAATCCAGACCTTCGAAATGACTCATACCGGTTCATCTGTTGCTCAGAAAACTGAGATAAAATTGCCCTAAGAAATCAAATAACATTAACAAACTGATTTTTGAGAAATGTAGCTTATAACGCTTCATACAAATGCTTAATTTCATCCATTTTTAATTGTCAGAGCTTTCCAAAATAACTCTTAGGAAACTACAAGATGATGTTGGTATAAGCTTTGTCTTGGTGTTGGTTGAAATTTAATGTCAGTAAAATAACTCATTGCAGCATATTCTAATGAATTAATCTCCTTGGATCATCCATACTTCCACAATGTCTAGGTCAGCACGTAAAATAAAATTCAGGGACAAAACAATTTACTAACAATTCTCTTATGCCAGGAATTTGAACAACTAACCACAGTCAACAACGCCTCTATGTCAATCACCTAAGTTCTAATTTGTCAACTTATATCGTCTTCATTCAACATGATCAATACGACAATACCTAATTGCACCTTAATGATCAAGACCAAGCCAAAACACACTATCCATATGATAATCTCAAAATTTAGAACATCAGAAGGCTTGTCAAATTGGGTGAAATAAACTGCTTTCCTCTAGATGAAGCTTACACCTATTATCGCACTGGCATTAAAAAAAATAGGAGCAGAAAAAAAGAAAATCCCGGAGAAATTGTACTAACTGCATCTTGGCGAGCTTGTCGGGATCACCACCAGGAGGAAGTTTGTCGAGATCGACCTCCATGTGCTCCTCGTCCTCCTCCTCTTCGTCCTCCTTACCTCTCGCCCCCGCCGCCGCTCCACTACCAGAGGCGGGAGCGGCGGATTGCTTGGCTGCGGTTGAGGTAGAAGGTTGAGCGGCGGCACCTGCCACGTCATCGTCGGGTTCCACAGCTGGGTTGAATTCCTCCTCCGCCTCTGCCGTGGGAGATTCCGGCGGCGACTCCTGCTCCTCTGCTGCCGCTTCGAACGGATCCTTCATTGCCGGGAAAGGCGGTGTTCCTTATTTTCGTTTTCGTTCGTTTACTCTGAGATTATTGAGTACTTGTTATACCATACGACTGTATATATATTTTGTGACAACTTGTACTAAGGTCGGCGAACAAATTTTTTTTTTTTTTTTTTTTTTTTTTGCTGAGGATGTAAATTGATCGGGCTGGATTGCGTCTAAACATATGGATTTTACAATCTTCATTGACACAAAATTAATAAAAAAAAATGAGGGTTCAATTTTTTTTTTTTTTTTATGTCTCATTATGTGATAATACAAATTTAAAATTCACATTTCAAGATTTTTTTTTTTTTTTGGATAAAAGACATAAAGTCCGTTTCATGTTAATGAAATAAAAAAGTTGAGTTACATAAGGGTCCATTGCAAAGTATTAGGTGTTAAACAAAATAGCACCACAGATGTGCTAAACACCACCATATATCCAAGCAAATCATAAAGACGAGTAGATGTCCAAATTAACAGATCATATGCTAAGCCTCTATCTAAAGGGCTAAAGATAGTAGTAAACACTAGCAGCAAAAGGAGACATTCATGCATCTTCAACATAAGCAATTCTGGGCACTTCTAGAAATCCCTCAGCAGGTTTTGCATCTGGTGCCAAAGTCTGTAATGATATAGCATCCACAGTATGTAATCAAGGAAATGATGAGCAAAATCACATTTTTTAGCTGTCTTAAGTGGAATATGATTGAAGCAGATGTCATTTCTATATTTTCATAAAGTCCAACATAAAGCACTATATACTATCAGGAAATCTGTTCTATATTGGAAAGGGTACTTGCAAACTAAAGAATATCACTACAGGTTGACCATGTCTTGACTTGCCTAATCAAAATCATACTTGTTGAGTAAAAGGACAATTTAGGAATAGATGGTTTATGATTTCAACTGCAGAAGCCATCCTTATTTTAGCTAACCTAGACTTTGTCAAAAGCTTATTAGAACTAAGTAACAACATGAAAATTCTAATTTTAGGTGGAACAGGCAAGGACCACCGGATCATTGGGTGTTTAGCAACTATGCCACTATAATTAAGCATGGAGTATAAGGATTTAGTAGTAAACTTCCTTTAGTATCCCATCTCCAAGATATTTTGTCTTAAAGGTTAGTGAATGAAACATTTCTAATGATACATAGCAATTCACATTTCAAGATAAAATCATTACACGTGATGTTAATAGTTTTTTTCTCTCTCTTTATATATATAAATCATCACCCTTAGTTTTAGTTTTATATAAATCAATAATTTGAAAATTCAACACCTAACTAAAAGTCATCAACGTAACATTAGTACATTTGCAAATTCTTCATACCAATCAAAATAAGATTGAAATATCATGATTTATTTTTTTCAGTTTTTCAAAAAAAAAAAAACTTCAAAGCGGACTGGCCAGCCTGGCCGGAATAAATCAAAATTGTATTAATTACGGTTTGATTTATTATTAAGACCGGATATGTAAATCAACCGGAAAAATATAATTATCCCGGCTGTTTATTTTAAAAAAAAAGCCGGATTCAGTGGACCATAAACCAACCGTTCATTATGATTATGAAAATATGACAGCATTCTTATTTGAGCAACTTAATGCAAATTAAAAGAAACAATTAAAGAAGGGCACATAATCTTCTAATATAATCTAATTTAAACCGTTTTCCTTTGTACATAGATTCCCAAAAAAGTAATCCGCAAATCAAGATCTAATTTATATTTTAGTTCCTTCATGTGTAGGATCTGTTGCTAAAAAAATTGTGAACATTATTTATTCAAGAGGGAAATATATGTGCATTGTCCGTGTGCTTAAAAAAATGTATTTTACTGGGCACACTGCCATATCAACAATTATTTTATAAAAGATATATGCGCATTGTCCGTGTGCTGGCATGATTCTCGACGCGTGGAAAAAAATGAATCAAATACATTTTTCGGTATGAACTTTTAGTGAACAGAAATATCCTTGTACAAATCGTGCTTGATGAAATTAAAGTGATTTTTTTAAGAGTGATATTAACCATCGCTCAAATTTGGTAGCCGAGTCTATCAAGAAAACAAAAATAATAGAAAATCAGTATTTTATTTAGTGTTTAAGGCAATGCTTTCTGTGTGAGAGATCGTATGTTCGAAATTCGGAAGGAACACTATGATATTACTGACAAAAAAAATTAAAAATAGACTAAAAAAAAGTTAAAGACTGAGTTGTAGAAAGTCGAATCCGAAGTAGACAGAAAAATGAATTTTTAGATATACAAAAAGTGTGTGAATTTAGACTTAATTTTCAATATCAAAGATTTATTTTAAATTCAAAAATATATGACTGTCTACCCTATCCAAATGCGTCTGTCTTGTTATTAATTTACCAGAGAGTAACGACAGTGCTCTGCGTCAGACACAACAAAATTCCTCATTCTTTCATATTTGGCTGATCAATATTTCAATTTTCAAGGGCTCATCAATAATAGTTACTACAGTGTATAGCAAAATTAAACTATAACTTAGGTTGGACAAAATAGGGTAAGGCTAAGGTGCTGTGGGTTGCATAGAGATTAGAGACCTACGGTGATACGGCTCAATATTTGAGTTTTTAAAATTCAAACAGTCGATTCGAACTATTCATCTTGTTCTCCATATTAATATGTGTTTGGAGACCAAATTTTATATTTTTTGGAAATTTTTTACTATTTTTTTTAGATAGATAGAAAATCAGTTGATCTAAAAAATTCTGCACCATTCAGATATTTGATTTTCTACCTATCTAAAAAAATAGTAAACAAATTCAAAAAAAATGTAAAATTTGGTCTCCAAACACATATTAATATGGAGAACAAGATGAACGGTTCAGATCGACAATTTGGATTTTGAAAACTCGAATATTGAGCCGTAGTACCGTAGGTCTCTTTGCAATCCATAGCACCTTAGCCTTACCCGACAAAATAATACATAAACATGGAAAATTCTTATAGATGATTTAATTCTTCATCAATGAGAAAGTTACATCTGATATTTGGCCCCAGTGCTGTCTATTTAGGGTGGGTTTGGATAGAGCAAGAATAGCACTATTTTTTTGAACTATTCGATGTTTGAATGAAGCAAAAATAACACTAATCCGAGAGTAATATTATTCTTTTGAGCTATTGAATGTTTGAATGAAACAAGAATAACACTAATCCATTATTCTTTATTTGTCTTATATGAGTTAGCTCACTATTTTACTAATCCAATCAAAAATTAAGTTAGCTACTTTTCTCAAACTTGAAATTAACTCTATTATCAAACTGGGCAGAGACTCGATAAAGTATGTACCTATAAACTGGTTATTGGTCCGCACATTTGCTCGTTGTCTTGTCCCCTTTGCATTATGTATTTATGTGATTCTTATGTAGCATCTTATGAAAAGCGAAGGAATTTTTTAATATGTAAAAGAAGAAATGAAACAAATGTATCATCAAATTGCAACATAATGTTTCTTGACCCACAATATTTGCAGCCTGCCTTTGGAAATTTCTAGTGTAAAGTTTTACCACATCAAATTGTAAATGTTGGGGAGAGAGAAAACCGGGTCGCTTTATACAATGCAATCTATCATAGTAATGAACAATAATTTAACTATCAAGTCAATGATCAATTCAATCATCCTATCTATCTCAATGTAATCAAAATAATGAATATCCTGCGCCATAACCCAGCAATACCATCCATTGTTTCTTTCTCTACAGCCTGTGGGTAATCATAAAAGATTTGGCTGTTTTAATTCTTCTTCGACAATTTTTCAGCTGCAGTTCTGATAACGCTGAGAGATTCTACAAAATCATCCAAAAGTTGGTGTGAATCTGAGATTACTGAGTCATCTACTGCCATTACAACCTTCATCGTGTTCATGTAACTTTGGTAATGAAGTGTTAGAGCCTGTCAAGAAGTTAAAATTTGATAACTTAGCTTATTTGGGTTTCCTGTAACTAACATCTATGCATCTCTTTGTGTGTAATGGATGGGAGGGGTATTTATAGAGGAAAACTCACGTGTGGGTGGCCATACACACTAGGAGCAATGTAGACTATAGGATAACCATAGAAGCATATCTGCTCAAGCGGCCCCACGAGATTTGAGAAGGACAAGGTCGTGTTCATAAGTACTTTATTTGTCAGTGCACATGCAACCTGTTAAAAATAATTCATCTTAAAAATTCAATCTTTTTCGTAATCTTAAAACATTGTGCCTTGCAATAAATATAACAAATAATGATTTGATCCTTATTTTTCCTCAAATATAAGTTCAATCTTTTCCAGGAAGAAACATGAAATAAAAAATGGTGACTGGCAAGTTGGTAATTCAACCAAGGCTTTTATTCTGGTAACAAGCTGCCTGCTCAAGAACTGATAGTTCATTAACATGGAGAGTTGGACCAGCTGGGTGCCTGAAAACTCTGTAGTTCAGCCTTTTCAGTACCTTCCTCTTATGTTTTAATTTCTTCTCCTATTTGGTGCTTAATTAACCTATATGTAGGAAACTGCTTTCATTGACTTGTTGGCACTAAGGTCTCTAGCAACAGAATTTTTAACAAAAATGTATGGCCTGAGAAGTATATGTTTCCATGCTATGTATACCCATGATACAAGATGGCAAAATTTTAACCTCAATGGACTTGAGGGAATTTTATGCTCATGTTTAAACAAAGAGGAAAATAACTTAAGATCCGATCAGCACCAGCCGGTATAGGTTAATACTTAGTACAAGTGGCAAGTGACAACTATGAGCATATTTCAGAAGTAAGATGGAAACCTTAGTGCCAAAGAGCTTCACAATCAGTTTTGCATTGAAATAAGATGCTATAGCTTCGAGTGAGTTTTTCTTCCTTGCAGCAATGGCCGTTCCTTGGCGTACATAATCTAAAGGATCTTCGTGGATTACAATAGGGAACTGAAGCATCATGTATCCTATGCGATTTCCATATTTTGCATCAGTTTTTCCTTCTTCCATCATCTCAGCTAAAGCCTGCTTGTTAGGAAAATAATCACAGAACTTATTCTAAATTTCTATTATGTCACATAATCATAATTGAGAATTTGAGATATTTTCATTCATTTTATACTGCAACGCCTATTTTGGAACACAAATCATAACAGAATGAAATTATGAATCACTCCTTGGCAGCTCATTCTCCCTGCAGGGGCAATGGTCTGATTAATCTGTTATTAACAGCTTCTGATTTTGCTCTTTGTTTTTTTCTACTGATAATTTCAAATTAGTTTCCTCCTCTGAACTATAAGTTTGGTTCAGTGACTCACTTGTTATGTTTTAACCATTACGAGCTTGTGCAAAAAACCACATTAAGGCTTTAACAAGAACTTTCTAATTATAAAATGACACTAACATGTATTCCAGGTGTCGGTCGTATGTTCACAAGAAGTGTTGATCTTACACGGGTATTCCTGGGAAACTTCTTTTCATCTTTTGTCTCACCTGAAAATTTCAATTTATAGAAAAAAAATTATTGATTATTCTCTGAGAAAAAAAATCAGAAATGTGCAGTTCAAGATCATACAGAATTATCAGGTTCTTATAATAAACAATAAAAGCGCCATATCACCTTTATTGTTGTTATTATTATATTATGGCTTGCTTGGCAATTAGTTGATCCTCAGGCATAAATTTAGCACTCACCAAGTCTTAACCATATACTGCTATAGTACCGTCAAAGAAACATATTTTTATCAGACTTGTCAGTATATGGTTTGGTAGTTTACCAGTCAAGTCCAATATCAGCATGTATTGATAGACAAGAAACTAATATTTAATCCAGGTGTGATTACTTACAGTGTTTCCTATAAAGATATCGAGAAAGAGCTGCTGATGTCACCCCCACCAATACATCATTTACAGTCTATGAAACAAATTAGAATTAGTGTAATTTTGGCAATTTATCTCATCATCTTTCTCTTTAATTAATCCTAAAAAGAAATTGAGAAAAAAGAGGTTTTTGTGAGATGGGGCGGTAGCACAGTTGGCTAGGAAAAATAGTCCTAGTACTGTGTTTACCCAAAGGTCGACAGTTCGAGCCTCGCTCACGACTTCACAGTTTTTGCGAAGCTTTTAAAAAAAGCAGAGAAAAAAAGAGGTTTTACATGAAAGAAAACAAAAACAATCTCTTTGGAACCTTGAATTGGTAAAAAGAATTCGAAGGGTTGTCAATGTTCAACAGTTGATACTAGTTAGTAATTGCCTAAGAGCTACTTTGTTACAGTTGTGGTGTTGCTATTAGAAACTGTTATACAAGTGAATGTTTTTTTTATCCCTGCTAACAAGTCAATAAATAAGGAAGCTGATTACTGATAAGAAATAAATTAAAGCAAGAAGTTCATCTCCCTTCCAAGATGACACAAATGCATGTTGTCATGTTCTCTTGAACATATAACTAACCAAACCTCGGAAGAGTCACAAACTTTCTAGCAAGACGTAACAGAAGTAATGTTTAATAACATCTTTTTACTTTTTAGCATTGCCAGTCATGAAAGATCCATTAGATTAAAGGAACAAAGAAAAAGTTAAATGCATTCACTGCATAAGGACTAATAAATCTATCGGAACTTTCCAAAGAGTAACTAGGTCGAAAGTATATCATACTTTGTACACTGCAAAATTAGAATGCAATCATAAAAAGATGCAATAAAGTGACACTTACGCAGCCCATGGCATTTTTAACACTCTTGACATCATCAAGCCGTATTGTTCGGTGCACAAACTGTTTCTTGGCACACTCCATCCCTTTGTGTCCTTTCAATGGTGTCTCTGTATCCCTTAAAAACAGAGTAGTAGCCACAAACAATACCACATCGACCAACGTGTGCCAAAATAATACTACAAAGGAGAAGATCCACAACAGAAAAGCACAAATCCCCTCCTCCGGCCTTGGCAACACATAGAGTGGTCCAGCACGGTGTGGTGGCAGTGAAGGAAGCTTGGTTGGGTCATCAGATTGTCTAGTGCTTGCTAGTAGGAGGGAGATGAGAGACATGCCATCACCAAGCGAGTGGTGACCACGAAACACCGCGGTTGCTGCGCACTCAGTGGTAGGGATGTTGATGATGTGGAACTCCCAGAGTGGCCGGCTGCGGTCCATAGTTGTCAGAGAAAGAGAGGACACGTAGTCCTCAACTAGCTGGTCATTGGAGGAAGGAGAGGTGGGCTCCGAGGGCAGAGAAGGGATGATGATGTGATCTTTCATGTTTACTTCTACTGGTCTCCATCTAAGCACTTTCTTACTGCCTGATTCGTCAAGCACCTGTAACAGTAAGAGATAATGAGAAAACTCAGAAAAGTATTCACAATTACTGTCAAATTTTATGGCACAAGTATGAATTAGTATGTCGTAACTAGTATAATACCAATTGTCCTATATATCGATAATACTAATTATATAGGGTACACATATCCACTATTTAGGATTTTTAGCATAGTCAGGTTTCATAGGGTACTACTAGTATTAGGATTTCAGCATGGTCTACGGGCATTTTGAGAAGCAAAAAGAATATACAGATTTTTCTACTAATGAGTAGCATGTCAAAAAGAAAGGAAATATAATAAACAACAACTAAAAATAAGTTCAGTATTATGATCAGTTTCATACTTCGAAAATAAAGTCTAAGGTCAGTTCTAGAACTGTCATCTTTCTATTCAGTCTCTATCGTGCCACATACTGGTGCTCCTATGCCTGTGTGGAGATGGATGGAGCACGGTACATTTACGACCTCATCCGCGTATGCACGATTGCATGACAGAGGTGAAGTTAACAAGGTCAATCTGATTTTGTGGTCAATCAAAGTACCAATGAAGGTTAAGGTGTTTTTATGGGTGGCAATGCAGGATAGGCTCCTAACACAGCACATGCTCCGTGACAGAGGTTGCAATGTGCAAGCTGGCTGCCATCTATGCGGTGACAAGAATGTTGAAACAACTGAGCATTTGCTATTCTCCGGTACGTATGCGGCAAACTTTTGGAGGGAGCTTCTGAGTGGGTGGTATGCAGTGCTAGGCAGGACCCCAAATGCACCTTCCTGGGACCTATGGTGCTCCACGAGACCTAATGTACTGCCACATCTCAAGAACTTATGGGATTCCCTTTGGGCGGTAGGCTGCTGGGCCCTTTGGAGGGAGCGAAACAGGAGACTGTTTACGCAGAAGCGTATGAGAATGCGGTACCTGGCCGCTCAGGCCACACACGAGGCATTTAATTGGTACCAAGTACTTGGGACCGCGGAGACAGGGGTGGCCTACTGATTAGTTAATTTAATCGAGATGTAATTACATGTAGATATACTGGATAGATGTAGAGATTAGGAATACTTTGTAAATTACTTTTTTCTATCAATGAAATTGACAGTGTTCTCACTGTCCTTCAGTAAAATATCTCTAATGGATAAGAAAATAAACCAACAACAAAATTAAAATGCTAAAAGCTAGAATTCTAAAGCTAAGTAAAATGCCACTCAGTAATTGTTTAAACGATTACCAGACTAATCTCTCTATGTTATCAGTTATTGGCAATCATTGGCAACCGCACTGGAGGCACTGCTCTCACCTAAAGTTCTATTTTGGTTTGGACATTTCATCAAACACTTAAAAGGCATGCATCGATGTAATAAAATTAACTCAAAGATTCAAGCCTTTCATGCATGTTACAAATTCGAATTTAGTGATTAAATAAACTTACAGTACTTACGTTGGCAATTTCTTTTGTGATTTCGTTTCAAGCTAATCTTGAGAATGATAGTGCGCCACAGTGGAATATCAAGAATATTGAAGGACACAACAAATTGAGAATTGAGAGGTCGTAGGAGGAAATTCTCAGTGCTTTCCATCTTAGCGATTTGAGAAAAGACAAAAAATTGGAGTATAGTGGGAGATATACTCATATACGTGATTTCTGCAAGATATGAGAACTCAGTTTGGAACCGGGTTTTTACATCGGTGTAGTTTGACGGTTTTATAAAAAACCCAGCCGATTTCAATTCGATTAAATCGGTTGTACTGTACAGGTTTTGAATATTATTAAAGAAAGTCCAAAACTGCCTGGTTTTTCTAATCCGCTCGCTCACTTTATTAAACTGTTTGAAGCCCAAAACTGAATTTTAATTATTTGAAAAATATTAACGGGCCAACTGCCAAGCTACCGAATTTGAGTCAGAGAGGGAGCTACCGAATTTGTTTAATCCAGTTTTGGGCTAGCTTGGCAGTTGGCCCGTTACACTTACAAGGATCAAAAGAAAACAAATTCATGAAAACAAGCTCATTCATAACGCACTATCGGAAAAAGAAAACAAAATGGATGCAAACGACAATCCAGAATCCTACATGCTCTACAAGTTTATTAAGGACTCTCTTTTGTAGTTTGCTATAAGCAATCAAACAACAAACAATATGAGTTAAAGAATGAAGTTCAATCTGTTGTGTAGTAAATACTGTAGTTTAGTTTTATTTTAGTTACGAAAGTAGTTTTTCCAGCATAAGAATATACAAGGCATTGAACTTAATATATATTAAGAAAATCTATCTGAATCCAACATACAAAATAATGTAATAACGGGCCAACATACAAAATCTATTAGAATTAAAAATTAAAGTTATAGGTATATAATTCAACATACAAAATAATGTAATAATCAAATTTTATATAATTAAGTATTTTTCGATGATACATCAAGTATCATAAATTTTGACATAAAAATTTCATTGACATTATAAGTGGACAATATAAATTATATCTATAATATTAATATTAATATTAATTTATTTTTTATTTTTTAAGATTACAAAAAAAAAGTGTCCAGTGACCAGATCTTTTAACTTAAAATTGGAATATGCTTTCTCAAATAAAGTAACAGAGGGATTCAAAATGGAAATGGAAGGAATATTGGAATAGCAAATGAAGCGGCCATTTTTATTAATACTCTAAAAAAAAAGTTAATTTTAAAACTGTCTTTATGTTTGGTTTTTTTTTTAAATGCCCCGACCGTCAAGCCCACGGGCGGCCCATTCTCCATAGCGGACCGCCTGGCCCATGGACGGTCCTCTAGAGACCAACCACCCCCTACGGGCGGTCCGCTATTTTTTATTATTATTATTTTTAGATATTTGATCTTAATATTTTCATTTGTGAAGTTTTAGTTTTTTTTTTTGTTTAGGGTGTATGCCAAAAAAAATAAGACATTTGATATATTTATGAGTGATGTCATAACTCTTTATAACTTTGATTTGATTTGTCAGTTGGATATCATAAGTCTAAAAATAACACTAATTAAGGACTTGGCCTTGATTCAAAAATTTTTAAGCTCTGACAACTTGTTAATCTTCATCTCTTTATTTCTAGTACTAAAACAGTATAGAGCTACTAAATTATGTTCAAACCTCAAATTAGATCTTTGTCCATACACAAAGCACCCTAGACTGACCTCTGGTATGGTACCAAGTCCAAACTCAGCAGCCAAGTACTAAGTAAAATCCACTGGTATAGTGCAATGTACTAAAAACATCAAATTTGATCTCTGCTGGTAAATCAGCAAGTCTAAACTGATACAGGGACCAAACTGCAAAAGTGATTACACCAGCATGTGAGCATTCAAAAATACACTGAATTGACACAAATTTCAATTTATTTGAATTTTTCTGCAGTTAGTTATGAATTTCCAAAGTTCAGCTTTCGAAAAGGGAAAAACAAGACGGATCTGAATTTTGCCCCAGGGAGAACCTCTGGGCATCTGAAGCATCAAAATTTCAAAAAAAAAGTCGTTTAGTGTCTCAAAAATGCAGTTTAAGTTTTTGTTCAACGATCGGTATTTTGTTTAGTCAAAATCCTAAGTGATTATTCAAGAATTATCCATATAATTATTTTAAAATGTATTTACTATTTATTGTGTTTGTTTGCCTATCTCCGAGCAAATGATATATGTTGACAATAATCAAATTATTCTCGCTCTCTAAAAAAAAAAGGGTAAATTTTGCTGTAGGTCACTAAACTTTGTTATTTGTCACGAATTGGTCACTCAAGTTTGATTTGTCCTTTTTGAGTGACTCAACTTTGTTATTTGACCCAATCAAGTCCCTCTATACTTTTCCATCCAAAATTTTAATGGAATATTCCTATTCCGTCCAAAAAAATAACGGAATATATTCATTTCATCCAAAATATTAACAGAATGAGCATATTCCATCCAAAATACTAACGGAATTAGCATATTCCATTAAAATTTTGGATGGAAAAATATAGAGGGACTTGATTGGGACAAATAATAAAGTTGAGTGACTCAAAATGGACAAATCAAACTTGAGTGATCAATTTGTGACAAATAACAAAGTTTAGTGACCTATAGCGAAATTTACCCAAAAAAAAAATTTGACACCATTGATGTAATCTAATCATATTTCCTTGTGTATATTTGAATAAAATATATTATTAAGAATTAAGGCCAAGTTCTTAATTAGTGTTATCTTTAGACTTGTGATATTCAACTAACAAATTAAATCAAAGTTATAAAGAGTTACGACACCTCACTCATAAATATATCAAATGTCTTATTTTTTTGGCATACACTTTAAACACACAAAAAAAAAAATGGCCGCCCATGGGCCAGGCGGTCTGCTATGGAGAATGAGCCGTCCATGGACCTGGCGGTCAGAGCATTTTTAAAAAATAAAAACCAAACATGATGGCAATTTTAAAATTAATTTTTTTTTAAAGGTATTAATAAAAACGGCCGCTCTATTATGCACAGTGTCGATGCTACAACAATACAACATACGCCTACAGGCTTGTCCTTAAAAAAAAAGAAAAAATAGATGCTACCAACACAATTATGCACATTTTAGATGCTACAACATACGCCTACGGGCTTGTTCTAAAAAAAAAAAAATAGATGCTATCAACACAATTAAAGCCTAAAATCTCTGAACGATGACCAGTTGAAAGTTCGTGGACGATACCAACGTGGAACCAGTGTCAGTGATGGAAATTAAATCTTCTAATTTATTCCCTACTCTCTATTCTTAACTAAAAAATTATATAAATTCTCTTTGAAATAAATAGTTTACTCAAAATGCATATAACCCGCTCCTAACGTGGTCAATTGAAGCCAAAAGTTAGGATCACTATTCACAACACATGATAGAGAGAATAAAATATAATATAAAGATGCTTCATCAAAAGCTGGACAGATCGAGAGGAGATTAGGGGAAGGTAAATTAATCACTAATTGAACACCACAAAGCTGACTTTTTAAGGCACAAGATGTGGAAACGCAACTTTCGGAGGATGCAAGTGCAAAGTGCAAACCAAAACAGTGGCGATGTATAGACCAAGCAAATTATTTATGTAAAGGGCTGTGTGTATCATGCCTATGCCAACATTATAATAAAAATAGATTATAAAGACGTATATATTTCTCACCGGTATACTCGAGAAGCGGGGATGTCTAACGAGAGTTGCCTGGAGACCTTCGATGACGGCATCGACATTATTAATCGGTATGCCAAGTCCAAAGATAGAAATTATATGACAATTGAAGCTTGGTTCATGAAATAACTGCCCAGCCGGGCTCACCGGCTCGCCTTCCCATTTTGTTGTGCCCGTGGCGGTTTTCTCCTCTGCGGTTGTTTTGGTGTTTATCTTCCGTAGTCGTTTTCTCATGTGCAGTTCATCAGGGGAACCCGCCATGAAAGGAGAGTTCTGAAAAAAAAATCTTGCGGGATCTAGTTTGTATTATTTGCTGCTGCTGCTTTTTTTTCAATAGAGAGTTGGGGTTGACAAATGGGTGGAGGTTGTAGGAAGAGAAAGATCGACTACAAAAGAACCGACGACTGGGAAGAGATGAGTGGTGAACAGTTATAATTATAATATGCTGATTGTGGTCACCGCCAACCTTCCCAAAAAAAAAAAAAAAATACGCTGATTGTGTGTATTAATTACTGATATTCGTTTTCCTCAAAAAAAAAAAAAAAAAATACTGATTTGCACTTACAGGTTTGAATATCCAGAAGTTGACCCGACTCTATCCAAACATAAACAACTTGAAACCCAAGTCGGCCCAAATAATATAGAAATCGAAACTTAACCCAACCTGTACCTGAATGATCCGAATTTGAAATGACTCGAACTGATCATGACCAGAACTCGAAATAACCGCAACCTAAAATGATCCGAATCAGCTCAACAGGATCCTAACTCAACTTCAATCCAGCTCGAAATCTGACCCAACCAAACCGAAACCTGACAGTTATCTAAAGCCTAATAATGCTCACCCGAAATTTATCCAACCTAGCTTCTCTTTTCACGTGATTCATGCAATAAAAAGCGTAAATTACATGTTTTATTTTTATAACCTATAGAAGTCTTGTAGATGTGCTGCTGTGCTAGAAATGTGAAATTGAGAACACCAGTGATTGTTTATTAGGTTCCTTATTTTCTAAGTTGTATGGATTGAAGTACTTGTTAGCTGCATCTCCTTTTATTATGATTGAAATATATTGTTCTTGATGATCAGAAGTTTTTAATATCTTATAATCCTTTCTAGTTTAATTGAGTTCTTTTAGTATTGTTGTTTTCAATAATTCTGCTGCACGTTGATTAGTTACTGTACTAGACCTGACAGGAACCACTCGTTACTTATCAGTATTTTCATTCAGTGCCAGCTATCTTAAATTACGCTAAGGTACTAAATCAGTGGCTTGTACTAATTCCCTTTTTTTTTTTGAAAACTTGGTAGTAGCTATTAATTCTCAGCGGTGGATCATCTCTATTATATAATTTATTAATATCCTCACTGTTGATCATAAAGGTTACCCTTAATTGTTGCACTGCTAGATCTAGCTTTAATTGAATAAAAATTATATCTTACTCACAAAAAAAAAAAAATGTGCAACACCAATCAATCGAGAAGCTAAGCTCATAATTTCAGCCGACATACCCAAAATCTTGCAAAATTTGCATGCCACAAAATTGTGTATAATTCACTAATCGCACACAATTATAGAACAAAGTGCCTTATCAGCTGCACCACTAACCGTTGCATCTTGCTTCTGAGCATCCAACAAGTAGGTTAAGGCATCCTCTGTTATAACCTCACCTGGAATAAGCAACGGAATACCTGGTGGATATGTGCAAATTAATTCACCACATATCTCACCAATGCTATCTGCTATGCTCACTGTCCTCTTCTTAGCAAAGAATGCATCTCTAGGAGTCAATTCCATTTGTTTACTCTCAAATGGTTCAAATGAACCATCTCTTTCATTAAATATTATCTTAGAGTTCTCATGAAAGAATTTATCCGACAAATGCTTTAACCCTAGAACAAGCCTTTCTACATCCATACGCCGGGTCCCTACGTTAAAAGCAAAGGTCAAAGACCAGGTTCCGACAAGCTCTGGAACTATCTTATAGTATTCGTATAATATATTGTCTGAATCATGACCCAATAACCCAAGACTTAAGGTCCCAACGGTGATACGCAAAGGATCCATTTTGCAGAAATTTAACCCAAAAGCAGATAAATCCAGCAAAGTAATACCCGGTATTTCTCGAATTAGTTTTCTAGCCTCTGAAGCCAAATCCAAGGTTTGGTCAAATATATGCATGTCATCACCTAACTGAGCCCTAGCAGCATCTAAAGAGGCAAGAAGGAGATAACTAGGGCTTGAGCTTTGGAGCAATTGAAGACATCTGCTAACCCGAACCGGATCAACTAAATCACCTGATAAATGAAGCATCGAAGATTGGGTCAAGGAAGAAAGAACCTTATGTGTGGATTGCACTGTTAAATCAGCACCTTGTTCTAAAGCTGATCTCGGAAAAGCCTTGTTAAACCGAAAGTGGGCCCCGTGAGCCTCATCAGCAATTACCGGGATACCCAAACTGTGGCTTATCCTCACAATTTCTTCCAAATTACTACAGATGCCATGATATGTAGGAGTGGTCACTAAAACAGCTCCTACTTTATGTCCTTCTCTCTCTACTTCTTGTACTGCCCTTTGTACCTCTGACGCACTGACCCCACCATCAATATCCCAATCAGAGTTATAAATTGGCATGATATATTTTGGTATTGCGCCAGTGAGCACCATACCGGAGGTGGCTGACAGGTGTGAGTTTCGAGGTAGGATAAGAGTATCGCCTGGGTTACATGTAGCCATTATAGCTGCATGGACCCCACAGGTGCTCCCATTCACGAGAAACCAAGTGTTGCTGGCCCCAAAAAGCTGAGAAGCCAGATTCTGTGCCTCTAGTATCCGTCCTTGAGGTGAGAAGAGGTCATCCAGCTCTGGCAATTCAGGTAGGTCATGGACAAATGGACGCGAACCAATAAGAGACAAAAGGGAAGGTGGTGCTGCCTTACCACGGTTGTGGCCGGGAAAGTGGAAGCATGTGACTTGTTCAGTGGCAGTAGTTTTTAGAGCTTCAACTAATGGGATATCTATGGATTGGTTGGATATTGGTAGACAATCCAAGCGGGTTCGGTCCGGCTTTGTAATCTGATGTGGTTTTGAAGAAGCAATGCACAATGGCTTTGTAGTAGGGTAGACAAATTTCATTCTATGAGATACTAAGTACCAATCTGGATATTTTTTGTGTTACAGGAAATAAACAAATAATTATTTACTGTACCACATTACATATATGGTGGTTCATCATGGTACAAAATTGAAGGTTTACCGAGTATCCCTCATGGCTCATGACTCCCTCTTTTGATATACCCTTTAAAAACCTTAAAATTATGTAATTTAGATAAGGAACTCTTGCCTTTCTTCCCTTTAAACTAATATCATACTTACCCTTCTAAATTTGCAAAAA
Organism: Carex rostrata; assembly: GCF_964058835.1. Classification (NCBI taxonomy): domain Eukaryota; kingdom Viridiplantae; phylum Streptophyta; class Magnoliopsida; order Poales; family Cyperaceae; genus Carex; species Carex rostrata. The sequence continues at coordinate 8,117,301 of NC_135926.1, forward strand.
TGAAAAAGAAACCATAACTTTTCTTCACTATGTCAATCTGTCAAACACCTTATGAGCATCAAAAAATAAAGAATTAAACACCTTATTAGCATCAAAAAAAGAAAGTTATAAGTCCCTATGCTTATTCCTTTTGCATAAAAACAAATAATTACCAATATATTAGCTAATATATTGGTAATTATTTACAGTTTCTTCTTAAGATACTAAATACCTATATAAAACATGATATAGAATTTTTTCAATTTTTTGCATAAAAACAAATAATTTCAAGTTTTGAGGGGCAAATTGCTTCTCCACAGCCAAAGAGAACATTGACTTCAATAGAATCATATTACCACAGTCAAAGAGAACTTTGATACTGATTTTTTTTGTTTCCATTTGAAATCTTTCTAACTAAAAAAAAACCAACAATTTCAACTTTTGAGGGGCAAATTGCTTCAATCGACAACTCTAAACCCTGTACCATATATCCCAATTCCTAAACCTTCTATCATAAGCCCTAAATCAATGATTTTTTTAGCAACATTACCAAAGAAAAAAATCTAAAGCAACGAAAAAGTCAAATAAATCAGTTTATCGCAAACCCTATATCACAAAACCTAAATCAATTAATTTTTGGCAACATCATCAAACAAAAATCTAAAGCAACGAAAAAGTAAAAGAAATCAGTTTGAAATGTTACCTGGAGAAGGAGAAGAAGATATCACAGAAGAGACGCGGACTCGGCAGTTGATCTCAATCGGAGAGCAGAGGTAGAGTTGGTCCAATTTGGGAGAGGAGAAGAGGATCGCATATGAATGAGAGAGAGATGGCGGAAGAGAGGAGAGGCCGAAAGGAAGGTGGAGCCGTGGAGGCGGACCGCTGAAGAGGCGAATTTGTGAACTTTCGAGAGAAATGAAGATTTAGAGAATATTAGCAAACAGATCTGACCGTCGGATGGAAATGAGACAGGTCTAACCATTAGTTATGGATCATACGAAGGAGAGACAGGAGGGTACTGTAGAGCTGCATAAACCGACTCCATCCAAGATTAGATTATACTAGCATATGCGCGTGCGTACTGAACGGTCTTGCGTGGGTGTGAGGGAATACTCATTACTGAATCATTATAAACCGGTGGAATAAACTATCATGTTATGCATAGCATAGAGCCCCTCCGTGCAACGCTTTGAATTTTGACTTTTCGAAATTCTAACGGTCGATCCGAACTGTTCATCTTGTTCTTCATATTAATATATGTTTGGGAACCAAAATTTATATTTTTTGGAATTTTTTTACTATTTCATTAGATTTATTGAAAATCGCTGTTTTCAGCAAATCTTGACCATAAAAAAACAGCGATTTTCAATAAATCTAAAGAAATAGTAAAAAAATTTCAAAAAATGTAAAATTTGGTCCCCAAACACATATTAATATAGAGAACAAGATGAACGGTTCGGATCGACCGTTAGGATTTTGAAAAGTCAAAATCCAAGGCGTTGCATGGAGGGGCTCTATGCTATGCATAGCATGCTAGCATATTTCATAAACCGGTAGTGTATTGAAAACGGGTCGGATCAGGCGCGTATAGGTCAAACCAGCACGGGTACAGATTGTTCTTTTTCGTTGCTTTAGATTTTTTTTCTTTGGTAATGTTGCTTTAGATTATAAATAGACATATTTGTGCACCCAGGTCAAACCAGCACGGGTGGGAGCTCGGATAGAGTAGCATGGGTTTATTTTCAAAAATCCTACCCGGCTCGGCTCAACCCACCGGTAGCATGGGTTCGCGGGTTGCTCGGTCCGGTCCTGTCCGGACTGTTTTTTTTCTTTTTAAACCAATAAAATATAAATCAAAATTTATTTGACATAATTGCATATTTGAACTCAATAATTTTTGTTATAATAAAATAAAAATAAAAATTACGAATTATTTTAAAACAAAATTACAAATTTTGGAAATAAAACCGTTTTTTTTTTATTTGAATTTTTTGGGGGTCCGGGCAGGTACGGGCGGGTAGGCGGGTACGGTCCGAGCGGGTACGGGTTTGGCACGGTTCGGATTATCATGGATTTTTTTTTCCAAAAAACCGGTCCCAGTTTGTTTTAACCCTTACTTGAGTTACCTATGTACCCGTTCCAAACTCGGCCACGGGTACAATCCGGTCCAGATCCGACCTGGACGGGTTATTTCAATACACTATAAACCGGTCGGTTCTCGGTATAGTCATTTTTTTTAAAATCTAAACTGAACCTAACCATTTAAACCGATGTAATTCAAAATTTCAACCAAATCGAACCATTTAAACCGGAATTTTTCGATTTAGTTAAAAACCAAATAAATTGAACCATTTGAACACCCCTAGCTGAAGGACAACCAGAGGATCCAATGACTGAATTGCCGAAAAAATTGAATCCAGCGAAAATTTTGAAATCCAATCAATATGATCTGCATAATTTTTGAAGTACATCTAATAGTCTGAAATACAAAGTAAAAATAACCTTTTGGAATTTACTGCATGATAGCCCACACACACACATACAGAGGCATTGCGTTCTTGTATTCATTTCTTGTCTGTTTTGTTTCCAATTGTAATCTTCAATTATACCAAAGCCGCCACAAAGTCTGTTTTGTAATCCCTTGGGAAAAAAAAAATTCATTTCATTGCGTCCATGTGTTCTGACTAATTAACATTGATCAAGAGAGAAGGAAAATGGTAGCAGTACAAAGTTGTATGGGCTATGGTGCCCACGTACTATTGCAGAGCCACATTTAATCAGAAGTAGGTAAGTGTGGACTAGTCCTGGAAGTAGGCAAGTGTCAACTAGTTCTGAATTTTCAAAACTAAGTATATGTCTATTTATAATCAAGTTGTTGTGTACCTTTTAAAAAGAATTATCTATCCTTGAACAGTCTTCGGTCTATATTGGAATTATTTATAAATAACTTTATTGATATGTTAATTCACAACCGCTAGTTATATCTGTACAAAAATTTACCTATCTTATAAAATTCTGGCTACGCCCCTAAGTGCACAACTTTACCACACATCAAATGCAATGCATGAGTACAGCGGTGAGAGCATGATGTAAGAAGAGCTGTACTCCGGTGCTAAGGCATATCTCAGTGCTATGTGCCTACACCGTGCCCGGAGACTTAATTGGCAGTAAATTTTTTTAATCAAAATTTCTATAAGTTAACAAATAATTTTACCTTTTTCTAGTAAAATCTTAATAATTTTCTCTATATAAGTTCAACATATGTCACAAAAATAGTAGTAGTACAATATATATTTTTAAGTTGCATTCATTACTTTTGACAACTTATCAAGCATCATTAAGCTCATATACTAATAGGCCTGCTAATGAGCGGTAACTCGCTCAAAATTCGGTCCGGCCCATTCATTTTTTCATTAAAATCCGACTCGGCTCGGCTCAACTTTGAAGAATAAAGCCCGACTCAGCTCGGTCCATTAGGCTCTTTAGGCTCGTTCCGAACTCGGCTCGGTCCATTGGACTCTTTAGGCTCGGTCCGAACTCGGCTCAAACTCGGCTCGAACTTGGCCTGAACTCAAAACTCGGCTCAAACTCAATTATATACACTTTTCAAACACAAAACTTGGCTCAAACTCGGCTCTTGTGAAGTATATGTTTTTTTTTGTGGCTTTTGAAATTGAAATTTCGTATAATATTATTTCTTTGTAAATGTTTAAATCTTTTGGACTCTTTTCAAACATAAATTTCACAAACTTTCTTTTCATGCATAACTGCAGCAAAATTAATTGAGTTTTAAATGAAACAAGAGGTAGATTTAAAGAAAAATAATTTCCAGCCCAAGGTAACCAATTATGGGCCTAACGATTTGCAACGAGTCGAATTCAAGTGAGCTAATTTAAATTCTGGTTTGATTTGATTACAAGTTAAAAACCGAGTTAAGCTTGAACTGAAAATTAACCGAGTTATCGAACTCGAGCTATTCTGAATCAATCAAACTTTACATTGTAATTTGTCCATTAAAGGCACGCGCATATAAAAAAAAAGAGAGAAAATAATTGACCAGAAAAGAAACATCCAAACTCTCAGAGTCTCAGTCTACTGCAAAATTTCTCAAAATATTTTAACATATAAAAAAAAGCATATCACACCTTCTCCAGATTAGAAAAAAAGAACTCAGTTTCTGTTGCTTGTCTGGCTAGAGATCTTATGACCTTAGCGGTTTGCTCTGTAGTCGTTGAATCGACTGTGGTCTGATTGAACTCCAATCTAAATTGTATGAATCAATACATTAGCAACAGAAGCATAGCATGCCATTTTATAATAAAAATCATACCACTTAGGTACAGGTGGAAACTGGAAAGTTATTTCCTTCTTTTCTTTACAAGTCGAGCACTTCTTGTGAAACTTCAAGGTTTTATGGGTTATAAGCAGCTCAAAGAGAGAGAGAGATGAGAGGAGAGGAGAGAGAGAGCACCTGAGAGAAGAGAGAAGATGGAAACTGGAGAGCGACGGAGCGAGAGATCAGATGGAAGCTGGAGATCCAAACAACTTCACCTCCTCAAGAGGTATCAGAATCTAAGGCCTTGAGACCCTGTTCAGTGCGTGCCTCTCTACTGCCACAAAATACAAATCTGTCAAACAAATCATAAATTCAATTATTAATATAAATGATTTGGTGAACTAATTAGATATTTATTTTTCAAAGAGTAATAGTGTCATTGCAAAAACCGTACCAGTAAACAAAGACTACTAGAAAATTCAACAACTTCACAATTTTACTAAGTTCTTCACGCTGGTAAAGAACCGTATCAGTAACCTGTAACTGAAAGGGGTTCAGCCCACACGCCATTACAAGGCATAAACAAAGAGAACAATGGATAAAACACAACTTGGTTTGGTACATGGAAGTTCTGGCACTTCATTCAATGAGTATAAAATGAACTGAGAAATTGCATGTATTAAGAGCCACACAGTATTAACGAATTGTACCTTTGTAAAGAATGATTCAATAACTGCAACGACAGAAACTAGATCAAGCTGGAGCCCAATCTCTTCCTTTGCCTCTCTAATTGCCGTCTCCTTCTCATCCTTATCCCCTTCTTCTGCTTTTCCTCCTGGCAATGACACCTCGCCTGAATTTAACAATTCCAGTATTAGAAAATAGCAAGATAATCAATATAGAAAAACATGATTACTTCTATTTTTACTATTTTAACATACTAATTAACATACAAGTATGCTCTCTCTCTCACTCTTTCCATTACAAATGCAATTTCACTATTTTAACATGCATATTGGAAGAATAATAATGATGCTATTCAAGTGGCAGAGAATAAACATTCATATTAGAAGCATAATAATGATGCATATTAGAAGCATAATAATGATTCTATTCACTATTATACACATAAATACATTCATACTTCAAGAGGCATAGACGAAAATATGATGCTATTCATGTGGCAGAGAATAAACACACACAGACTGATCTGTACTAACTGGTAACATGCAATGGGTATATAAGAATGACTTCTACCTTGTATAAATGCCAAGACTAACCAATTTTGTTTCCTTAAAAAACCTTGTTTTTCATACAAGTACTTCATTCGGTAATCAACTTATACTTTCAGAATGAGCTTTCAGTGGACCAATCATGGAAACTAAGTACAAATTAAGTTAACTAGTGATAATGGATAGGTCAAATATCCATTCCTCAAGTAATAATGGATAGGTCAATCTCCATTACCAGTATCATGGATACCAGTACCAGTATCACAGAGAGATAGAATCGGACTGGTACTTGATACTCAGAGAGAGAGAGAGAGAGAGAGAGGAGAGGAGAGAAGAGGAGAGCGAGAGCGAGTGTAACAACTCAAAAATTTAAGCTTTTATTAATTAATAAAATTATACTTGTAAGGTTCTTTCATAAATAATTTAATAATTTATGTTCATTTAATATATCTTCAACGTGATTGATTAAATCATAGACTGAAATTTATATTTGTCATTTACTTGAAAATTAAGAGAATTTAATTAATTGCTTAAAATGAGCGGATTTTATTTTCTTTATTAGATCATTTAATTAAGGATGAAATGGTCTTGAGAAATTTTGTAAAGAAATATATATATATAACCGACGTGGCATTTAATTTTTATAAGCGGATTTAATGTATCCATCTATAACTGATCTAATCCTATTGAAAGGGCACAACCCCTAGCCGACCTATATCCTATTAAAAGGACAATATCTCTCTGCGGAGAGAAAAACAAACATAAGTATATAAAAGAAAAGTTAGCGTAAAATAAAAGAGAATTTTGTAATATGTCCAATTGGAATTTCCATCCTACGTCGCAGATGATCTTTTTGTATAATCTGACTTCAGTTTCGGAAACATCTCGCTATCAGATAACCAGACTTCTCTATAATCTGTGTTTCGTTTTGTATAGTTGATTTGGATATTGGTATTGCATATTGGATTATGATGGCATATTTAACGGGATAGCGGGTCTGAGGTTAGAATTTGATTTGTCCGATACACGAGGGCTGCTAGTCATAGTCGGGACCGATATGCGGGGAATGCTAGTCGCAGTCGGGTTCGATGGTTGAAAATGATATGACTTGTTTTACGGATAACCTAGACCAACGTGCTATCGCCGATGAAATATGCGTGCATAATTTGATGTGAATTTGTGTGGATTAATCCGGTCTATTTGAATGGTTGTTAAATTAAGCCAATTATAGAGAAGCGCGTCATTAAATAACCTGTTACTGAGTTTTGTAGTTGACTTCGTTTTGTTGTTTTGTTTTCATTTCTGTTGGCGACGTAGGTTGACAGGCCAAGGAAAAGTGTGAAGATGCTTATATAATCACCCTCCGGATGGTAAAAATCTGGGATGTGACAGCGAGAGAGCACCTGAGAAAAGAGCGAAGATCGAAACTGGAGAGCGACGGAGCAAGAGAGCAGATGGAGAGCGACGGAGTGAGAGAGCGAGAGCTCAGCTGTTCGACATAGAGAAGCGAAGGAACTAGGAAGGAATGGTTCGATTCAGTGGGTAGCTAGACTCGACTCGGATCAAATCGACTCGCTAAGGGAAACAGAGATTTATTTCGAGTTCAAGCCGAGTTCAGGCTAACCTCGAATTGAGCTCAGCTCAATTTGACCCATTCAAGAGTCCAGCTCAAAGCCCATGAGCCAGCCCGGCTCGTTTAGCAGGCCTATATACTAACTTAACTCACCAATATGCGATTATAAAATACAAATAAATGGGGGGAAAAGAATATAATTAGCTATTATTTGTCACACCCCAAACCAGGAATTATGGATTAAGGTGTGATCACCCTCGCCTTGTGCTTAATTAATCATTAAGCACGCAAGGCTAATCATAAATAATAAATCAAACAGCAGCGGAAGCAAAATAATATAAATATCAAGCATCAGTCACATAACAAATAAATAAACATACACATACATAACATATAATTCGATCCATCTCGGATCCAAATAACATCATCTATAGAAGGGGATACATGATCTATCGAGCATATATATATAACACAGGAAATATGGGACTCGTAAACCTAATCAAAAGCCTAACCCTAACTAGGTCAAGTGGTGTGGCCCTCTGGGATAGCTCCTGACATCTCCTGCTGCGGACCGCCAGAACCTGTACCTAAAACCCACGAAACAACTTGTGGGTGAGCGACGAATCGCCCAGTATGTGACCCAGAATTATCCCCTCAGGGATGCTCTACGGTCAAAGCACTTTTATTTATAAAATGAATACAATTAAAAAATGCACATGTGTGAACCTATATTAATATCTAATAGAATTTATAATACTTTTGAATGATGTAATGATGCGATTATTCTATTATGTCAACATGCAGAATAAACCCAAAATAAAATCAAGGTGTAATATCGGATATAAATCAAGTCGGAATCCAGTACTCCTTGCACTGTGTGCCCAAATATAATAATAATAATATGGATAAAGTAAATCACCCCGAGCTGTGCCAATAGGATCAAAAGATCCAAACAATATAATCCAAGGACTGTGATCAGAGTGCAATGATACACGTTGCCTAGTGACATCGAGCATTGCCCACAAGATAATAGCACACTAGCCGATGGTTATATCAAAATCCGGTGTGTGATCTCACCTAACGATTCATCACCCAAACATATCCAATATGAGAAATCATACAATGCAAGTCGTAAAAAGTTAATCTCTTCCCTCATGAGCAGGAGAGAACTCTACCGTCCGGCCAGACCAATAGGAATCAAGGGCTCGACCCCGTGCATCAAGGCTCGCCGACCTTATGCACTTGCACTTCATTCCTCAATACCCGCATTGGGGCTTGGGAACTTCCATTCTAGGCAAAGTAGCTCCTAATGTAGGGAAGGAATAAATTCCCGAATCGTATCGTGCCACGGAACTCGAGATCGGAACTGCTCACGTCAAATAGTAAAATGATCGAAAATGATACATAATCAAGTTTATACATATAATATAAATCCTAAAGCCATCCAAGGATCAAGTGACCCTCAGCTCAGTGGCTGTCGGGCCGTCCCATGCCAAGTGACACCAAGACGGAACGAAGTCACTCGACTCTGCTCAACTCTCACCAATGCATGCGTATGCACGTATTATAAAAATAATATATTGTCTTCCACGAGAAGGAGACAACTAATAACCTAATATTCTAATAATATATTTATAATATTATTTAATTATTCTACTCCTAAAATATAGTAAATTTAGGTTTTTCAGGGTTTATGCAATTCTACCTACAGTGCAGAAAGGATAAACATGCTCTAAAGTTTTAATGCAACTACTTAAAAGTAAAGTGCGGATGTCAGGTCAGATGGATCGACTGGTAAGAGTACGCCCACGAAAGAAAATAATTCAGATATCCCACACCTGAGGGGGCTGGAGTCTCTGTCGCTAAAAATCAGCGTGCTCCGCGTATGCTCCGAACTGTGGATCAGTTTGATCGGCCCATGAGTCGGACTCGTACGGAGTTGACTGATCTGTGATCACGTAATTTAAACTAATTAAAATCTACGCTAAATTATTCTAACCCTCGCCCCAGTTAATGTGTAAGTTAAATTCTCGATTATTTTGATTTTATAAATATTATCGATTCAGTCAGTCTGACTGATCCGATTAGTCAGATATTAATTATTGCTTTCATGCCATCGAGCTTAGCATTAATCTTAATTTATAAGTTCGTCAGATATTGATCATTCACTTTGATTTTAAGTTATCTTAATTTTAATTCGAAATAATTTATAGTTTTAATAATTTAATTTGAAGATATATTGCTTGTAAAAATTATAATATCGAAATATTCACAAAAATAATTATTCGCGAGCTACGGTAATTTTTAAACGTGTCTTATCCATTTATTATATCCTAATCACTTATCTATTTGATTTATTTTAACTTGTCTATAATTATTTTAATCGATCGAAATGTAGTTTTGAAAGTTAGTTTGTTATTAAAAATGTCTAATGTTACTATTTTTATAAAGTGCATAAATTTTATAGTCATTGCTAAACAAGTAGTATAATATGTTTTTAGTTATTTATAATTTAGATATGTAATTTGATTTGCAAAATTTTAGAAAATGATTGTTTACCTATTTTAAGTGTTTTCTAATTATTTCTAAGTCGAGCAATTCATCATTTTATAACTACTCTAATTCTACGTGTAATTAGTCGTTTCGAATCTAAGTCAAAAATATATATTTTTTGTTGCTAATTAATTGTTCTTTATTAATTTAACAACGAGTTTTCATATAAGTTCGAAAACATTTAAATGTTATAAACTTTAAAATTTGTTAATTATACTTTTATTTTATTATGTGTTGGATGTTTTAATTTGGTTTTATTCGATTGCTTAGTTTAAAACCTAAATTTTAAAGCCGCATTTTAATCCGACAAATTACGCATTTTGAAAAATCCAAATTCCATAATTTTAATTCAATTCTTTTGTATTTTCAAGTTGGGCCTAATTATTCACATGTACATATTTTAATCTTACGTTTCTATTATCACCTACTGTTTTACATATTTTAATCTTACGAATCTCAAAGAACAAATAATATCGGCTCCTGTACTATCTCCGAATAGGTACCGTACGTGTTGAATTAATCTTCGTTTCAATTTGCTTGAGTCAGGTAACTGCGAGGATTCTGATTCGTTCAATCAAAAGTTGAAACAAATAAAAGAGCGCCATCTCCCATCTGTCTCTTGTTAAACTCTAATTACAATTAGAACCAGAGAAATTATATTAATCTGATAAAATTGAAGCACTATAATTTTCGTTGGGAATCCCTTTTCGCTTGTCAGACAACTTAAACATGCAAAGTATACCCGAATTTAATTCCATACCCCTGAATAACAAAGTTTCTCGTATCAAAAGAATTGAACCTTAAAAAAAAAATTAAGTTCTTACAAAAAAGGAGTACCTTAACAGATCTTCGGAGGAGAGCTGGAAAAGTGGAGCAAGGACGCGAGGTGGCTGGAGTCGCGATTTAGGGTTAGGACACGAGGTGGCGTTGGGGAAGAAAACGCATGAGACTCATAATAAACTACTTACCAAAAAAAATATGGCAAAACGAGGTTGGTCCGGCTATACCAAATGCCACTTCTGTACCCAAGAGGAAACTCATAACCATTTTTTTCTGAAATGTAGATTTACTCAACAAATTTGGTATTAGATGGGTATTAGTCACCAATTTTACCAGAATTGGCATTCCATCAAGGATGTTCTTGCATTTTCATTTACATTACCGAATGGCCAACAACAATCATTTCTTATTGTATTCAGTGCTCTATGCTGGACTTTATGGAAAATTAGAAATGAAATATGTTTTCAACAATTAACACCAAAATCTTTTAAGACTACTATTTTACTCATTATCTCACTGGTTTCTTATTGGCTAGGTAACACTTTGAAGAAGTTCAAATCCTTTACAGCTCTATGGCTCCCGGGTGAGTTGGATGCAATTCCCCTACAGGCTCTGGCACCTGAACAGGACACACAACTGGACATATTCGCTGGGCAAGGCTCAGCCGTGGATCCACAGGAAGAAGATGGATAGTAATCCTTGATTTACATGAATTAGCTAGAGATTAAATAAAGGGGCTTTATTAATAGATCTATATTTTGGCTCTGTCAACCTTGTTTTTTACTACCTTTGGACTATGGCAGCATGTTGATGTCGATGGCTCTGTTAATTTGGTTTTGGATTAATTGTGACTCTTGGTTGTACTTGTTTCATTTTAATGGAACGGGCTTTTAGCCTTTTTTTCAAAAAAAAAAAAAACGCGTGAGACAGAGGAGAGGAGCGGGAGGAGGCGGGGTTAGAGTTTACTGGTGGTGCAGCGGTGAGGTGCGCGCTGAGAGAGGAGAGGAGAGGAAGGCGGTGCGGTGCGCGCTGAGAAGGGCGATCGTGAGAGAGGGAGAGAAAGAGCGTAGCACGTAGGGGGCTTTACTGGAGGGGTCCAGTTAAGTGATTCACTGCATTTGAAATTTTTCTGAAAATTTTCAGATCTGATCAATCTGATCTGCGCGAATTTTAAAGAAATCGAACGGTTTAAAAGTTTATTTCTCTACAGCCCAGGAAAAATCGATTTGAGCATAGCCACTCTCTTTCTACAATGAGAAAAATTATCTCTTTTCCTTTGCATTTTCATCCTCTTCTTTCTACAGCTTTTTATCGCTTCTCCTTTACTTGCCTTTTCTTGCCTTTTCATCCTTTACTTTCTACAGGATCTAGAGAGGGGTCAATTAATAAATATAGGAGTCAATATAAGTTGTTCATTTTAACTTCTTGTTTGGATGAATTATTAACTTCTTGGTAGACAAGAAAAAGGGACATTTTTGGTTGACGCGTGTTGTATATGAGTCAACATTTGAATAATTATCTATGCATGACCAATTAACCATGACAGACTGACTGACATATTACTTTCTAATGAAATGTGCAACTTCATATGCACACTTCCAACAATATATGCATATCGATCGTGCTTAACACAAAAAGCACATATAGCAAGCCCAGTTCAGATTCAGGCCAAGTTCTCGGCCCAAAACCAGCAGTCCATATTTGTCGCGTGTTGCTCGATGTTGCCAAGTAAAACACACAAGCAGTCCTAATGGATTTAGTCACTGTTTATCTATTTGTCTTGACTTTGCGGATTTGACTAGGATGCTGTGAATTCGTTCATTTTTCGTAATATCATGACTATATATGAATAATATACGTGTTTTTATGGTTGTTGCCGATGACAACGATGCTAAGATATTGTCTCCTTCTCTTTCAACTGCTTTCAAGTTTCTTTTTTGACTTTCATACTGACGGTTCTCTCTCTCTGAGAGATGACTATCCCAGTCCCGATTGATTTAGTGTCTTCTAGTGTAATATCCCAAAAAATTAAGTTATAATTATTTATGCTTACAAAAAAAAATTCATAATATATATTAAAGATTATAAATCTTTTGGTAACATATTTTATTGAAAAAATATATTACTTAAAAAAAACAGAGAGATGATATCGTAAAAATTATTATTTCTTTTGTTTTATTTCCTAAAATTATTGATTTGGTCAAATTTATTTCTATTTGCCGTACTTAAAATTATTGATTTGGTCAAATTATTAATCTCCTAATCATTAATTTGCCGTACTTAATTCTATTTAATTTTATTTAGAAAGAAATGCTAATGTGGCAATAGTCAGGTGGCTCCATTTCTTAATTGTCTCCTCTGATTCCTTAACACGATATACATGCTTTATGATAAATTTCGTATAAATCTAATATGAATTCCTCTCCTTAATTAATTACCCTAAACAATAAAGAAAAATTAAAATTAAAAAAAAAACGATGCAGTTATGCATGGCAACACCCCCCCCCCCCCCCCCACCAGGGCACACCCCTGCTGCCTAGACGGTACTCCACCTGCACTTGTGTTCTTTCGTTAGGCCCTCTAGCCCCTTTGTCCAGACGTCGACAATGTTCTCTCCACCACTATAATAGATGTCGAAATGTGCCATCAGTTCGGTCCAGAATCTAATTGCATAGGCACAGTTCCACAATAAGTGGTCCCTTGTCTCAATCCTAGTTGCGCCACACATTTCACAACCCTGTTGTATATTACATCCTCGAAACATGAGGACATCCTGTGTTAATATCTTCCTTTCTAGCATTAGCCAGATGAATACTGTGTCCTTCATTGGGATCCTCATTCTCCAGAGTTTCTTTTGTGTCGCACATAGAACACCGCTGTTGTGTAGGTATCTGTATGCTGATGCGCATGAAAATTGTTTCGTCTCTGTCCAACGCCATGATGTCGTGGTCACCACAACTGATGATTTGAAGAAGGGACCAGGATTGCTAGGTCCTTCATGAAGAAAGATCCCGTGTTGATTAGTCGCTGGAAGTGTCCGGCTACCGTTATGTCATGCAATTCCCTAACCGTCGATGCCCACAAGCTGTCTGGGTTTTTGAGTACCAGCCAGAGCCATTTTGTCAGTAGGGCAGCATTCTGGACCGATCAATTATTCCCAAACCTCCATTGATTTTTAGCGCACAGACCTTTTCCCAATTAAGCAGGAAATTTATCCCTTTGCACGGGTCCCTTCCCTTCCACGGGAAGCTTCTTCTCATCCTATCAATATGTTTTATAATCTCCATCGGAATTTTTAAGGCCTGCATATAGTGTAGCGGCATGGCGGATAGTACTGATTTTACCAAGGTGATTCTGCCTCCATATGACAAGAAATTTGAAGTCCAGCCCTCTAATTTTGACTTTACTGCCGTTAACATTGGTTGGTATTCAATTTTCCTTGGTTTCTTGATCGATGGCGGAAGTCCCAAGTATCTGATCGGTAATTTAGAAACCGGCGAGCCAAGAATTCGTTGAATTGTTGGTACTACTGCAAGCGGAACTTCGATCGGTATAATTGTGCTTTTATCATGATTTATTTTTAGGCCCGATAGGTCTGCGAAAATTTTCAGTACCTTTCGAATTATCTTCAGTGTTGTTGGGTGTGCCTCTGAGATAATCAGCGTATCATCCGCAAATTGGATTGATTTCGGCTGCCTATATACCGGTACCGGCATTGCTCCTTGAGCCTTTTCCATAAATCTTGAGAAAGAATCCGCCACCAGCATGAACAACATATGTGACAATGAGTCACCCTGACGCAATCCCCTCTTGTGCTTGAAAAACTCCGTGATGTTCCCATTGACTTTAATTGCCGATGAGGATGAGCGAAGTATATTTAGCACTGTTGCTGTCCACTTCGGTGGAAAGGCTCTCTCAATAAGGATGTTAATCAAGAAGCACCAATCGGCTGTGTCAAAAGCCTTCTCGAAATCAACCTTGTATAGGACCGTGGGTATTTTCTTTTTATCCGCAAATGCTAGAAACTCTCTGGCTGATATTCAATAGAGTGTTGGTGTTGACAAATGGGTGGAGCTTGGACTTTGGAGGAAGAAAAAGATCGACTACAAAAGAACAAGTTCGTATCCTCTTAGGTATTGAGGATTACTCTCACTTTACAGTTTGAGATTAAATCTCAACCGGTTTGGAATTCGGGTCACCATAGGGGCAGTATTATTGGACTTTGAGATTCGTGCTAAGTTAAAAAGAACAGTCCAAATCTAGTAAATGTAAAATATTCCCTTATCAAGTATTGGAGAGGATGTGAATTCCAAAAGAACCGACGACTGGGAAGAGATGAGTGGTGAACAGTTATAATTACATATGTTGATTGTGGTCATCGCCAACCTTCCAAAAAAATAAAAGATATGCTGATTGTGTGTATTAATTACTGATAATGGTTTAAATAGCGATTATAGCGGTATAGCGGGACGGTTAAAAAAATTAAGCGATTGCACTAACTAGCTAGCTATATATCATCCATAGCGCCATAGCTTTTAAGGTCCGAAAAAGCTATAGTGCAGCTATAGCTAGCTATTTAGAACTGATATGCGTTTTCCTCAAACAAAAAATATATATATATACTGATTTGCACTTGCGACTTTATAGGAGCGCGGAGCACCTGTTTGAAGTGCTAGGGAAATAAATATATTTTTATTCCAATCTCAATGAATAACAGGTTTGTGTTACTCCGATTTCAACCGTCTAAAAATTTTCATGTGTGAATCTTAAAGAAGAAATTTATTTATACGGACATATGAACGAAGATCAACAGTTGGAATCTAAATAAAAGGTTCTTGTTATTGTACTGTATCGTCACATTCTTTACTGCACCATAAGGCAGTGCTCCACACAAAAAAAAAAAAAAAAAAAACAAAACAAAACAAAACAAAACAAAACAAAACAAAAAACAAAGAAAAAAGACAGAATATAGAGTTATCTTCTTCTACATTCAGATTTAAAATTATACAATTTAAATATTTTTCTATATAGAATTCACCTCCTCTCCTGCTCTCTTTCTCTAAAAAATTAATATGCTGGAACAGGAAAAGTAAAAAAATTAACGATCCGAATCTAAGCTCAATTTTTAGTTACATCTGGGGATTTGGACCCCAATTTATGGATGTTGTATTCTATATTTGGGCCCAGTATTATCCAATTCCAGATGAGAAAAGTATATGCACACCAGTTATTGGACCGCTCGTTGCTTGTTCCCTGTGCATCATGCCGAAATTTTTTTTCTTACCGCCCTCAAAAATCAGAATTAAATAAATACCATCCGTTTATTTAGATTTAAAATTCTACCACGAGTGAATCGAATAGGTTTTCTAATTGTTTTAAGTGCTGTTACATGGTCTCTTTGGAAAAATAGAAATGAAATGTGTTTTAATAATACTCCAGCTAAAACAGCTAGAACAATGATTATGCTGATAAAATATTTATGCTTGTATTGGATAGGTATGCTGAAGAAGAAGACCAAAGAATCGGTTGAAGAGTGGCTCCCCATCGTTGAGGATGCCATTCCAATTAGTCAGTTCATGCCTCTCTCCATGGTAGTGCTCCAACCTCCTGCTGAGGGCTCCGAGGCCACTTGATGGCAGATGAAGACAGATTCACCATTTTGCTCTACTTATCTAGTTTACCTTAGCCCCCTTATGAATGGCTTAGTTTTAGCTAATCTGAAATATTTTTGGACTTTAGATCTAGTTTTATTATGGTTGTTGTATGAACTATTTGTTGTTTTTGTGACTTGATATTTTCTACTCTCGGTTGAGGTGTTCCCTGTTTGAAGGGCACACTAAAACTAATTTTGTAATTATCCAATTTCAGTAATATGAAATGGGCTTCTGCCTTTTTAAAAAAAAAAAAAAAAAAAAAATTCTACCACGAACTCGAACTGGATCTGCAGACGGATCCCCAATCCGTTCGCATACTGAGCCTGCGGACCGATCTGCTCGCGTACTGGACCTATACACGCATCCGTGCACGTACTAAATCGATGCACTGACCCGTTTGCATCCCTGATTGGCGTTCTTGTTAGAAACACATAAAACAATTTGCGTGCGCGTACTGGGCCTGGAAATATAAAAAGTTTACTAAACTTACGGACAAAAGAATTCAACTAGTCGATGACGTGTCTTCATGTGAAAGGTTCCGTGTGAGATCTGTCCGTGTCATGGTGGAACAAGCGCCTGGTACGTGCATCGAGGAATGCTTTCGTGTCAAAAGAGGTCCTGTCGTAACGGAATCTTAAATCTGAATAAACAGGCAGTATTTATTTAATTCTGATTTTTGAGGGTGATAAGAAAAAAAATTTCGGTGCATCATGTGCCGCAATTTTTATATATAAGAAAATTGAAAAACAAAATATTAAAAACGAGAACGGGTCTGTGAAAATTTTAAAAACAGGAAGGGGTACACGACCCATGGCGTCCCTGAGGGACGTCATACCAAATTCAAGTCCGACGAAAAAAAAAAAAAAATTTGAAAAACCAGGGACGCCATGGCATACCCCAATCCAAGAATTTCAGCAAAAAAATAAATAAATTCCAGGGACACCATGGCATATTCAGTCCCATATACAAAAGCTGAAAATAAAACTTTACTTAGCGTTTTTCAGCTGAAATTTGACTTAGCGTTTTTCGTGAGATTTGTATATGGAACTAGATATGCCATGGCGTCCCTAGAATTTAATTAATTTTTTTTTTGGGCTGGGGTATGTCATGGCGTCCCTGGTTTTTCAAATTTTTTTTTTTTTTTCGTCGAACTTGAATTTGGTATGGCGTCCCTCAGGGACGCCATGAGTCGTGTACCCCTTCCTGTTTTTAAAATTTTCACAGACCCATTCTCGTTTTTAATATTTTGTTTTTCAATTTTCTTATATATAAAAATTGCGGCATCATGTGCTTCTCATAACATCTTGTTTCTTGACCTACAGTATTTGCGCCGTGATTTTTATATATAAGAAAATTGAAAAACAAAATATTAAAAACGAGAATGGGTCTGTGAAAATTTTAAAAACAGGAAGGGGTACACGACTCATGGCGTCCCTGAGGGACGCCATACCAAATTCACCGCAATTTTTATATATAAGAAAATTGAAAAACAAAATATTAAAAACGAGAATGGGTCTGTGAAAATTTTAAAAACAGGAAGGGGTACACGACCCATGGCGTCCCTGAGGGACGCCATACCAAATTCAAGTCCGACGAAAAAAAAAAAAAATTTGAAAAACCAGGGACGTCATGGCATACCCAGCCCAAGAATTTCAGCAAAAAAAAAAAAATAAATAAATAAATTCCAGAGACGCCATGGCATATCCAGTCCCATATATAAAAGCTGAAAATAAAACTTTACTTAGCGTTTTTCAGCTGAAATTTGACTTAGCGTTTTTCATGAGATTTGTATATGGGACTAGATATGCCATGGCGTCCCTGGAATTTAATTTTTTTTTTTTTGGGCTGGGGTATGCCATGGCGTCCCTGGTTTTTCAAATTTTTTTTTTTTTTCGTCGGACTTGAATTTGGTATGGCGTCCCTCAGGGACGCTATGAGTCGTGTACCCCTTCCTGTTTTTAAAATTTTCACAGATCCATTCTCGTTTTTAATATTTTGTTTTTCAATTTTCTTATATATAAAAATCACGGCCAAATTCAAGTTCAACGAAAAAAAAAAAAATTTTGAAAAACCAGGGACGCAATGGCATACCCCAGCCCAAAAAAAAATAATAATAATTAAATTTCAGGGACGCCATGGCATATCTAGTCCCATATACAAATCTCACGAAAAACGCCAAGTCAAATTTCAGCTGAAAAACGCTAAGTAAAGTTTTATTTTCAGCTTTTGTATATGGGACTGGATATACCATGGCGTCCCTGGAATTTAATTTTTTTTTTTTTTTTTTTTTGCTGAAATTCTTTGGCTGGGGTATGCCATGGCGTCCCTGGTTTTTCAAAAAAAAAAAAAATTTCCGTCGGACTTGAATTTGGTATGGCGTCCCTCAGGGACGCCATGGGTCGTGTACCCCTTCCTGTTTTGAAAATTTTCACAGACCCATTCTCGTTTTTAATATTTTGTTTTTCAATTTTCTTATATATAAAAATTGCGGGTATTTGCGGCCTTCCTTTCTATCAAATACTAATTGCTTGGGAGAGAAGACCTGGTCAATCGCTTTATACAATGTAATCTACCGCAATTTTTATATATAAGAAAATTGAAAAACAAAATATTAAAAACGAGAATGGGTCTGTGAAAATTTTAAAAACAGGAAGGGGTACACGACGCATGGCGTCCCTGAGGGACGCCATACCAAATTCAAGTCCGACGAAAAAAAAAAAAATTTTTGAAAAACCAGTGACGCCATGGCATACCCCAACCCAGAAAAAAAAAAAAAAAAAAAAATTCCAGGGACGCCATGGCATATCCAGTCCCATATACAAAAGCTGAAAATAAAACTTTACTTAGCGTTTTTCAACTGAAATTTGACTTAGCGTTTTTCGTGAGATTTGTATATGGGACTAGATATGCCATGGCGTCCCTGGAATTTAATTTTTTTTTTTTTTTTTTTTTGGGCTGAGGTATGCCATGGCGTCCCTGGTTTTTCAAAAAAAAAAAAAAAATTTCGTCGAACTTGAATTTGGTATGGCATCCCTCAGGGACGCCATGAGTCGTGTACCCCTTCCTGTTTTTAAAATTTTCACAGACTCATTCTTGTTTTTAATATTTTGTTTTTCAATTTTCTTATATATAAAAATCACGGTGTAATCTATCATAGTATGTACAACAATTTAACTACCAAGTATATGCTCAATTCAATCATCCTATTTACAATTTCTCTCCAATGTAATCAGAATAATGAAGACCCTACGCCACAACCCAGCAATACGATCCATAGTTTCTTTCTCTACTGCTTTTGGGAAATTATACAAGGTTTGGCTGTTTTAATTCTTCTTCGACAATTTAATTTTCAGCTGCAATTCTGATAATGCTGAGAGATTCTACAAAATCATCCAAAAGTTGGTGTGAATCTGAGATGACTGAGTCATCTACTGCCATAACAACCTTCATCGTGTTCATGTAACTCTGGTAATGAAGTGTTAGAGCCTGTCAAGAAATTAATATTTGAATAATTAGCTTATTTGGGTTTCCAGCATACTAACATATGCATCCTTTTGTGTGTACATGTGTGTGTTGGGAGGGGGCGTTATTTTATTGAGGAAAACTCACCTGTGGGTGGCCATACACACTAGGAGCAATGTAGACAATAGGATGACCAAAGAAGCATATCTGCTCAAGCGGCCCCATGAGATTTGAGAAGGACAAGGTGGTGTTCATAAGTACTTTATGTGACAGTGCACATGCAACCTATTAAAAAATTTCATCTTAAAAATTCTATCTTTTCCAGAAAGAAACAGGAATTAAAAATGGCAAGTTGGTAATTTCAACCAAAGCCTTTATTCTGGTAACAAGATGCCTGCTCAGAAACTGTAGATTCATTAACATGAAGTCTAATAGTTGTATCAGCTGGGTGCCTGAGAACTCTGTAGTTCAGCATTTTTCAGTACTTATGTTCTTCTTGTCCTATTAGGTGCTTAATTAAACATAAATGCAGGGAACAGCTATCATTGACCTGTTAGCCCTAATGCCTGGAACAACAAAATCGTACAATAGGGGCGCAACAATTCAGGTCTGTGATCATCTAATGTGAGAAGTATATGCATGGTACCCATGGTACAAGATGGCAAATTAAAACCTCAATGGACCAAGGGAATTTTAGCCTCAAGTTGAACCAAAGAGAAAATTAACTTAAGATCCAATCAGCACTGACAGGTATAGGTTACTAAAAGCTTCATCATGAGCATATCTCAAAAGTAAGATGGAAACCTTAATGCCAAAGAGCTTCAGGATCAGTTTTCCACTGAAATAAGTTGATACAGCTTCGAGTGAGTTTTTCTTCCTTGCAGCAATGGCCTTTCCTTGGCGTACATAATCTAAAGGATCTTCATGGATTACAATAGGGAACCGAAGCATCATGTATCCTATGAGATTTCCATATTTTGCATTATTTTTACCTCCTTCCATCATCTCAGCTAAATCCTGCTTGTTAGGAAAATAATCACAAAACAAATCCTAATTTCTATTTTGTGACATAATCATAATTGAGGTTTTTTTCCTCCATTTTATATTGTGATACCTATTTTGGAACAAACAAAAAATAACATAACAAAATCACTCCTTGGCAGCTTATTCTCCTTGCAGGGCAATATTTTCATTAATTAGTTATTAACAACTTCTGATTTTTTTCTCTGCTGCAAATTTCACAATTGTTGCTCCTCTGAACTATATAGGTTTGGTTCACTGGTTCGCTTATTAAGTTTTGACCATTACGAGCTTGTGCCAATAACTACATTATGGCTCACACAAGAACTTTTTAATTATAAAATAAGACTAACATGTATTCCAGGTGTCGGCCGTATGTTCACAAGAAGTGTTGATCTTACACGGGTGTTCCTGGGAAACTTCTTTTCATCATTTGTCTCACCTGAAAAATATAATTTAGAGAAAAAATTATTCATTGATAATTCTCTTAGAGAAAAACCAAAAATGTGCAGTTCAACATCTAACTGAATTATCAGGTGATTATAATAAACAATCATAGCGCCCGATCACTTTTACTGTTATTATTATTTTGGCTTGCTTAGCAATTACTTGATGCTCCAGCATAAATTTAGCACTTGCCAAGTCTCAATCATAGATTGCTAGTGTACCAGCAAAGAAACAACTTTTTACCAGGCTTGTAAGTATATATAGTAGTGTAGAAGTGAAGTCCAATATTAGCATGTATTGATATACAAAAATTGAATCAACATTTGATCCAGGTGTGATTACTTACAGTGTTTTCTATAAAGATATCGAGAAAGAGCTGCTGATGTGACCCCCACCAAAACATCATTTACAGTCTGTGAATACAAATTAGCATTAGTGTAATTTTGGGCTTTTCTGCTATCATCTATCTCTTTAATTAATCCTAAAAAGAAATTGAGAAAAAAAGAGGTTTTACATGAAAGAGAACAAAAGCAATCTCTTTTGAACCCTGAATTGGTAAAAAGAATTCTCAGGGGCGTCTATGTTCAAGAGTTGATACTTGTTAAAGTTGTGGTGTTGTTATTAGAAACTATTATACTAATGTTTTTTATCCCTGCTTACAAGATATAAATAAAGTAAAAAGTTCATCTCCCTTCCTAGATGACACAAATGCTGTCATGTTCACATAAGAGATAACTAACTAAGCCTAGGAAGAGTAGCAAACTTCCTTGCAGAATGTAACAAAAGTAATATTAAATATCATTTTTACTTTTTAGTATTGGCAGCCATGAAAATCCCATTAGTTTAAAGGAATAAAGAAAAAATTTAATGCACTTGCAGCAAAAGGCCTAATAAAAGCTATCCATCATATATAACATTGTACACTGTAAAATTAGGATGCAATCATAAAAAGATGAAAGAAAGTGACACTTACGCAGCCCATGGCATTTTTAACAATCTTGACATCATCGAGCCGTATTGTTCGGTGCACAAACCGTTTCCTGGCATACTCCACCCCTTTGTGTCCCTTCAGTGGCGTCTCAGTATCCCTCAAAAACAGCATGCTAGCCACAAACAATAGCATATCAACAAAGGTGTGCCACAAAAGAACTACAAAGGAGAAGATCCACAACAGAAAAGCCCAAATCCCCGTCTCCGGCCTTGGCCCGGCATAGAGTGATCCAGCACGGCGTGGCGGCAGTGAAGGAGGCTTGGTTGGGTCATCAGATTGTCTAGTGCATGCTAGTAGAAGGGAGGTGAGGGACATACCATCACCAAGTGAGTGGTGGCCTCGAAACACTGCAGCCGAAGCCGACTCATGGGAAGGGATGTTTATGATGTGGAACTCCCAGAGTGGCCTGCTGTGGTCCACAGTTGTCAGAGAGAGAGAGGACACGTAGTCCTCAACTAGCTGGTCGTTGGAGGAAGGAGAGGTGGGGTCCGAGGACAGAGAAGGAATGATGATGTGATCTTTCACGTTTACTTCTACCGGTCTCCATCTAAGCACTTTCTTACAGTTTGATTCATCAAGCACCTATAACAGTAAGAGATAATGAGAAAAATATTCACAGTTACTGTCAAATTTTATCGCACAAGTATGAAATTAGTATGTCAAAACGAGTATCATACCAATTGACGTATCAATAATACAAACTTATGTACGTGTAAACATCAAAGCTGAGTATAGAACGCTTATGTAGTGTTAAGTGTTTGGAACAATTCAGAATTCGTACAGTCGTGACGAGCAAAATAACAAAATAAGTCTGTATTATATATACTTTTCTGGTGAATTCAGTATTGTTTTAGATTTATTTTTATTTAGCCCCCACAGAATCTTGTTTGCGAAAGATGGATCTTCCTTTGTCCTAGCTTAGCACTATGCCAGAAAAAAATCATGCGAATTATATCAATTTGACTATTGCTGAATCGTACCTTTTAGTCCAAAGAAGCAAGAGAGACACAAGCCTTTTGATTTTAGTAGGACTTAAAGTTTCCCAATTACAGAGAATCCACACGTCGCAACCCCAAATCGAGCGTGGCAGAGACATGCAGACCGAGCGAGAGAGGTGAGAGGCGCGACGAACTGGATGTCTCCAATCTGAACCATCGCTGGAGCGTGACACGTTGCTCATCGCGATTGTCACACGAACAAAGAGAAGCCTATTAATTTCGTGGAGAAAGAGACGAGCGCAAAAGAATTAATTTTGTGAAGAGACAAGCGGCAGGCAGAATTTTTTATTTATAGGAATATTATCAAAAGCTTTTTAAGAACTGAATGCAAAATTCGGTGCTGTTAAGAAATGTGATTGTCAATTTGGGTCATTTCTATCATCACCAACTTATAAATCCGTTTTTTGCTACAGAAAATCGACTCATCTCTTCCCTTTCTCTTAAACTTTTTATGTAGCTATTTATATGACGTGTGGGGAGTGGAAATTGACCCAAACTGACAAACTCGGTTTCTTAAAAAAACACTGAATTTTAAATTCTGTACTTTCTACCAAATCGGAATATAACCGCAATTTATCTAAAACTATATAATATTTCTATATGAAAAAAAAAAAGTATGAGCGGCAAGGGCCAGAATGAAATAAGAAAGATGAATAAAAAATTATAAATAAAAGACTAGCGCGCGAGTTTTATTCGGCAATAGTGCAACAGATAATATTCAATTTATAAACAATTTGTTACATGCTTGATCTAATGATTTTTTTGTTGTTGCAATAATTGAATGCAAAATTGTTGCCGCCATCTTATGTTGTAGGGATTTAATGCAGTCTACGCACTTAGGCGCACAAGCCTTAATTTAATTGCCTGATCAAGAAAAACAACATGACAAGAAAGAAGCATTGTCATAATTATATTTAGAGTAAGGCAACGGTGCTATCAGTTGCATAGAGGACTACGGTGCTACGGTTCAATATTTGAGCTTTCAAAATTCTAGCAGTCGATCTGAACCGTTCATCTTGTTCTCCATATTAATATGTGTTTGGAGACCAAATTTTATATTTTTTGAAAAAAATTTACTATTTTTTTAGATAGGTAGAAAATCAAATATGTGAATGGTGCAGAATTTTTAGATCAAGTGATTTTCTACCTATCTAAAACAATAGTAAAAAAAAAATTTCAAAAATGTAAAATTTGGTTTCCAAACACATATTAATACGGAGAACAAGATGAATGGTTTAAATCGATTGTTAGGATTTTGAAAACTCAAATATTGAGCCATAGCACCGTAACCCTCTATGCAACCCATAGCACCGTAGCCTTACTCTTATATTTACGTGTGTATATATTAATGGTATATCCAAATGCTCTTCCTATTTATATGTCTCCAAAATTAGAGTTAGTCCAACAAGTAAGAATCAGAATTTAATGATGACAAATTCACAGTAATTTTAACGTTCCAAAACAATTGAAAATTATGAACTATTTATTCGGTTAATGTTCGTTTAATTAATTATTTTTGTTATCAATATTGTTAAACAAAACACCTTAATACTTATCCGGTCAACATAATATGATTTTAAGGAATATTATACATTTTATTCATTGCGGTTTTTTAAAATAAAGATTAAGTTTTTATCATTCAAATTAATTAAATAATTTGTATTCAAATTTCGAGTCCGCAACCTTTCATCTGGAAGACAATTGTCACTAACTCGAAGGTTGTCTCTCTCTGTTCATAGTTGTTTAACTTATAGCTTTTAATGGTTATCATATAAAATTAAATCAAAAATATCTTATCAGAACCAATTATATGTTTATCAAAGCAGTGACTTTACTTTTGGCTTTGAAACTTGTATTGGATTAATCTGAAAGTACTTATAAAATGTTAAAATAAATTTATCGATAAAAAATAACATGCTGACTAATAATTACATGGGTAATAATATTAGAAATTCTTTTGCACTTAGAAAAACCTACGTCTACTACTTGATAATTGATATTCACAAGTCACAACTAGATGTCTCCAGCACAGTAGCTATCAGTAGCGGTAATATATCGCTACCAAAAGAATCTGTACAGGATAATTAACTCGGTGTCAGCATCTTATCGCCGTATTGGTTAAGTAATTGGAAAAGTGAAACATGCAAAATGGCCGTGAAATGAAACGGTGAAAGAGACTCCTCCAGTAAATATCAGGGTAAAGATTTTAACAGAGCAGTTTTGGGTTCATACAGCGCACGAACAACATGCCTGACTGTTTTGATTCTATAATCCGTGCACTGCATGAAGCCAAAACTACTCTGTTAAAATCTTTACTCTAAATATCAGATTGGATAAAAACAGAGAAAGCAACAATCAATGCGGACCTTCGAGTGACGAATAAAGGAACATAATAGATAGACAAGAAAGCAGCATTGACAAATTTGGTTGCACTTATTACTTTCCGGATTTTATCTCATAAATGATAAATCACCCAAGACAAGACATGAAGACGGTATATTAGATAAAAATATCGCCAGAGTCAGGAGTGAAGTAACTATGGAGGTCAAAAATATATATGGAGATTAATTATATAAAAATTTTATGTGAAGAACGAAGGTCAGTTTAACTATTTTATAATATTTTAATGTAAATTATATATGTGTGTGTATTATACATTAATACAAAACATTTAAAAAAATAGAAGTTAATTGACTCTCATATTACCTTACTACATCTACCTTTGAATAGAGTTACTTTGATTTCATAAAACGCACGATTAACCAGTACAGAATTAAAAATATATAACTCATCCGTGAAGCTATTATGCACATTTTAAAATAAAGAATGGTGCAAAGTGATCATTTTTTCTTCCAACAGAAATTAAAATATGCTTTGCCAAGTAAAGTAACAGGACGATTTAAATGCAAGGAATATTGGAATAGCAAATGAAGCTATCAATCTATTATGCAGTTTTTATATGCTACGGAATGCCTATCATCTGCATTAACTCAAAAGAAAATATTTTGAGTTAATGAATCTCAATTATTTAATTTTAAATGGAACAAATTCAGCTCTGGCTTATAACATAGAGATTTTTTAATATTAGTGTGGATCTAGTCTGTACAAATTTTAGAACAGATGGGATGGTTGAGATACATTAACTCATGTCATGGTGCCGTTCGGCAAGGGTCTCCTTAAGCCTCCTTAAGGCTAAAGGAGCCTCATTTAGCTTCCTTAGCCGCTTAATCTTTCCGAACACCAGTTCCTTAGTTCGAATTAAGATAATCTCCTTTAGCCTCCTTTTATCCGGATCTTAATCCTCTGTCCCTTCCTTAAGGCACCTCTCCCCCTTCCTTTAGCTTTAGCTTTCTTAATCATTTGCCCCTTACTTTAGCTTACCGAACAACTCCTCCTTAGCGCGGATTATTATTTAATCCACCATGTGTAGCTGAACAACCCCAAAATATTATTTTTGAGTTAACGCGAAGGATACGAATTCCCCAATTAAAACCTAAGGTACAGAATTAATATCTTGTGCATTAGCTCAAAAGGGAATCTTTTGAGTTAATGAATCTCAACCATTCGATTTATTTCAAAATTCATGTAAACTAGATCTGCACTAATATTAAAAGACCCTTATATTATAAGCAGAAGCTGAATTTGCTCCATTCAAAATCAAACGGTTGAGATTCATTAATTCAAAAGATTATATTTTGAGTTAATGCAGAGGATACGCATTCTAAGGTACAACCTCTGATTCTCTGAAAGATGAGCAGTTGAAACTTTCGGGTACGCAACAACTGTGGAACCAAAAGACAGAGACAACGATCAGTACCTCTGAGGCTCTGACGGAATTAAATGATTAAGTCTTTCTTTTATCCCCAACTCTCTATTTTCAAATAAACAAAAAATTAACTCAAGATACATATAACCCGCTCCTACGTAATTAAGCCGAGAAAAAAAAAAATCTTGTAGATATAAACAAGATCTTTCATGAAAGTGCGTATATATGATTAAAAAGTAAAAGCTGTATATGTCGTTTCCTTAACCATCCAAAGAACTTGTGCCCCTAGATGGCTAGATCCCCCTTTCTTTTGAACACAATTCTCTTATTAGAAATTAATTAACCTTTCTCCAAAATGCTGGTACAACTTGTAACAACTTTGTCATAAGCTCAATGATTTACAGTTTTACCTTGACAGTTGTCACTTCAACAAAAAAGCAGCAAAATATAAATAAAACTTCAATTTTATAACCGTGTTGACGTCAAAAATGACTAGCCTTAATTTGCAAATTGCAGTAGGATATAGATGTAATTTTTGACACTTCGAGGAAATTGAGATATATACTGATCAGAGATAGTGGGGGTTAGCTGGAAGCAACCTTAGTACAGTCATATTACTGTTAATATACCATGTTCTCTGTGCCAATAAATACTTAAAAAGTACAGTACCAGTATCTTCAGTATATTTTAATGAATATGTAAAGAAGAAGCATGGAAGCAAGGAAAGGGTTGGCGCGGACGGCTGCTTTGATATTCAACGGCTTTTGTGGAAATAACTTCGACAACCCAAAAATATATTTGACGAACGAGATTATGAAAAGATAAAGTAATCACTGATTGGACAGCACAATCCACAAATCTGACTTTTTAGGGCCTAAGATGTAAACCGCAACTTTTTGAGGACGCAAGTGCAAACCAAAACAGTGACGATGAAGATCAAGCAAACTACTATATACAACTAAATTAATTATTATACCCATATTAAATGAAGTAAAAAAAATTATGTAAAGGGCTGCAAGGTATGTCTCACCGGTATACTCGAGAAGCGGGGATGTCTGACGAGTGTCGCCTCGAGACCTTCGATGAAGGTGTCGACATTAACCGGCGTGCCAAATCCAAAGATAGAAATTATATGACAATTGAAGGTTGGCTGATGAAATAGCCGCCCGGCCGGACTCACCGGCTCGCCTTCCCATTTGGTTGCGCTCGTGGCGGTTTCCTCCTCTGGGGTTGTTTTGGTGTTTATCTTCAGCGGTCGTTTTCTCAGGTGCAGTTCGTCAGGGGAACCCGCCATGAGAGGAGAGTTTCGAAGATTTATCCCGCGGGGAGCAAGTTTGTAGCTTGAGAAATGGTATTAACAAATGGGTGGAGGTTGGTTTTGACAAATGGGAGGAGGTTAGTTGGACTTTGGAGGAAGACAAAGATGTCGCTACAAAGTAACCAACAAGTGGGAAGAGATGAGTGGTGAGCAGTATAATTATATTGTATTATCGATTTGCCCTTGGCGACTTTATAAGAGAGAGGACTGCGGAGAGCCTCTTTGCGGGAGTCGGATCGATCGTCCGATTAAAATCCGAATCAATTCGGTCTGCGGTGGAATGCACCGTGTTTTTTTAATATCGTGTCACAGGTCGGAAAATTTGAATCCAGACTTAAAATTTGAGGTCCTTTAGATAATACGAATTCACGTTGTAGTGCTCTTCTAGATGTACTAAATTTGAGAATGATTTGTGTATAATTCAGAATCATTTGAATTAGTAATCTCAGTCTTATAAAGAAGCAAAAAAAAAAAAAGTTCACGAATAATTCATAAAATTTTCAAAAACTTTGTAAAATTCGCGAATAATTCGGTGTTTAGTTTGTCATCACCAGAAAAAAAAAATTTAATTCGCAAATAATTCACGAATTAAACACCAATCTTGTGACTACGGTAGCTGAAATTTTTATTAATATTAAAAAAGTTTCAAAATTTGCAAATCTACACCCATTTCAACTTATTTCCAGATCTGTCCGATTTGGATAATTATTTTCCGAATTTAGCGTCTCTTTCCAAAAAATAATTCTCTGAATCCAAAGGTCTCTTTTCGAAGGATAATTTTTCGGATTTGGATTTCCGGACAATTATTCTTTAGATTTTTTTTTAAATTAAATAGGAAATGTTATGATTTATTTATTTTTTGTTTTGAAATATTAGAAATGTTTTTATATTTCTTCTAAAATAGATGGAATACTATATAATTGTGCAACAATTATCCGGATCAATAATTTTAAGACTGGATTTTTTGCGATTGTAAAAAAAATTAAAATATTTATTTGTGTGTTGTTGGCAAAAAAATAAAAATATTTTGGATCTTATTTATTGATTCCGATTCAAAAGTTACTTGTGAGTAAAAAAAAGAAAATATTGTGGTCCATCTAGTACATTTAAATTATAAGATACCGTATTTTTCAAAATGATCTTAAATCATTCGCTTGACAATATGTCATATTGTTTGTCATATTGTTTTTTTTTAAATAGAAGGACCACAATATTTTTTTAACTTTTGAACCGGTATCAATAGCTCAGATTCAAAAAAAATTTATTTTTTCAGTAACACACACAAAAATATTTTAATTTTTCTTACAACTGCAAAAAATCTAGACTAAAAAATGTCGATCCAGATTATTTATCGCAGTCTTTCTAGTAAATAAAATTATATAGTATTCCATCTAGGGGTGGCAAGGAATCAAACTGAATCGAACTTACCCTAGTTTGAGTTTGAGTTTGAGTTTGAATAAGATTCGAATCGAATTGGGTTTAATTTGTTTCGAATTGAATTAATTTTGAATCAAATTAATTGCGAACTACACATTTTTCGAATCCAAGTCAATCGAATTACGAGCTACAAATTTTTTTGGCAACCCTAGTTATACCGGTAGTTTATGCATTAGTTTTCTTCTCGCGGACCGAAATTCACACGGTTTCCTTTACCTTTCACGAATTCACACTAATGGATTATCGGCCAGTTCAAGATTTTCTTACCTTTTACGCTGCTGGATTGATTAAAATTACGACATGAACCTAGTCAAATGGAACTTATTCCATTATTAATTTGTTACGCTGCTGAAATATTTTTCCTATTATAAGTTACCATTATATTAACAATTTTGAGCTGTGATATAAGTTTGGTTCTTGCATTATTAAAGATTAATAGTTGAATCCATTAGTTGTATTATTTGAGATTCGAACTAAATAGTTCGTGAATCAATTTCGAACGAATTATATCCAGTTTGAGTTTGATTTGAATAAGATTCGAACCGAACTAGTTTGATTTGTTTCAAAACAAACTAATTTTGAATCGAACTAAACTTAAATCAAATCACGAACTACGATTTTTTTTTGCCACCCCTAATTTCATCTATTTTTAAAGAATATAAAAATATTTCTAATATTTCAATACAAAAAAAAATAAAAAAATCATAATATTTTCTATTTAACTAAAAAAACCCAAATCTGGATAATAGTTCTCCGGAACTTCAAATCCGGAGAATAATTCTTTGAAAAAGACTGAATCAGGAGAATTATTATCCGGACATATTTGAAAATCACTAGAAAATAAATGCAGATTTTGAAATTTTATAATAACAAAAATTTCGGGTAGTATCCAGTTGAGTTCGGATCGAGTTATATTAGTTTTTTTTTTTCCATAGTAAATTGCTAGTACATTTAGGAGCATCTCAATTTTTAAAATTGTAAAAGATATTTTTTTTGTGAATAAGTAATTTTAATGATTATTTCTTTATATATTTATATTATTTTTAAAGTCCAGCTACTATATATATCAACATTAGCACTTCAGTCTAATTAAGTGTCAACATATTTCAAATATAGATTTTAAATGATAAATTCAAATTGATCTAAAATTAACTTAAAAACCTTAAATTTTTATCATTTTACTTGATACTAAATAAATTCAAAATTTTATAAATCTTGTATGTAAATACATCACTCGTGAAGTATATTATTTTGAACGGTTTGATTCATCGTTTGAGACCTATTTGATAGGTTTTGAAGACCGTTGGCACTTATGCTATAATGTCGTCATTGGCATAGTGTCCGAACTCTTATTTTTTATATAAAATTTCAGTTTTTTAAAATAATTGTATACTTTTTACGAACTGATATTGTATTTTCAAATGGACTGCTAACAAGATTACTATATAAATAAAAAAATATTCTTCATAACTATATCTGAAATTATAATTATCATCTAACCATCTGCAATTATCTTGCAAGCGAAATAAAATACTCTAATTATCTTCTTCTTTTTGTTGAAAAGGGCTTTTAGGCATATCATTGATCAGTGGATTTATTACATCTTACAAAGTGCGTAGCACCTGATAACAATAAGAAAGGTACCTATACATCTAACAAAGATTAGATAAGGGAGGATAAGTAAAAAAACCTAGATACGAGATTATTTCCGAAATTTGACCAAACTGAATTTTTTTGAACGGTTTAAAGCCTACATTCCGAAAATAAAATTATCAGTTTTAAATCTTTCCGAACCGAAGATAAATTTACCGGTTTCTATAACCGGTGATATTATTGCCGGCCAAACTATCTGATCGGCGAATGGTAATGCAAAATAGGGTGAGTAAATTGCTCATAACTCGTGAGCCGCTCATAACTCGCTCATTAAATGCTCACTTAAACTCGCTCATTAAATGCTAACTTAAACTCGCTCATTTAATAAATGAGCGAGCATGAGCATGCCCCAACTCGCTCATAACTCGCTCATTTAGAATTTACCATATCTAATCCCTGCCACATTCAATCCTAAATAAATTTCTGCCACATCAATCTTGCCTTATTAAATTTTGTGTAATATTCATAGTTTTATCATACATTCAAATTTCTCCCACAACATCTCTTAAACGACACATTAAAACTTGTTCTAAAATTAAAAGGGCACTAGGTAGAAATCAAGGTCTTCTTAAATTCGAACATGATAGTATTATACTTGATGTGAACCCGATTGGGTGTTATGATCAATTGAAGTGTAGAGAAATAATTGCTAAGTTGATCATAGCTCACGAGTTACCTTTTACATTTGTTGATTTTTATAATATGATTCTATTTTTGTTGGATTTTTATTCTATTTTATTTAAATGAATGATGACAATTTATTAAATTTTAGTACTCATAATTTGTGAGTCGCTCATAACTCGTTCATTTTCGACTCGCTCATTTATCAACTCATTTAAATTCGCTCATTTACCAACTCACTCATTCACTAAATGAGCGAGCATAAGCATACTCTAACTCGCTCATGCTCGCTCATTAATCACCCCTTGCAAATGATGGATTTTGACAATTCTTTCACCGTTTCACGTGATGCTAAGCTGCCCTCTTGGCTCTTTTTCTAATCCTCTGTGGTGTACCATACTGTGACAAATTATAGAACTAGAAGAAAAACATGATAAAACTTTGAACGAGTTGGTAGAGTGGTATAATCACAGAAGATCAACAACCTTTGAACGAGCATCCAATCCCACTTCTCCAAATTATACCTCAGTCTCAGGGGTAGAACTAGGGTGTTCATAAGTTCATCACGCTTTTTGGTGAACTCAAATCTAAAATCTGTCAAATTGGCTCTAAATGACAAATATGAACCGTTGAAGCCTGCTTATCTTATGAGTGATATGTCTATATGTAAAAAATTAATTTTAATATTAATTTTGCATAGAGTCAAAAGGTCAAAAAAAATTTCAAAAAATGAATGCATTAAAATTAATTTATTAACCTTCTAATTTTGATTGCTTGACTTTCTACTAAATTAATGTGAATGTTTAAAATTTTTATATGTAAATGCATCACTCATAAGATAGGCGAGTTTCAACGGTTCGGATTCGTCATTTCAAGTTGGTTCGACGGGTTTTAGGCTTGAGTTCACTAAGAGGCTTGGTGAACTTAAGAACACCCTAGTTCTACTCCAGTCTCGGTATTTAACAAACAACTTCAATTGCTGGTAAAAATAAATTTGTTTTAACGGCAATAATATTACCGGTTATAGAAACTGGTAAATTTATTTTTGGTTCTAAAAGACTTGAAAGCGGTAAAAAAAATTCCGATTTGGTAAGATTTCGAAATCCAACGAATAGAAGGATAATTTTTGAAATAATTTTTTTTTTTGGATATTAATAAAATTTTCGGAGATTATTTATACCTCCCTAGGATCAACCATTTGTACAAGTAACTGTGAATCCGAGTAGAAGACAAAGATGGTAATGTGCAAAATGTTCAAAATGTTGAAGATGCTTCACTTCTAGAAGACAAAGATGCTTCATTTTTATATTAGGAGTTGAGCTAGGGTAGTGTTCTTAAGAAAAATTATCTGATGAGCATCAAATGATGAATCCAAACAGTTGAAATCGATCTCCTTCACAAGTGATGAATTTATATACAATTTTTAATTTTTCTAATTAATTTAGTATACATGATCAAGCGGACAAAAAATGGTCAAAATGTGTTTAAAAAAATAAATGCACTAAAATTTATTAAATAGTCAAGCAGTTAAAGTTATAAGATTTATAGTTTATAAACTTTATAATTTTGACCAATTGACTTTATACTAAATTGATTCAAAATTTCAAAAACCGTACAAGTAAATGTATAATTCGTGAAGTAGATCGGTTTCACCGATTTAATTGAATTTGTAGTTTGAAACCAATTCGATAAATTTTAAAGTTAAACTCACCAAGCAACCTGATGAGCTTAAAAACACCCTAGTTCTATTTATTAATTAGTATGTAATGAGGCCAAAAATATTTACTTTTCCCATTTCTGAAAAAAAGAAATCAAATAACTCTATTCTTTTTAAAATTCAATTTTTG
Source organism: Carex rostrata (assembly GCF_964058835.1). Lineage (NCBI taxonomy): Eukaryota > Viridiplantae > Streptophyta > Magnoliopsida > Poales > Cyperaceae > Carex > Carex rostrata. Next base: position 8,150,908 of record NC_135926.1, read on the forward strand.
ATCAATTCATTTTTATTTATTTCATTGTATATACTTTGGTCTAGGGCTGGCAAAAAAATTCGAGGTTCGTAATTCGATTCGGGTTTGATTCGGGTTTGATTCGAGTTTAATTCGATTCGAAATGGGTTCGAATTGAAACGAATCAAACCAGATTCGGTTCGGAATTAATTCAAACCAAACTCAAGCCTAGCTTGGTTCGATCGAAATAGGTCCGTGATTTTTTTGTGGTTCGAATCTCATAAAATCGAAAAGATAAATCGAACTTTTAAAACTCATAAAATAGACCATATTTATAGTTTATATGGTACCAGTTACCGATTATGTAAATACAAATATATTAAAGATCCAAAAGCTTATCCCTCTAGAATGGCTGGGTCCACGAATTCATCTGTAATACAGATTCTGTATGCAATATTCGGTCCAAAAGCTAATCATTCAATTCACATCTTTCTGCTCGGCCCAAAAGCAATGCGAAGATGACAGCTGGAGACAACTCATCCGGTATAATCTAACTTCTTTAGTCCCACTTCGTTTAAACAAAATAAATGAAGCGCTCCACAGCCTATAAAAGCAGGCAGCAGTCGGATACCATGGTAAATCACTCAACTGGATTTCGGATGAGTGGAACTGGGTTTCTGTTATTACTGATACCCGGACCATTTCACTGTTTCGAACCTACTTCGAACCAAACCGAACCAGTTCGAATATGTACCGAACCAAATCCGAACTGGTCTATGAGGTTTGAAATCAGATTCAATTTCGAACCAGTTTGGTTCGAAATTATTTCGAATCCGAACCCGAACCTGGGTTAGGTTTGGTTTGGTTTGGTTCGTTGCCAGCCCTACTTTGGTCCGTAGTTTTCAATTCGATTTTACCCAATTTTACAAGCTGACCAACCTAGTTGTCTCATTTTATAAGCGTCCATTCGATTTTATCCAATTTTCAAACAACCCCCAAAAGAAAAAGAATTGGTTAAATCGAATTTTCAGTATTTATTTTTATTTTTTTTAGAGATAATAACAATAAAAGTTACGGATACTGAGAATATTAAAATATCTCTTTGTTCTTTGACTCTTCACGATTTGGTGGCTTGGTGCAAAGAGTACAGCATAGAGATAAATGAACGGTGTAGTTAGTTTGTCTCTTCGCTCTTTGATTCTTCCCAATTTGGTGGGAGATTAATGCATGGCAGCAGGTGACAATGATCGAGAAAATGACTTGTACTGTGCATTAATGAAAACTCCTAGATGTAGGTCTGTTGTATTCAGCATTCGCATTCCCGAAATTTTTATTAACATAAAAAAATATTAAATTTCAAAACAATTTTTTTGTTTACTTTTTTGTGTTGATTCTATAATTGGTATAATTGATGAAGTTATAAGTTCAAAACAATTATTATTGTTTATATCACATGTTATGATGTTTTGGTATTTCTCTTTGTTGTTGTTTTTGTTTTGAACAACTGTAAAGACTTGCTGTATTTGATTTGGTACTAATTTTAGGTATCAGATCAGATATGCTATGGTTTCTGATTTTAATGAAATCGGTGGAATATATCACTATTTTTCAAAAAAAAAATTATTGCTTATATTATTTTATTTAAAAAATAATTGAAAATTATAAAAAAAAAAAAAGTTAGAATTTGCAATCAAATAAAATTAAATTATCTGGAGATATGGGTTAGTTTCAGTCAAATTAAGCTAGTATAAATGTCAACTCATTTCATTTTAGTCCCGCTCAATTAAACAACGTTTGATGAAATAATTGAGGCTAAAACTCTTATTTCACTGTTTAGTCCATAACCAAACATCACCCATAAAGATCCTTCGTACTTCTTAGCTTCTTAATACGTCCGAACAATATCTCTTGGTAATAATTAAGTTTTGCTGGTAAATTTCTAAGTTTTAAGTCCTTACTCAAATTCTTAAGACACCATTTCTCTTAGATACAGTCTCCTTATCACCTTTTGTTTTTTCCTTAATACCTTTTGTTAATCCAATTCTACCTAACACTAACTCTTTGATCCTACTTAAAATTTAATCCCTCTTCTTTTGTTAGACAACCTCTAAGATAAATTCCTTAATGCAACAAACTTGAGAGGTAAGTGTGACAGGTCGGCAGCAGGGAAGGCGCACCCACATTTATATGACATGTAAGAGATCTCTTTATTTTAAGTATGAATATAGTTTGTTCATTATATAGAGGAGGTTCAAATGCATCCAAATTTTTGTGCACCCAAATGCATCTTATCTTTTTTTCTCTGTTTTCAAAGTCCGAATAGTCAATCCGAACCGTTAGATGCGATCTATATATTAAGATGTGCTTGGAGACCAAATTTTATATTTTTTGGAATTTTTTTACTATTTATTAAGCCACTTTAAAAATCGCTGATTCAATGGTCCAGAAAATGCAAAATCAGCGATTTTCAAAGTGGCTTAATAAATAGTAAAAAAATTCCAAAAAATATAAATTTTGGTCTCCAAGCACGTCTTAATATATAGATCGCATCTAACGGTTTAGATTGACTATTTAGACTTTAAAAACGGAGAAAAATGATTTGAAAGATAGAGTGTATTTGAATGCATTTGAACCCTCCATTATATATCAGCATAAATTTAAAAAGAGACACCGTGTATTACATGTTTGAACCGAATCTGTTCATATTCTAATCGGCCGGTCCGGATTGAATATCTAACGGTTCATTACTATACAGAGTACATGGATGACTTCATCTCTAAAAAACATAAACAGTATTTGATTTTCAAGAAAATTTCAATATACAGATAGTTAGATATGAGAAATAGTATTAAATAGTAGTATAGATCTGTCATTCCATAATGACTCCGTGGCCCAATGGATAAGGCGCTGGTCTACGGAACCAGAGATTCTGGGTTCGATCCCCAGCGGAGTCGTTTCCTATGTTTTGAACTTTTTATCCCAACTTTACACAAAATTAATTATAAATTTTGTACGATCCCATTGGAGTTGTTTCTTAGCTTATGAATTTCTTATTTTAACTCTACATAAAATTAATTAAGAAAATTATAGTTTCTTAGCTAATAAATTTCCTATGTTTTGAACTTTTTATCCCAACTTTACACAAAATTAATTATAAATTTTGTACGATCCCATCGGAGTCGTTTCTTAGCTTATAAATTTTTTATTTTAACTTTAGATAAAATTAATTAAGAAAATTATAGCTTCTTCGCTAATAAATTTCTTATTCCAACTTTAATATAAATAATTAAAAATATATAAATTTTGTCCACAAACAAGTTATTTGTAAAATAGTTCAATTTGAACAAGTTTATTTGTCATTTAAACTAATTTGGTAAATTAAAAAAAATATATATCAAGTTTCTTTATTAAGCATATAGTACATCCTCATTTCACTCTAAATCTATTCCTGATAAATACATAAAAATATCAATCCTGATAGCTAAAGTTGAAGTTGAGAAACACGACAAAAACTCAAAAGTAAGGTTCAGATTATGAAAAATCAGGGATAACAACTGGAGAGAGATGATTCTATGTCAACTACCGAACGTATACACCTACGCTCTTGATACAAACATCTCCCTCCAGCAAGTGATACATACCCCCTCTTTATTCTCATTATTCAGTACTGAGCTTTCTGACATTGCACAAGCTGAATTGGTATGGTTACAACATATTGTTGGGTTTTGACGGTTCAAACCCATTGATTAAGTATGTTGGAGTTTTGACGGTTCAAACCCATTTATTTGCTTAAGGTGCGGAAAGAGTAAAACAAAAATTTTACATCTACCTTAAGCTACGGATTAAATGAATCAAGAAGATCCGTTTAATCCTATTTACAGATCTACTCCATAATTGATTTTCTAAAGCTTTTAAATCTATTTACCAATTAAATAGATTAATATAACAATTTATACCTTGTTTCCAAATCACAGTTGGAATGCAGACCGAGCGAGAAGAGCTACACCAGGGAAGAAATCGACTCGGAGTATCACACGTGTGATACCTCTATTGGTTATCCACCAGGACTAACCGGAGAGCGGTTTATTTCTTTTGTCAGAAATATTATAAACCGCAATTTTCTGCAAAAATACTATTCACCGAAACTTTCGTTTAATCAGATTCACTAATAAACCAAATCTGAAATACCGCGAAATTCGATAAAACACTATTCACCGATCCGAAAAACCGTAAACAGAGAAATAGAGAAATTCCAATTAACGAAGTAATCAGATTAACACGTGAATTAGTGAGTTTTCTCTTTTACCTATGCCCCTCTATTTATAGGCATTTGAGGAGGTTCGCAAAAGACCGAAATACCCCCAAAGTTGCAAAAATTACCAAAATGCCCTTTTGGCATTCAAATTTGATTTTGCAACTTCATATTGGTTAGATTAGTTTAATGGATTCTAAACTCATTAACCCAAACCCATTATGAATAGTAAATATCCAAATCAAATATGTATAATTGTCATGTACAATTATATTCGTCTGCGGTTTTCGTTTGGTAATTTTTATACAACATGTCAAACACGTTTATAAACTAACCTGTGTTTCTGTTTGTCATTCTAAATGACGTACAATTAATTATAATTAATTATACCAAGTATAACTAATTATAACCATTAGTTTTTGCTTTGTCATTTTTAACATGACAAATATAATTTAATTATAATACGTATAATTAATTATAACTATCTTAATATTAATTACAATCAATTTATAATTAATCAGTAAGATTCTCCGAATAGCTCCTATATGGTGTGACCCAATAGGATCTGTGTTATGTTGGTAAATAGAGTTAAAACTGTTTTAACTTCTATAATCATAGGAGGCATCTGGCAGTATACACTATGACCATCCAATTACACAGATGATGATGTACTGTACAATATCACGATCCAGTAAACAATTTACTTGTGTCTGTTCTTCTGTCTCATAGCTATCATATCAGTTTCAAGGTAGATGTGTGTCATCCTTGCTAACTGAATCTTTTCTTGATCTTGAGCAGATTATCAAATATAATTACTCTTGCAATTATACCGCATGCATATAATCTAACTCTACCAAGGGGCCTAGTGATGCTATAGCTCGTATAGAGATACGAGGGACAAATAGTATTCTCGGCAGACTATCACTTCCTCAGCTAGGCTATACATATGGAAATGCTACCGTTATGACTGCTTTTTACGGACAGCGTTAGATAACACTCACACACACATATTTCTTAGTAGGAACGATAAATACCTCATACTGTAGAACTTGACATTGAATGAAAACATAAATGACACAAACATAATTCTATTTAATGTTTCATTCGGGGTCTGTCAAATACCATGTTCCTAGAACATGTATCTATGTGATTAAAATGACATCTCGTGTCAAGTGGTTTGTAAAACTTAACCATCTTTTAATCCACATGCTAACCTTATCGTGGTAATTAGTATTCCTGCTAATTACCTTGGTCAGTGACTTTTAAGAGTATATATTATCTATATTATGGAGTTTCACAATTTCAGTCATGAACTCGAAATGATCCATAAATTCAATAATACTCAAGGCAACAAAATGATATATAAATAAACATTCAATTCATGAACAAAACTTTATGATAATTTATCGTATTATTGACTTCTAGATTATTACAAACTAACACATATGTTATCGGGTCTATCACTGAACTTGTTAAGTCAAGATGACATCACCTGGTGCTGAAGTGATCAATCCGATATATACACTATCCGAGGAGACTATGGTGCAATGGAAAACACACCTAGAATTCAAAGTGGGGCACGCAAGATTTGGAAATTACACATACCGACTAGGATGAAAGGTTTCGGATGGTTGGTGTTGCTAAATAAACTTTTCACAACTGACAATCTAAATAAAAGGGGTTGGCCAATAGTGAACGGATGTGTTCTTTGTGAGGCGCAAAGTGAATCAGTTAAGGGATGACAACATTTTCTCAAAATAAGTATACTACGAGCTGGCAAGAGCTATGCTTTATAGGATGCCACCCCTGGTTACGGATAATATTTCAACACAAATACTAACATGTTCCACAATTCCGAAGATTCAAAAAGGTACAATGCTGGTAGCTCAATTATGTATTTTGAGAGAACATTGCACTTGAACCTTCACAGTGGAAAGCAAAGAGGTTAAGGACCCAAAAGACGAAGTAGTGTGGCAATTACAATTCATCTCAGCAGGAACAAAAATAAAAAAGGAGTGATCATTCAAAACTTTGATCGAGCATTTTCTTTCTTTCTTCCAATTTCTCTATTTTTTCTGTTCTATGTTTTGTTCACTTTCATTTGTTTTTAATTTTTTAATTTTTACTATTCAATCTGTAGACTTAATTTTCTCTTTCATGTAGTTAATTACGTCACTAATATAATATAACATCTCATTTTGAAACTGTGGAACACGTTAGTATTTGAGGTTAATATGACTGTCGTTTCTTAGCTTATAGACCTTTTTTTTTTTCCAACTTTACACAAAATTAATCAAAAAATTAAAAAAAATGTACGCAAACATGTTATTTGTAAAATAGTTCAATTTCAGCAGTTTATTTGTCAATTAAAACTAATTTGATAAAACTTAAAAGAAAATACATCAAACTTCTTTATAAACATAGAGACACTCGCTGTACTCTAAATCTATTTCAGATAAATACATAAAACTATCAAACCTGATGGATAAAGTCGAGAAACACGGTAAGAACATAAAAATAAGGCCCAAACTATAAAAAATTTGTCGTTGATTGTTCTTATTTTGAGGTTAATATGACTTTGTATCGATGAAAATAATCATACAATCTAATTGAATAAGCTATATTATCTGTGAAGTAGTTAAATTTTAACAGTTAAATACTTAAAACTAATTTGATACATTTTTAAAAAAAGTATATCAAACTTCTTTATAAACTTAGTATATAATTGTCATTTCTTAATTTAGAAACTTGATACAAGAATTATATAATTATCTTACTCTACACTTCTTTATGATAAAATACAATAAAATATCAAGCCTAGTAGCTAAAATTGAGAAATTCACAACAAAAACTCAAAATTAAGGTCTAAACTACGAAAGTTTAGTCGTTGGTAGTCTTTGTTTTTGTTGAGTTCCAGATATGACAGTTCAGTTGCAATTCAGTTAATTGTAGGAGCAATCATCTTCTTCTTTCCGTTCTTGTGTCAGATGTACACAACAACAATAACTGCGTGTCTACCAGTATCCACACAAATATATTTAACAAACAATTGTCAATTAGCACGCTAGTACCAAACGAACAAATATTATTATTTAATTATTTTTTAATATATTTGATATATCATATAATTATGTTGAGTAAATATGTGAATTTTTACAGATGTGAAGGATAAATATGGTATCTCAAGAATGAGGAGAAAATACAAAGTATTAAAGATTTTGAAGGGGATACATGAAATTCCCCCCATATTTTTTAAATAAAAAGAGATAAATATGATACAAAAGATCTATCTGATTTAAGATAAAAAAAAAACCCAATTAGATCATACGGACAAAACAAAATAATTAATAATGTAATATCAGCAAAGCAAGTGTGTATAATTTTAAAAATTTATTGGATTAGCTTCACATAACGAATTCAAACTTGTTAGGGCTTGTTTGGCTGCCACTGTGCCCGTGGGAAAAAAAAATCACTCAAAGTGAATTTTTTTTCCCATGTGCACAGTGTTTCGGCTATTCAAATTGGATCCAAACCCAAGTTCATTCCCATTCCCGTCTGGTAGCCGAACATGCCCTTGATCAATTTACTTAATGAGTGATGCGTGTACATATATTTTAAAAATTTCGAATTTATTTAGTACAAAATCAAGCAGTAAAAAAAATGAACTCTTTATAAGTTATTTATGCATTCATTTTTATCATTTTTTTAACCGCTCGACACTGTATTAAATGAATTCAAAACTTTCAAAATTATGTTTTACACGCATCACTTATAAAGTAGATTAACTTCAACGGTTTGATTTTGTCATTTAAAGTCAATTTGATAATTTTTTAAAGTAATACTCACTATTTTTTTTAATAAACATAATACACACTAGCTTTATTCGATAATATTATTAAATTTTTAAAGATCTAATAAAATTTATCGAGTGAGGTTACCGTGTGTCAGGTCACCAAAAAGGCTTGCTAAATTTAACCCCAAAATCAGTCTTATTAGCTTCAAAGAGGTTAAAATCGATCAGCTTAACTAGGGATGCACAAAAAATTTGTAGTTCATGATTTGATTCGAGTTTGATTCAAAAAGGTTTGTAAAAAAATCGATTCGAAATAGTTCGAAATTAATTCAAACTGGATCTGGTTCGTTCGAAATAGGTTCGCAAACTATTATAGTTCGAAATTCAAAGTAACGTGAACCGTTCATTTCCGTTAATGACTTAAAAGTTAAAACATAAGGCTGCTCAGCCGTAAGTCATAACTCGTAAGTTATAATTCTCGCTCTTAGTTCTAAAATCTTAGACGACTTTCATCTCTCGATTTTGGTGACTACGATCACTCTTCTCTATCGTAAAAAAGTTCATAAAAAATTCAAATTAAATTTAAAATGAATAAATTCGATTCGGTTGGATTCCTTTGCAGCCCTAGCTGCTTGATGATGTAAAATATAAATTAAATAAATTCGATGTGAATCAAGCTAAAGTAAACGTTGGAGCGGAGTGGGACCCTTCAAAGCTACTCGTTTTATCGTCTATGTTTACTTCTTTAGCTTGACGGTGACGTGAATGTAATAATATAACGACTGACATCTGGGATCCATTAACTAATTACTCTAAACAGAAGTCTAGAATGCCCTGCACAGAGTCAGAGACATGCAACACCTTATGACATGGCCGCATCTTCTCTAGAGAATCAGAACTCCACAAATAAAGTCTCGAGTCTCGACTCGACTCTCCGGAGTTTGAGTTCAATTTCAAAATTGAATTTTGAAAAAAATATATCCTCACGGACTCAGAACTTGTCCCAGGAACCGTCTAAGCTCGGTCCTTACACGCGGTTGGTTCGCAAATCGCCTTCACTTCTCCTCGTCTCCTTCTCTCTCTCTCTCGTAGAAGACCAGCAAACAGCTCCGATCTCTCTCTCTCTCTCTGTCTTCCCTTCTTCCTTTCTCTATCTGAAAGCCAGATCTGATCTAGATCCGAAAATCTAGATTCATAAACGATGGAGAGTCTGATCTCTCTGGTTAACAAGCTCCAGAGAGCTTGTACGGCTCTCGGCGACCATGGCGAGGATAGCGCGCTCCCTACTCTTTGGGATTCTCTTCCCTCGATTGCCGTGGTCGGAGGCCAGGTAACTGATCCTTCCTTTCACCATACATCTTTTGGCTATCTACTGCTATATCTCAGATCTGGTTCTCGCTTTGGCCCGGATTGAAAATTTTGACTCTACTACTTGCAACACGATTTATTCGTTGTCTTACCAAATATATTTTCTGCGAACTATATGTTTCAGCATGGTCCCCTGGATGAGGAAATAATACTAGAATTTGAAATATTACATCTATTTGTATATTTGTTGTTCTAATTTTGGTAGGGTTGTTCTTGTTAATTGTATATTCCTAAGTTGTGTGAATGTGTCATGTTGTCCTGTTCTCCCCATATTTCTTCCCATATAATGGAGTGAGGAGGTTTAAGTGTAAAATTGATCCAATTTTACAACGTAACTCAAATTCAAAAACATATAAAACTGAAGTACTCAACGCATTTTTACCTTGTAATTGTGCAGAGTTCTGGTAAATCTTCTGTGCTGGAGAGTGTAGTTGGAAAGGATTTCCTTCCGAGGGGTTCAGGTAATCTCACAAGGAATATGTCTCAGTAAAGTAAAATTTGGCCTTCACTTCTGCAAATTGTGAAAAACACAATGTCTGCCCTCAATAAGGAAAAAACTCTAATACCTTAAAACACACTATAGGGTTTTCTAAATAAATCAAAAGAGGGAGATTTATGTGGCATTTTCCTGCTGTCCAGATGAACATTTTATCCACTTCTTTTATTATATGGGTATACTGGAAACTCTTTCAAGTAGAAAGCATAAACAAATTTCCTGTGATTGAAATAATGAATTAATGAAAGATGTTTTGATCAATGTTTTCAGGTATCGTCACAAGACGTCCCCTAGTGTTGCAACTTCATAGGTTAGATGAAGGGAGAGAATATGCAGAGTTCATGCATCTTCCAAGAAAGAGGTTCACCGATTTTGGTACATACCCATCATCTCATACCGTTCGAAGATTAATTCTAGCTTACAAAGAATGCAATGAATTCATAAGCTTTATTAATATATGCAAAACATGATTCTATTCAGAATTGCACTTAGGTGCTGCATGCTATGAAGCCTCTTGTTGTGAATAGTGCATAGATATTGTTCCAGTTAGATCCAGTTACTTGTATAATTGGATAGTACCAGATTGGTCCTGGGTGAAATTTGTATGGTACTTTGTTTTTCACACTGCAAGGCCTTTCTTAGGGTTATAATATGTGCAGTAACTTTTATCTTAGTGCAAGATGTACTACCTGTTTTAATGATGTAATTTTTATTTTTCTGACCTCTTTGTTGACCTTATTTATTTTTTATATATCTTATTTGATTTAGCTGCTGTGAGAAAAGAAATTCAAGATGAGACTGATAGAGAGACTGGTCGAACCAAAGGAATCTCTCCAATTCCAATTCATTTAAGTGTATACTCTCCACATGGTAAAGTGCAACACATTTAATATTATAGAGAGTTTTTATAAGATTAATGAGTAGTGGACATGCATGTATCTTATTAATGAATGAAAAGAAAAGACACAGAATTGAGATTTAACAGGTTATGTTTATTGAGTAGTTAACAATCCAAATCGGTACATGCCAATGTACTGTTACTGTATCCATCTCAGACCCAATTTGCAGGCATACTTGTTCTCATCAGTTTGATTATTTGTTACTGAAAATTTCTCGATTATAGTTAAAATGATTCCCACTTTGGCAATGAGAATTAGTTTTTGTTTGTGTATAAATCAAAGCTTATTACATCATGTATGATAATATTTTTTTTCAAACAATGGCAGTTGTGAATCTGACGCTTATTGATCTTCCTGGGCTTACAAAGGTTGCGGTTGGTGAGTTTATTTTCCTTATTTAATATTGAAACTTGGGTTTTCTGGTTTTGAACTTTTTTTTTTTTTAAGGTTAGCGACAAAGCTTGCCACCAACAATATATTGATAAAAAAGTTACATTTACATTTTTACATTCATAAAATAAGAAAACTCTGCACCTGCACCCCTGACTAACGGAGATTGCCGCAAGCATTGTACAAAAGTCTATCACAAAGGTTACAGATCTAAATATTGGCAGTCCAAAAGAATACATCAAGAGTCGTATCATTTATTAATAAAGACACCAGTCATCTCTTGTTGGAGAAAAATCTCCTATTTCGCTCCCTCCACAGGGCCCATAGGTTTCGAACTTGTTGCTGACAAATATTTTCCTATGCTTTTCTAGAGGGTCAGGCTGAAAGTGTTGTGCAAGATATCGAAAACATGGTTCGTGCATATATTGAGAAGGTAATGTTTGCACTCCTCTTATACTCCCAAGCTATTTAATTTAATGGTTGTACTTAACTGTGTAAATCTTAGCTGTACGTTTGGCATTATTGAGACCATTAATAATATAATTGTTGCTTTTGCTATCACCTGGCACTTCCCTTGTTCTCCCTTTACAACTTAGATATGCACATTCTGAACCTTATGGATAGAAATATAGCAGACAGATCCAAAGCCTTCGGTCATATGAGTGTTGGCAAGGAAATTTGGTTGACTTTTTTTTAAAAAAAAAAAAAATCTTTTCAGCCAAACTGTGTCATTCTGGCTGTTTCTCCAGCAAATCAGGATCTTGCTACATCTGATGCTATCAAGATTTCTCGTGAAGTTGACCCAAAAGGTACACTATTTTACAATGCAGGATGTTAGCTGACAACTATTAACTAAAACTCATGATATAATTGCTGTTTAATACTATAAATTGTTATTGCTATCTTAAGAACCAGCACAACCTACACCCTAGTTTAGTCCAATTAATCCCCACTTAACCCTAAATTATGCAACTAAACTTCATTTTTGTCAACACCATCATCTGCGCAATGTTAAAGAGGAAAGCAATGGAAACAGTATGATACAGAAAGTGTGGTCAGCATCTACCTGTATGCTGGTATAAACTGTACTGTAATCTGGTAAATATATATTCTTGGCGGTGTGTTATTGTTGGTATGGTATCATAACAATTCCTTTATTTTGTCTGTGAAAATGTTGATGTTCATCACAAGAACTGATGGTGCTTTAAATCTGTCGTCTTTTTTCTGTGATGATGAGAATACATTTTTATGACTAATGAATATAATTGCCTACTTTGTCATATTAAGCGGTTTTTGTTTGTTGAGTGTAGGTGAAAGAACAATTGGTGTTCTTACTAAGATTGATCTCATGGACAAGGGTACTGATGCAGTTGATGTAAGTCACTTCTGTTACTATTCAGGAATTAAGCTTCCAATTAAAGAGGACTTGCTTGACTTTTATTCTCCTTCCTTGAATAAGTGAAATCTTTTAAACAATCACTGACAACTTGATGGTTATGGATTACTATTTTTTGCCAAAACATAATATTTGAGCTTTGGGTATGAATAAATGTGGCCGCAAAACACTTTTAAGGGGAAAAAGAACATAGACGATGCTTAGACTTGATTCTAGGTCCCAATAGGGCTGTGCAAGCATGTGCTGGTAGTGACCTGTATGTCCTTTGTACCTAACTCTCTCTCTCTCTCAGATACTGGAAGGAAAAGCGTACAAACTACAGTTCCCATGGATTGGTGTTGTTAATCGTTCCCAAGCCGACATTAATAAAAATGTAGACATGGTTGCAGCTAGGCGCAAGGAAAAAGAGTATTTTGCTAATTCACCAGATTACAAGCACCTTGCTCATAGAATGGGGTCTGAGCATTTGGCAAAAGTGCTTTCTAAGGTTTGTGCAAGACTTTTGTTTTTAAAGGGGCTTTCTTGTTTATGTGCAAGGGCTAAGAATAACAAGCTTATTAGATGCCAGTACACTGTTCTGATTGCATATTAGCATTCCACAAAAAGGCTAACCTTATATTTGATTACTATGATTTATGCTATATTGGTCATTCCGAGTTTTTTCAAAATGAGTATATGATATCGAGGAAAAATTGATGCACCTTTGGCTTTTAATTTGCTAGTAGGGTTTTTTCTAATAGTTCAACATCTGAGGTAGAAACGACCTCAGTTTTTCCATTATAATCTATATGTTAAATTGTCTGTACAGAAGGTTCTGAGAGTTTGTGTTACTTGAAATCTGCTCTCAGAATCATACCTTTTGGTGTAGCAGCATTACTATTGTATTGTATGTAGTGGATGCAGAAGGTTTATTACTTCATTTTGGTTTCTGTAGCATTTGGAACAAGTTATCAAGTCTAGAATCCCCGGGATCCAGTCTCTCATCAGCAAGACTCTTAATGAACTTGAAACAGAACTGAACCGACTGGGAAAACCAATTGCTTCAGATGCTGGTGTAAGTGTTTTTTATAGTTTTATTTTGTTTTCCTTGCAATGTTTATTTTTGAGAAATAAAAATAGACAAGTTTCTGAAATGGTTGAATTTTGATATCATCTTAATACCATAAGTATACCTGTACCTTTTACTTGGTGTTAATGATGAACAATTTGTTTTGATATTCTTTGTGCCATCATAGGTATTGCCATAAATTATACTTCCTTTTACCACCATGTGATGACAATAGAGTTTATGCTAGTAGGTGCCATCTATAGTAACTACAGTTTTTAACTTACATTCGTTCTTATATTATTTTATCTTTTGGCATCATTTATACAAAGGCTACTTTATCTTTCATTTACAGGGGAAGCTTTACACCATAATGGAGATATGCCGTATTTTTGATGGAATCTACAAGGAACATCTGGATGGCATGTATGTTTCAGACTCTTTTTATACCTTTAGCTGGATTATCCACCTAATATCTCAGCCCCTTTTATATTAAGCTATTCTTATCTATATAAAGTTCCTACTGAAATTCTGTAAACATCATCTAATTTGTTGAAATGATTTCAAGTTTTGTATTACCAAATCAATCAAATCATTTTCTATTGCAATATCAGCAGTTTCTTATCACTTACCAGGTCAAACTTAACAGTACTGGGCTCAATATGTACCAGTCTGGTAAATGGAACTGATGTGAATCTTTTGTTGTTTTTCACATGAAATTTGAGTTAAGCATCTGCAGTAGAGTCAAAGTATCTTGTTGGTTGAGCCTCTAGATTCCAGACCAAATTTGGCACTCACTAGTTGCTGTTGTTAGAATTAATTATTACATCTGATTATCTCTCAGACGGGCTGGTGGTGAGAAGATATACAACGTGTTTGACAACAATTTCCCGGCTGCTCTAAAACGGTTGCAATTTGACAAGCATCTTTCAATGGAGAATGTTAGGAAGCTTATTACTGAGGCTGATGGCTACCAGCCTCACTTGATTGCTCCTGAGCAGGGGTACCGCCGCCTCATCGAATCTTGCCTTGTTAATATCAGAGGTCCAGCTGAAGCAGCTGTTGATGCTGTATGTAATTTACTCCTCTCTCTCTCTCTCTCTCTACAAAACATTTAGTAACATAGGATGAATTTATCAGTATGTTATTTTAGCCACTGGCCCAACATAGAACAAGGTTAGTGGCTTGGTACTGGTCCATTAGGTGCAATAAATTTTAGTGTTGTTAGATGATTCAGTACATCAAGGGAGGTAGTCTTTGAATTTTGTAGCATGCTGGTGGGTAGTGATGATTCGGTAATGAAGGGCTACTTCATAGTGGTTTCATGGTAGAGATTCCTGCCAAATGTTCTTAAGACTGGGATTGTCTAATTATGTTTGAACTATAATTTGAGGCTTGAATATAAAAGTTTAAACTAGAAAGTGACCATGAACATGGGAGATGATGAAAGTGATATATATATATATTTATTATACAGTGCAATGCTTACTACAAGGATTTGATTTGAATGGGGCTATTACTTTAATGGAGTATGCGCATTTTTTTTTTTAACTTTGTTTCTTTTGTCTCTCTCTCTCTCTGTTTTTTTCTTTTTTAAAAAATATTTACAGGTTCATGGCATACTAAAAGAGTTGGTCCACAAGGCAATTAACGAAACAGCTGTAAGTTCCATTTTAAATCTCATGTTTGTTGATCATTGGATGATACATTGTACACCTTGTTTGAAGTACTGAAAAGTTGTACATGCTTCATGTTGTACAATAACTCCTATAAAAAAGCAGGATGTATGATACCCCCAAAACAAATAATTTGTTGCATAAACTACACCCTCAAATTTGTTTTGACTTGATTTCAGTAGGCATGTACTGGAATAGGGCTGATAAGAAGCCTGAGCTAATCCTTGTATCTCTCTCTTGCATACAGGAATTGAAGCAATTCCCTACTCTACGAGTGGAGGTTAGCAGCGCTGCATTTGATTCACTGGAGAGGATGAGAGAAGAAAGCAAGAAGGCAACCCTTAAGCTGGTAGACATGGAATGCAGTTACTTGACTGTTGATTTCTTCAGAAAACTACCACAGGATGTTGAGAAGGGTGGTAACCCTACTCACTCCATCTTTGACCGGTACAATGATTCTTACCTCAGAAGGATCGGTACGTTCTTTTTTTTTTTCCACACAATCGGGGAGCTAGTATCTGGTTGATGGGTGCTCTTGCTTTCATGCTTCATATATTATGACATTTTATTTTATTATTTTTTTGTATGAACAGGAACTACTGTACTGGCATATGTTAATATGGTGTGTGCAACCTTGAGGAACTCCATCCCAAAATCAATCGTGTACGGTCAAGTCCGTGAGGCCAAGCGCTCTTTGCTTGATCACTTCTTCACCGAGTTGGGTGCTAGAGAGGTGAGAATTTTAAATTACTTTTTTTCCCCTTCTAAGGTTTGAAAACTTGGTACCAAGAAAACACTTGCTCTGGCTGGAACACCATGTATAGTTCAAAGTTGGTAGCCCTGGTAGCCAAGTGCATATAAATTGAAATTTTATGGTTCAAATAAAAAAAATAATCCTACCATTTTTGTATGCACATGGAAATCATATTTTGATTATTTTGAATTGTTTTGAGTCAATAAAATAGTTATTCAAAAAAACAAAAGTCGATAAAATAGACCAGGAGTTTGATTGCTTCCATTACTTTATTTCTTGCATCTTCTTAATATCCAATAAAATGTTTCCATGTTTGTTGGTCTTTAATAGAAACAACAGAGATGGTACAAAACATATTCTACAGTTTGGGTTTGTCATTTTAAACACTGATTTTGAACAAAATTAGTGGGCTATCTGATGCCTTGGGATCACCATAAGTATGTAAATTGGAGAAATTTTAACCATATCTCTGAACCTCTGCATTTACAGATGAAGCAGCTATCAAAGTTGCTAGACGAAGACCCGGCAGTTATGGAGCGCCGAGCTAACCTCGCAAAAAGACTTGAACTGTACCGAAGCGCTCAAGCTGAGATAGATGCAGTTGCATGGGCGAAATAGAGAGAGAACTTAGGGCATTACCGTGCCTGTGTTCTTTTATCCAATGGGCTTGTGTTTCTATTTTTGCTCTGCTCCTGAGATATATAGGTTGATATATATTGGTTTTTTAGTTTCTTGGTAGATGGATTACATTACAGCTCAGGGGTTTTGGGAATTTGTTTCTCTTTTCATTTCTTTGTTGGACCTAAGACATGAGAACAACCTGCTGATACTGGCCTTATATCACATAGTTGTGCTGTTTTGATTTTCTCTGTCATAAACTATTTCAGTTGGACCTCAGGTAGCCATGCCAGTCCTGGAGATTTGCGAGGCAGTTCAAAAATTAAATTTTTTTATTAATATCCACATCCTAATATATTAGGATACAAGTACAGATACTGATATTTCTCGAGTACATAGAGAAGGATTTAGAAATTACCACTTAAAAGCGCATAAACATACAGATCTGAATTTAGATATTTGTATTTGAATATTAATAGAAGTTCGAATAACCGAATATGACAATTTGCAACTTGCTCATTATAATTAAAGGAATACTATTTAGATGTCTGGGCATGCAATTGGATGTTTTTCACGAAAGTGTACGAGGTCCGAATTTCCTTACATATTATTGTTTAAAACTATAATAATCTTATAGTCATGCATGAAATATAAATATGTAGTCCATAAGATATCTACATGCGGGGATCGCATCTTTTAGCGTGGATTATTTTTAAGTTCTGCAAATCCCTTAAACAATGACAGGCCAACTTCTTAGGGTCATGTTTGGTTGTGGAATAAATCCCTTACCTCACACTTGAGCAGTTGAGCTGTCAAATAAGGAGTAAAAGAGGAGTAACGTGATGTCAAACAAGGAGTTAAAGAGGAGTAATGTGAAGAGGTCAGTTCGAGAAGTAAGATGTATGGTTATTCCGAAGTAAGTTAAGACCTACTGTCATAGGCAAAATTTTATTTTTCAATATCTTATTCCTCTAAACGGATTGCTTTAAATCATGAGTTAAATTACCAAAAATGAGATGTAAAATTTTATCAGTAAGATGGAGTAAGCAATTTAATTCTCATTGACTTTACTTCACAATCAAACATGACCCAGGAGAATTAGAACCATTCATGAACTCATTTCATAAAATAAAATTCTAGAACTAAATGCAAGATCATTCCATCCATAACCACATATCAGAATGAAAGTTTTCTTGCCAAAAGTTTAAGTCTCCACTTAAAACTGTAATTTTAAACCTACCAAATATTTTAGCTCATCATTGTAGCAAGAAGAGCTTCTGCTTCCATTGACAGTTTTTGCTTCCTCTCTTCAAGGATCTTCTCTGAAATGCATAGCACTTCAGTTGTGTGATTTTCTTCAGCCAATGATAAATCACGTCGACACCCCTCGAATGTCATGACATCCCCAACATAGTCCCTCAAATATTTTCTTCTCCTTTTTCTTTTGTTCATACAATTCCTCAGAACACAATCCAACCTTTCAGCAACTCTACAGAGATCCAGCAGTATATCTCTAAACCTCTCCTTTGAACGCCTTGATATTTCACATGCTTTAATAGTCTTTTTAAGAGACAGGTGCAGGTCTTTCTTCGCATATTTCACAGCATCCTTAAATTTCTCAATATTTCTCTGATAGATAAGTTCGGCCTCGGACACACAATCATGGGCCTGAAAGTTTTTTATTCTAGAGACAAAATTAGAGACACCTTCTATCCACTCTCGCAGCTTGGCACCAAAATACATGTCAAATTCGAGCGTTAAAATTCCTTGAATGATCTTTAGTGAGCTTTCGGAACCAATCAGCGCGGCTTCATCGAAGGGGCATTTGAGAAACATGAAAATAGCTTTTGATACTGCTTTCAAAATGGATAGTTGCAAGTCTAGTGAAATTCTGTCCTTTGCTGGCACATTTTCTGCTATAACCAAATTAGAAAAAGGCTCTATCAGTGGCTCTTTATGTACAGTGTTATTGACTGAACTATCTGAGTTGGGGGTGGGTAATACAACAGCTTCGCCACCAGTATGTGCCGCATTATCATCCAAAGGCGACGGGGCTGCATGGGTTGGAATCTTTGATGTGGATTGAGTTTGCTCTGCACGACATTAAGAAACAAATAAGTTGGATAGTGAATTTAAAATCAGTTTTGTCTCAATTGATTTTCTAAGCTAACAAAAACTGTCAGGAAGAAAAGTCAAAAGAAAAAACCAAGGACATAAGTATTCTCTCAACCATACAGGGTTCATACTTGTTGGCACATGTTAGTTCATATTTTAAACTGACTGCCTGATTATACCATCCTTGGTTAGTATCAGCATCTGAGAATGATAGAGAAATGATTATACCAGATTCCTGATTCGATTGGCTAGCTGTAATTACTTCAGTGATATCTTTGACAGAAGAGTCAGGTGACGCAATCTTTTCTGGAATTGTGTTATTCTGACCAGAGATCAAATAATCACTCAAATCCTTGTCACAATCATCATCTTCAATTTCAATTGGGCTCGAGGTCTTTACTGTTTCAGGTTGCAAAGAATCACTCAAACCCTTGTCACCATCATCATCTTCAATTTCAATTGGGCTCGAGGTCTTTACTGTTTCACGTTGCAGCCTTAGCCGTCGCAAGGTCACCTCAAGCTTCTCTATAAGATGCCATAAGTCCTCACTCTCCAGGATTTCAGAACCACTTTCTAGGGTTTGCATAGCCATATTCAACACTAAGGCCACATGATTTGCCGGACCTAATTAGAATTCATCTAAATGTCATCACCAAAAGAATTAGGTTATGTGGTGAACTTTTAGGTTTTTTTATTCAATAACTACAAACTGGGCGGTAATTCTAGTGAAAACCAAACCTTACAAAATCCCAAATAGCACTAAATGAAATTCCTGGACCTGTAAAAGATCTGAAGCATAAATTTGCACTAATGCAGATACTAATGAAACATTAAATAATTAAATTATAAAATTCAGTTCTTTCTTGTGATACTCACCTTCACACTTTTTTGCTTTCTTAACCGGTTTCTTTCCAGAATCCAATTTCGACTTTCTCTTTCTGACCTTACTGTGCCTAGTGAGTGGGGCAGTGGAAGAGTCCCCCAACATGGCCCCCTTTATACATTCCTGAGGTGGGTTCCACATGTCATCCTTTCTAGCAACTGGAGCTTCCCTTTCAAGCACTGAGCAGGGCTCAATGCACGGCTCGGCCCTGCACTCATCAGACATCTGATGATTTCTGAAAGGTAATGGTGCTATGATTGACTGTCAGTTTTACTTCTTTTCTTTTACATACCCCTGCTTTGCTCTAGTGAATCTCGTCCAGTATCCACCGTTAGTGAAGCAATATAGTTGGTTTGCTGTGAAGAGTTTAAAAGAAAAACGTGTGAATTGATTTACAAATTCCACCAATAATTATCTACTCTATTGGCCCCTTTAGCCAGTTGAAGCATATTGATTAACTTCCTTTGTTCGGGTGCCTATACAAAGACCAGAAAGGAGATAGCCTTCCTCCGTCTCGGTTTTCTTTTTTTTTTTTTAAGAGGGCTCAAATGTTCAATATCTTTATTTTCGATTTTAAAGTCTAAACAAAAGATCTGAACCGCTCAACATGATATCCATGTTAAAATTTAGTTAGGGATCAAATTTTATATTTTATAGAAACTTTTTACTATTTGTTAAGATAGGTACAAAATCATTGTTTTTCAGAAAATTGTGGATCATCTATAAAAACAGTGATTTTGTACTTATCTTAAAAATAGTAAAAAAAATTCAAAAAATATAAAATTTGATCTCTAAGTACATTTCAACGTGGATATCATGTTGAGCGGTTCAGATCTTTTGTTTGTACTTTGAAATTAAAAATAAAGATGTTGGAGTATAATTGGGGTATGAAGCAATGGGGCATTTGAGGAATTCGTATCCTCTGAGTACTACAGAGATACTGTTCCGTAGAGTTAGTAGATCTGAACCGTTTCTTTTAACTTGGCACGAATCTCAAAGCCAAAAAAAACTGCCCCCTATTGCGACCCGAATCTCAAAGATCCTCTGCAATACTACAGAGGATACGGATTCGCATTTGAGCCCCCCTCTTTTTTTAATTACACATACAGGAGATATAGGATGTTAGGCGCATATAAAAACTATCATTTTTCAGAATGGAGAGAATCGGCCAGCATAGGGTTTTAAGATGGTACACACACTAAAAAAACACAGAAAAAGAAAATCTAGTGGGTTTCAGCAACTGACGAAATCCAGCAGAGGATGATGCACACATAGGTTAAAATTAAGCGCATAGAAAATATAAAATATAATTGAGCGTCGACTTGTGCAAAAGTGATTATAATAACATACCTAAATTAAATTAAGTTATCCCGAATCTCTCAGCTCTAGGAGATAGAGAGATGGAGAGATAGAGAAAGCGTGCGCCTTGGCAGCATTTGCCAAGTTTTTCAAAAGAGAGAGAGAAGGAGAGGAGTACTCTCACCACCGTGTTAACCTTGGTTAAGTTGGCAGCCTCTGTTCAGATTTTTCAGAGAAAAAAGAAAAGAAAAAAGAACAGGAGAAACTCACACTGTACCTATTTTTTTTTTTGAGATATGCCCGTAGGCCTAACTCACACTGTACCTGTGCTCAAAGAACCGACGTGGTTTCCATTTCGAGTAAAGTAAAAGGGCTACCTTACAAAGGAATTCAGATACCACAATTACTGGATCTGGACCGTTCCTTTCAACTTGGCACGAATCTCAAAGCCCAATAATACTGCCCCCGCGCTAGACGGAATCCCAAAGTGGTTCGGAGTTAATCTCAAACCATAAAGTGAAGAGAATCTTTTACCGTGATCGAGAGGATACTTTTCCACAAAGAAAGATTATTTAATTTTTTTAAGTTTAGTTTCTTTTTTTTTGTTGAAAAATGTTAGTTTCTAATTTAAATAAAAAAATACTACCAAGTACAAACTATAAGAAATTACTTTACATTTTCTATTATCTAATTTTAAAAAATTCAATGAATAACATAACTATCTATTTTGAATAAATAAAAAATATTCACAATTTTGATAATATGAAGATCATATAATGCAAACGGTTCTTAAAAATAACTATCTCCCAACTATCTTTTTGAAGATAGTTATTTGATAATATGAAAATCACTTGATCTAAATCTCTCTTTTGGAGATTTCCTATCTAATATATATTTTTACATTAAATTCTAAAAAATATACAATTTAGTATGCAAATACATTTTTATATGAATATTCATGTTGAATGGTTCATATGTTCAGCAACGAAATTTTTTACGAGAATATAAACTTTTACATATTGGATTGTGAATATCAAATTGTTAATTCCCAAGGTGAAAAAATCCATGAGATATGTGGGATTTTTTTAGAAGGTTAATTTAATATATTTGAGAAGGTTTATTTGTTCAAATATATTATATTTGGGAACCTTACACTTTTTTTAGAAGGTTAATTTAATATATCTGAGAAAGTTTATTTTTTTTATGAAGATTTTTTTAGAAGGTTAATTTAATATATTTGGGAACCTTACACTTTGGATTGTGCTAATTAAATCTTCAACTGTTCAATTCTATTTTATTTGATTAACTTTAGACTTAACAAATTAGTTCAGTTAAAAGGAGGCTCCACCAACAGTTTCTTCACAGAATTATCATGAAAAATAAAATAGCTTCGAGTGTAAATTTGATTTTAACCATTTCAAAAAAATAAATCTGAGAAAGAGAGCTGAAATTTATTCAGTTACTATCTTAATATTTTAAATTTTTAACTTTATCAGTGACTTTTGTTAAATTCCAATTCTTCATTTCCTGCAGATCTAATATGCAAAAAACTCTGAGTCCATGCAGATTGAATCTGCACAGAACCATTACTCTGGATAATACTAAATTTCCAAAGATTCAAGCTGTTTAGATTGAATCTGCACATAACCATTACTCTGGGTAATATTAAATTGACGAATGTCCAGTTGAAAAGGTCCACCATTTGTTCTTTGAATGTACTAATGCTCAGCAAGTGTGGAATCGGTTTCAGTTACTGGTACACTACAGCTACTCGGTTGAGGCAACTTGGGTTGCATCATGGCGTCATTACTGTCAGAATACTGGGCATCACCAAAAGAATTGGACTACAACATTTATGGCAGTCTTGTGGTCTTTGTGGAGGCAACGGAATGAGGATATCTTTCGTAGTTCTAAGATACCAACTCGGATTGTGGCAATTCGAGCAAATGAAGAAGCAATACTTTAGGGCCGGTATTGGGAGAAGAACACGGTACAACAGAGATGTGAGGCACAACACAAAAGGCGAGATTTGATAATTACTTGATGTTTTGATGTACTGATGTATGATGCGATACCGTAGGAAATGTTGTTCTAATTACATTTATATACAATTTTGATAGCTATTACCAAGTTTTTTTTTAAAAAAAAATCACAATTCCAACATTTGTCTATTATTTGAGTGCAAACATCAAATTTACTAGAAAATAAATGTACTAAATTTTCAAAATTTCAATTCGGAATAGTCGCTTTTAAAATATTAAGATGATAACTATTTTTTTTTTCAGAATAGAGAATGAAAAAGTTTACATATATTCAGTTTTCATAAATGCGCATAGAGTGATTACAAGAGTTTTTCTGAAACACCTTTTGTCCTATATAATTGGAGCACTGTAAGAAATAACTTTTTGGATCGCAAAAAGCTTCGACAATTATTGGAAGAAAGAACTCAGACCGCAGTTCAGGGAAAAAAATCGATCTTTTATTAATAGGAAAAAAAAAAATATTGATAATGGAGTAAGATTTTATGAAATTTTGAAATAGAGAAGGAACGTTATGGTTTATAATGTTTAGGATCCTGTAGTTAAAAATTACTCTTATAGATTATAGCATCTAGTTAATCTAATTATTAATAATTGTAAAAAAGAACAATGTAACCGGATGTTATAGTTTATAACATTCAGTTACATTGTATTTTTGTAAAAATAATTTCACAAAAGTTGTGGTTAGAACTAAAGTTAAAAAAATAAAAATAAACTGTCGTTGGATGTTATAAACTATAACGTCTAACCACAGTGGTTTTTTTTTTTTACGATCATTAGCAATCATATTAAATGAATGTTATGGTTTATAAACCATAACGTTTTTCTTATTTAGTTTTTTCAAATTTCACGAAAATGCACTCCATTATAGATATTTTTTTTTATATTTTCTATTAAAAAAATGGAGCTCCGACTCGAATGTAATATTTTCTAAAATAAATATGTATAAATTAATTGGGTCTTACCCGGCATGACCCTAAAGCCTAAGGGGCTATTCGGCAAGGCTTCCTTAAACCTCCTTAAGACTAAAGGAACCTCATTTAGCTTCCTTAGCCGCTTAATCCTACCGAACACCGATTCCTTAGCACGGATTAAGATTACCTCCTTTAGTCTTCTTTTGCCCAGATCTTAATCCTCTGCCCGGGTCTTAAAGCACCTCTACCCCTTCCTTTAGCCTCCTTAGCTATCACTCACATATTAAGCCAACCGAACATCAATTCCTTAAGCTTCATTAAGACTTAATTCTAACTAGGATTAAGAGGTGTTGCCGAACCCTAAATGACTAGTTGTAAGTTGTAACCGTATAGAGTGGAGATTTCATGATTTTCAAGGCCTTAAGAGAGCCTGGTGGTGTTAGAATGAAGATCCAAAAATCATAATGGGCTAGTGGACTACTAGACCTTGTAATTTCCGGGGAAAATATAAAAAATCTTTTTAGGGTCAGGAATTTGGGGGTGTAAACGGATCCAGATAATCAAATCCGAATTTGCTCTGTGTTCGACTGAACCCGAATTTGTTTTAAACGGATCCGAATAATTCTGGATACGAATTCGGATTTTTATTCAAGTGAGAGGAAATAATCCGGATTCGGATTCGGATAGTTTGTTCCCCACAAAAACGAAGCGGATATCTGCACTATACAAAACGCGCAAATGTACAATTCGCCGACAGGATTCATATGTATACACTCAAAATCAATTTACATAGTGATTGTGGGACTAATTATGCACTCCGTTTACACCCCTAGTTAGGATTCGTGATATAGAGTATCCATTTCTTAAAAAAAAAAGTGTTTCTCAGTGGAATGAACACAATGTGAGTAGTTTTGATAGTTGGATTTTTATGCTTTTTATTGTTACAATTAAAAATCTCCCAGCTTATGGCTTTATGATAGGATAATATATTTTGACATAACACTCAGAAAAATCTGAATAGAATTATCATACAAAAAAAGAAAAAACATGAAATGGCTTCATCAGAACAATAAACAGGTACTACCATATTATAATACATAGAATCTAAGCGGCTGAACAAATAACATGATCTATGCATTGATCACTTCCATTTTAAACTTTCACATGTAGTTATCAGCAATGTTTCTGGCATATAAATCTCTCTGCATATATTCCCTCATTTAATCGAGTCAAGCGAGCAGTATTCGGATCGTCTAATCGATGTGCTAATTAAGCTTTTCACAAACTTGCGATCTTCGAAATTCATGACGGATGGTTAAAATGTATAGCAAATTTTGATAGAGGTGCATAATAGTTAGTAGCCACAGCTGTTAACCCTGGCTTGTTCAGTTACGCTATCAGTTACCGCTGTTAACCTAGCCAAAGTTAATCAGAGAATTACCAAACATTGCTCATATTAATTTGTGGTTACCCATGGTTTTTAGATGTGGAATTGTGGATGCATACATTAATTAGTAGGGACCTTTGAAAGAGCACATTAGATTTATCCATGCATGCATGATAAAGTTGAAAGTTAATTAATTGACTATTTGCTTAGAATTTATAAAAAATCAAAGAGAAATCAGATGTCAAACCTCACCAACGATGTACTATGGCGTTGAAAAACATTTTTATTTTATATCTCTGTGTGCTGAGACAGCTTGTCTCTCTAATTCGTTGATTGATGCTACGTAATAATGGCATTTCCGGTACTAATTAATAAATTATTGAATACTAAATAAGTTCATTGAACCTAATTCTTTCACCTGTAATTAAGTTTGCGGTTGCAGATATAGTATAAGTAATATCCAGTTGCATTACTTTCTATACATCTGCCAACGGAAAAAAGATATATAAATGAATAATAATTTTAGT
Source organism: Carex rostrata (assembly GCF_964058835.1). Taxonomy (NCBI): domain Eukaryota; kingdom Viridiplantae; phylum Streptophyta; class Magnoliopsida; order Poales; family Cyperaceae; genus Carex; species Carex rostrata. The sequence goes on from NC_135926.1 coordinate 8,176,717, forward strand.
TGGGGCATCGTACGCTAATGATCTCATGAAATGATATTTACTAATTTTCAAAGCCATGTGAACGGTATAAATATAGAACCTTGTTCAAACAATAACACAACATTTAAAAAATTGGTAATGGTTGCCAATCAATTATATGCTTGACCAATTGGACAATTAACAATGAGATAAAAAAAATTAACAACACATTAAACACAACAAAGTGACAGTACGTGTTTTCAATGTATATAGAATCTCTTGCTTAAAAAAGATTTTCAAGCAATTTATAATTATATAAAGGATTGTGAATTAAACATATTTATTTATCCGATTAACCCCATTTAATTAATAATTGATTTTTTTGAACTAATGGGAACTAACATGCACATACATCATTGTTTTTATAACTAAAGGTTGGAGATCAAGCCACCTAACTATTTATTATTCACAAATGATTGTTTATTTCGGGTTTTGAACATGCTACATGCCATAGGGAAAACATTGCCTTTGCCACTAGACCAAAGGCTCGTTATCTCAAATATCATTGTTATCTTCTTATATATTATATAAATTATCATTAATTGCTTTATAATTTTTTGTTATCAATCATAATATATTCATTTTAACATGTAATAATGTGATTTTTCTACGATGTTCTTCTTTTTAATAAATATAGAATTTGATGAGCAATAAATTAATGCATGCATGCAGTATCATTACTGTGATCCTATTAATTTTGGTCTTTATCAAATTAACGTTTTAGATTTCAGATATGAAAGATCATCAGATATCATATGGTGCATAATACTATACAAAATTTATAAAAAGAACATTATAACATGTCTCTCATAAAAACAAGCTACACCAAGTAAAAATATAAAAAATTGGCGAATACTAGTACAAGACCATTTTCTTTCTAAACTCTTATCTTACGAGTTGATGAGCCTTTATTTTCTATGGCATCTGATAGATTAAAATAGTCAATCCATACGATCCAAGTCATTCAATTATATATATAAATAAACATTTATAAAATTAAACAGTTTAACTTTTATAACGAATGATCCGAATATGTACTGTAGACCACTTCACATTCTAAATACCACGTACCACCCACTGCGTGGTGAAGAGGAATTCATATATATCACCTAATATACCTTAATTATCTTTCGAGTTTGAATACGATCTGTTCGTTAATATATGTTAGCATGAAATTTGAAAGAACTCCGTGCATATTACAGTCTTTGAGTCTGATTGGTTCAGATTTTGATCGGACGATTCAGATTTAAACTCAAACGGTAAGATAATTAATGCAGGGGATCCGAACGATCTGGTGAAGGGAGAGGAACACCATGTAAGTGGGGGCCCACACACTTAAGAAATATATATATACGGTTTAAGGCATAAGCTAAGTCGCTAACAACTTTGAAAAGGTCCCTCTCGAAACAGCTAAGTTTTTGTACGTACTAAGTTCACGTCATGGAAACTGTCACTTATTGCCCAATATTAAAAATTTGTCTTTTGTTTCCTTCTTATTTTTCTTTCGACCAATAATAATCCACCACCTCAAGCTGTCGTGGGCATTTTGAGTTGCATGTTTTAAAATTGTTTTCTGGTCAACATGGCGGTACTGTCTGTGTTATAGCATTGTTAGGATGATCCAATTTATACCCAGTTTGATCACACTAGTCCACCGTCATTAATTTATATGGGCGTAAATTAGAGAAAATAAGCATGAATTTCATTAATATTCTAACTCGATTAGTAAATAGCTAGCACAAAATATATAATGACCCTGAGTGTGAGGGGGAGAAATTAATTCATGAATTTGGTTAATATAATTTGATCTACCAATAGTTTGCACGTGCAATCAGTTTAACCATTTTAGTAGAATTAATGTACATCTTGTTATAATTATATCTTTAGATACACAAAACCACCCGCAACTTGACATCCTAAGCACACCAAAATACAATTATTCTCCCCGGGATAATATATGTCCATGACAAATGCTATACGAGCCTTAACAAAGTCATGCGGTAAAAAATAATATGAGTTAATTAGTAGTAAAAATGAAGGTGTAATTATAAGACTTAACGAAGTTACAAGAATTTTGTGCAGTCAATGTATAGCACATGCATTGATCTAAATCAGGGCTCTTTAATCAAAAAAGAAAAAGATAAAAGTGAGGGAGGTTGTAATCATATATAATGTATTTATGCTTAATTTGTGTTTTTCATGCATGGCATATATATAATTTTTTGCAAGTCGCAATTAATTAGGAGTTTGTAGGAAGCGCTAATTAATCTCTGGGACTCAATTTTATAGCAGCCAATAATTTCCTCTTAGAAAATAAAGAGGTCAACTAGAGGGACTCGTGGCTGAATTAATTCAAAAGTATTAAGTTGGATAAATATACCTATCTGACCTTTGATTGATCTTTGTCCCTATCGCACATATTATTATATGTATATAGCACACATTGATATTGAATGCAATATTTTTATAGACTTCTTATCTATATTAAGAGAAAAGGTTTCTGTCCACTGGATTTTGTCCACCATTTGTCCACAACCTTATCCACTCTCATCTAACTGTCTTTTTACAGTATACAAGATTCAATTGAAAATTTACAGTATTATTTGAAAATTTACAGTATTATTTGAAAATTTTACAGTATACGAGATTTAATTTTACAGTATGCAAGATTCAATTGAAAATTCTATTGTATACAAGATTTAATTTTTACAGTATACAAGATTCAATTTTACAGTTCTGCTGATTCAATTTTACAGTATACAAGATTCAATTGTAAATTTTACTGTGTAGAAGATTCAATTTTACAGTATACAAGATTCAATTGAAAATTTTACTGTATACAAGATTCAATTTTACAGTATACAAGATTCAATTTTGCAGTATACAAGATTCAACCTAGTGCGGACGCTAATAATTAACTCTAACTGCCAATAACTTCCTATAACTGTAATTTCCGAAAGTACAGTTTGAAAGTACATTTATTTTGTCCTGTTGTGCAAGTTGCAATCTTTTTCTAACTATCATGGGACCACTTCAAATAGTTGCTGGATGTTTTGTGATTAACTGATATATTTTATGTAATATATTGTATAATTATACAGCATGTAGAAGTAATTTTACAGTATTCGCGCAAGTCAAAGCTGTGGACAAATGGTGGACAAAAGGCTGTGGACAATTAGACGCTTCCCTATATTAATCTATTAGCACATTGATTATAAAATTCTAAATATCTATTCATAAAACCTTTAAACTACATAGTTGGTGCAAAATAAGGACGAAATAAAATGATAGTGGTAAATTCAATAATTCAGGCAATGAAAATTTAAAAAACTATCCGAGCATATTAAAATATCAGACATGACGCAGACATATAAAATATGTATAGTTATCTACCATTAAGCTTAGATCGGGCAGTAATATTATAATAACATATCTGTTTAAAACTAGGTAACTAAAAAAATTGCCACTAGTATATCTCTTAATCTCTTATACTATTTACATGTATATACCATTCCAGGTGAAGCAAAGTCTCTACTTTTATCTTAATACAGTATGGTCTTGTTGTTGAAACTAACTAAAAATTAACTATATATCTTCATTTATTCATATTTATCTTTTAATGTGTACACAGTTCAGCAGTCAGCAACTGCTAAAAAATATGGCTCTTTCACTAGTATATCTCTCTCTCTCTATAAATATATATATAGTAAAATCATAAATTTTACATGCATACTAATGCATGGCTCTTTGACTGCTATTTAATTTGTGTATACTAATAGAGGTCTTAGATCTATGCAAAAGCCTCTCAATTAATGATATAATGATAACAAATTAACGAGTTGCATCTGTGAGAAATTAACACGTAGTTCAACTCTCGGGCCGGGTAATGAATATCATTTTAAATTTTAGCCTCTCTTATTTAAATTTTTTAGTTCCACCTCTGATAACATATTGCTTTTGTGAGAAATTAACAAGTAGTTCAACTCTCAAATGTGTAGCGCCAGGTAATGAATATCATTATGAGGTCTAATTATAAATAAATTAAAGAATTACCCCGTCATTCATGTAAAGCATGGTAGAAATTCTGAAGAACACCATGAAATTAAATAAACAGTGCTTGCAATTTGGGTCAGGTTTTTCCTTTCTAAAATAATAATATTAATAATAATTGGGGCCAGATTTTAAACTTGTGCCTTGCAGTTTGCAGATATATGCCCATGGATCAATTCTCTGATCCTAATGCTTTTGTTGAAGACAAAAATAAGTCAAAAAAGTAGAGGGATTTATCTTATCTTGTTTTCTGTTTTGTAGTGTTTAGCTTATTAATGAATTTACCTGGTCGGTTATGAATGTGATAAGGTTTTATATATTCGATCTCATATTTTAGAGCCATGTGTCAGTTGTCAATGCAAGTTTAAAATTTCATATATTTCATCTTTTGAAAAATATTCTGGTGTTTTGTAATTTTGGTGTACCATTGCCTCCTCTTAAATGGCAGTATTAACGGATGGTTCTAATGCTATGAGATTTTGGTGTCATATATAAAATTTTACAACAAGACTTCTTCATTCATATTTTAAAATTTTGAATTAAAAAAAATGATCAAATAGTGGATCTAGTTTATTTTCATGAGAGATAATTCAACATAAAATTTTATGATTTTTAAATTCATTTTATAAATCGAATAAAGAAAAGGGAAAGGATAGGAAGTGAAGAGCAATCAGTCTGGACATGACAAAGGTTGTTTATCTGCTCCAGAAGAGAAAAATCGGAGAGAAAATAGAGGGAATAGAGGGTCAGAGGGAATAGAGAGTGAAGTCGATGTATAAACTTTTTCGAATTTTGTCACCTCCAAATCAAAGTGCAGACAGATTAAACATGTGGTTGATCTCTTCCTTCTCTTTCGGTTCGTTCCCTCTATGTTATGGAACACAGCCTAAGAATATAGCATAACATAGCCTAAGAATATATCTACGTGTATATGAGCAATTAAGGTTGGACGTGTCCGAGCTTAAATTTTAAAATGATCATATAATCTTTAATTTATTTTTATTTGAGGTAAATAAATTAAGCATATGTTTCACTGTACAATAACTGGAAATTAAAGAGATAAACTTCTCTTGTAAACTTAATTAATAATACCAACTCTTTGTGTCCATATTTGTATTATTATCTAACAAATTATATATGATCTATCTAACATAAATAATGATGAATCTTGTTTAAGAGGTCTGATCAGTCCCTTCATTTCATTAAACAGACAAAAGAAATGTAATGCGAAGCTCACTTGAACAATTATTAAGAGAATCATATTCTAAATTCCGGTCAAGTTCCCTATAAATATCCCATATTTACAAATAATATTACTTGCAATTTTCTAATCTCCAAGTGGCAGTCTAAGAGGCCAATTTTTCTTGCCTAAAAAAAGCATGTAAAACATCATGCATATATATATGAGAAAAGGTTTCTGTCCACTGGGTTTTGTCCACCATTTGTCCACAACCTTATCCACTCACATCTAATTATCTTTTAACGGAAATTCAAATTATAAAATCACGACAGATCGCCTCTCATCTCTCCTCTCTCTCACCTCTCTACCGACGGCCGCAACGGCAACGAGAATGGATAAGAAAGAGATGATCGGATCTCACCTCTCACCTCTCATCTCTCCTCTCTCTATCCTCTCGCCTCTCATCTCTCCTCTCTCTCACCTCTCTACCGACGGCAGCAACGGCAACGAGAGTGGATAAGAAAGAGATGATCGGATCTGATCGGAAGAATAATCTGGATCGGCCGCGACGGCAACGAAATCGTAATTGTTGTTTTTTTTGTATTTACCTTCTCTGATTCATTTTTCCTTTGCAATGTCGATTTTAATTGAGATTACTGACTCGATCTCATTTTTTATACATGATCGCAATGGAACCTTCAATCGTGGAGCGCGATCGAATAGAAGTTGTTTTTGTTGAAGAGCACGGTAAAATTCGAATCTAGTAAGTTATTTCTGTTGAATTTGTTGTTTTCGTTGTATGCAGTAACAAATCTAGCATTTCAAATGAAATCTGGAGGAAAGAGATGATAGAGAGGCGATATGGAGTATTGATCTGCTAATTTTACTATATTGCCCCGTTAATTTTTCAGTATTCATCTTGTGAAAATCTGGAGGAAATAGATGATAGAGAAGCGATTTGGAGTATTAATATGTTAATTTTACAGTATTGCCTTGTTAATTTTACAGTATTCATGTTGTCATTTTACAGTATTCATCTTGTGAAAATATGAAAGAAATAGATGATTTGTTAATTTTACAGTATTTATCTTATAATTTTACAGTATTCATCTTGTAATTTTACAGTATTCATCTTCTGAAAATCTGGAGGAAAGAGATGATAGAGAGGCTTCTTACTCATCCGAACAATGAACACAAGAGGTTTTTAATGTAAAAGTTATTTGTCCATAGTTTTTTTTGTTGCTATTATGCTATTCTGAATGTTGCGATGAATATTTTTATCTTGTGTTGAACAGATGTTGTTTGTAGTGAACATATGTTGTTTTGTGGTGAACAGATTTTTTGTGTGATGATGGATGTATGTATAGATTTAGCAATTTTAGAGTATACATGGTATTATTTTATGGTTTATATTTTGCAATTTTACAGTATACATGATTCTTTGTAGGTTGTAGTTTAAACTGAAATGTAGCATTTGTTACATTTTATCTTACAGTATAGATGGTATTATTTTATGGTTTAGTTTTAGAAATTTTACAGTATACAAGATTCAATTAAAAATTTACAGTATTATGTGAAAATTTTACAGTATACAAGATTCAATTGAAAATTTACAGTATTATTTGACAATTTTACAGTATACAAGATTCAATTTTACAGTATATATTTTACAGTATGCAAGATTCAATTGAAAATTATACTTTATACAAGATTTAATTTTTACAGTATACAAGATTTAATTGAAAATTCTATTGTATACAAGATTCAATTTTACAGTTCTGCTGATTCAATTTTACAGTATACAATATTCAATTGTAAATTTTACTGTGTAGAAGATTCAATTTTACAATATACAAGATTCAATTGAAAATTTTACTGTATACAAGATTCAATTGAAAATTTTACTGTATACAAGATTCAATTGAAAATTTTACTGTATACAAGATTCAATTTTACAGTATACAAGATTCAACCCAGTGCGGACGCTAATAATTAACTCTAACTGCCAATAACCGCTAATAACCGCTAATAACTAACTCTAACTGCCAATAACTTCCTATAACTGTAATTTCCAAAAGTACAGTTTGAAAGTGCATTTATTTTGTCATGTTGTGCAAGTTGCAATCTTTTTCTAACTATCATGAGATCAGTTCAAATAATTGCTGGATTGTTTTGTGATTAACTGATATATTTTATGTGATATATTGTATAATTATACAGCATGTAGAAGTAATTTTACAGTATTCGTGCAAGTCAAAGCTGTGGACAAATGGTGGACAAAAGGCTGTGAACAATTAGACGCTTCCTATATATATACATATATATGCTGAATCTTATAGGTACACATGGCAATTTGGTTTAGGGGCATTTATCCCCTGCAGACAGCTCACCAAACCATATATCTTTCTTTCCCAAGAGGTTCCATTTTATTTTGCTACAACCCTTTATTGCAATTGAAAGAGAAACATAACATGGGTTATCTCAAATGCCGATGTAACCCAAATGGATGCAAAGGAGGATGTATCCTTTCACCATTTGGGCCATGTTGCTCGAATTCCAACTTATGTTGACTTGTAATCTCTGTAACCTATTTTTTCTATAAAAGCTAATATTTTTTATCTCTACTTCCAGTCAAAAGAGAAACAAGAATAGCTTTTTGACCTCCTTTATTTTAGTCATTACGACTTCTTTTGACAATAAATGCTACCTGGCGATCACAAGTTGCATTCAACTATTTGCAGTTTTGGACCGTATAGTAACGTGAGAATATTACAAGTCGTCGTATCGTGTGCAAATCGAGAAAATCTTGTGAATATAATGATGCCATTTTTCCAGCAAAAACGTGTTAATATTTTCAGCAAATATGTGGACATAATTGTACGGTTGAAATTGATTTATTAATGATATTTATATTATCGTTGACATATAAAGTCAAGGGTTAATAAATAATATGTCATTGTTCCCGGAGGCTTTGAGTAGTGTTCAATCAAAATTATAAAATTGTAATAAATAAATTACAAACAGATATCAAATACTACATTTTAGAATATAATTTAGAAAAATTTGAAAATTTGAATTTTTTTTTTGTTTCACCTCTATTGTTCCGTTATATATCTTGAAACAAGTAACAATGTCACATGTGACAATTTATTGCACAAGTAATAATGTACACTATATACATGTAACCCACGGTGACACGGTGTTCATCAGTTCATGAAATGTTAGTCAATAGTTTGACAAATTAAGCAGATCTAGCCTAGGGTTCCTCGTGTGGGTGATGCATGTATATGTTGTGAGGGGACATGGTGAAACATAGAAACATATTTATTGCACTACATGCAAAATTTAGGGGACACTTTTCTCAATAACAAGGCAGCAATTATTACTATTTTTTTTTGGCAAGTATGATACATTTAATTAATAAAAATATAGACAAGTGTGCATTCTACAATAGTCAAATTGTACAACTATCAGGTATATATGCATTTTGCAATAATCATGTGTACTTTATACCATACCATAATCAAGTGTGTATTTTAGAATGATCCGGACAATGAGCAAGTGTGCACTGTGAAATGGTCTCATGTGCATCATGCAATAACCAAGTGTTATTTTTTTTTTGTTGATGAAAACCAAGTGTTAAATGTGTAATAGCCAAATGTGCATTGTGAAATATCAAAATTGTACATTTTTGAAATTCTAGTAATGAGCCCAAAACAATTAATTTATCTAATTTCTTAATAGTTGTTCATTAAAATGTGTTTTGAATTGACCAGAAATCCGTAAAAACTGTCAACAATTATATCATACAAAAATAGACAAGTCTTTGACATGTGATACACAAGTGTGCATTGCACACTATCCAAATCTATATTCTAAAATATGCATGATAACATACATTTTTCAAATGGTATATTTGAGACTTTAAAAAAAAAAAAATCAAGAAAGGTGTAATAGGAGAATTCCATGCCTCAAGCATGCCCCGGTACCTCTCCCCTGGTTTTTGTTTTTGTTTTTGTTTTAATGTATAATCTACTCACATGGAGGTTATAGCGAGGGGATATTACAAATAATGATATAATGCATGGTGTGTCCCCAATTAAATGAACAAAAGTACCTCGAGCATTTAGACTTGAGCTATATTATAATAGAAACGGTCCTTGTAGCTAGTTGAGAAGCATCACAGAGAAGCATTTTCTTGCTCATGATCAATGAATTTGGACTAAGTTCAAAGGCACAATAATTAAGGCAACTATAATTGTGAAGTTAGTTAATACCGTTTCTGAATAACGTTCAAAAAAATCTTCTAAGATCCTTTCGTGATTCGGATATATCGTATTTCGAGGATATTGTTTATAATGCCTTTCATTTTTAGTTCCTTCATTATGCATTTATTTTTACAACTTTAATATATAATTCATTTTTTTAATTTTTGATGATCATTTAAAATAATTAAATATAATTTATATAACTATATCAATTATTCAACATACACATAAAGTATATATTGCGACATTTTGGTTTTCGGTCAACATTCTGCGTATAAAAAAAATACTAACATGAATTTTTTTTCTCGATATTCACTTTTTGAGTTCTTAATTTAACTTTTATATTCATAAAGAATAATAATATTGACCATAACTAGCTATTCTCACATTTAAATTGCAATAACTAGCTATTTTATCAGAAAGCTTGTCATATCTTAACTGCAAATATAGCTTCTTTGATTTCCTCTGAATTTTTTTAGTTACCACCTCAATAAATAATAATTAAACAACCACCACCAATATTTTCAAAAAAATAAATAATTACCATCCACGCTAGCTGGTCTGCACACAGATATTGACGTGTGAGAATTACTCATATTAATAAAAGACTCATTAGACTAAGCTATAACATTTTATCAAAAATATATTCTATTGTTTTTCTGTCGAAAAAAAAAATTGTATGTATCCCCAGTTGACGCACCAGTTGGTGCGCTCCTCCAACTAACACGTGTCAAAATCAAAATTTATGTGAGAACTCTGCTAGTGGGGTGGTAATTTTTTATTTTCAAAGATATGAGTGGTGGTTGTTTAATTTTGATTTATTGGAGTGGTAACTAAAAAAATCGGTTGATTTCCACATAAACAATTTTGCCAAGAATCAACCAAGAGTGCTCCACATCAACCAAAGGTTGTCATCAAATTCATATAAAAAGAAAAAATATATATATTATTGCTACTAAGCTGTGGATTAGTATAGTCTTTGATCCATCAATTCTTGAACTCAAAATCACAATTTTCATTTATCCTTCTATTAAAAGCAACTATGTGAAAGAAAGAGGTATTGTGAGCTTTTGTTTTCAATTAAAGCTCCTGAGACCGATCGCGCCAATACATTTCTCTTGATTTATAGATGTCAAACATTTTTTTCTAAGTCTCATCCATATAACTCTAGCTCAAGAGCAGTCAAATATCCAGGTTTCATATAGAACATCATGCCGCTCCACAATTTTGAGAAAGTGATATTTCTTCTCTCTGGGCTCTCTTTATCCATATAAACTAGTGTTGTAAAAAACTTCCAATTAGTAGTTAGTGGCGATCAAACCGTCACGGATTTTTTTGACTAATCAGTCAATTATTCTTCATTATAATCAATTATTTCTAATTAATCACTTGTCGGCTGGTACTCTGTTTATCTGACAATAGTGATACCGTTATTTACAACACTAATATAAACTATGTAAACTATCCAGCTCCTTAACTAATTAATGCTTTTGAATTTTTTTTTTTTCCAATTCATACCTTAGGTTTAACAGAAACTCTTGCTCCATCAGGTGTCATCAAATCTAAACAATTTAGGTTTAGTAGCAGAAACATGAAAAAAAAAAACAGAGAACAATATTGATCTAAGAAGAGTAGGGTTAAAATTCCTTATTGTTTTCATGCTTCAATTATGTCTTATATTTTTATATCTGTTTTTAAAATTTAAATAATCAATTCAAATCGCTCAACACGATCTTCATATTAAAATATACTTGGAGACCAAATTTAATCTGTGTTCCCGGTAAATTTGTTTTTTTCTTTTTTTTAGAAAATCTGTCAATTGTTTTTATTTATTTTTAGAAGATGGTAACAAAAAAAAAAATTGGCCCAATTGACTGTACTTCTTATATTGAAAATAAGGGCTGCGAAATTAAATAAACTTCCAATCTATTATTTTGGTAATTAAGGACTGGTTAGTTTTGGAATTGACAATTTGATTTTCGTAATATATGTGAAAGCTGATGTATCTGTAGCACGCTCATTTGCGCATCTTGATTACGACTGCAGTGATATTTATGTTTTATTATGTGTACTTTATAATATAATAATGTGCAGATATTAGCAAACAGAGTTGGTAAATTAAGACTAGGGGTGGCAACGAGTTGGATCCAGTTTGAACTTGTTATAAGCTGGTTAGTCCGAGTCACGAGCGAGTTGATTTTAGAGATCTAAGCTGTAATTTCAGCTTGAAATCGTCACGAGCTGAACCAAGCTTTAGGATCTGATTTTCATGTGGTAGCATGAATTTTGATGCTAGGAATGATCAAATGGTAAATCATTTACATATCCAAATGTGTGCACTTAACAAAACAGATTTGCACATGGTTCAACATAGTTAATTAATTACGAACCATATGCATGAATACTTTTAAGTATATAATTGTTTAAACATAATTGATAGTTGTTAAGTGTAAATTTACAAAAAAATTATTAAAAAAGAAAAGACAAATGATTAAGATAGGGGGTGTGCCTTAAGAAATGAATAGGGGATTAAGATCCAGATAAAAAGAGGTTGTCTTAATCTACACTAAAAAATCGGCATTCGACAAGATTAAATAACTAAGAAAGCTAAATAAAACTCCTTTAATCTTAAAAAGACTTAGGATCTGTTCGGCTACACCTTTTCCTATGAGATTCAAAAGGGTTTTTGAGTTTTTCCTATTTTTTTTCCCGAAGGCCATTTGGCAGCCATTTTTCTTTTTCGTCTTCCCCACATTTTTTTCCCAGAAGAATTCCGGCACTGTGTAAAAAGTTAGGAAAAAAAAAGCGAGCTCTAACAATTTTTTTTTCCCATTCTTCTCTCTTGATTGGACCCCACAATTACTGCTTTTTCCAAAGAGGATATTTTCTCTCTCACCCACGTGTACACTTTCTTTCTCTCTCTCTTTATACTCAAACAAGCATGCACCCATCATGATATATATAAATACAACTCTACTTGTGTTGTTTTCAATTGTGGGATTAGTTTTATTGATCAAGCCGGACAAATTTTTCATTTTTTCTTTTTAATCACATATTTTATATTCAGCAGATCTACCTCATATATTAAGTTCTTATATTTACAAAAATTCATCTAAAATATATTTTCAAAATTAGTTACCACTTATGTTTAATGTTTATTTTTTTATAAATGTTTATAAATATATATTTTATAAAATAATAAGTAATAAGTAAATGTTTTTAATAGTTTATTTTTTGTAAATATTTTTAATTGCATATTTTAAATGTTTGTTTGTTTTCTAATTTTTGTAATTACATAATTTAAATGTTTGTTTTTTTGTAAGTGTTTGTAAATGTTTTTAATTATATATTTTAATTTTATATTTAATTACTTTTTTTTTATATTAAGCTAACTTTAACTTAATTGATTAAAATCAATATAGAACATGACGCTATACTATTCATAAATAATAATTAAATAAAAAATTATTTATAACTAAACTAAACTAAAACAATTAAATAAATATACATATTTTAAAATAAATAAAGATTTCCCACAATTAATTCCATGATACAAACGAACACTCATTTTCTCATATTCTTATAATTAGCCCCGTGCATTCCGTATCCGTGGGTTCCCACTTTTTCAAAAGTGAATTTCCATTTTCATTCCGTAATCCCGTGACATCCGAACACACCCTTAAGGAGACCCTTACCGAATGACACCTTTTAGACTCGATCCCCGATTATCAGGGGAAATGAACCTGTCTTGAAGTGCTTGCGTCAAGCTAAGCATAGTATCTATTGCGACGGAGTATGGTCTCAAATATGAAATCATGTAAAATACTTAAAAGAGTCGGATCAAAATCAATTCAGTCCCTATTTGTAAAAGAGGGGGTTTCATTTTGAGATTTGTGCCAGTTTAAAACTAACGACTCAAATTTCATTATAAATTGTTAGGTATTGCACTAGATACAATTTTTTAAATATTGTACCTTCCATTAGTTTCTCTCTGTTTTATCAGACCAAGGGTAGTCAGAATTTTTGTCAATAGTAAACAAAAATAAGCAATTTGTTTTACAGAAATAGACAAGAGTCTATATTCACATCACATAGGAGTTATATTGATTTTTTAAATTAAAAAATAAACAGCTGTCTATGTGTGAAGGGCTCATTTGTTGGTTCCCGGTGCCACTAGATGTTCAAGCTATGGAATTTGATCCGATATATTTTATACATCACAAATTTGTCATAAGAACACTACACGAGAGATGAGTATTAAAACAATACTATTTTTTCTTAGACCAAATTAAACAATTTGAAATAATTTTGTTCTGTAAATTTAGTATGCTAATTTTTTTCCGTTGAAACTATTCTCTCTATTGCTTTTTTTATTTATATTTTTGGTTTTATGTTGTCCTTCTAAAAAAAAGAAAAGAAAAGAGAAAAAAATGCAAAGTGAGTAATACTTACAATAAATTGCTACAATTATATCTATAATAAAAATCTTTCATTATCTGCAAGAATAAAAACAATTAACATTATTGATATCGTCACAAACACTGTCGTCGATAATAACAATACTCTTAAAAATAACAATTTCTATCTATCTATTCTAGAAAATAGTTATTGTTTTACTCTCGCATGTAATGAGAGATTTTTATAGTACCCAACACAACGAACATTTCATTAAATCATAAAATGACATGGCACAAACGTGGCGAGTCCGCATCGTCTGCATTAATGTCTTTAGACCATCTGATTGTAAATAGAGCCCATCTGACTCTCACCTATAACATAAGTGGTCTTCAATATTAGTGCGATTCTGATTGACATGAATCTTAAAGCTAATCAGACGGTTCAAATACATTAACTCAGAAACTCAGAAGATTTCTTTTTGAGTTAATGCAGAGGATACGAATACAAACGCGGCATAAACTCTAATTCACATCGACCAAAACCACGGATATTTGAAACCGTACTTTTGGATAGACGACACCAAAAAAGAGTCAACTAAAGGTCAAACCTTAGGAACTTGTAAATGAAACTAAGCCACTAAAACCCGACGGCTCGGATCAAATGCAATGCTTTGACCACAGTGTATTGGGACTTTGTGATGGACCCACACACTTTGTGGTCTATGGCATTCCTACCTTGATTATACTAGCCTATCTAACCCGACCTGTAACACTTCTAATTTATTTATGAGGGTTCAAATGCCTTCATGTTTTTGTGTCTCCATTATGCCTCCATCTTTCTTTATTATTTTCAAAGTTCAAACAATCGATTCAAACCGCTCAACCTAACATCCATACTAAAATATGTTTGGAGACCAAATTTTATGTTTTTAGGAATTTTTTTACTATTTTTTTAGATAGGTACAAAAATACTGTTTTTAGATGATTCAGATTTACTAATTTTGTACCTATCTAAAAAAATAGTAAAAAAATTTCTAAAAATATAAAATTTGGTCTCCAAATATATTTTAGTATGGAGGTTAGATTGAGCGGTTCGGATAGACTGTTTGAACTTTGAAAATAATAAAGAGAGATGGAGGAACAAAAACATGGAGGCATTTGAACCCTCTTTGTTTATTCATCTATTGCTTTTTATCCCTCGGACTCTGCCTTTTGTTTTATACACACAAGAGACAAAATCTTGTTTTGTAGGGACTATGACAGTTGATGTAAACTTTTTTTAATTTAATTTATTTATTGTTGCAAACTTCTGTACGAATTGAGTTATTGGAGTTGTTATAAATTAAACGCCTGTTTACAGATATATATTATGGTATTCAAGTGGTTTTGAAAATGTTATGTTTTTACATTTCTAACATTCTTTGCAGTGTTTTAAAATGCAGTTTTATTCATGCATACGAATCAACAATAATTTTTTGATTTTTTTAATATAAATTTTAATTAAAATACAATCAAATTATTAAAACCGCATGAAAAGACTGTATGGCCGCATATCCAGACAGCATGGCCGCATTTTTAATTCGCATGACCGCATATTCTGACCGCATATGCGGCCGCATGGAAAAACCGTATGAACATTATGAACACAGCTGCTGACCGCATACGCATATGCGGCCCATGCGGCCGCATTTTAAAACACTGATTCTTTGTATGTGATAAGTGATAAGTTTGGCCTGAAATTAATTGAAATGGTAAAGATAAGGATGGGTGAAGTCACTAATTCACGGTTTAAAGATTAGATGCCTAACATTTAGGCATTTACTCTAATGAACCGGCTGCCATTGATAGAAGATTTGACTGTTTATTTTTATTCTTGAAATGCCTCGTCAACTATGCTTCATTTCAATTTTTATTAAATTACCCGCCCCCCCCCCCCACCCCCCCTGATCGTATGTGGTCCTAACTATGCATTATTCTAATGCATCAATTTGCGTGGTTATGAACAATTGAACACAGACAAAAATAGACTAATAGGTTGGTAAGTGTTACTAGATATTAAAGTACAAAATTTATTCTTTTAAGGTATATATTATCAAATATATTTGAGCTTCTTCTTAGAGAAAAAAATTTGGCTAACTATTGATAAATGTCCATCTTTCTAGAGGTCTCTCGAAGACTAGACATATTATTTATTTAATTAAGACATAAAACTATGATACAACCGATAATTACTCTAAGTATAGCAACTAAGTTTCTAAATATTATTTATTTGAATATATAAAAAACTTTTCCCAATAGCTTTATCGATGAATTTAATTTTTTTTTACAACATCTTCACAAATAAATTTTAACTTTGACGAAATAATGCTATTTACACTATATTATTCGTGAAGATTATGAACTTTTATTGTTAAGAAGAACTATCGTTATTTTTCTATTTATTTATATTATAAAAATACCGATTTTTTTTTCAAATTATACCGATCAGGAGTTTTAAACATGACCAATATTATTTTCAAATCACCAGCTTGTTAGTTGTTACCGTGTACTCAGCCTTTAATCAGTAACTCACACACCATTAGTAACATCAAATACTAGTCACATTTAATCTGTATTCACGACAAGAGTAATGATACACCTGTCAGCCTAAAGCAGTTTAACATTCCCATTCTCCCATTCCTCGTAAAACAACAATTAATTATTACCTAACAGTTCAACTTTTTTTACACGCTTCAATTCTTCACTCTCCTTCCTACCTCTCCCCATTCCCCAAGTAGAATGTAGGCTACAAAAATTACAAAGTACCAGCACAGCCTTCATGTTTTAAATTTTTATCTGTAAAGAATGAGTATTAACTCGCATGCACAAGCAATATGATTATAAGTGATAACACCCCCTCATTATATTATTGTTCCTCACTTCTCAACTCCCATAATTTAATAGATTAAAATAAATTAAAGCAAATAGCAAAAAAAACTCCCATAATCTAAGTCTCTAATCCACCATTTGCTAATTAATATATATAAGAAACGAACACCTCACTCTCTCCACACCCTACCGCACAATTACAGAAAGAGAGTCTCTAGAGTATGTACAGACTACAGAGAGAGAAACATTTTTCATATACCATCACACACAGACAGACAGCAAGAAGCGCATGAGCTACTGATAAGCGTGCCCCAACTGGCTTCCTCTATTCCTCTTTTTTGGAATAACCATCCCATACTCCCGTCCCTCCGTGCTCTCATCGATGAGAAGAAGCATAGGATCTCCGCTGCGCCGGTACCGCCACGTGCTGTTACCTCAGGACCCAACTTCTCAGAGGCAATTTGACAAACATATAGTGGTCATAATGGGTGCAACCGGCACAGGCAAGACCCGCCTCTCCATCGACATAGCCCGTCAGTTCTCAGGCGAGGTGGTAAACTCGGACAAGATCCAGCTCTACACAGGCCTCGACATAACCACCAACAAAGTAACCGTACAAGAACGGCTTGGTGTACCACACCACCTCCTTGGGTCAGTTCCAGCCGCCTCAGGGGAACTCTCTCAAGAGAGCTACCGTCGACTAGCAACCACTGCAATCTCCTCCATCTCCAACCGACACAAACTTCCAGTGATCGCTGGAGGTTCTAACTCCCTTATCCATGCCCTCTTGTCGGATCCATATCGACCAGGATACAACCCGTTTGATCAGAGAATGACCTTTCATAGACCTGGGCTGAGTTACAACTGTTGTATGATATGGGTTGATGTGGAAAAGGATATATTGATGGAGTATTTGGATAAGAGAGTAGATGAGATGATAGATATAGGTATGGTGGAAGAGTTAAGAGAGTACTTCAAGAAGGAGAGGAGAGAAAGGGAGATGAATAAGGGTTTGGAGATGGCGATTGGCGTGCCAGAGCTGGAGCGGTATTTTAATGGTACAAGGAGTTTAGGAGATGCATTAGAAGAAATAAAGGATAACACGAGAGAACTCGCCATGGTACAGGTGGGGAAGATAGAGAAGATGAGAAGCGAATGGAGATGGCCTATTAGAAGAGTTGATGCAACAGATGTGGTTCGAGCGAAGCTCAGAAGTGAAGGGAAACAAGTCGAGACTGAAAGATGGGACCGCCTCGTTCTTCGGCCGTGCTCGGAGTCCGTACGGGATTTTCTTCGTGACGCAGCGGCGGAAGAAGAAAGAAGAGAGATTGATAGCCACACTTGGAGCAAGGTCGTTCATGATACACCGATGGCAATGAAGAGCGGGGCCCATGGCTGAGGTGAGAGGAGAGGTGGTTCTTGGTGGGGAACTAACGTGGTGCTCCTGCCACGTGGAATGTGAATGGGGCCAGAGGAAGGTTGGAAGTTGGTTTTTGAAAATTAAAATTAGAAAGCTCTGTTCTTCTGAAATTGGCCCGCAGAGAATTGAAAGAAGAGAGAAGGGGAAAGAGAGAAAAGTGCTGGGAATTTGACAAAAAGGTCACGACCTTTTCCTCTTTTCTTATTTTCTTCTGATTTTGTCTTTTTATAGGTTTTTGTTTTGTAGTTCTTCAAAAATTTTGAGGCGTGAGTACAGAAACAGTGAACAGCAGAGAAGTTTTCCTTTTCTTTGTTTTTTCTTCCTTTTTTTTTTTTTTGAGGAAGTCAGGTTGAAGATTAACTAAAAAGGGCGGAAAAAAAAAAAAGCCATTGGTGGGAGATTTTGTATGTAGAGTTTTTTATCAAACACAATACAAGCATACTGATAAGCAAAGTGTTTTTTTTTTTGTCTTCAATTCGTTTAATTTTTAAATATTCTTCTGAGCTTCTCATTGGAAGTTGAAACAATCCATTGCAAATGCAGAGGTTTTTTGAACTTTCTTTCTTTGCTCATGTTTTGAGTGTGACCCTTCGAAGAAGATTTTAATTAGTGGATTATGGGCCGGGTCTCATGCTAGCAAGTTGCGTGTGATTTTATTTGAAACAAATTAAAGTCTTAATGAAACTCGAAACTAACTATTCTTACTTGGATTCGAATGTAGGAACTTTTCTCTTACTTGTTTGAGCAATCATTTTAGAATGAAACATCGCAAACCAATTTGTACTCTAGTATTCTAGTAATGAATTTAATGTTGTTTTAAGAATTATTTTATCGGTATTTCTCTTGTATATCATGTATACAAAAATCTCATTTGATTGTAAAACATTTGCTCACTTTACCAGAGACAAAAATAGGATCCCTTCGTGTTACTCAGTTTTTTTTTTTTTCATGATAAATTCACTGAACACATTCTTGACATTCAAATTTTATTTACTTGAGCAACAGTGCATTAATCAATGTCTCATACAGTCATACTACTGTTTATTCACAAAAATGCTGCATAATAAAAAAAATAATTGAACAAAAAGTAAATTGAAAAAAAATAATTGCATGAACAGTAAAAAGGAATAATACATGCATGCAGACTGCAATCTAAAGTCACGCCTGTCTTTGGATTCTTCCAAGGATAGCTGTTTCAGTTACTGGGCCGAAATGAAGCCGCTACTGTGTATGGTCCATGATCGGATCCTCTCCAATTAGAATAATAAGTTGATCTTTTGTAAACAGATCAGGACCGCATATATCGAACTGAGGAGCTTTGTAATGCCTAAGTTGCGTCGTTACCTAATGCGCTATATATATTTGGTTGGAGAGGATCCGTCGCAGTAGAGCCCTAGTATTCTTCGAATTCATATCCTCTGAGATATCTCAAACTTTGCGTGACTTTATGGAAAATCCTAACCATTTAAATATGATCTGCACGAATCTCAAAGCGCACATGACACTGACCCCGTAAATTACCCCGAATAGGCACCGGACACGTCGGTTACGCAAAAGTTGAGATATCTCAGAGGATACGTACTCAGTATTCTTCTGCTTTCTGACTCTCGAAAGTATTTGTTCCAGTGCGGATGTTCCAATGCAAGTTGTTCTGGAGTTGTATACACAAAAACTGTGACATATACGACCACACACTTCTCTATAGGAGATAAACTACAAGTAATCACTCGTATTTTATGTGTCTATGGTCATTTTTCACTGTTTGAGAACAATCGGGGTGGTTACGACGACAAATCCTATTCACCGTCGTCTCCTGGGACGAATTTGTATCCTCTGCATTAACTCAAGAGGGAATAGTTAATAAATCTTGACCATTCGATATATTTTAAGATTCGTTAAGATATCTCCGCATCAATATTAAATGGCTCCCTATATAAGTGGGAGCCAAATTGGCTCGGTTCAAAATTAGACGGTCCAGATTCATTAACTCGAAAGATTGATTTTTGAGTTAATGCAGAGGGTACGTATTCCTCCTAGGACTGGGACAGTTTACAACTTTACATCTATGGACCCATGGTCCCATGCACTAGGATCTGTGTTGTTGGTGTTCATCTCTTTCTTCGTTATTTTTGGGAATATATGTTGCTATTGAACGTAGGTCCGGTGTACGTCTCTCAATCTCTTTCCCTTTTTTGAAAAAAAACAAAAAATTTCTATAAGGAAGATTCACCGAAATTTTTAGGATTACCTAATTTTTTTATAAAATTACAAAATATATCCAACTTTTCGTAAGAATTCAAAATCTCTCTTTCGGTGACTAAATAACCGGACCAAGTCCCTCTTTCTAGTTATTTAGTGGCCGGATCCAAAAATTGGTCCACTGACTAAATAACCCGTTTTACGTTTGTTTTTTTTTAAAAAACATAATTTTTTTTAAGTTTATTTATTTTTTGTATTGAAATATTAGAAATGTTTAATATATTTCTTTGAAAATAGATGAAATACAATATAATTTGATTTATTAGAAAGACTGGGACAAATTGAATCAACATTTTTTAGACCGGATTTTTCACGGCTGTAA
Organism: Carex rostrata; assembly: GCF_964058835.1. NCBI lineage: Eukaryota > Viridiplantae > Streptophyta > Magnoliopsida > Poales > Cyperaceae > Carex > Carex rostrata. The sequence continues at coordinate 8,197,499 of NC_135926.1, forward strand.
AAAAATTAATATATTTCTTGATGTGTTATTGAAAAAATATAAAATATGCTTTGAATATGAGTTATTGATCGCGGTTCAAAAGTCACTTCTAGATAATACATAAAATATTGTGATCCTTTTAGTACATTTAATTTCCAAAAAGTTGTATCTATTTTGAGAATTTTTTTTAATAACAATAATTAAATAACTTGAAGTTTGTGTTTTTTTTTCAAAAATAGATATAACTTTTTAGAGATTAAATATTTTAGAAGGATGATAATATTTTCTATTTTATCTACAAGTGACTTTTGAACCGAGATCAATAACTCAGAATCCAAGCATTTGTATTTTTATCCAGTAACACATAAAGAAATATATTAATTTTTCTTACAGCCTCGAAAAATTCGGCCTCAAAAATGTTGATGAGAGTTATTTGTCGTAGTCGTTCTAATAAATCAAATATTATTGTATTCTATCTATTTTCAAAGAAATATATTCAACATTTCTAATATTTCAATACAAAAAATAAAAAAATAATGTTTAAAAAAAACACAAAATCGGTTATTTAGTCACCAGATGTATTTCTTGAAACCGGTTATTTAGTCACCGGTCTCAATTTCTAAATCCAGTGACTAAATAACCGGACAAAGCCGACTAAATAACTGAAAATAGTGGCTTTGTCCGGTTATTTAGTCACTGAATGGGGCAGATTTTGAATTCCTCTGGAAACTTGGGTAGATTTTGTAATTTTATAATTTTTTTGGATATTAATAAAATTTCGGGAAGATTCAAATACCTTCATTTTTTGTACCTCTATTATGTCTCCACTTTGAAAAATGTTAATAACTTAAAAATTTTAAAATTAAAAGTCAAAATAAAACCGTTGAATATGATCTAGATCATTTTATCTATGTACGTGTAAAAAATGGTGACATTTCAACTTTGTTTTAGTTGTCATCATGAGTTTGTAAAAGCGTACTATGTGAATAATTTTTATATGTTGATTTTTCAAATGATTGATTCACGTAAAAATAAAATTGAAATGTGATATTTTTTTTAATAAGCACACAAAGAAAATAACATAAATCACATCTAACGGTTTTATTTTGATATTTATGATTTAAATTTAAATTTATTAATGTTTTTAAAAATAGAGGCATGATGAAAGCACGAAAAATAGAGACATTTGAAACCACCTCATTTTCTATTACATGTTATGTGACATAAATTATATTTAGTGATTGATTCAAATATTTAACGCAAGTATAAATACAAGTTTGATGATAGTCATTTTCTTTCTCGATAATATTTGTCTAGACGGATTCAACGTTGACGAGAGATCACATGATCACAATATTTATTTTGACAGTTTTAACAGTAATTAAAAATAAAATATAAAAGTCAAACATAATTTTATAGTTATGTTAATGAAAATATAGATAGTCTAATAATTAGATTTTTATGCACTTTAATTAAGTATTGTTTAATGATCTATCAAAATTATTAAGAAAAATTCCGACAAAAATTGTTATGCGCAAATAGATAAGGAGCCATCCCTCAGAGCATGTACTAATTTTTTAATATCTTTTAAATCATAATAGAAGTTTTACCGGATCATTGTTACTTCTATTTTTTAATATCTTTTAAGAAATATTCCGACAAATTTTTTTTAATGATCATTGTTACTTCTATTTTTTAATATCCCTCAAAATTATTAATCTGAAGTTTTACCGGATCAATGTCCAGTCCGGTTCTGATAACTTTGCTTCAAGCATTTATAGTTAGTCAAGAAAGCATAAATAGTTCATTTGTCAACTATTTCAAACTAATAGATTCTATCAAAAAAAAAATTACATATAAGGCTGACTGAGGGCTGCTAATGATTAAGGTTCGGCTCAAACTCGGCTCAGCTCGTCAATTGTAATCCAATGATTCGGCTCTTAACTCGGCTCGCTTTTGAAATAAAAAAACTTGGCTCGACTCGGCTCATGCAAACACTTGGCTCGACTCGACTCGGCTCACGAGTTGGCTCATATTTTTAGTTGATGTTTGATTCATATTGCCATTAGAGGGTAGATGTGAGATGTAACAGTAAATTTTAATATGGATAATGCAATGTTGAGATCTAACAGTAAATTAATACGGATAAAAACAGTAAATTATGATTTGGATAAGGTAATTAAAGACAAACTATCAGTAAATTATGAATGCTCTGTATCAGTAAATTATGAAGTCAAGCTAGCTTTGGGCCCGCCCAAGCATATTCTGACCTATAAACGAACACCACGCGTCCACTGGGTTATCGGAATTTTTTTTATGTGAATAATATTGTGATTAAAAACAATTTGAAAAAAATTGAAATTCGGGAAAATTTTGAAATTTGAAAAAAATTGAAATTTAAAAAAATTAGAAATTAGAAATTTTTTTTGAAATTTGAAAAAAAAAAATTAGAAAAAAATTTGAATATTTTGACCTATATCAATGTAGATAATTGAATATGACAAATCAACCGTTGTTAGCTAAGATAAATGATGCAGTTTCTCATAAATATGATCAATCGTTTGCATTTGAAGGAAAATAAGTAAAACTATCAGCCACCTCGCGAGCCGGCTTATGAGCTCACGAGTCGAGCCGAATTGAGCTAAGTGTTTACATGAGCCGAACTGAGTCGAGCTTTTTCTTTCAAAAAATGAGCTAAGTTGAGTCGCTCAACTCATTGATTCGCGAGCCGGCTCGACTCATTAGCACCCCTAATATCAACACTTGTAATTATTTATACCTATTTTATATAATGAGATGTGCTACGGTGAGACGCGGAGTAAAATGCGTTTGTACTCCACGCTATTTTTTCATTTTGAAAGTCTAAATCGTCGATCCAAACCGTTAGATGTGATCTCCATAATAAAATATTCTTGGAAACTAATTTTTATATTTTTTGGAATTTTTTTACTATTTATTAAGCCACTTTGAAAAATCTGAAAATCCGGGTGAACAGTAAAAAATACTAAAAATTTCTGGACCACCGGATCGGCGATTTTCAAAGTGGCTTAATAAATAGTAAAAAAATTCCAAAAAATGTAAAATTTGGTCTCCAAGCACATTTCAATATGGAGAACAAGATAAACGGTTCGGATCGGTTGTTTGAATTTTCAAAATGGAATTTTTTTGCTATGAAATAAAAAATCCCTTTTACAATATAGCTCACCATAGCTCATCTCTTTATATAATAGTAAATAATACTTGTTACAAGTATTAAATCCTTAATTAACATATCAAGTCGAGAACATATAAAGTGCATAACAAACACTATATATCAGTCAAACTCATACTTGATTTAAAAAAGTCATACTACATACTAGTCAAATACTACTATCACAATTACACAATTTACACCACGATATCATAGTTTCTGCGTATCAAAAACATTTATCATAGTTTGTAACAGTGTTGTAAATATCGGTATGTGGTTATTGGATGAACATGGTACCGTCAAGTGACTAATCAGGAATAATCAAGAATAATCGGCTGATTAATTAAAATTTTTGTAACATATTAATTATCACCAACGACTAATACCAACCGATTAATCAGCCTAAACGAACGTTTTTTTTTACGATACATATAACAGTTTCCATCAACAGTTACCTAACCCATTTGTTTTCAATCCTATCATGAATAATGAATAAGAAATTTATATGTTAGAAAGAGACGCTCCTTGTTTATGACATCCAATAAATTTTAAAACACAAAAAATATGATTATTTCCACAGATAATAACAATCAAACCAAGACCATCAATTATTTATATCTCACAAATCAAATATGTACATATACAACATAAAGTTTTATGTCTATATGACGACAGCACGTCCCAAACTCTACTCCACGTGTATAGGTTTTGTTTAGTTTAGTGAGATATTGAACAATTTAGAAAAAAACAAAGAATCAAGACAAGAAGAAAGAAGTCACAAGAGAGAAGATAAGAAACATTCATCACATAGAAAATATAAAAGTCCAACTTAGAAACTACAACACATAATGACTAACTCTTGAAAACTCTAACGCAATTAAAATTATATGGAAAATACAAATAGTCAAACCTAGAAAATAGTAGTATAATAAAGTCTTATAGAAAACACCACATACTTTAATATTGCAATTATTCTTCATAGGAAATGATGAACCTATGAGACCATCTTCTTGGAACTTGTACTTAGTCATTCAAGAAAATTAAAGAACAATTAACTTGTACCGAGTTCGAGTCTGAATCCGAGTCCGAGTTGGTTCGGTTTTCATCATGCTTCCCCGGTTGATGTAAGCTTGACCTCAAGCTTGTATTTTCACTATGATATTTGTGAAGATGTCGAACATTAAAAACGTTTTAAATGTGCATACCATCTGGTAGCTTGACCCGATACGCATTTTCACCAAATTTTTTAAGAATTTCATACGGCCCAAATTTATGTCTAGTGAGCTTGTTGTAATCCCCTCAGGGATAGCGTTCCCGGAGAAGATAAACCCACACGAGTTCCCTAATTTCAAAAATGACCTTGCGTTTTCTCAAATTTGTTTGTGCCTTGTACTTCTCGTAAGACCGTTCTAGATTTTTGTGAACCTTTTCATGAATTTCTTTTAAATTCTGCAAGTGGTCTTTGGCGGCCTTGGTCTTAGCATTTGGTCCTTCAATAGGAAGTAAATCGAGAGGTCCTCGGGGAAGATAACCATAGACCACAAAGAATGGAGCGAATCCCGAAGAGCGGTTGTATTCAAAGTCAATTTTGGGCAAGATTATATCCCAAGTTCTGAATGAAGTTACCTGAGCTTGTAACATGTTTGCAAGGCTTCGGTTGACTACTTCGGGTTGATCGTCGGTTTGCGGATGACAAGTTGTGCTAAATTTCAGCATTGTTCCCAATTGTGCCCACGCTTCCTTCCAAAAAAGACTCATGAATTTCATGTCATGATCAGAAACAATTGAATTAGGCAACCTGTGATGACTCACTACTTCTGAAAAGAATAGTTCGGCTACTTTAATAGCATCTATGGTCGTTTTGCATGCCACAAACACAACCATTTTGCTAAACCGATCAACAACTACGAAAATACTATCATTTTTCTTGCGAGTTGTCGGTAAACCCACCACAAAGTCCATGGAAATGTCGTGCCACGGTTCGGTTAGAATTGGAAGTGGAGTATATAAATCTTGGTTAGTATTAGTACCTTTTGCAGCTTGACACATTTAGCACCGTTTCACAAAGAGCTTCACGTCTTTCACCATTTTTGGCCAAAAGAATTTTTCTCGAATCAAATGTAACGTTTTCTCAAAGCCAAAGTGTCATTGCTTGTGAATCTCCTGCACAATTAGAAAGCGAAACGACATGTTCGGAATGCAAAACAACTTCCCGTAGAACAAATACCCGTCTTGCCATAGATAGACTCTTCAAACCCGATCACAACAGTCTTCATGGCCGTGAGCAAATTGTACCGTCGGCAGCCTTATTGCTTGTTCCAGACTTGTGTACCATAGTAAATGTGAACTTTTTGAGCAACATGATCCATTTAGCATGACGCGTACTTAGCTTGTTTTGTTCTTGCACAAATTTTAAAGCTTGGTGATCGGTGTAGAGGACAAATTCTTTTTGCAACAGATAATGTCGCCAATGCTGTAGTGCTTTGATAATGGCATAAAATTCTAGATCATACACTGAATAGTTAGGCGTGGCACACCAAGTTTTTCGCTGAAGTATGTAATCGGCCTCTTTTCTTGTGATAAAACGGCTCCAATTCCGACTTTCGAAGCATCACACTCAATTTCAAACACATTATCAAAATTTGGTAACATGAGAACTGGGGCTGGTGTGAGCATAGTTTTGAGTTGTTCGAATACTGCTTGTGCTTCTTTCGTCCATGAAAATATTTTATTCTTAAGAAGTTCAGTGAATGGAGCGGTGATGGTGTTATAGCCTCGAATAAAATGCTGATAGAAATCCGTAAGTTCGAGTAATGAACGAACCTTGGTGATGGTGGTGGGGCTCAGCCAGCTTTGGATTGCGCAAATGTTTTATTTGTCGGGTCTAATTCCTTGAGTTGAGACCACATACCCCAAAAATACAAGGGTTGACGTCATTCATGAACATTTCTTTGGATTTACAAAAAGTTGATTATCATGAAGTGTTTTGAGAACCTCGCGTAAGTGGTGCACGTGATCATTTCGGCTTCGGCTATAGATAAGAATGTTGTCGAAGTATATGACAACAAACTTATTGAGAAATGCTCAGAGAACTTGGTTCATGACTCGAAGAAATGTGCTCGGTGCGTTTGAAAGGCCGAATGACATCACGACCTATTCAAAAAGACCCTCCTTTGTCTTGAATGCCGTCTTCCATTCATCGCCGGGTTTGATACGGATTTGATGATACCCGCTTTTGAGATCCACTTTAGAAAAGACTGTTGCACCACTTAGTTGATCGAGCATTTCATCGAGGCGCAGTATCGGAAACCGGTACTTAATAGTAATTCAATTTATGGCTCGGCTGTCAACATACATACGAAAAGTTCCATCCTTCTTTGGTACTAATAATGCGGGCACTGCACAAGGACTTGTGCTTTCTTGCACAAAACCTTTGTTAAGGAGTTCTTGCACTTGACGCCTTAATTTCTTGTGTTGTTGTGGTGACATGCAGTAATGAGCCTTACTCGGAAGACTTGAGCCGGGCACTAGATCAATTTGATGTTGTATGTCACGAAGAGGTGGGAGTCCGTCAGGTAAATCATCACTTAGCACATCTTTGTAAACGGCCAAAATAGGACCGGCCAAACCGTGGTCATCTAAACTTTGCTCGGTTTTTGCAAAGATTGTTAAAGCCAAAACAAAACACACCCATTTTTGTTGAAACTCGTGTTCAAACTCTTCAAACGGTATGCAAAATCCCATTTTCTTAGAAAAATCTTTCTGGATCGGGGTTAACAATACCTTCTTTTCTTCAACTTGCACGGTATAGGTGTGGTTTCTTCCAGCATAAATCGCCTTGTTATCAAATTGCCAAAGTCGACCCAATAAGAGATGAGAAGTATCCATCGGTACGACATCAGCATGAATGATGTTGGTGTAGTTAGGCCCAATAGAGAATTCAAGTTGACACTGTTTTTCGACTTGTATCTCGGCATCTTTGCTGACCCAATCCAATTTGTAAGGGTGAGCGTGATTGGTTGTCTCGAGGTTGAGCTTATTTACGGCTTCTTTGGATATGATATTTTCCCAATTGCCTGAGTCAATTATCACATTGCATTTCTTTCCACCAATAGTACACATTGTCTTGAAAATGGCGTGTCGCTTCCAATTTTCTTTGCTGGGTGGAGCAAGGCATAGTCGCCTCGTGACTAGGCTTTCACCAGACACATCATCAGGATTAGCTTCATAAATCTCATTATTCTCATTTTCATACCAATCTCCTTCATCATCTTCGTACTCTTGTTCTGTCAAGAATTGGGCTTGAGTTTGAGGGTATTCATTCGCGTAGTGGCCCAAATTATGACATTGGTGGCATCGAATGTTGACTTTGCGATTATTTGGTGAAATTAAATTATTGGGAGTTGGAAGGAGGGGAGGTGTATGATTTTGAGAGGATGAAGAAATTTTGTTTGATTTTGGTATAATTTGGCTCGTGTTGGAAGTTGGCTTGGTTTGGGTTTCGGCCTTGAAGAGAATTATTTCTTGAATTAAAATTTCGGTTTCGAGACTGTTGTTGTTCTATGGCCTTGGCTTTGGATTGTGCCTCTGATACATTGTTGAAAGAGTGCACAATTAATGCATCTTGAATAGAAATGCGAAGACTGTTAAGAAACCATGCAACTCTTTGGTCCTCCGTCTCATTAAGTTGATTGCAGGCTTCGAGTTTATAGAACTCAAGTGTATAATCCTCAACACTTCTTAATCCTTGCGTGAGAGATTGAAATTGATGATATATGGTCTGTCAGTAGTTGAGTGGTAAGAATTCGGTAGTCATCTCACGCTTCAATTCATTCCAATCGTTGAGAAGAGGAAGGTTGTTAAGGTAGCGACGATATTTAAAGTTCTGCCACCAAGCCGCTGCCCGTTCTTTGAAACGAATGGTCACCATTGGGACTCGCTTGTCAGGAGGTATTTCTTTTAACTCAAAAACTTCTTCCACAGTGTTGGTCCAATCAAGAAATTCTTCAGGCTTGAGGCTTCTCAAAAAATCAGGAATTTCGACGCGAAGTCCACTATCCCACTGGTCATGGTTTAGAGGTTGGTTATTTCTAGGCGGATTGTTGTTATTGACGGGTGGGTCATTCTAATGTTGGCGATTTTCGTTTGGGTTGAGGCGCTCCATGAGATCAGCTAAGCGTTTTGCTAACGCATTCTGGGTTTGTTGCATTTGTTCTTGATTTTGTTGAAGTTTGGCGAGGATGGCGACAAGGTTTGGGTTGGACATGGTTGTTGTGAGGATAATGTTGGTTTAAAGGATTGATGGAGATACGACTTTACACAAGTGCGAAGATGGTTGTCGAATTTGGCGGTTGATGGATGTTAGCTTGTAATAATCTAGAAGTCAATAATACGATAATTTTGATTATATAAAGCTTTGTTCATGAATTGGATGATTAATATCATTTTGTTGCCTTGAGTATTATTGCATTTATGGATCATTTCGAGTTCATGACTGAAATTGTGAAACTCCATAATATAGATGATATATACTCTTAAAAGGTCACTGACCAAGGTAATTAGCAGGAACACTAATTACCGCTGTAAGGTTAGTATGTGGATTAAATGATGGTCAAGTTTTACAGACCATAGACAAGGAGTTGTCATTTTAATCACATAGATATATGTTCCAGGAACATGATATCTGACAGACCCCGAATGAAACATTATACGGAATTGTGTTCGTGTCATTAATGCTTTCATTCAGTGTTAAGTTCTAAAGTATGAGGTATTCATCTTTCCTACTAATAAATGTATATGTGTGATTGTTATCAAACGCTGTCGGTAAAATGCAGTTATAACGGTAGCTCTTCGGTATACATGGCTTAGCTGAGGTAGTGATGGTTTACCAAAAGTACTATTGTCCCTCGTATCTCTATACGAGCTATAGCATCACTGAGCCCCTTGATAGAGTAAGATTATCAGTGCGCGGTATGATTACAAGAGTAATCATATTTGATAATCTGCTCAAGATCAATAAAATATTAAGTTTACAAGGATGACACACACCTACCTTGAAACTAATCTGATAGCTATGTGACAAAAGAACTGACACAAGTAAATTGTTTACTGGATCGTGATATTGTACTGTACAACATCATATGTGTAATTGGATAGTCATGATGCGTTTTGCCAGATGCATCTCATGATTATAGAAGTTAAAACAGTTTTAATTCTATTTACCAACATAACACAGATCCTATCGGGTCACACCATATAGGAGTTAATCGGAGAATCTTATTGTGATTGATTATAAATTGGTTATGATCAATAGTAAGATGGTTATAATTAATTATACGTGTTATAATTAAATTATAAATGTTATGTAAAAATAACAAGCAAAAACATTGGTTAATTTATAAACGTGTGTGACACGTTGTATAAAAGTTAACTAGTTAATTTATAAATGTGCAGGACACGTTGTATAAATTACCGAAACAACAACCGCAAGAAAAATATATATAATTGTTCAGAATAATTATACGAATATTATTTGTATTCGGGCCGAGGGCATTCGGGTCTTTTCAGATTCATTCTTATCCGCATGACATGTTATCGATCCTATCCAGATGACACGTCATCGATCTTATCCACATGACATGTCATCCTTATCCATTCAATGACATATCTTGTAAATAGGCATATGTTGAGGGGTATTTCGGTCTTTTGCGAACCTCCTCAAAAGCCTATAAATAGAGGGGTGCATGTAGAGAGAAAAATCGCTAATTCACTTGTATCGTTTCGTGCAGAATCGAATCGGTATCTTCTCTCTTTCTCGGTTTCTCTCCCAAATAGTGTTTCGGTTGAGAAAAGAAAGTTATACGTAGTTGACGTATAATCTTGCGGGTTGTTGTGGAGTATATTTACGGGATTGATGAATAGTGTTTTACCGAATTTCACGGTATGTCAGTTTTTGCTTATTGATGAAACTGAGTAACCAAAAATTTGTGTTTACGGGTTTTCGTCTTTTTCCCCGAGAATAGTGTTTTTGCAGAATTCCGCGGTTTATAGTATTTCTGGCAAAAGAAATAAATCGCTCTCTGGTTAGTCCTGGTGGATAACCTATAGAGGTATCACACGTGTGATACTCCGAGTCGATTCCTTCCCTGGTGAGGCTCTACTCGCTCGGTCTGCATTCCAACTGTGATTTGGAAACAAGGTATAAATATGTTATATTAATCTATTTAATTGGTAAGTAGATTAAAGTTTTAGAAATCAATCATGGAGTAGATCTGTAAAAGGATTAAATTGGGTTTTGATGCTGATGCGGCCAAAGGGTATGGTGCAAAGTTTCAGTACAAAGATGTACTTTTTAAACCTTTAACACACGTTTGAGTTAAATTGCAAGTGCACAATTCTATCAAAGTAGTATTTTAGGTATCGAACCACAGGGAGTACGATAAAAACTTAGTTTAAACTTTAGTAATAAATTTCAGAAAATAAAATAAAGTAAAGTGCAATAAAAGTAAATTGGGGGGGGTTTGTTCTAACAATTCCTAAGGTTGGGTTCAATACCCAAAAGAAAGGAGTTTGAAACAATAATTGTAAATAAAAGTAAAAGAAAGGAATTGATTTGCTTTCAAGATTTAGAGATCTAGGGGTCTTTGGTCTACAATCCCTTGCTAACTCTATTTATTCGGTATTTGTTTGAATTCATGTATGATTTGATGGGGTTTCTAACCTAGGTTGTGTTAGCCTTTGGAACAAATATTGATACAAATACTTTGGGTGAACGGATTAATGTTCCTCGATTTCTAGGGCTGTCACTACCTAGAGGGATTTTTAATACACATAATTCAAAGTAATTCACAATATTTGTTCTAAGGTGTCCCAAGTAGGGGTTTGACTTCACGGTCGTTCCTCACCAAACCCTAACCCTTAATTTCTATAGTTCCGGTTATGGATATCAAAGTACGGTCGCTTCTAATCCAAATCCTAAGATGTATGTTTATGGTTTCAATTAGTACTTTCCTTACCTAGACCAATGCTAGAATTTTAATAAACTAAAGCGGAAAGACATGATATAACATGATTTCAAGCTACTTTGATTCAATAAACCTAGCCAGGTGAACTATAATTCAAGTACTAATGAAATTCATAAAGAATAAATCACAGAAATTAACAATCAAATCCCATAAAACAATCATAATAGAAACAAATAACCGAATAAGATACAATTAAACAAGTTCATGCATTGACCTAAACCCCTAGAGAGAGAACTACTCCCTCATGGAGAGATCCATTACAAAAATTGGCAAAGTAAGAAGAAATGAAATAAAGGAAGTAATTACACCCTTTGACAAATCAAAAACCTCTATCTTGCCGACTTCTTGCTCAGGAAACCCTTCTTCTCCTTGCTTGGAAGCTTTCCTTTTCTCCAGAATTTATCGCTAAGTATTGTGTATAGAGAGAGAATGAAAGAGGAAGGGATGATGTGTGGAGAGGGAGAGAATGAGATGAGGATGGATGGGAAGAGATGATGATGGATGGTGAATAAACCCCCTCTTTTATAGCCAAGGATCATGCCCAATTAAGAGGCTAGGAAGTGGAGTTAGTGGGTGTTATATTTGGATTGTTTTCCAGGATTGTATTGTCCACATTTGGCTGTAAAAACGTGTCCTTGGTGCGCCAAAAATAGAAACCGTGTTGAAAACGTGCAATTTTGGCTGTCTGCGAGTTTTGTGCGTCCAACTGACTCCAAATTTCCTTTTTTAGTTTCTCATGTTGTAGATCTTCTTCCTAGCTTTCCAAAAAGTGGTCGCAATCCTAAATCGGAGTTACGAGTCAAAAGTTATGGCTATTTTAAGATCAGGCTCCAGTTATGCGTTCTGCTACAGTGCGGCCAGGCCACCCGCATTGCTACAGTACCATCCGCACTGGGATCCGCACTGCGTCTGAACCACCCGCACTGCGGTTGCATCGAGATCCGCATTAGGCTCGGACTTTTCTTGTGAAACCAGAGTGTGGCTGCATCGCGATCCGTGCGTCCGCATCGATATCCGTGCATCCGCACGGATTTTGATGTATAGCTTATTATATCTTTTTAAAATTGGCGCGCGTCCAGAAATCCATCTAAGTACTTATTTTGGCCATATCACAAACTGTGTGTCCGCAATGAGTAGTTTCCTTCGGTTTTCTTCATTTTTCTTCATTTCCTACAAATTAAAACCAAACAAACGCAGTAACTTGATCCAAGGTGTATTATATTCACTTTATATTCAAAATACAAGATATTTGATGTTATTTCGTAATAAAAATCAGATCGAATATGTATATAATTTAGGCCTATCAGATGCCAAAGGAATACTGAAGGTGGACCTCCTTGGAAAGTTTCCTGACATGCCCCGTTTAATCCTTGGCTTAAGTTAGAAGTTAAAATTTTTGTTCTACGTTCTTTCCACAGCTTAAGTCTAAACGGGTTTTGGTTACCCTGAAACCCCAACAATGGAGATACAATTTCAGACAAGCACGAAGGTGGTTGTTGAACCTTGCTCTGACACGACTTGACGACATCACGTCCCAAACTTTACTCCACGTGTATATGTTTTGTTTGGTTTAATGAGATATTGAACAATTTAGAAAAAAAAAAAGAATCAAGACAAGAAGAAAGAAATCACAAGAGAGAAGATAAGAAACATTAATATATTATCAAAAACATGAAGAATAAGATGACATGTCACCTCTTCTTATAGTACATCCATCACATAGAAAATATAAAAATCCAACTTAGAAACTAACAACACATAATGACTAACTCTTGAAAACTCTAACACAATTAAAATGACATGGAAAATATAAGTAGTCAAATCTACAAAATAGTAATATAATAAAGTTTTATAGAAAATACCACATACTTTAATATTGCAATTATTATTCATAGGAAATGATGAACCTGTGGGACCCCCTTCTTGTAACTTGTATCGAGTCTGAGTCTGAGTCCGAGTTGGTTCGGTTTTCGTCACTATAGCATATCATTTCTTTGTAATGAAAAATGATTCTCTACATAAAAGATTAAACATTTATACTAAACATATCAATAACTTATATCTAACGGATCAAATATTTGAGAACCAGCTTTTGATTTAGTAGTAAAGACAATGTTTTTCGTGTGAGAGGTCGCATGTTCAAATCTCAGAAGAACTAATTATTTGTAAATATTAAATAGTTGGGTAGTTTGACCTCTAATCTTTATTTAAAAAAAAAAAATCAAACATTTATATCTAATAGATTAAATATTTTGCCTACCAAATCAAATATTTCTATTGAAGTATGTATATAAATAATAAAATAAAACCATTATACGAAGCATATCAAGTATTTATACCTCATGTATTATATAAACTAGCACATCAAGTAAAACCACATCGTGAAAAGCAATCACATAATCATATCCATACAAAATCAAGAATTCTATCTAAATTATACTTAGATAATTTATCTAGTACATGATCAAACCACATCTCGGCATATCTAGTAAGTATTTATATATCAAACAACAACATAGAGCATTTTTCATTCCACTTTGTTACTGTTAGATTGTTAACATCAAGCAGAAACATCAACTACAAAAAAAATACGATATCTCATCTCGAATCTTCGGTAAGAAAATAAACTAGAAAACCACATTGTGAAAAACAAATTGTTAACTGACAGGGAAGCGAGATCAATGAACAGAGAGATAGCTGCAGTGCGAGATCGGAGAAGAATAGGAAGGCAGCGCGAAGAAAGAAAGGTTCAAATATGAAGGTTAGTTAACAAATTGTTAGCGTTGTTGACTTGTAGTTGAGAGATTTTCGGAAGACCAGAGACAGAGGATAATATAATTTCTCAATATTTTTTTTACAAAAATAACACTATAGCCGTACTATTTTAATTTTCAATCAAACTTTCTGCAAATCATACCGAAATTAACATTAAAAGTAGGAAATGACAAATTTTATGTTAAAGCATCAGTTATTATTATTTTTCTCCTCGTTCTGTTATCAATTTTACTGTGACCGGTTCTGAATTTCTGATATAGCCATGTTAAAGCAAGTATGAAATATCAAATGTAGTAATAATATCTCTTTTATGTAGAAAACAGGAACTTATATTTTGGAAGATTGTGTTTATTCGCGGTTGCTAATGCAATCAGGTAATGATACCATTTAGATTGGGCATTTTTCTTTTTCTTTGAGATATTCTGATAAAGCAATATACGAAGTTCCTTTATATTATTCTTCCTAGCAGATTCAATTCAATTTGCACTTAAAAAGGGTGTTATCTTGAGAAGAGAAAGGGATGGGTCATAGACATGGAGCCGTTGGATTAATCACAAGCATCTTGCTCTCTTACAATTCGACACACCCTCCTCTCATATATATATATATACGAGGAGGGTTCAAATGTACCCAAATTTTTGTGCATCCAAATGCATCTTATCTTTTAAATTATTTTTCTTCGTTCTCAAAGTCCGAATAGTCAATCCAAATTGTTAGATACGATCTATATATTAAGATGTGCTTGGAGACCAAATTTTACATTTTTTAGAATTTTTTTACTATTTATTAAGCCACTTTGAAAATCGCTGATTTTACATTTTTTTGATCATTGGATCAGCGATTTTCAAAGAGGTTTAATAAATAGTAAAAAAATTCCAAAAAATATAAAATTTGGTCTCCAAGCACATCTTAATATATAGATCGCATCTAACGGTTTGGATTGACTATTTAAACTTTGAAAACGGAGGAAAAAGATTTAAAGGATAGAGTGCATTTAGGTGCACAAAAATTTGGGTGCATTTGAACCCTCCTCCATCAAAATTAGATTTTGACTTTGGTAATTGGGATTTTAATTGACTTTGACATGTGGAGATAGGGATCCAATTCTAGAATTCGGAAATAAGATTTTAGAGTGCAAAAAAGGAATAAGATATACATTTGTCTTCTCATCGTGCCTAAATCCATTTTGGGGATTGATTCAAGAGAATAAAATATAAGAATGGCCCGGTAGAGAACATGAAATGGTAACCTACTTGCAAACAGAGCGGCTAATATACCTGCTTTTAGAGTTACATAGGATCAAGAAGTAAAATAATAGTAATATGATGACGAAGGATCTTAAGAATTATTATTTTACCATAGTTATTTAATAAAAACTAAACTTTTATAAATTAGGGACAGAGATTGTCTAACAATAGAATAAGAGCGAGGCTATGGTACTTTGTAATGTGCGGATCGTTCTGTACATTGAATATATATTTCCGTCTTTTAAGTATAAATAGTCGATCTGAACCGCTCAATATTATTATCATATTAAAATATAGTTGGACACCAAATTTTTTATTTTTTGGAATTAGTTTACTATTTTTTTTGTAGGTAGAAAATTACTATTTTCGGATGGTCCAGAATTTTTAGATCAGGTGGTTTTCTAATTGTCTCAAAAAATAGTAAATAATTCCAAAAAATATAAAATTTGATCTCCAAATATATTTTCATATGACAATAATGTTGAGTGGTTCGGATCGACTATTTGAACTTTGAAGACGGAGATATTAATCTAATGCATAGAACAATCCGCATATTGCAAAGTACCACAGTCTCACTCCCAGAACAAAATTAAGTGTTGCTTAATGAAATATCAAGGATCATTAATTTGTCTACTAATTATTTTTAATCTCATCTAAAGAAAGCATAAGCATAAATTCATAGAATGCAACAAGTAAAGCAATCTAAATAACTAAATAATCGGACAGATTCGACCGTATGACTCTTTTAATAGCAATCAAAGCAAATCCAAACAAGCCTGGCAGGCTGCTGTATTTTGATAAAAATAATGAGTAACGCTTAGTTGCTATGAATAGCATAAGGCTTTCTGTGCCACGATCTTAAAAATTTGTCATATAAATTTTAAACTTGAATTAATTAGCTCAATATATTAGTTATATAATGAAATTGTAGAATATCAATTTTTACTATTTTTTATGATTTATGAAATATGACAAAAAATTGACTTAGAAATAAAAGAAAAAAAACTAATGTTTTAGGCTATTTTTTATCATATTTCATAAATCAGAAAAAATAGTAAAAAAAAAAAAAAAAAATTAGTATTCTACGAGTTCATTATATAAACAATTTACTGAGCTACTTAAATTAAAGTTTAAAATTTATATGATAGGTTTTTGATACTGTAACTCGGAAAGCCTTATGCTATCCATAGCACCTTAACCTTACTAAAAAATAATATTGAGCATGTTATAATTTACAGCGAAGCATATTTGTTGTTTATAATTTTATATTAAATTAACTAATCTTGATAAATAAGTTTAGATTCTAACTAATCTTACTTTCAAATCCGGATTATCATTATTCTTTGTCTCATCTAAACACACCTTATATAAATATAAAAAAAATAAATCATTTTTCGTTTTGTTATTAATGTGAATCAACAAGTTAGTCAAATTAATGTCCATAATTATCCACATCGTTGTATTTTTGCAAACTCTTAATAACAATCAATATCATAACTATTTATGAATGCATATAATTTTTTTTTTGATTATATCTAACTTTTTTTATTTTAATATTTAAGTTCTGAACTTAATAAATTTAAAAACAAAGGCATAAAAGAGTCACTTGGAGTGAAGATATTTGAAGCGTCTTATAAAATTATTATATTTACAATAATATTTGTTTATTTTGATCAAATAGCTCATATATTTTATTTATCTTTTCATTTCAAAATGCAAAACTTACAGTGCTAGTTACTGCAATCAAGTATGTATTATATAAGGAGAAACCTCTTATTTTTATATGAAGAGGGTTCAAATGCTTCTATTTTTGTACTTTCATACTGCTTTTATTTTTAAAACTTTAATAACTTAAAATTTAAAAATTAAGAGTCAAAATAAAACCGTTAGATGTGATATATGTTATTTTCTCTATGTGCTCATAAAAAATATCACATCTCAATTTTGTTTTCAAGTGAATCAATAAGTTGAAAAATCAACGTCTAGAAATTATCCACATTAGTATGTTTTTTAGAAGCTATTGATGACAACCAAAATAAAATTGAAATATCATAATTTTTTACATGTGAATAGATAAAATGATGTAGATCATATCCAACGGTTCTATTTTGACTTTGAAGTCTTAAAATTTGAGTATTTAAAGTTTTTAGAAATGGAGGCATGGTGGAGGTACAAAAAATGGAGGCATTTGAATCATCCTCTTTTTATATTTCATCATACCTCATATTTTATATTTTCATTTTCAAAATTAAAATTTACGATCCAAACCACTCAACATGATGTCAATACTAAAATAAGAGCAAAGCTAGGGTGTGATGTGCTCACCAAGAAGGTTTGGTGAGCACAACTCCAAAAGCATATCAGATCGGTTTCAAACAGAAAATCCAAACCGTTGAAATCCATGTACTTAATGAGTGATGTATGCAAATGCAAAATTTTAAAAGTTTCGAATTCATTTGCTACAAGATCAAGCGGTCAAAGAAACAATAAAAAATAAATATATAAAACAACTTATAAAATAACTTATAAAAGATTCATTTCTTTGACCGCTTGACCTTGTAGCAAATGAATTCGAAACTTTCAAAATTTTGCATTTACATGTATCACTTATGAAGTACATGGATTTCAATGGTTTTTGATTTGTCGTTTAAAGTCGATCCGATGTACTTTTGGAGTTGTGCTCACCAAACTCTCCTGGTGAGCATGTCACACCCTAGCTTTGCTCCTAAACTAATCTTGGAGATGAAAATTTATAATTTTTGAAATTATTTTACTATTTTTTAAGATAGATACAAAATTATTGTTTTTGAACGGTCCAAAATAGTGATTTTGTACCTATCTTAGAAGATAGTAAAAAAATTCCAAAAATTATACAATTTTGTTTCCAAACATATTTTAGTGTGGATATCATGTTGATATAAAAATATGAGGTATTGTAACCCTCTTCTTGCCAAATATATATTATAAAATTTATGAAATTCCATTAAAAAAGTTTTGGAGGTGAGTTTATGAAAATAGTTATCAGGTTTGAAATGGAAAAGGCAGATTTATGCACATCTACAGATCTACTTCATTGTGAATTAATTAATGAAAACAATAACCATCAGAGTACTGATGGTGACAGTTAAGATAAGACACTTAGACAGTTACATCGACCTATGACATAATTCGTACTAATGCAAAAATATCGGCAGATTTAAGATAAATTTTAAAATATAATAAAACAAGATGACTTCATGGGGGTTTATAAATTAACATGATCAACTATAATGGTCCTTATCGCCTTCGTGAGCAAGGAGATGTATTATTTACAATTCGTCTGAGGTCATTGATTTAATGTTTGCTAATTGTAAATGTGACCAATAAACTGGGCATATTGGGCCTTAAAATTTAATTGTTCAAATAGAGAGTTAGCAGATTGCCAGAGCTATATTTTTCATTGGCACTGAAGCTATTACCATTTCTATTATTTTGTAGGAGCAAATATTGCTATTTCTATTGCTTTAGAGCCTCGGACAAAATTAATTCTGAATTCTAAAAGGTTTATATGTCGGCCCGGCCCAACAAACCACATCTGTTCAATATTATCAACTTTAAATGATTGTGATAAAAGATAAATATTTTAAATTGACAACAGTAAAAGTCGTAATTTAATAAAACAAAAAATTTAACAGTGCAAATGAAAAGTTTCTGTGGATTTACTTCAACCACTGGACTTAAAATACGGCATTTTTATTGTGCAAATGTAAAGTTTAAATTATAAATAATTAAGCAACTTTGTTTACAATAATTTTAAAATATTTTATTTCTGTAATTTTAGTTTTGTTGATGTAGATGTTCATACTGTTCGTAAAATCAACTTAATTGGTTTGATTTTTACTTCAAAAACCATAAGCGCCCGGACAGCATTTCGACACCATTTTTTTTTCTTTTGCTGTACCGAACAACCAATTCATCATTTCAGCCCATTCAAATTTTACAAATTTTCATTTTTGGTCTAATGCCTTTGTGCCGAATAGACTGTTCAGTCCAGATTTTTTTTTTACTCTGTGCTGAATAGCTATTGGGCACAGAGGTTTTTGGTTTTTATTTCAGCTGCAATTCAAACTGTAATGATGTAATCTAAACATCTGATTTGATGGAAGATAGCGAAATTTCCAGAGAGCAGTGAAATTTCGGGAAAGATGAAAATGGAAAGAAGATTTAAGTTTGTAAATAGAGGCAGCAGATATTTTCATTTCTTAAAGCAAAAAAAAAATATATATACACTTATCATTTGTTGGAAAATGAATTACAATTTATTTCAGACATAAAAGTAAATTTTACAAAACCTAAGGATCCATTTTTGTAAAATGATAATAAAATAATTAGTTGATCAACATATCATTTCTTAATTATTCAGTCAAGTAAAAAATTCCAATAAAACTATACACTTATTCAAAAATAATATTTGGACAGTTTGCTATTCTAAAATTTCAAACTGTAATTCAAACATAAAATAATTAGTGAAATTACTGCTGCTTGGTGTATTGTGCTATTTTTTTTATTTGAAGCCGAACAGCCATTTCGGCACAAAGTGAAAAAATGCTGGGCTAAACAGTCTACTCGGCACACGAAAAAAATTGATTTTTATAATTTGTAGGCTGAGAATTTGTAAAATATAATGGTGCCGAATTTACTGTTCGGCGCCGTAAAAGAAAAGTTAGCGTGAAAATGCCATCTTAATACTTGTGATTTTGGTTTGATAAAGTTTCTTTTATTCATTTATGATTTCTAAATAAAGTTCCGCGCATCAGTGCATCAGTCCCTTTTTTTTTTTTTTTTTGAGGAGAAAACGCCCGTAGGTTTGCCATTTAACTTTGAGACATTTTACATCAGGTACAAGTAAGAAATTAGATATGACTCACACTTGTGATATGCCAAGGTCCCTAATTTCACATAAGCTGTTACTAATTTACTTAATTCCCCAAACAAAGGGCAAGTAATATGTACATTGTACTCCCAGCTAGGGGTGATTAATGAGCGAGCATGAGCGAGCGAATAAATGAGCGAGTCGGAAATGAGTGAGTTTTAAATGAGCGAGTTATGAGTACTAAAATTTAATAAATTGTCATAATTCAATTAAATAGAATAATAACAAAAAATTAACGGTATTACAAAAATAGAATAATAACAACATAAACTAACAATAGCATCAACAAAAACTAAAGCAGCACTAATAAAAATCCAACATAAATCCAAAAATATTAATTAACAACAACACACTAATAAAAATCCAAAAACAGAAAATAGAATAATAACAAATAATGAATGTATAAACTATTAAACTATGGAAATCAAATCCTCTGCCCCCCGGGGGGCAGGAATTTCCTGCCCCCAGAGTCTCTGCGCAGTGGGACCGGAGTGAGACCGTTACTGTTTAAGGGTTTAATTTTTATTACTGTTTTTAAATGGGGTCCCACCCGCAGAGACTCTGGGGGCAGACGATTCGGTCTCTAAACTATGAGGCGTTTGTTTAAAAAAAAAAAAAGTATAAACTATGAATATTTAGGATTGAATGTGGCGGCGGGATTAGATGTGACAAATCTTAAATGAGCGAGTTGGAACATGCTCATGCTCGCTCATTTAATAAATGAGCGAATTTAAGTGAGCGGTTTACTCACCCCTACTCCCAGCCCCGAATTCTACCCGCTTTGGCCAGTGAATCAGCCTGATCATTAATTCATTTTGCTCCTTGGGACGTGGTAACACTAGAACAGCGTGGCTCCATGCGCGCAATCACCTCCGTGTACAACGCGCAGAGGTCCCCCTTCCTTGGAAACACTAGAACAGGACGTCTCACCGTCTCTCCCTTCTTGGGCGTCCAGATCTCGACCCCCACGTTACAAAATACCCCGCAATTCTTAGATCTTAACCCGATCATAGCGACCTCACTTTTCTCGTATGGAGTCTTCCATGGAACTTTTCAACCAACTCAAGGTAACTTCCCCTCCACCATAGGATGCTGTTTTCTTTTCTGGATTTTGCTAAAGAAACAAACGAAACTCACTGTGGCATTGTCTCGAACACCTTGCTTGCGTTCGAAACCAGGGTTTTACTTTTGGTGATGCAAAAAACATTTCCACAAATAAGCGCAAAATGTAACATTTATATGTGGTTTAAATTATATGACGGATACAACTTCGTACAGAGGGGTAGGTAATGATATCAGGCGAGCTTTACACACTACCAAATCACTAATGTATTTTACTAGTTCACTCTCACTGGAGCCACCTATGAATTTCAGCAGTGCATTGTCACTGTGGTTTGCATAAATTCATGCACATCCTTCTATTTAGTTCAGCCTCTTAATTTTAGTTTTTTTTTTTTTTTTTAATATCTCACTAGCTCACTCTCACTGTGATCCGCATGAATTTCAGCACATCTTCTATAAACCTATTAAAAATTTAGTTTTAACTTTTTTTTCACATTCATCTGTTTGAAACCTTAAACAGGCAGCAGACCCATTTTTCTTACTGGCAGGGCCCAATGTCATTGAATCTGAGCAACATGTTCTCAAGATGGCTGGTCATATTAAACGCATGGCAAACAAGTAAGAAATTAAAATAATTAAGGCTAAATTAGTCTTACTTGATGCGTGACTGCACAATTGAGGGTTCATTGTGGTGAATGTCAAATGGGTTGCTGAAGGGTTAAATGGGCTTAATTGTAAAATTGCAATTCCTTTTGATCTCTTGCATTAAATACAATATCCCTTTTATGGTCTTTAAACTATGACATTTTGGTCAAAAAAAAAATAGTTAATTTGTTCGTAACTTTTGAAATTAACAGGCTTGGCTTGCCACTTGTATTCAAGTGTAGCTTTGATAAAGCAAACCGCACTTCTTCGAAGTCATTTCGTGGGCCTGGTATGGAAGAAGGCTTGAAGGTAAGGTTACTGCACATGAACCATACATATTATATATTTTCTTCATATCATTTTGTGATGAAAACATACATAATGTGCTTGTACTAACAAGTTAATTTATATCCAGATACTGGAGAATGTTAAAATGACACATGGTCTCCCAATAGTTACTGATGTACATGAAAGTTGGCAGGTATGCTGGCGCAGTATTGTTAAATATTTTATTTTTGAAGCTTTACATGATTAACCTTTGATATTATATTATGAGCGATTCATACAGAAGAGTAATGTTTTTTTAAATTAACATGCTTTGGTTTATTAATTGTTTTATTGTTATATTTGTGTATTTTTCTTTGCATAGATTACTAATTATGCTTTGGTGGGTTTTGAATAAATTGATATTAAATTATTACCAGTGTGAAGCTGTTGGCAGAGTGGCTGATATTATCCAAATTCCAGCTTTCTTGTGTCGCCAGGTACTCCCTTTTAAGTTGCATGTTTTCTTGAGAAAAAAAGAAAAAATAATTTAGGGTCTCATTTGCAGAGGGTGCTTTATGTTTTACTATACTTGTAAATACAATCAGACATTCTAGTGTTGGAGTCTTACACATAATGGTCTTTGAGCTATTTGCAAATGATTTCATACCACCAAGACTAAAGTCCGGCCTGTTGCATGGATATGAACAGGGAAACCTTACACATAATGATCTTTTAACTCAGATTAAAGCTTGTAAGGTGACATAAATTCATCAGGATTCAGTTTAGTAGAATCTGGTCATTTGTATGAAAGCTGGCAAAACTATGGTTAAAATTGTAACATTTAACTTCATGTATTTTTTTCATCACATTTATGGTAAGGTTTGGTAGCTTGCAGCTTTCTGGAACCGTTTTTTTCTTTTCTTTTCTTTTTTCCTGTCAATTCTTGCTTCGTGTGCTTCTAAAGTGAGTCATTGTTCTAATATTTCAGACTGACCTTCTAGTTGCTGCCGCAAAAACAGGAAAAATAATTAATATAAAGAAAGGCCAAATGTGTGCTGCATCTGTAAGTTATTCCCTTTTTACCAGAACATATATATTTTTTTTTCCAATTTTTAAAATATAGTTTAGCTTATCTTATTACCTGTTAGTCTGGTTTCAGTGAATTATGAATGCTAGATTAGATCTAATATCAGCTTAAATATTTGGGATTTTCTATGAAGGTAATGGAAGCTTCGGCCGAAAAAATTAGGCTAGCTGGAAATCCCAAAGTGATGGTTTGTGAACGTGGCACCATGCACGGCTATAGTATGTTTTTTATCCTTTGTACCTCTCTCAGACATCATGGAGGAATGATTAATAGCATACAATTGCCATAATTTTGTAGATGATCTTATTGTTGATCCAAGAAACTTGGAGTGGCTGAGAGAAGCTAATTGTCCAGTGGTAAAGGACTTGTTTCTGACATCTTTCAATAGTTCAAAACTTGAAGAATATACATTATTTTTGCTTAAGGCTTTAGCATGTTGTTTATTATTGCTTAATGGAAGCCAAAAGTTTGTTTTCTCTTCTTATTTCAGGTTGCTGACGTTACTCATTCACTACAACAACCTGCTGGAA
The DNA here is from genome assembly GCF_964058835.1 of Carex rostrata. Lineage (NCBI taxonomy): Eukaryota > Viridiplantae > Streptophyta > Magnoliopsida > Poales > Cyperaceae > Carex > Carex rostrata. The sequence goes on from NC_135926.1 coordinate 8,221,217, forward strand.
GAAAGGTTGGATTATTCAATTTCATACACTGTTGCATAATTAATTATTTGCTTTTTATTAGTTAATTGTGCTCATATGCAAGATCTTTTTCTAGGTATGACAACTAGACCTGAAAACGGATCCGGTAATATCCGTCCGAATCCGCTCTGAATTCGTTTCAGATCCTAATAAGGATAAATTGATCGGATAATTTGCCGGATCCGGATTTGGATATTCGTGAAATATAGATAACACATCCGGATTTGAATATGGATATATTTTATAATCCATAAACAGAACGGAATCCGCAATATCCAGATAGATATCCTGGCGAAACGAAGCGGATATAACCGAATCCAGTTTCCTTTGTGAGCCTTTTACTTTCCCAAAACGAATATCTGGCTCTTCAGTCTTCACGTGGAAATTCAATTGGAGAGGAGGTTCTACTATATAAGGGCTTCACCTTATCCATTGATTCCCATTGCGGGACTAATGTTAGCTCCAAACCGTAGCAACATTTTTTTTTCTTTGTTTGCATTACTGAAAAAATCTATTTTGATTATAATACTTGTATTATATTATTTGAGTTGATTATTCATATTACTCAATTATCCGATAATTATTCATTTTGTATTCGTATTTGTAGATTATCTGCTCCGTCCATATCTGTTTAAGGCGGATTTGGTTTTAAATTTTGTCATCCGTTTACTATCCGTATTCGTATTCGTATCCGCTCATTGAAAGGCGGATATGAATTTGATTTAGCATTATCCACTCTGTTTTCACCCCTAATGACAACCTATTGTGACTTTTGACGAATATGTTTGGTCTATACGAATCTATAATAAGTGAATGCTGCTATAAGACGTTTGAAATATTTTTGAATGTAATTGAATATAAGACGTTTGAAATATTTTTGAATGTAATTGAATATAGCATAATTTTTTTTAGCTTGAAGGTGGAGGTGTTGCAAGTGGGGGTCTACGTGAACTGATACCTTGTATTGCACGTACTTGTGTTGCAGCAGGTGTTGATGGTATCTTTATGGAGGTATGGTTTATGATTGTCGTTAAATTGGTGACAAATTTTAGTGCAAACTTGAAGTTGATATTTTCTGTCTGTTTAAATGCTGCTTAGGTACATGATGATCCCCTAAACGCACCAGTTGATGGCCCCACACAATGGGTGAGACTATTTAACTTTTCCTTTATAATTTTGGCTTCATTAATTTCATAATTTAAATCCAGTTTTCTGATTATGAAATTACTGAGTGTTGACTGTTGATTCTACAATAGTTTTTAATTTTGTGTACTGATGTTTGTGATATGTGCAGCCACTACGACATTTGGAGGAGTTGCTAGAGGAGTTAATCGCCATAGGAGTATGTTTCAGTATTCCTTGATTTTTGGACAGTTTATTGCAGAGTTGCCATGCCAAATTATTATAACAACCCACTATGGACTGCCCATTGTAACAAATTCTAAAGCCCCTGCTCCTTTTTCTTTTTGCTATCGTGCCCAGTTTGTATAAATGCAAGAGTAAAATTTAGGTAAGACTGGGTTAAATTGAACCTTGCACCCATTGATGGCTAAGTTGGGTCTTAAACAGACCATACCAATCTGGTACTGTATAGCCTACTGCTGGTTTGACTGACCAAAGTTATCCTACATCTCTGATCTGTCTGAAGCCTATTCTTCTGTTTATTTTATTAATTTCTTCTTCTTCTTCTTTTTTGGCTAAAGAGGGTAAGCAAGGGAAAGAAACCCTTCAATATTGATCTTTCGCCATACAAGGAATGAGTTATAAAATGCCTATCAGAACTTCTGTGATGTGATATGGAATAAAATGCTTACCGCCTCGTCAGTTTGCAAAAAAAAGGGTTGATTTGAATAAATAATTTGTGGTTCAAAATGGAGAAGAGCAATATGCCTCATTTTCTTCCTTTGTCAGTCTTTATTTTAAATTTTTGTCTGTTCTTTTGAACCCAAATCAATCGAATTGGGAGAACATATTATGCTGTCAACAAATTTGATTTGTGTTGTTTTGGCATATTATGTTCCTAGGCAATTCGATACAGCAAATTGCATTATAGATTATACTGTCAACAAATTTATTTGACCGACACGATTTGTAATACTAATTTTTTTTACTGTAGATATATTCTTTATAATTTAGATAGCTTGTTAACTAGAAAGTTAATTGATTAATTAATTATTGTCGAGTTTAAAATACTAACAATTTAGTCTTACTAATATTTGATACATGATATATCTACTCAACTTTTATTTAGTTTTTTTTTTTTACATTGATTGTTATCAGGATTCTAAATAGCTGTGTTTCCATTGATTGTTATCAGGCCTATGATCTATAGCTATGCAACAATTGTGCTATAACTTTTTCGGATCTCAAAAGCTATAACGCTATTAACCGTTTTTCTTTTATAATGATTCTAAATAGTTAGTTATGGTTGCGCTATTGGCCTATTGCTATGCTATAGCTTTTTCAGATCTTAAAAGCTGTAGCGCTATAATCGCTACTTAGAATCTTAGAAATCTCAGAAATGCTCAAGAAAAACATATCCTTAGGGGTGTCAATGGTACTTTTTTAGCCGTTTATCCGACCCGTATCGTATTCGATAAGGCGGGTATGGGTAAGATTTTTTTTTCGTTAGCTTATTGGTTATGGGTATGGGTAAGAATTTTTTTTCGTTAAATAAATGGGTAAAGGTATTGATAATGACTATTTCGTACCCGTTACCCTATAGGGTAATTATAAAATCCAAATATATATTCAATTCAATTTCCAACCCACTGAAATGTATATTCGTGTTTTTGAATTTTTATTCTTTATAAAAATTAATTTAGTTGGAATTGATTGCACATCTATTTTATTTTTTATTAGAAATGCACTTATATATGTGTTAAAATGAATGAGTTTTTGATGTTTAATTTGTAAAATATAATAAAACTAATTATTATACTAGTATTATCCGTTATTCACCCGCTACCGTTTCGTTACCCGATAATATTAACGGGTAAGGATAGGGTAGGGTAAGATCAAGTTTTAATGGGTATGGATGGGGTATAGGTAAGGTCAATTTTAATGGGTATGGGTATGAAAATGTCTCCACCCGACCCGTACCGTACCCATTGACACCCCTACATATCCTTTCTCAAAAGTCATAGGCCGACTAATACGAAACAAACAAAGCTGAATAAACCTAACTTATCAAATGAGTAAATATTATAGCTGATCAACTTATAGGCAACAAGCTAATCCAGATATAACTAACTACAATTTCGAAAGGCAAAAAGCAATTTAACCAAAGGTAAATTCACTCTTTTTTTTTTCTCCAATCGTCCTTTTTATTTTCAACGTCCTAACGCTTTCGGCTTAGATTTTCACTTTTTTTAGAGGATTACAAACTGTTGTCGAGAACAAGGATTGGACCATACTAATTCAGATTCTCTGTGGCAACTATTATTTAAATCATTCTATGATAAAGTATTAAAGTGTCATTGGCCCACTATTATAGAAAATTTTACAATAATACCCTCCACATGACTCGCTTCGAACTGAAATGAAGCTCATAGAATATTAGCACTAGGCAAACATTTCATCCATAATGAAGCTCATAGAATATTAGCGCTTTACATCAATTTTGGTCAGCACGTTTTATTTTATGATTCATATTTCAGAAAGTGAGTTACATGAGAATTTTTTTTAGAAATCATAAATAAAAAAATAAATTTTATCAAACCAACTTGGTTTGTTTTTTACAAAATCCATAAGAACTGAAATGCCATTTCGGTTTTTTTTTTTTTGGAGATTGAATTTCCATTTCGATCCCAGTCATTTTCACAGATTTCGAGAAAAAATACGTTAAAAAATTATAAAAATACTTGGGACCGAATTGACATTTCGATCCCCCAAAAAAGAAAAAAAAATTTCGGAACCGAAATAGTATTTCAGTTCTTATGATTTTTGCAAATAAAAAAGTAATCATGTTGGTTTCATAAATTTTTTTTTTCTAATTATGGTTTATAAAAAAAAAATTCGTTACATGACACTCTGTCAGTTTTAATTTGTTAATAAGTCCATAATTAAATGAACTGAGAATTTATAATTATAAAGATAACAGTTAATGATTGTTTCTTAATAAATGAAACAAAGTAAAAAGTTGATTATTTCTAAACTATAATTTTAAATAGCTATAACTTGAGGGAGCCCTCTCTAGACGAGTCAAAGTCTTTCATCTTTGAGACAATTTATAAATTGTTCTATCTTTAAAAGTTTCACACAAAATATTTATCTTCTAAAAATTATTAATAAAATATCTTTATAGACTCTCATTTCCCTTTCCCTTTTCCTCCTTACACTTATCACCTTTTCATTTATTTTTAAGTCTAGCCTCTTACTAATTTAAAACTCAAATAACTATTTTTTTTTTCAGATTTATGGCAATTATGTTTGAATTTCTTTTGGAACGCAAGAAATGAAAATAAAGTGTAGGAAGAAGACGATAAAGCGAGCCTAAAGCAGTAAAATTTTGAGAATTTCCATATTTTTCAAATTGACGCCTGCTCTGATTTTAGTCTTATTGACTATAAAAATTTGTTACTTAAATGATTCTTTCTTCAATAAGTTAGAAAGTGAATGCTTTTACATAGGTTTTTTTACTAATTAAATTTTGAAGTTGAACTAATAGAAAAAATGATGAATGAAGGTTTAAGATTTTAATCAGAATTTGACATGTAAACAAGTTACCGCATCTTGAGCAAAATAACAATTTTTTTTTTATTTCAAATAACACCTTTACACAGAATTGATTTCATACAAATTTTTATTTGAAAAGCCTCTAGAAGATATACACATCTACATTATTTAAATTAAGTAATTCAAATGGTGTAAATTACATGACTTAAAACCGTATATTAATATAGCTCAAAACTTAGAAGGCTTACTAAAAAGAGGCTGAAATCTGACATGTGTAATTTGGCCCAGAAAGATTAATATAATATCATGAGTAGAACTAGGGTGTTTCTAAGTTTATCAATTTTCTTCGTGAACTCAAACTCTAAAATCTACCAGATTGACTTTAAATAATGAATCCGAACTGTTGAAATCTGTTTATCTTATGAGTGATGCGTCTGCATACAAAAAATTTAAACTTTTGAATTAATTTAGTATAAAGTCAATCAGTCAAAATTAGAAGGTTTACAAATTAATTTTAATGCATTCATTTTTTGACAATTGTTGAGAATAGTGCTGACCAATAATGATTGTCTATCTTTTGGTTTCTTCTATTAATACGATTGTATATTTTTGAAAACAATCTATTATTGGTCATCACTGCCTGTGCTAAGATACTTATTATATAAAGCGTGATAAAATGAGATATTATTTTTATTCGGTTTTTGGAGTGCTTAAATTGATATCTTATTAACAGACCATTCATCAATTGATCAGTAAAACTTTGTCTTCTTCCTCAAGTTTTACTGAGGTCTTAGAAGGTATAGCCCCGAAGGTGAACTTCCAAGTGAATGAAAATGATTACAACTTGGGTTATTACCTCACAGATGGTATATATCCTAATTGGACGACCTTTGTAAAGTCAACCCCTTTACCATAAGGAGACAAACATAAGATGTTCGCAACACATCAAGAATCTGTTAGGAAAGATGTGGAGAGAGCCTTTGGGGTGCTTCTAGCACGCTTCGCAATCATTAGCGGTCCAGCACGCATGTGGTCTAAGAAAACCATAGGACAAATTATGAGATATAATGCATAATATGATTGTGGAGAATGAAAGAAGTAGATACACTAGAAATTACGATTATACATATGATCAAGTTTACAGTATCAAGGTTGGAATTTTCTAGAGATCCTCTTTGTGAATATCAAGAGTATTTACAAAATCATGCAAGAATTCCGAATAGTTCGACCAATCAGCAACTCAAAGCGGACATGATTGAGGAGATATGGTACTTTTTCAAAGGACAAAATATTGATTAATTTGTTGCAATGTACTCAGATTTTGCTATAATGTTCAACTTTGTGATACAAATATTTCTCACATTTATTTTTGACATGTTTTAAGGTTTAATTGTTCATCCTGTTCACAAAAAAGCGTGCACACAAAGTTTCAGGTACAGCTATGTTGTACCCTTTTAAACCGTGATTGAGCTTTCGTATTAGGTTGCACGTGCACAACCTTGATCCAATAGTACAATCAGGTATCGATCCTCAGGGACGGTACAAATCTAGTCTAGATCACTACTTATCCTAGTTAGGTACTAGAAGTGAAGAGTTTGGTTTGAGTTCGTTTCAAATTTCTAAATTCAATAACAGAAGATAAAAGAAAGATAAAAGTTGGTTCAAATCGATTTAAAATGAAGTTTCCAGGGTTTCAGATTTCATCCTCAACCTTGCCTCTCTGGACCTTGACGTGACTCGCATGCTCTCGCATGCGACCCTTGTGACGCGACCCGCATGCTCTCGCATGCGACCCTTGTGACGCGACCCGCATGGTCTCCCATGCGACCCGCGTGGTCCTCGAGTGAATGCAGCATAGAACCCGTTTCTGAGTTATTTACTTGTGTAAGGATCTATTGACCGTACCTAAAGTTCCTGGACTTCAACTCTCGTTTATTGGCTTAGTGAACCTAGTAAGGAATTGCAATTTCACCTTCTTAGATCTACAACCTCAAACTTTCGATTACAAGTGTTCAATCTAAGTCATTTGATCGGTTTGCTAAATGTATCCACTATCTCTCAATAAATGGAAATCTCACATCTCGGCTCAATTGATCTATCTTTTCAAGTGCTTGATCAAATTGCAAGAAGGATCAAGGTCTCAATATTAGAAGAGATGCAAGAAACATTCAACAATAGACAACAAGATTCAATCAAACAATCACAATCAAGCAATGGAAGAATAATACTCAATCAAATGAACACAAGAACAACTCAAATTCGAATTCAATGCATCACAATCAAGGTTTTAGATTACATCAACCCTAGAAACAAGATAGATCTACTCAAGCATCATGAGAGAAAGAAATAAGAGAAGAAATCATGATAAAACCGAAGGTGGAGATGGATCTATGAATGATCTTCCAAAATCTTCCCTCCTCAACTTCCTTTCTTGATCCCTACTCCACAAGGGAGTAGAAGCTTGTGGAAGAATCCTCCCCTTGTTTGTGGCAGGGAATGGCCTTTTATAGCCTTTCCAAACGACCTTTCTTTCATTGGACCTTCATTGGGCCTCCGTCTTCTGTTTCTGGAAAAGTCCGACACTACCAGCGTCAGGTCTGATGCTACCTGCGTCAAGTCTGATGCTACCCGCATCGACTCTGATGCTACCCGCATCGACTCTGATGAGGCTCGCGTCAGATGTGATGAGGGTCGCGTGCAGAGTCTCAGAATTCAGTAACTTCCCTGATTTCGCCCGTTTTCTGCAAAATAAGAACGAAATCGCAGCAGTACCACATTCTATGGATATTCAATGTAAAATACACGATTTGGTGGTTTAAAACGCAGATTTTGGTACAGGAATTGGTCGGAACAATAGATCAAATATGGAGATATCACATTACTTATCTGTTGTTGTTTAAATCAATGGTAAAATTAAACTTCAAAACTCCATTATTAGTCCAATGTATTAAATTTGACATTTCTATGTTTGGTTTGGGTTTAATATGATTAGTGTAAGTTGACTTGGTATGATTTTTATTAATTTTATGTCTGGTCTATGCTTGGTTTGCGGGAGTCCCAATTAATAAAAGAAAATATAAATCAATTAACGAAACAGAAATCAATTAACACCATGGCAACTGGTCTGTGCAATCCAACTTTGACTTGGAGCACTCTAGTAGTGTCTCTATGTCAAGACAATAGGGCATTTACAACCCTAATACAACACTCAAATTGAAGGTGTCTGAAGCTCTCTAGTAGTGTCTCTATATAGCAAGATAATAAGGCATTTACAACCCTAATACAATACTCTAATTGAAGATATTCGAAGCACTCCAGTAGTGTCTCCAGATGGCAAGATAATAGGGCATTTACAACTATAAGAAAACACTCCAATCAGAGGTATTTGGAGCACTATAGCAGTGTCTCTATATATCAAGATAATATGACATTTACCACTCTAATACAACACTCCAATTGAAGGTATTTGTAGCACTCTAGTAGTGTCTCTATATGGCAAGATAACAGGTCATTTACAACCCTAATAAAACACTCCAATTTAAGTTGTTTGGGGAACTATAGTAGTGTCTCTAGATGGCAAGATAGCAGGGCATTTATAACCCTAATACAACACTCCAATTGAAGGTATTTGGAGCTCTCTAGTCGTGTCTCCAGATAGCACGATAACAGGGCATTTACAACCCAAATACAACACTCCAATTGAAGGTGTTTGGAGCACTCAAGTAGTGTCTATATATGACAAGATAATAGGACATTTACCACCTTAATACAACACTAAAATTAAAGGTGTTTGGAGCACTATAGTAGAGTCTCTATATGGCAAGATAATATGGCATTTACAACCCTAATACAGCACTCCAATCGAAGGTGTTTGAAGCACTATGGTACTTTCTTTATATGGCAAGATAATAAGGCATTTACAAGCCCAATAAAACACTCCACTTGAAGGTATTTCGAGCACTCTAGTAGTGTCTCTATATGACAAGATAATAGGACACTTACAACCCTAATACAACACTCCAATTGAAGGTATTTGGAGCACTCTAGTAGTGTCTCCAGATGGCAAGATAATAGGGCATTTACAACCCTAATAAAACACTCCAATTGAAGGTGTTTGGAGCACTCAAGTAGTGTCTATATATGACAAGATAATAGGGCATTTACCACCTTAATACAACACTAAAATTAAAGGTGTTTGGAGCACTATAGTAGATTCTCTATATGGCAAGATAACAGGACATTTACAAACCCAATAAAACACTCCAATTGAAGGTGTTTGGAGCACTCTAGTAGTGTCTCTATATGGCAAGATAAAATGGCATTTACAACCCTATTAAGACACTCCAATTGAAGGTGTTTGGAGCACTCTAGTAGTGTCTTCATATGACAAGAAAGTAGGGCATTTACAACCGTAATACAACACTCTAATTTAAGGTGTTGGAGCACTCTAGTAATGTCTCCAAATAGAAAGATAATGGGGCATGTTCAACCATGGTACACAACTCCAATTGAAGGTGTTTGGAGCACTCGAGTAGTGTCTCCAAAGGTCAAGATAATAGGGTTTTTACAACCCTAATACAACACTCCAATTAAAGCTTGTTGGAGCTCTCTAGTAGTGTCTTCAAATCGCACAATAATAGGCAATTTACAACCGTAATACAACACTCCAATTGAATGTGTTTGGAGCACTCTAGTAGTGTCTCTATATGGCAAGATAATAGGGCATTTACAACCCCAATAAAAGACTCCAATTGAAGGTGTTGGGAGGCCTCTAGTAGTGTCTCTATATGGCAAGATAATAGGACATTAACAACCCTAATACAACACTCCAATTTAAGGTGTTTGGAGCTCTCTAGTAGAGTCTCTATATAGCAAGATAGTAGGGCATTTACAACCCTAATATCACACTGCAATTGAAGGTGTTTCGAGCACTTTAGTAGTGTCTTCAGATAGCAAGATCATACGGCATTTACAACCCTAATACAACACTCCAATTGATGGTGTTTGGGGCACTGAAGTAGTGTCTCCAGATGGCAAGATAATAGGGCATTTACAACCCTAACAAAACACAGCAATTGAAGGTGTTTGGAGCTCTCTAGTACTGTCTCTATATAGCAAAGGTCAATTACAACCCTATTAAGACACTCCAATTGAAGGTGTTTGGAGCACTCTAGTAGTGTCCTCTATATGGCAAGATATTAGGGCATTTACAACCCTAACATCCTACTCCAATTGAAGGTATTTCGAGCTCTCTAGTAGTGTCTATATAGCAAGATAATAGGGCAATTACAACCCTAATATCACACTCCAATTGAAGGTGTTTGGAGCTCTCTATTAGTGTCTCTATATGGCATGATAACAGGGCATTTACAGCCCTATTAAAACACTCCAATTGAAAATGTTTGGAGCACTCTAGTAGTGTCTCCAGATGGCACGATAATACGGCATTTACGCAAGATAATAGGGCATTTACAACCCCTATAAAACACTTCAATTGAAGGTTGTGGAAGGACTCTAGTAGTGTCTCTAAATGGGAGTATAATAATGCATTTACAACCCTAATACAACACTCTAATTGAAGGTGTTTGGACCACTCTAGTAGTGTCTCTATATGACAAGATAATAGGGCATTTACAACCCTAACATCCTACTCCAATTGAAGATGTTTGGAGCACTCTAATAGTGTCTATATATTGCAAGAAAAAAAAACATTTACAACCCTAATATCCTACTCCAATTGAATGTGTTGGGAACTCCCTAGTAGTGTCTCTATATAGCAAGATGATAGGGCAATTACAACCCTAATATCACACTCCAATTGAAGGTGTTTGGAGCTCTCTAGTAGTTTCTCTATATGGCAACATAAAAAGGCAATTACAACCCTAATATGACACTCCAATTCAAGGTATTTGGAGCACTCTAGTAGTGTCTCCAGATGGCAAAATAATATGGCATTTACAACCCTAGTACAACAGTCCAATTGATGGTGTTTGGGGCACTCTAGTAGTGTCTCTATATGGCAAGATAATAGGGCATTTACAACCCTATTAAAAGACTCCAATTGAAGGTGTTGCGAAGACACTAGTAGTGTCTCTATATTGCTAGATAATAGGGCATTTACAACCCTAATTCTACACTCCAATTGAAGGTGTTTGGAGCTCTCTAGTTGTGTCTCTATATAGCAAGATAATAGGGCAATTACAACCCCAATATCATACTCCAATTGAATGTGTTTGGAACACTCTAGTAGTGTCTTTACATGCCAAGATATAAGGGCATTTACACCCCTAATACAACACTCCAATTAAAGATGTTTGCAGCACTCAAGTCATGTCTCTATATGACAAGTTAATAACGCATTTATAACCTTAATACAACACCCCCAATGGATTGTGTTTAGGGCACTCTAGGACTATCTCCAGATGATAAGACAATAGGGCATTTACAACCCTAATATCACACTCCAATTGAAGGTGTTAGGAGCACTCTAGTAGTGTCTCTATATGGTAAATTAATAGGGCATTTACCACCCTAATACAACTCTTCAATTGAAGGTGTTTGAATTGGAAGGACTGTAGTGTCCTATATGGCAAGATAATAAGTCATTTACAACCCATATAAAACCCTCCAATTGAAGGTGGTGGAAGGACTGTAGAACTGTCTCTAAATGGCAGTATAATAAGGCATTTACAATCCTAATACAACACTCTAATTGAAAGTGTTTGGAGCTCTCTAGTAGTGTCTCTATATAGCAAGATAACAGGGCTTTTACAACCCTTATCACACTCCAATTGAAGGTGTTTGGAGCACTCTGGTAGTGTCTCTATATGGCAAGATAATATGGCATTTACAACCCCAACAAAACACTCCAATTGAAGGTGTTTGGAGCACTCTTGTAGTGTCTCTATATGGCAAGATAATAGGGCATTTACAATCCTAATACAACACTCTAATTGAAGGTGTTTGGAGCTCTCTAGTAGCGTCTCTATATAGCAAGATAATAGGGCTTTTACAACCCTTATCACACTCCAATTGAAGGTGTTTGGAGCACTCTGGTAGTATCTCTATATAGCAAGATAACAGGGCTTTTACAACCCTTATCACACTCCAATTGAAGGTGTTTGGAGCACTCTTGTAGTGTCTCTATATGGTAAGATAATAGGGCATTTACAATCCTAATACAACACTCTAATTGAAGGTGTTTGGAGCTCTCTAGTAGTGTCTCAATATAGCAAGATAATAGGGCTTTTACAACCCTTATCACACTCCAATTGAAGGTGTTTGGAGCACTCCGGTAGTGTCTTTATATGGCAAGATAATAGGGCATTTACAACCCCAACAAAACACTCCAATTGAAGGTGTTTGGAGCGCTCTTGTAGTGTCTCTATATGGCAAGATAATAGGGCATTTACAACACTAATACAACACTCCAATAGAAGGTGTTTGGAGCACTCTAGTAGTGTCTCTATATGGCCAGATAATAGGGCATTTACAAGCCTAATACACAACTCAAATTGAAGGTGTTTGGAGCACTCTAGTAGTGTCTTCATATGACAAGAAAGTAGGGCATTTACAACCGTAATACAACACTCTAATTTAAGGTGTTGGAGCACTCTAGTAATGTCTCCAAATAGAAAGATAATGGGGCATGTTCAACCATGGTACACAACTCCAATTGAAGGTGTTTGGAGCACTCGAGTAGTGTCTCCAAAGGTCAAGATAATAGGGTTTTTACAACCCTAATACAACACTCCAATTAAAGCTTGTTGGAGCTCTCTAGTAGTGTCTTCAAATCGCACAATAATAGGCAATTTACAACCGTAATACAACACTCCAATTGAATGTGTTTGGAGCACTCTAGTAGTGTCTCTATATGGCAAGATAATAGGGCATTTACAACCCCAATAAAAGACTCCAATTGAAGGTGTTGGGAGGCCTCTAGTAGTGTCTCTATATGGCAAGATAATAGGACATTAACAACCCTAATACAACACTCCAATTTAAGGTGTTTGGAGCTCTCTAGTAGAGTCTCTATATAGCAAGATAGTAGGGCATTTACAACCCTAATATCACACTGCAATTGAAGGTGTTTCGAGCACTTTAGTAGTGTCTTCAGATAGCAAGATCATACGGCATTTACAACCCTAATACAACACTCCAATTGATGGTGTTTGGGGCACTGAAGTAGTGTCTCCAGATGGCAAGATAATAGGGCATTTACAACCCTAACAAAACACAGCAATTGAAGGTGTTTGGAGCTCTCTAGTACTGTCTCTATATAGCAAAGGTCAATTACAACCCTATTAAGACACTCCAATTGAAGGTGTTTGGAGCACTCTAGTAGTGTCCTCTATATGGCAAGATATTAGGGCATTTACAACCCTAACATCCTACTCCAATTGAAGGTATTTCGAGCTCTCTAGTAGTGTCTATATAGCAAGATAATAGGGCAATTACAACCCTAATATCACACTCCAATTGAAGGTGTTTGGAGCTCTCTATTAGTGTCTCTATATGGCATGATAACAGGGCATTTACAGCCCTATTAAAACACTCCAATTGAAAATGTTTGGAGCACTCTAGTAGTGTCTCCAGATGGCACGATAATACGGCATTTACGCAAGATAATAGGGCATTTACAACCCCTATAAAACACTTCAATTGAAGGTTGTGGAAGGACTCTAGTAGTGTCTCTAAATGGGAGTATAATAATGCATTTACAACCCTAATACAACACTCTAATTGAAGGTGTTTGGACCACTCTAGTAGTGTCTCTATATGACAAGATAATAGGGCATTTACAACCCTAACATCCTACTCCAATTGAAGGTGTTTGGAGCACTCTAATAGTGTCTATATATTGCAAGAAAAAAAAACATTTACAACCCTAATATCCTACTCCAATTGAATGTGTTGGGAACTCCCTAGTAGTGTCTCTATATAGCAAGATGATAGGGCAATTACAACCCTAATATCACACTCCAATTGAAGGTGTTTGGAGCTCTCTAGTAGTTTCTCTATATGGCAACATAAAAAGGCAATTACAACCCTAATATGACACTCCAATTCAAGGTATTTGGAGCACTCTAGTAGTGTCTCCAGATGGCAAAATAATATGGCATTTACAACCCTAGTACAACAGTCCAATTGATGGTGTTTGGGGCACTCTAGTAGTGTCTCTATATGGCAAGATAATAGGGCATTTACAACCCTATTAAAAGACTCCAATTGAAGGTGTTGCGAAGACACTAGTAGTGTCTCTATATTGCTAGATAATAGGGCATTTACAACCCTAATTCTACACTCCAATTGAAGGTGTTTGGAGCTCTCTAGTTGTGTCTCTATATAGCAAGATAATAGGGCAATTACAACCCCAATATCATACTCCAATTGAATGTGTTTGGAACACTCTAGTAGTGTCTTTACATGCCAAGATATAAGGGCATTTACACCCCTAATACAACACTCCAATTAAAGATGTTTGCAGCACTCAAGTCATGTCTCTATATGACAAGTTAATAACGCATTTATAACCTTAATACAACACCCCCAATGGATTGTGTTTAGGGCACTCTAGGACTATCTCCAGATGATAAGACAATAGGGCATTTACAACCCTAATATCACACTCCAATTGAAGGTGTTAGGAGCACTCTAGTAGTGTCTCTATATGGTAAATTAATAGGGCATTTACCACCCTAATACAACTCTTCAATTGAAGGTGTTTGAATTGGAAGGACTGTAGTGTCCTATATGGCAAGATAATAAGTCATTTACAACCCATATAAAACCCTCCAATTGAAGGTGGTGGAAGGACTGTAGAACTGTCTCTAAATGGCAGTATAATAAGGCATTTACAATCCTAATACAACACTCTAATTGAAAGTGTTTGGAGCTCTCTAGTAGTGTCTCTATATAGCAAGATAACAGGGCTTTTACAACCCTTATCACACTCCAATTGAAGGTGTTTGGAGCACTCTGGTAGTGTCTCTATATGGCAAGATAATATGGCATTTACAACCCCAACAAAACACTCCAATTGAAGGTGTTTGGAGCACTCTTGTAGTGTCTCTATATGGCAAGATAATAGGGCATTTACAATCCTAATACAACACTCTAATTGAAGGTGTTTGGAGCTCTCTAGTAGCGTCTCTATATAGCAAGATAATAGGGCTTTTACAACCCTTATCACACTCCAATTGAAGGTGTTTGGAGCACTCTGGTAGTATCTCTATATAGCAAGATAACAGGGCTTTTACAACCCTTATCACACTCCAATTGAAGGTGTTTGGAGCACTCTTGTAGTGTCTCTATATGGTAAGATAATAGGGCATTTACAATCCTAATACAACACTCTAATTGAAGGTGTTTGGAGCTCTCTAGTAGTGTCTCAATATAGCAAGATAATAGGGCTTTTACAACCCTTATCACACTCCAATTGAAGGTGTTTGGAGCACTCCGGTAGTGTCTTTATATGGCAAGATAATAGGGCATTTACAACCCCAACAAAACACTCCAATTGAAGGTGTTTGGAGCGCTCTTGTAGTGTCTCTATATGGCAAGATAATAGGGCATTTACAACACTAATACAACACTCCAATAGAAGGTGTTTGGAGCACTCTAGTAGTGTCTCTATATGGCCAGATAATAGGGCATTTACAAGCCTAATACACAACTCAAATTGAAGGTGTTTGGAGCTCTCAAATAGTCTCTTTATATACCAAGATAAAAAGGCAATTACAACCCTAATAGCACACTCCAATTGAAGGTATTTGGAGCACTCTAGTATTGTCTCCATATGGCAAGATAATATGGCATTTACAACCCTAATACAACACTCCAATTGATGGTATTTGGGGCAATCTAGTAGTGTTTCTATATGGCAAGATAACAGGGCATTTACCACCCTAATACATCACTCCAATTGAAGTTGATTGGAGCACTCTAGTAGTGTCTCTATATAGTAAGATAATAGAGGTTTTACAACCCTAATATCACACTCGAATTGAATGTGTTTGGAGCACTCTTGTAGTGTCTATATGGCAAGATAATAAGGCTATTACACCCCTAATTTCACACTCCAATTGAAGTTATTTGGAGCTCTCTAGTAGTGTCTCCAGATGACAAGATAATATCGCATTTACAACCCTAATACAACAATCCAATTGATGGTGTTTGGGGCAATATAGTAGTGTCTCTATATGGCAAGATAATACGGTATCTACAACCCTAATACAACACCCCAATTAAAGGTGTTTCGAGCACTCTAGTAGTCTCTCTATATGGCAAGAAAAATGACATTTACAACCCTAATATCCTACTCCAGTTGAAGGTGTTTGGAACTCTCTAGTAGTGTCTCTACATAGCAAGATAATAGGGCATTTACAACCCAAATATCACACTCCAATTGAAGATGTTTGGGGCTCTCTAGTAGTGTCTATCTTGCAAGATAATAGGGCAATTATAACCCTAATATCACACTCCAATTGAAGGTGTTTGGAGCTCTCTAGTAGTGTCTCTATATGGCAAGATAACAGGGCATTTACAACCCTATAAAAACACTCCAATTGAAGATGTTTGGAGCACTCTAGTAGTGTCTCCAGATGGCACAAAAATACGGGATTTACCACCCAAATAAAATACTCCAATTGATGTTGTTTCGGGCACTCTAGTAGTGTCTCCAAATGGCAAGATAATAGGGCATTTACCACCCTAATACAACACTCCAATTGAAGGTGTTTGGAGCACTCTAGTGGTGTCTCTATATGGCAAGATAATAGGGCATTTACAACCCTAATATCCTACTCCAATTGAAGGTGTTTGGAGCTCTCTTGTAATGTCTATACATAGCAAGATAATAGGGCATTTACAACCCTAATATCACACTCAAATTGAAGATGTTTGGACCTCTCTAGTAGTGTCTCTATCTAGCAAGATAATAGGGCAATTACAACCCTAATATCACACTCCAATTGAAGGTGTTTGGAGCACTCTAGTAGTGTCTCTATATGGCAAGAAAATAAAACATTTACAACCCCTATAAAACACTCCAATTGAGGTGGTGGGAGTACTTTTGTAATGTCTCTATATCGCAAGATAATAGGGCTTTTACAACCCTAATATCACACTCCGATTGAAGGCGTTTAGAGCACTCTTGTAGTGTTTCTATATGGCAAGATAACAGCGAATTTAGAACCCTATTAAAACACTACAATTTGAAGGTATTTGGAGCACTCTTGTAGTGTCTCTATATGGCAAGATAACAGGGCATTTACCACCCTAATACATCACTCCAATTGAAGTTGATTGGAGCACTCTAGTAGTGTCTCTGTATGACATGATAAAAGGGCATTTACAACTCTAGTATCATACTCCAATTGAAGGTGTTTGGAGCTCCCTCGTAGTGTCTCAATATGACCAGATAATAGGGCATTTACAACCCCAATAAAAGACTCCAATTGAAGGTGTTGGGAGGACTCTAGTAGTGACTCTATATGGCAAGATAATAGGCCATTTACAAGCCTAATACAACACTCCAATTTAAGATGTTTGGAGCACTCTAGTAGTGTCTCTATATGGCAAGATAATAGAGCATTTACAACCCCAATAAAAGACTCCAACTGAAGGTGTTGGGTGGAATCTAGTAGTGTCTCTATTTGGCAAGATAATAGGGCATTTACCACGCTAATATAACACTCCAATTGAAGGTATTTGGAGCACTCTAGTGGTGTCTCCAGTTGGCAAGATAATATGGTATTTACAACCCTAATACAAAACTCCAATTGATCGTGTTTGGGGCACTCTAGTAGTGTCTCTATATGCAATGATAATAGCGAATTTACAACCCTAATATCACACTCCAATTGAATGTGTTTCGAGCACTCTAGTAGTGTCTCTATATGGCAAGATAATAGGGTAGTTACATTCCCAGTAAAACACTGCAATTGAAGGTGTTTGGAGCACTCTAGTAGTGTCTTTATATGGCAAGATAATAGGGCATTTACAATCCTAATACAACACTCCAATTGAAGGTATTTGGGGCACTCTAGTAATGTCTCCAGATGGCAAGATAATATGGTATTTACAACCTTAATACAAAACTCCAATTGATGATGTTTGGTGCACTCTAGTAGTGTCTCCAGATGACATGATAATAGAGCATTTACAACCCTAATATCACACTCCAATTGAAGGTGTTTCGAGCTCTCTAGTAGTGTTTCTATATGGCAAGATAATAGGGCATTTACAACCACAATAAAACACAGCAATTGAAGGTGTTTGGAGCACTCTAATAGTATCTCTATATGGCAAGTTAATAGGGCATTTACCTCCCTAATACAACACTCTATTTGAAGGTGTTTGGAGGACTCTAGTTGTGTCTCTATATGGCAAGATAGTAGGGCATTTACAACCCTAATATCACACTCCAATTGAAGGAGTTTGGAGCACTCTAGCAGTGTCTCTGTATGGCAAGATAATAGGGCTTTTACAGCCCTATTAAAATACTCCAATTAAAGGTATTTGGAGCACTGTAGTAGTGTCTCCAGATGGCATGATAATATGGCATTTACAGCCGTAATACAACACTCCAATTGAAGGTGTTTGGAGCATTCTAATAGTGTCTGTATATGGCAAGAAAAAATGGCATTTACAACCCTAATACAACACTCCAATAGAAGGTGTTTGAAGCACTCTAGTTGTGTCGTATATGGCAAGATAATAGAGCATTTATAACACCTATAAAACACTCCAATTGAAGGTGGTGGGAGGACTCTAGTAGTGTCTCTATATAGCAAGATAAGGGCTTTTACAACCCGAATATCACACTCCGATTGAATTCGTTTAGAGTACTCTTGTAGTGTCTCTATATGACAAGATAACAGGGCATTTACCACCCTAATACATCACTCCAATTGAAGTTGATTGGAGCACTCTAGTAGTGTCTCATATGTCAAGATAAAAGGGCATTTACAACTCTAGTATCCTACTCCAATTGAAGGTGTTTGGAGCTCCCTAGTAGTGTCTCAATATGACCAGATAATAGGGCATTTACAACCCCAATAAAAGACTCCAATTGAAGGTGTTGGGTGGACTCTAGGAGTGACTATATATGGCAATATAATAGGGCATTTAGAAGCCTAATACAATACTCCAATTTAAGATTTTAGGAGCACTCTAGTAGTGTCTCTATATGGCAAGATAATAGAGTATTTACAACCCCAATAAAAGACTCTAATTGAAAGTGTTGGGTGGACTCTAGTAGTGTCTCTATCTGGCAAGATAATAGGGCATTTACCACCCTAATACAACACTCCAATTGAAGGTGTTTGGAGCTCCCTAGTAGTGTCGCTAGATAGCAAGATAATAGGGCATTTAAAACCCTAATATCACACTCCAATTGAAGGTGTTTGGAGCTCTCTAGTAGTGTCTCCATATGGCACGAAAATACGGCATTTACCACCCTAATACAACACTCCAACTGATGGTGTTTGGGGCACTCAAGTAGTTTCTCTATATAGCAAGATAATAGGGCATTTACCACCCTAATACAACACTCCAATTGAAGGTGTTTGGAGCTCCCTAGTAGTGTCGCTACATAGCAAGATAATAGGGCATTTAAAACCCTAATATCACACTCCAATTGAAGGTGTTTGGAGCTCTCTAGTAGTGTCTCCATATGGCACGAAAATACGGCATTTAGCACCCTAATACAACACTCCAATTGATGGTGTTTGGGGCACTCTAGTAGTTTCTCTATATGGCAAGATAATAGGGAATTTACAAGCCTAATACAACACTCCAATTGAAGGTGTTTGGAGCACTCTAGTGGTGTCTCTATATGGCAAGATATTAGGGCATTTACAATCCTAATATCCTACTCCAATTGAAGGTGTTTGGAGCTCTCTAGTAGTGTCTCTACAAAGCAAGATAATAAGGCATTTGCAACCCTAATATCACACTCCAATTGAAGATGTTTGGAGCTCTCTAGTAGTGTCTCTATCTTGCAAGATAATAGGGCAAATACAACCCTAATATAACACTCCAATTGAACGTGTTTCGAGCTCTCTATTAGTGTTTCTATATGGGAAGATAATAGAGCATTTACAACCCTAATACAACACTCCAATTGAATGTGTTTGTAGCACTCTGGTAGTGTCTCTATATGGCAAGAAAAAATGGCATTTACAACCCTAAAATCCTAATCCAATTGAATGTGTATGGAACTCTCTAGTAGTGTCTCTACATAGCAAGATAATAGGGCATTTACAATCCTAATATCACACTCCAATTGAAGATGTTTCGAGCTCTCTAGTAGTGTCTCTATATGGCAAGATAATATGGCATTTACAACCCTAATACAACACTCCAATTGATGGTATTTGGGGCAATCTAGTAGTGTTTCTATATGGCAAGATAACATGGCATTTACCACCCTAATACATCACTCCAATTGAAGTTGATTGGAGCACTCTAGTAGTGTCTCTATATAGTAAGATAATAGAGGTTTTACAACCCTAATATCACACTCGAATTGAATGTGTTTGGAGCACTCTTGTAGTGTCTATATGGCAAGATAATAAGGCTATTACACCCCTAATTTCACACTCCAATTGAAGTTATTTGGAGCTCTCTAGTAGTGCCTCTATATGGCAAGATAACAGGGCGTTTACAACCCTATTAAAACACTCCAATGGAAGATGTTTGGTCCACTCTAGTAGTGTCTCCAGATGGCACTAAAATACGGGATTTACCACCCTAATACAACACTCCAATTGAATGTGTTTGGGGCACTCTTGTAGTGTCTCTATATGGCAAGATAATAGGGCATTTACCACCCTAATACAACACTCCAATTCAAAGGTGTTTGGACCACTCTAGTGGTGTCATATGGCAAGATAATAGGGCATTTACCACCCTAATGCAAAACTCCAATTGAAGGTGTTTGGAGCACTCTAGTAGTGTCTCTGTATAGCAAGATAACAGGGCTTTTACAACCCTATTAAAACACTCCAATTGAAGGTATTTGGAGCACTCTAGTAGTGTCTCCAGATGGCATGATAATGTGGCATTTACAGCCGTAATACAACACCCCCAATTGAAGGTGTTTGGAGCATTCTAGTAGTGTCTGTATATGGCAAGAAAAAAGGGCATTTACAACCGTAATATCCTACTCCAATTGAATGTGTTTGGAACTCCCTAGTAGTGTCTCTACATAACAAGATAATAGGGCATTTACAACCCCAATATCACACTCGAATTGAATGTGTTTGGAGCACTCTTGTAGTGTCTATATATGGCACGATAATAGGGCAATTACAACCCTAATATCACACTCCAATTGAAGGTGTTTCGAGATCTCTAGTAGTGTCTCTAAATGGCAAGATAACAGGGCATTTACAACCCTATTAAAACACTCCAATAGAAGATGTTTGGAGAACTCTAGTAGTGTCTCCAGATGGCATGAAAATACGGGATTTACCACCCTAATAAAATACTCCAATTGATGGTGTTTGGGGCACGCTAGTAGTGTCTCCAAATGGCAAGATAATAGGGCATTTACAACCCTACTAAAACACACCAATTGAAGGTATTTGGAGCACTCTAGTAATGTCTCTAGAAGGCACTAAAATACGGGATTTACCACCCTAATACAAAACTCCAATTGATGGTGTTTGGGGCACTCTAGTAGTGTCTTCAGATGACATGATAATATACCATTTACAACCCTAATATCACAGTCCAATTGAAGGTGTTTCGAGCTCTCTATTAGTGTTTCAATATGGCAAGATAAGATGGCATTTTCAACCCCAATAAAACACTGCAATTGAAGGTGTTTGGAGCTCTCTAGTTGTGTCCCTATATAGCAAGATAATAGGGCAATTACAACCCTAATATCACACTCCAATTGAATGTGTTTGGAGCACTCTAGTAGTGTCTCCATATGGCAAGATATAAGGGCATTTACACCCCTAATACAATACTCCAATTGAAGGTATTTCGAGCACTCTAGTAGTGTCTCTATATGGCAATATAGCAGGGCATTTACAACCCTATTAAAACACTCCAATTGAAGGTATTTGGAGCACTCTAGTAGTGTCTCCAGATGACAAGATAATATCGCATTTACAACCCTAATACAACACCCCAATTGAAGGTGTTTGGAGCACTCTAGTAGTGTCTCTATATGGCAAGAAAAATGGGCATTTACAGCCTTATTATCCTACTCCAATTGAATGTGTTTGGAGCACCCTAGTAGTGTCTCTACATAGCAAGATAATAGGGCATTTACAACCCTAATATCACACTCCAATTGAAGATGTTTCGAGCTCTCTAGTAGTGTCTCTATCTAGAGAGATAATAGGGCATTTAAAACCCAAACACAACACTCCAATTGAAGGTGTTTGGAGCACCCAAGTAGTGTCTCTATATGGCAAGATAATAGGGCATTTACAACCCTAATACAACACTCCAATTAAAGGTGTTTGTAGCTCTCTAGTAGTGTCTCTATATGCAATGATAATAGCGCATTTACAATCCTAATATCACACTCCAATTGAAGGTGTTTGGAGCACTTTAGTAATGTCTCTATATAGCAAGATAACAGGGCATTTACAACCTTATTAAAACACTCCAATTGAAGGTATTTGGTGCACTCTAGTAGTGTCTCTATATGGCAAGATAATAGGGCATTTACATCCCCAATAAAACACTGCAATTGAAGGTGTTTGGAGTGCTCTGGTAGTGTCTCTATATGGCAAGTTAATAGGACATTTGCCACCCAAATACAACACTCCAATTGACGGTAATTGGAGCATTCTAGTAGTGTCTCTATATGGCAAGAAAGTAGGGCATTTACAACCCAAATATCACACTCCAATTGAAGGTGTTTGGAGCACTATAGTAGTGTCTCTATATGGCAAGATAACAGGGCATTTAGAACCTTATTAAAACACTCCAATTGAAGGTATTTGGGGCACTCTAGTAGTGTCTCCAGATGGCAAGATTATATGGCATTAACAACCCTAATATCACACTCCAATCGAAGGTGTTTCGAGCTCTCTAGTAGTGTCTCTATATGGCAAGATAATTGGGAATGTACAACCCTATTAAAACTCTCCAATTGAAGGTATTTGGAGCATTCTAGTAGTGTCTACAGATGGCAAGATAATGTGACATTTACAACCCTAATTCTACATTCCAATTAAAGGTGTTTGGAGCTCTCTAGTTGTGTCTCTATATAGCAAGATAATAAGGCCATTACAACCCTAATATCACACTCCAATTGAATGTGTTTGGAGCACTCTAGTAGTGTCTCCATATGGCAAGATATAAGGGCATTTACACCCCTAATACAACACTCAAATTAAAGATGTTTGCAGCACTCAAGTAGTGGCTCTATATGGCAAGTTAATAAGGCATTTATAACCTTAATACAACACCCCCAGTAGTGTCTCTATATGGCAAGCTAATTGGGAATTTACAACCCTATTAAAACACTCCAATTGAAGGTATTTGGAGCATTCTAGTAGTGTCTACAGATGGCAAGATAATATGACATTTACAACCCTAATTCTACACTCCAATTGATGGTGTTTGGAGCTCTCTCGTTGTGTCTCTATATAGCAAGATAATAGGGCAATTACAACCCTAATATCACACTACAATTGAAGGTGTTTGGAGCACTCTAGTAGTGTCTATATATGGTAAAATAATATGGGATTTACCACCCTATAAAACACTCCAATTGAAGGTGGTGGGAGGACTCTAGTAGTGTCTCTAAATGGCTGGATAATAATGCATTTAGAACACTAATACAACACTCTAATTGAAGGTGTTTGGAGCTCTCTAGTAGTGTCTCTATATAGCAAGATAATAGGGATTTCACAACCCTACTATCACACTCCAATTGAAGGTGTTTGGAGCACTCTAGTAGTGTCTCCAGATGGCAAGATAATATGGCATTTACAACCCGAATACAAAACTCCAATTGATGGTGTTTGGGGCACTCTAGTAGTGTCTCTATACGCAATGATAATAGCGCATTTACAATCCTAATATCACACTCCAATTGAAGGTGTTTCGAGCACTCTAGTAGTGTCTCTATATGGCAAGATAATAGGGCAGTTACATCCCCAATAAAACACTGCAATTGAAGGTGTTTGGAGCACTCTAGTAATGTCTTTATATGGCAAGATAATAGGTGATTTACCTCCCTAATACAACACTCCAATTGAAGGTGTTTGGAGCACTCTAGTAGTGTCTCCCGATGGCAAGATAATATGGTATTTACAACCCTAATTGTCACACCCCCGATCCGAAGGTGCGACGAACCTGTCGCGTCTATTTACCATAACAATATACGTAACATAAGGCATGGATCTTTTTATGCATTGCCAATAGCATCCATTATTTTTGCCACATCCCAATTTATTTACAATAATTATCTGACATTTTATAGTGGATGATGCTAGAGATATATTCTCTGCACCCTATCAAATATAATAAACCCAAATCCCATACCTTTAGGTGGCCTTGCTGTCAATTACCCAGAAGCGCTCTTTATCTTCTATAATAAACCTGTAACCCACAAAGGGAAACGAGTGAGAAATAATAAATTATTTCTCAGTGCTGATTGCCACTCAGATTATTGGATTCGAAGGAAGTCCATATTCAGAATGAAATCACCGCACGAGAAATTATCAGTTCAGTTCTATAATGACGAACAAATGCTCAATAACATTATCCAATTGAGCAACAAAAATTATATAAATAAATCAGAACTCTAAGAATCTTATCAGAATAAATAGTTTGGGTCAAAATCTTTTAATACTTTAAATATGATAACGTTTGGGACTTAATCTTTATAAACACTAAGTCTGGTAACGTTTGGTTTCTTAACTTTATAATTTCTAGTCTGGTAACACTGATAGATACTATAACATGTATATGTTATGTCAGGACTTATACCGTTCTAACTATTCTGAAACCTGATTAATGGAAACAATACGGATTCAATATCACAATACTGTCATTATCGAAAAGAAAATAAATGATAAGACAGTTACCACAGTTCATTAGTCTTACAGTCACAATTCACATTTATTCAATATCCTCTATCCAACCGGTACTGGATTCAGTTGGGGCCATTCACCATATGCGCATAAGGGTCCTGGAGTAAAGTCTAGTAGCTAGCTAGACTTTACGTATAATAATCCTTTTTCTCCACTATATGGAGGTTCAAGGATTTCAGTATTCAATATTCATTCAATACAGTCACTATGGTCTCAATCAATCATTTACAATAACAATCAAGCAATCGATAAACAATATCAACATGACAGTCAACGGACTTACCTGTAATTCAGTTTCAA
This sequence comes from Carex rostrata, assembly GCF_964058835.1. Taxonomy (NCBI): domain Eukaryota; kingdom Viridiplantae; phylum Streptophyta; class Magnoliopsida; order Poales; family Cyperaceae; genus Carex; species Carex rostrata. Next base: position 8,246,284 of record NC_135926.1, read on the forward strand.
TTGTATTGGGCTATGCATATGATGCAACAGTTCAATCAATGCAATCAATCAAGTATTCAAAATGCAAAGCGAGTTACGATTTAATTCCTAGTTATGAATCTCAGACTAATCCAATAACCTTGCACTAGTAGGGCAACATGTGAGGTCGCTAGCAATCCGTTCTTCCTGGACACTCTGTATCATGAGTTTCTTTCTTAATTATGCCTATATGAGAATAATATATATATTCTGATCAATGCATATATCAATAAAGTATTTTATATTTCATACGATACTACATTAGTATCAGGCAAATCCATATATATATAATTATCATATTTATAGTAATCATGTTTCATTTAAATTCAAGCAATCCAAGTCCAAGACCAAATCCGAATTTTCAGTTTTGGTTTCAAAACCCTATTTCTATTCATCTATTTTAAATAATTTCTTAAACAATCCAAAATATGTTTACAATTTTCATTTATAGAGTTTCCAGCTAGCAATTTATTATATATGTAACTTTGCACTGAGGCCCCTCTGACAAGTTGGTTTTACCAATTCATTGGTATTTTACAAATTATACTTTCATTGTCTGATTTTATTTAAAAACAAGCTCCCAAAAGTTTATATGGGTGTACCATGGTAACCCATTTAAACTGGTACGGATAGGTACCTATTTTCATATGACTTCAATACCCCGCAAACTACTTAACAACACATTAGAAAAAAGATACTAAAATAACCCCAACAAGAAAAGTGGGCCTCGGTACCAAAAGGTACTGTTCGGGTTCAGTTATAAACCAACAATAATCCAATAATTAAATTACTAAACAATCATTAGATTCAGATCTGATTGAACTCATATAGGTAGAAAAGGGACCTCAGGCAAATCAATTAAAATACACCTTTAAATATGTTTTCAACTAAATTCCCACAAGATTTTAGCTTGCATCTTCAATTTGTTAATTTCATTTCATTTAAATTTTATCTATTTAAAAATTTCACATAATAATATCATTTCACAAATTTTCAAAATACACATCATTTCACAAATCAAATTCGAACATCAGCCCCACTATCCCGTTAGTTATGTCATCATAATTCACTACTCAATTCAAACGTCCAATTTGACCACACAACTCGAAAACACAGATTATAGAGAAATTCGATTACCTTATAGCAATCAGTACAGAAATCCAATTCGAGTTACCACGGCTATTTAGAATCAGCGCGACGTAGTCGGAATTCCAATCGAACATATAATCAAATAAGAATTTTTATCAAGATATCTCTTTTCTCCCTTTTCTTTTTATTCCATTTTTCCTTTTCTTTGTTTTTCGGTTTAGTCTGATCCCCTATCTAATTGTATTAAAGTCAATTAGAGAGAACACGGTGGAGCACACCCATGGACCGCGTGGTAACTGGCAATTGTGCCACGTTGGTCTTTGTTTCTTTTCTTTTCTTTAAGTTACATTTTTACATTTTAATCCTTTATGTTTTCTTATTTTACATGTAAGTCCAAAATGATTTCAAGAAAATAAAATATTAAATTTATCGGGTGTTATACTAATACAACTCCAATTGTTAGTGTTTGGGGGCACTCTAGTAGTGTCTCTATATGCAATGATAATAGCGCATTTACAACCCTAATATCACACTCCAATTGAAGGTGTTTTAAGCACTCTAGTAGTGTCTCTATATGGCAAGATAATAGGGCATTTACATCCCCAATAAAACACTGTAATTGAAGGTGTTTGGAGCACTCTAGTAATATCTCTATATGGTAAAATAATAGGGCATTTACCACCCTATAAAACACTCCAATTGAAGATGGTGGGAGGACTCTAGTAGTGTCTCTAAATAGCTGGATAATAATGCATTTACAACCCTAATACAACACTCTAATTGAAGGTGTTTGGAGCTCTTTAGTAGTGTCTCTATATAGCAAGATAATAGGGATTTCACAACCCTAATATCACACTCCAATTGAAGGTGTTTAGACCACTCTTTTAGTGTCTCTCTATATGGCAAGATAACAGGGCATTTAGAACCCTATTAAAATACTCCAATTGAAGGTATTTGGAGCACTCTAGTAGTGTCTCCCGATGGCAAGATAATATGGTATTACAACCCTAATACAAAACTCCAATTGTTGGTGTTTGGGGCACTCTAGTAGTGTCTCCAGATGACATGATAATAGATCATTTACAACCCTAATATCACACTCTAATTGAATGTGTTTCGAGCTCTCTAGTAGTGTCTCCAGATGGCAAGATAATATGGCATTAACAACCCTAATATCACACTCCAATCGAAGGTGTTTCGAGCTCTCTAGTAGTGTTTCTATATGGCTAGATAATTGGGAATTTACAACCCTATTAAAACACTCTAATTGAAGGTATTTGGAGCATTCTAGTAGTGTCTACAGATGGCAAGATAATATGGCATTTACAACCCTAATTCTACACTCCAATTAAAGGTGTTTGGAGCTCTCTAGTTGTGTCCCTATATAGCAAGATAATAGGACAATTACAACCCTAATATCACACTCCAATTGAATGTGTTTGGAGCACTCTAGTAGTGTCTCCATATGGCAAGATTTAAGGGCATTTACACCCCTAATACAAAATTCCAATTGAAGGTCTTTCGAGCACTCTAGTAGTGTCTCCAGATGGCAAGATAATATGGCATTTACAACCCTAATACAAAACTCCAATTGATGGTGTTTGGAGCACTCCAGTAGTGTCTTTATATGGCAAGATAATAGGGCATTTACAACCCCAACAAAACACTCCAATTGAAGGTGTTTGGAGCGCTCTTGTAGTGTCTCTATATGGCAAGATAATAGGGCATTTACATACCCAATAAAACACTGCAATTGAAGGTGTTTGGGGCACTCTAGTAGTGTCTTTATATGGTAAGATAATAGGGCATTTACCACCCTAATACAACACTCCAATTGAAGGTGTTTGGAGCACTCTAGTAGTGTCTCTGTATGGCAAGATAACAGAGCTTTTATAACCCTATTAAAACACTCCAATTGTAGGTATTTTGAGCACTATAGTAGTGTCTCCAGATGGCAAGATAATATGGTATTAACAACCCTAATATCACACTCTAATTGAAGGTGTTTCGAGCTCTCTAGTAGTTTCTTTATATGGCAAGATAATAGGGCATTTACAACCCCAATAAAACACTTCAATTGAAGGTGTTTGATGCACTCTAGTGGTGTCTCTATATAGCAAGATAATAAGGCATTTACAACCTTAATACAACACTCCTATTGAAGGTATTTGGAGCACTATAGTAGTGTCTTTATATGGCAAGATAATAGGAAATTTACAATCCCAATAAAATATTCCAATTAAAGGTGTTTGGAGTAAACTATAAATGTCTCTGTATGGCAATATAATAGGGCATTTACAACCCTAATACAACGCTCCAACTGAAGATGTCTCGAGCACTCTAGTTGTGTCTCTATATGGCAAGATAGCAAGGCATTTACAACCCTAATCCAACACTCCAATTGAATGTGTTTCGAGCTCTGTAGTAGAGTCTCCAGATGGAAAGATAATAGGGAATTTACAACCCAAATACAACACTCCAATTGAAGGTGTTTGGAGCTCTCTAGTGGTGTCTTTATATGGCTAGATAACAGGGCATTTACAACCCTAATACAACACTCCAATTTAATGTGTTTCGAGCTCTCTAGTAATGTCTCTATATGGCGAGATAATAGGGCATTTACCACCCTAATACAACACTCCAATTCAAGGTGTTTGGAGCACTCTGGTAGTATCTCCATATGGCAAGATAACTGGGCATTTACAATCCTTTTACGACACTCTAATTAAAGGTGTTTGGAGCACTCTAGTAGTGACTCTAGATAGCGAGATAATATGGTTTTTACAACCCTAATACAATACTCCAATTGAAGGTGTTTGGAACACTCTAGTAGTGTCTCTATATGGCAAGATAATAGGGCATTTACAACCCTAATATCACACTCCAGTTGAAGGTCTTTGGAGCACTCTAGTAGTGTCTATATATGGCAAGATAACAGGGCATTTACAACTCTATTAAAGCACTCCAAATGAAGGTGTTTGGAGCACTCTAGTAGTGTCTCCAGATGACAAGATAATACAACATTTACAACCGTAATACAACACTCCAATTGTTGGTGTTTGGGGCACTCAAGTAGTGTCTCTATATGACATGATAATGGGGCATTTACAACCTCACTAAAATAATCCAACTTAATGTGTTTGGAGCACTCTAGTAGTGTCTCTATATGGTAAGATAATTGGTTATTTGCTATCCTAATACAAGACTCCAATTGAAGGTGTTTGGAGCTCTCTATAATTTGGGATGGTAAATACGTAATTTCACAGTTTTTGATGGTATATATGATATTCTCTCTTTTTTTTTCTTTTTTTCTTTTTTTTTCTTTTTTTCTTTTTTTTTGCAAGCTGGAGTTACAATCTCATACATCACAATGCATATAAAGAAAAACTAGTATCCTGCCCGTGCATTGCAACGGGAACATATGATAAAATGAAGATCAAAATTTTGATTTACAATTTGAATTTCAAACTTTTATACAAGTAAAGAGATTTGATAAAAAAAAAAAGACAAATGGCTTGTAGAAATATATACATCGCATAGACAAAAGCCGAAAGGACAAAAAATATTTAGTAAAAGTGAATTTGTATTAATAAATTAATTGCTCCATTTTGTGGCACTAATTATAGTTAATTTTACTAAAATTACTCCTCAATATATGTTCTCTATATAATTAACAGCTGAAACTAATAACGAACCTAAACAACCTAATAAAAAATTAATATTTTATCTTATCAAAATTGAAGAAGTAAAATTGTAAACAGATTCACTATATCTTAAATTGAGTAATGTATTAAATTTGAAAATATCAAATGATAATAAAATTTTTTTAAAAAATATCAACATTTGATATTCTTAAAAATAAATTGATCATGCATCATAATTTTTAAATAAGGAAATAAGGAATGAGAAATAGCTGGAGATGAGAAATAAGGAGATAAATAAATTGATTTTCTCTTCAATTTTGTTCTCTATTCAATTTTAATTGTAACATATCGTGTGTTAGTATGTGTGGCAAGTACGTTTCTAACTACATTTAGACTTCTACACGTAAAAAGGATGCATTTTATCAAAAGAAGACATATTATTTGATTGGAGAGCTGATATTAAATCTGAAATGTCATCTTTCAATCATAGCCGTTGGCGAATCAGAACATCTAAGTGCATAATATAAGAATGGAGACAACCCATCCACTCCATATTCCTTAATTAAAATACTTTTGGTAGAATTGAAACCAAAATAACAGTATCTAATCCTATCTGTTAGCAGTTGGCACGAGGTAACTTGGAGCTTGGATCCTAACTTCCAACAAATATTGACAACTTTATTTATATTAATCGATAGAAAAAAAAAATATTTGCACGTCCATTTATTCTATGTTCTGCTGTTGCACGCGGAAATATTATCCTGTACTGCTCTGCTCAAATCGAAAGCGCAAAATTCAACTAAAAATTGCGTGACCAACCTGATAACGTGTGTCTGGCAACATCAATCATATTTGTCAATAAAGAATATGATTATTTGCAGTGTCGCACCAGTAAACTGGAACTTTTCTTGCGGAATAAATATATTTTAAATTAAATAAGTGAAATAACAACCACGAAGAAATCCAGTAATCGATTTCAAGAAGAATAAATTTTCGGAAAGAAGCAGCCAAAACTTTCTACAATTTTACACGAAAAGATTCCGAATTTTCTTCTTTTAAACTCCTGTATTTGTGCAAAAGTTGTACCCGTCGACATTAAACTAAAAGCACTATAGTTTTCCCGGTATTCCTTAACGAAACAGATATAACTGACATCACTAGCATCAAGTTGCTAAGCGCAACCAAAAAAAAAAAAATCAAGTTGTACATAAACATCTCCAATTTTTCACAAAGTTATAGCACTTTTTATGTTTTTTAACTCTTTGACTCTCGACAATTAGAAGAGTAATACTAATACTAATACTAATACTAATGAAAAATCTCTAAACTGTAAAATCAATCTTCTACTTTTCCGAGCACAAATTCAGAAAGCTATTTTGTTTTCTCAGCTTTGTCTGGTTCAATGCAATTTATTCAGAATCTCATAAATCATGCATACATATAACGCAAGAGACCAATTCACCATTTCTCATTGACAACCTCTTTTTTTCTTTTTTTTTTGCAAATATATACATCGCAAGAATCTACAACAAATCAAAGAAGTTGAACTCAACACAAATCTAGGCCTGGTGCATTTGTTTCCTTAATAATTCCGAAATTGGGAGGAATTGAATTCAAGAGCCAAGCAACATTGGCAAGAAGAATAAGTTACCACAAATCCATCATCACAAAACTCCTTCGGCGGCGCCACTTCGGCTGTACCGAAAAATCGTCCCAATACCGGACCACCGACATCTCACCGGTATCATTATCTGCCTCACCACCATTGATTGAAGCCGATTGATTTGAACCTGATCCAAACAAGCCGAGCCCCTCCCAGGTTTTAACCACAGCGCCACTCCACCATACATCAAAATTACCATCGTGCCCCTGACTACTCTGATTTCTACCATCTGAGCAGTTGTCACCGTGTGTGTCCATGTCGTCTATGTCAGTCTCTTCCTCTGAGAACGAGGCATCGGAGTCGGATTCTGAATTATATTCAGGTTCTGAATCTGTATCGGACCACTCACCGGAAAAAACTGAGGCGGCTTGATTGGAAATTACAGAAATGCCCTTGACACGATTGAGAATTAGGTGAGCGGTGCGCCGAGCGAGACTAGCAAAGGCGAGACATGCTGCGATGGCGATTGCAATCAGACCAGGTGCTCTGAGCCGAGCGAATATGCTGCTCGCATCGATTAGAGGAATCTCCATGCAAGAGACTAGCGAACGAGAGAGAGAGAGAGAGAGAGAGAGAGAGGGGCTTTTGGTGCTTACTTGGCAGCTTCTGCCGAGCTTAAAAAAAAAGAGAGAGAGGCTTTTGGTGGAAGGAGAGAGAAGTAGAAAGGAGATTGAAGCATGGAGTTGTTGGGTTTTTAATGCGATTGCTTGAATGGGTATGGGTTGGTGCTGACCTGGAAGAAAGAGAAAGAGGTGGTAGGAAAATTGGTGAAAAACGTTTGTACTGAGAGGGTATGTGGACTTGGTCTATTTGTACGCGTAGATCAGAGAGTCGATTTGTATATCTTATTGTCTGATAAGTTGTCAGTCTTTTGACGGGACACTGAAATCTTTGGAGAAGTGAAAAAATAGAATTGAGTTGAAATTAATTGAATTCTTACTTTTTTATAAGTTGGTCCTTGAGAGTAATTTTTATATTTCAAATAAGAAGGTAAGATATGTTTTAAGAGAATTAAAATAGTATTTCACTCTTTCAAGAGAAAGAATTAGTATGTTCATTAATGTATTTTCACTCTTTTATTTTTTTTCACTTTCAATCGAACACAATTAAAATATTGCAGAATATAAACTTATTCCAAATTACTTTTTCTCTATTTAATTAATTTGTCAAATAGTCACATAAGTTTTCTTTTGAGTAAAATATTTATGCTTTATATAGGCGTATATGATTAAAAGTAATTTATATTTTTTTTGGTAATATGCAACATGTAGTTTTGTTATATGTAGCAATTTCTTTTGCACTTCTTATAAACAAATATGATGGTATTATTCAATGCACTATTGCACTAAGTAATATATAGGTCTGCTTCATAAACATTTTGCAAAACAATCTCTACATAGAAGTTTTTTAGAAATTTTTTGTAACACAATCTCATTTTTTTTTTATAAATCTTGAAAGTCAAGTCACCAAACTATTTTAATATTCACAAATAATTTTTTTACTTGAATTTCGAATATGTGACTTCCCACACAGAAAGCAATATATCTACTATTAGACCAAAAACTGATTCTCATGTAAATCACATATCAACATTTTATTTGACAAGAGTTAGAAAAATAGTTAATACAATTATATCTTCTCAAGATACAATACTTTGTTTTGTAGATGTTTATTATTTACTGTGTTTTCATTAGATAATCATAAATATAATTAAATTACAAAAGTTTCTCAATGATACACAGATTTCTTAGCGGATATCTATTAACGTTGAAACTTCATAATTATATTTAATATTTTTTTAGTAAAAATCTATGTATGTATATATTCAAGTTTTGAATAAAAAATAATCTGAATATTGATATATAACTTAGAGTAGAACTAATAGGGTGTTTCTAAGTTCATTAAGTCTATTTGTGAACTCAATTCTAAAATATATCAGAATGATTTCAAATGACGAATTTGAACTGTTGAAATCCATCTATCTTATGGATAATGTATCTAAATACAAAGTTTTTAAATTTTTGAATAATTTTGTATAGAGTCAAGTGGTAAAGAGACGTTCAAAAAATGAATCCATTAAAATTAATTTATAAAGTTTATAATTTTGACCGCTGACTTTATACTAAATTAATTTGAAAGTTTAAATTTTTTGTATGTAGACGCATCACTTATAAAATAGATGTGTTTCAACAGTTCAAATTTGTCATTTAAAATTAATCTGATAAATTTTAGAATTGAGTTCACAAAAAAAAAATTAACTTAAGAACACACTAGTTATACTTTAAGGTATATATCAATATTCAGTTTATTTTTTTATTCAAAATTTGTATATATAGATAAGGAAGTTTCAACGTTAATAGATATCCGCTAAGAAATCTGTGTATCCCTAGTTCTATTCTGTAAGAGTTATACTTTGCTAAAATATCAATGAGTGAGTCTATGGTACTATGCATATTACGATTTGGCACCGTGCTACGGCTCTATATTCGAGTTTTCAAATTCTAACGGTCGATCCGAACCGTTCATCTTGTTCTCCATATTAATATGTGTTTGGAGACCAAATTTTACATTTTTTGAAATTTTTCTACTATTTTTTTAGATTTATTGAAAATCACTGTTTTTGGATGGTCCAGAATTTTCAAATCAAGTGATTTTCTAAATATCTAAAAAAATAGTAAAAAAATTTTCAAAAAATGTAAAATTTGGTCTCCAAACACATATTAATATGGAGAACAAGATGAACGGTTCAGATCGACCGTTAGAATTTGAAAACTCAAATATAGAGCTGTAGCACGGTAACAACCCGTAATATGCATAGTACCATAGACTCACTCAATATCAATTATCACATAAGCTCGTGCCAAACTTAATCCGAAACATCACGGTAGACCAGGTGTAGTAATTAGTACTTATCCTATTGTTGACCACTTGGCCTCCGGCCTATTTTGAGATGGGAATGCTGAGTAATTCTTCCGGTCACCGTCACGTGCTTTTTAATTACCTTTTTCAACTTATTCATATTCAAAAATAAATGACAAATTATGTCTATTTTTAAATTTCTAATACATTTTTTAGAAATATGTACTATTCGGATAAAGATAATTAAAATGCAAAACCATATCAGTATCATTATCCACACGAATATTTAAATATCAGATATCCATATCTAAGTTTATAAATACGGATCGAATATTATCCATATTGTTTTCACCTCTAATTCATATTAAAAAAATAAATGACGAATTATGTCTATTCTAAATTTCTAATACATTTTTTAGAAATATATCCGCCTCAACTGGTACATTTATTTTATTATTGTTATAATATATGTGGTGTTAGTTTGGAAAGTTCTACACCGTAAGTCATAAGTTACTGTAGAGCTCAATATTTTCTACGATACTTTTATCATTGCTCTCTCAGTCATTTTTTTCTCACGAAACAAAGTAGCAAATAATCTATAATAGTTATCATTTTTTTGCCATATGTTATTAGCACACAATGCTCTTAGTCAATCAGTGATCCATATGAAAAACATGTAGGATTTTATAATTAGTATTATGTGATTAGAGATATGTGACAACAGTGGAATTGAGGATAAACAAGAGAGAGCTTGTTCAGCAAGATTGAAAATGTGGATTGAACACAATTCCTTCTAGTTTGAATTTTTATTCTTGTCATAATTATTAAATAGATATTCCACCTCAATTTTTTATTTTATTTAATTGAAAACATTGATAGATCATTCGCTCTTGTCCAGCACTACCTAAATGAAAATCATCTATTTTCATTCTAAAATGGCATCAACCTCTTCATCCCTCTAAACAGTTCCAAAATTAAATAGATATTACTATTTTACCAGTATACAGAGTGCTAAATAAATATTTTTACATATCTTTTTTTTTTTAAATATTAACAGAGCTATCAGAAAAAATAGAAAAGAAAAATTACAACTGACATCTAATTTTTAACATTCCCACTTTATGGTATAGAAAACTACTACTCTCTTAGCAACTAACGACCCAGATTAATCCTAGCCGGGTCAAACTCAATCGAGTGCTTATGAAAACGATAGAAGTCTGTTTTGAAATTCGTGCCAAGTTAAAACATACCTAATTATTTTCAGTCACATCTAATTGTTTTCAGTCAGCTATTGCACAGGATGTGAATTCGTTGTGTGAAAGGGGGAGACCGAATTAACTAAGGCATGTTCGGCGGTATAAGGAGAAAAGGGAAGGTACAGAACTTTAAAATTTTTGAACTGAAAATTATTGTTCACGTGGAAAAAAAAAATTCAGTTTGAGTGAATTTTTTTTTTCACGTAAATAGTAATTTCGTTGCTACAGCTGAGCAAGCCCTAAATTTTTTGTCAACGACAAATTTTTTGATTCAATCCTTACTGTTTTGAAATAAAAGTGAAATCAATTTATTTTTTCAAAAAAATATTTTTTTAGTTTTCTAAAAGAAAAAAAAATGTTCTGGCCTCCAGGTAAGAATAAATAAACTTTATGGACTATGGTCCCAGCATCAATATTCGCGCTTGGCCATTGATTGGCACATTACAGCTGAGTCAGCAGTGTTTTTCTATTTATTATTATATTATAAGCTGTGCATGCTCGGTTGCTGCGTCGCAGCAATAACTTAATTGTTTCCCAAATATGTGTGGCCATGGTGGATTGCTCTGTGGGTCACATATTTGACCATTATAAAACTGACACGTGAAAAGCGAGCGTGGCAATGACTAGACGTAGCGATCTCTCCGGAAAAAAATGTTCTGTTCTGTTGTTTCAGTTTTGTGGCTTTTTCAATTTTGTGTAATAACTGGGACCGGTCGGTGGCAGTGGACAAAACAGAGAATGAGACTCAATTGATTTTTATTTTTTTAAAATATATTTATATATAATTTAGAGTAAAATAATTTGATATTGTCAAATTAATCTCTATTTTTTTGTAGAATTTCTTTTGTTTGATTTTCATAGTTCGAAACTTTGGCTTCGTTTTTAGAACCAATGCCTTATTATTTATTTATTTACCTTTTCAGATAAAAATAAAGTGAAGTTCCGTAATTTTAAATATTTATAGGAAAGTTTTCAATCGAATGATCTTTCAAAAAAAAAAAAAACGCTGTCTTGGTCAGTTTTTATTTTTTTACTTTTAATGACTTAAAATATTTTCTTAAAAAGTACAATTGTAATATGGTAGATTTGAGATTTTGTATGCTGAATATTATGGACTGAAAAGGTCAAGAAATAGTGAAATATCCGATTTCTAATACTATATTTCCTACCTTATTACATAAAAAATAAAATAATCCGATTTGTAAATTAGGTGTGACTTGTGACTAACCAAAAAGAAAAGAGGAAAGCTGGATATTGATTCCTCAACCCCTCCACGTCAGGAATTCATATCTTCTGCATTAACTCAAATTTTGAGTTAAAATGTATACCGTCCGATTGAGATCTGTACTAATATTAAAGGGCCCAGTGCGTTATAGGCTTGGGCCGGATTGGCCCGAATTCTAATTGTACGGTTCAGAAATTAACTCAAACGGTACATTAATGCAGAGGATACGTGTCCCCACGTCAGGACCTCTTTTGGATGGATCAGACTCGGAAGGAATAAACTTTATTTTTTTTTCTTTGATCATTAAATACAGGTTCGTGGTCTCCTGGGCCAGCCGCCCAGCCCAATGTAACAAAATAAAATATGATTTCTTCCAAGTTCCAACTATAAGTATAGAACTCACGATATTGTCTTGCATACACAATTCTGACATTACAAAGGGATCTGATGAGATGTTAAATATTTTTGTTTTACGTATTTTTCATCCCTCTTCTTAATTATTGCTTCTTCTTTTTTCAAAGAAAAGGCGGCATAAATATATCATTAACTTACAATTAATCATAGCTTGTATTCATTGTACTTTTTGTTTATGCAAATGGATATGGCCTTGATAGGACCATGTACCAAAAGACCCTATAAACTATTTATGGACCAAGCATCAAATTTGTTAGGCAAGTTCGCTCAGAAGCCTGCTCAGGAAGCTCATTCGGCAAGCTCACTCAACAGACTCATTCGAAATGTCCGTATTATATCGTAACTGATCTACCGACTTATAAATACCTCCAAACTCACTGAACTCAGGGTCCACAAATCAGCAATACAAGAAAGAGTCGCGTACCTTACCGAATCTTCACCTCGATAACATTGAGCACACATTAAACACACACAACCTAGTCTCATTCAAAATAGGATGTGTCTTGACCATCTACGCCCTAATCATCTCATAGATAGGACGTATTAGGACCTACACAAAAATTAATAAACCATAAGGTTCTTCTCGGCCCCATCTGGATGTTTCTCTTTTCTGTTCACAAAATTGTATTAGACCCCAGACACTTAGAAATAATATTTTTTTTCCTCTTCTCATTATATGTTTTCCACCTGGCCAGATGGAGACGAACCGTGCATGCAACTTCTTTTTTGTAATTAAGATGCACATGAATCATCAATTAGCCAACTAATTGCTCTAACAACTTAAATTATTGGAGTTGTTATTATTATTTTTTAACACTATTTTTTATGTAGTTTATTAACAGATCTAACACGAACAAATTTATTAACAAAATTTATTTTATAATTCGCAAAATTTGATAACGTCATTTAATTAACCAACGTATTGCTCTAAAACCAGTGGCGTAGCCAGGATTTTCATCAGGGGTAGGCAAAATAAATTATTATTATATTAATTATTATTATTTTATTTTATTTAAATTATTAAATTATAAAATATTATTAAATAATTTTCATTGGAAGCGGAATCAGTAATTAACTATTAATTAAAATCGAGAAAATCGGTAGAAATCCACCGAATTAGATCGAAAACTCGATTTTTTTGAAAGTTTACTTTGAAGCATAGTTCACAAGACTCTTCTATTAAAATTCAACTCATTTTGAATAGTTAAACATAATAAAAATAATTTATTGCATTATATTAAATTTCAGTGTATTACTTTATAAAACATTTTAGTCTATTCATTTCACAAAAAATAACAAATTTATTGTAGTCTCACTATCATATCATTCTTATTAACCTTCTTCTTGTCGGAATATTTCAAAATAGATAGATGAACGACTACCAAAATTGTAACGACTTGGCCAATTTCACTAATCGAGAGTTTTGACTCAATCAATAATAGACAAAACTCAAATCCAAACCAACTATATATAGACTTGATACCGTATTTCAAAATCCAGGGGTAGGCGACTGCCTACCCCTGGATATAGGTGGCTCCGCCACTGTCTAAAACACAAGGCGTATGAGAGCATCTATATTACATTATTACCTCTCTATTTTCGATTGCAAATCTAACGTGATAAAAAAAAAGTTCCAGTTGCTGAAATGTACGCGCGAGAGTAGTTCCATTAATAACAAGCTTCCTTCTAAAGAAAACGATTTCAAAAAATAATGTCGGCTAAGAAATCGATTATGATTCTAACAAAGCAACTCTAGTTGAGTAAATTAGATTGGCACAAAATGAGACCAACCCTATTGACACAAACAATTTACCAATAGCAATTGGAGTTTGCTACCAACTGAAAACATACTGTGTCAATTTATAACCAATATTGTATATCGCTACGGTTATGAAAGCGCAAATTAATCAAAATGATAACACGGTAATTCTGAAAGAACAAACAAATTAAGCCTAGCGAAAACAAACAAAAAGAAATTAAAAGAAGAACAAATTAGAATCAACTAAATTGATTCATCTCAAAGTTTTTTTGCTTGATGATATTATACCATCACTCATCAGTCATCACGCTTGAACTTCTCAAGCACTTTCTGATGCAATTTTCTTTGGCCTTCATCCATTTTCGATGTATCTAGTTGCCTGATTTTTTCTTCGTAAGACTTATTTTTTCTCTCAATCTGTTCTTTTAGGAATCTTATCTCTAATTCAATTTTGCGTTGTCGATCCTCAGCTTCCTTCAAGTTTTCCAGTTGTACCTTTGTGGACACTTCATTTTGTTTGCTCGTACGCTTGGAAGCTTTCCTTCTTTGAAGTCGAGAAGTCAATAATGTATCAGAATCTTCATCAGAAGTTCTGTCATTTGCATAGTATTCGTCGGATATGTTACTTTCATTTCGATTGGGACCTTTACGTTTAGTTGAATCGACTTTGGTATTTCCCTCTTGGTCGTAGTCTTCTTGTTGTTCTAGCAATTGAATATATTCTCGACTATATTTGGCGCTTTTAACGTCAAAAAGGTCTTCTATAATATACCCTGACATTATTATACAATAATCCATGATATCGTCGTCCGATGAATCAGAAGAATAGCTCATACCTGCATGTAAGTAAATAAATTAATAGCAAAGAGCTTATTTAAGATATAAAGTTACAATTAAAAATAATGATAATGAACAAAGTACCTAAAGAATAAGATGGAACTCCTACAACCCTTTAGATATATCTAATGGACGTGGACATAGAATTATTTTTTAACATTCTCAAAAAAATTTAACAAGAAGCATAATTTATAATGATCTAATAAGATCTATATATGTTATTCTAAAATTACGCTTTTCATGGTGCATTTATTTTTAATTCATTTTTATTATAAGATTTTTTTTTTAACTCCATAATTATTTTTGTGTGCTACAAACAAATTTGAAGTGTAAATAAAAACTGCAAGCATGAAACCAAAAACAAATTAATAAAATTTAGTAATGTAATTTTTAGTCAAGTTAAACTGAATTTTCATTATGAGGAATTTCAAGCAGTAAATTATTATGAAATTAATCTTAATAGAAAAAAATTAAGTGTCCAAAAAATAAATAATAATGTGTCATTGGTACTAATTAAGTCATGTCATCTAAAAAGTTCTTTGGTTGTACGAAACATATTCAGGAACGGAAGAAAATTGGGAAATAAATTTGCTGTTATTCTCGACGAATAACAGGAACCTGTTATTCTGATTCTAACCATTTATCTTTGTTGAGATTCGTGTATGACAAACTTGCTTTTTCGAAATTCGCGTATGGAAAAGTTTGAACGATTGAGATCGGAATAACAGTGAATAACATGTTCTTGATATTCCTTGAGAATAAAAACAGATTTACTTCCAGAATATTGGTTTTAAGTGATGATGATAAAAAAAATAAAACATAAAATAAAAGTTATATTATAGATTGAAGAAGAAAAGTTTTGAGAAAAATTGTCGTTAGTCTAAAAGCATCTAATCTCTAAAACTATTAGAGTTTTTAAATAACTATTAACTACTTTTTAAAATTAAAGACTCGAGTTTTTAAATATTTATATTCTTGAAATTAATTTTAGAGTTTCTAATAATCCACATAAGCAATAAATTAAAATTGAAAGAATTATTTTCTGTTGAAATCTATTAATTATGTCTCTTTCCCCGCCGTTCCTTTTCCCTTCTCTTTTCGTCTTTTCTCTAATCTTTGAGCTTTGTTGAACAATATCTAAATGAAGCTAATTTCTCTTCCCTTTATCAAGGACATGACCATCGTACTATATAGATCGTATTAAATAAGTAATGTTAGTTTCCTTTACTGTTGCATTGTGGCCTTTGAAGTTAAATATTACCATTAGTTTAAACAACAACATATAAGTAATGGATGAACAATAAAACACTGAAACATGTCACAATATATGTGAGAAATATCACCATCACAAAGTTCAATATTATAGCAAAATATGAGTACTTGACAACAAAACTATAAGGGATTATATCAATGTAAAAACCTGAAACTATAAAATCCCTTAATTTTTGTCAACACATGAATATTTGAGTTATAAGTACAACAAATTAATCAATATCCTCCCCTTTGAAATGGTTCCATATCTCATCGACCAAGTCCACTTTGAGTTGCTGATTGGTCGAACTATTTAGAATTCATGCATGATTTTGTAAATACTCTTGATATTCACAAAGATGATCTCGAGAAAATTCCGACCTTGATACCGAAAACTTGATCATTTGTATAATCATAATTTATAGTGTATTTGCCTCTTTCATTCTCCATAATCATATTATGCATTACCACACAAGCTCTCATAATTTGTCATATGGTTCTCTTAGACCACATGCGTGTTGGACCTCTAATTATTGTGAAACGTGCTTGAAGCACACCGAATGTTATCTCCACATCTTTTCTAGCAGATTCTTGGTGTGTTGCGAACATTTGTCTCTATGTGGTTAAGGGATTGATTTCACAAAGGTTGCCCAACTAGGATATATACCATATGTGAGGTAATAATCCAAGTTGCAATAATTTCCATTCATTTGGAAGTTCAACTTCGGAGCTATACCTTCTAAGATCTCATGAAAAAATGGAGAACGGTCTAACACATAGATGTCATTCAATGTGCCTGGAATACCAAAAAAGGCATATCATATCCATAAATCTTGTGATGCAACAGCCTCAAGCATAATAGTTGGAGTCTTATGATCTCCTCTAATATATTGGTTATGCCATGCAACCGAACAATTCTTCCATTCCCAATGCATATAGTCAACACTACCTAACATACCTGGAAAACCTCGATGTTCTCCAATGTGAAGTAATCGTTCAAGATCTTCTGCATTTGGCATTCGCAAATACTCCTCACTAAATACATATATAATAGCCCGTACAAATCTCTTCACACATTTTATTGTGGTGCTTTTCCCAATTCGAAGATATTCATTCACATAGTTTGCAAGAACACCATATGCCAAGATTCGTATTGTTGTTGTACACTTCTGTAAGGGTGAAAGACTCTGTCTACCTATCGCATCTCGTTTTATCTGAAAATAAGAATCATGTGAAGTAACATCCTCAAATGTACGTAGAAATAAAGCTTGTGTCATCCTAAAACGACGACGAAAAAATTCTTCATTGTATTTGGAGTTTTCCGAGAAATAATCATTATATAAATTTTGGTGTGCTACTTCACACCCCTCTCAATATACAATCGTGATTTTTTTTTTATTTCTGCAAGGATTAGGAGTCTTCTACATCCAACATTTTCAATGTATTCTCAACTTGATTTGGCACCCTTATCCTCAAAGAGTTGTTATGCAATATATTCTAAGATCTTTAGAAGTTTGTCAATATCGATTGGAGAATCATCATCTGAATCATAGTTCATCCCCGCAAGCAAGTTAATTACTAACTAAGATTTTATTCAAGAATAAAGAATTACAATGTAGAGTTAATTGTAAAAACAATAGTATTTGAGAAAAAGACGAAGTTTTAATAATCAATTGATGAATGGTCTGGTAATAAGATATTAATTTAAGCACTCCAAAAACCAAATAAAAAAAATAATATCTCATTTTAACACCCTTTATATAATCAGTATCTTAGCAAAAGCAGTGATGACCAATAATAGATTATTTTCATAAATATACAATCATATTAATAGAAGAATCCAAATAATACACAATTGTTGTTGGTTAGCATTATTCTTCTTTCAAAAATATCATATTCTCAACAATAATTTATTTGGGAGAAAAAAAATTAGTGAAAAATAGAATACAGAAACAAAATCATTAAAAATATTCTAATCTCGGCATTGAAATAATGATATTATCAAATGTCCTAAGTTAGTGGTCAAATTTCATTATAAATACATCTAAGATTGAATGTTTTGTACACATTCTTTTTTTAGTATTATTTATTTTTGAAATCTTGGTCCTTTTGTCAACTCCTTCCTCGTTAAATTTTAATTCAATGGACCTCAATCACCCTATGTACATTCTCGGCCATTTTAACTTCTTCCTTTTTTATGTATTACTCTTAGAAACTTCTTTTTTTGTCTTTTGTATTACTCGCAAAAACTTCCTTTTGTACATAGGGCGATTGAGATCCATTAAATTAAAACTTAGCAGGGACCGAGTTGACAAAAGGGCTGAAATTTGAAAATAAATAACACTAAAAAAAAGATGTGTACAAAACATTCAATCTTAGATGCATTTATAATGAAATTTAACCATTAACTTAGGATATTTTATAATATCAACATGCCAGTGCCGAGATTATAATATTTTTAATGATTTTGTTTCCGTATTCTATTTTCCACTAATTTTTTTCCCCCAAATAGATTATTGTTGAGAATATGATATTTTTAAAAGAACTTGACAATTCTTAAGAATAGTGCTAACCAACAACGATTGTCTATTTTTTGGATTCTTTTATTAATATGATTGTATATTTATGAAAATAATATATTATTGGTCATCACTGCTAGTGCTAAGATACTGAAATATATATAGGTGTTAAAATGAGATATTATTTTTTATTTGGTTTTTCTAGTGCTTAAATTAATATCTTATTACCATACCATTCATCAATTGATCATTAAAACTTAATCTTCTTTCTCAAGTATTATTCTCTTTACTATTAGCTCTAAATTGTAATTCATTTCTCTTGAATAAAATCTTTATTAATAATTAACTTACATACGTGAATGAACTATGATTCGGATGATGATTCTTTAATCGATATTGACATACTTCTAAAGATCTCGGAGTATATTGCTGAACAACTCTTTGACGATAAGGATGCCAAATTAAGTCGATAATACATTGAAATGTTGGATGCAGAAGACTCCTCATCCTTGCAGCAATAAAAAAAACCACCATTGTATATTGAGAGTGGGCTTGAAGCAACACACTAAGATTTATATAATGATTATTTCTCGAAAAACTCCAAATACAATGAAGAGTTTTTTCGTCGTAGGTTTAGGATGACATAGACTTTATTTTTACATATAGTTGAGGGTGTTACTTCACATGATTCTTATTTTCAGATAAAGTGAGATGCAACAAGTAGACATAGCCTTTCACCCTTACAGAAGTGTATAGCAGCAATACGAATGTTGGCATATGGTGTTGCTACAAACTGTGGATGAATTACTTCAAATTGGCAAAAGCACCACAATAAAATGTGTGAAGAGATTTGTACGGGCTGTTATATATGTATTTGGTGAGGAGTATTTGCAAAGGCCAAATGCAGAAGATCTTGAAGAATTACTTGACATAGGAGAACATCGAGGTTTTCTAGATATGTTAAGTAATGTTGACTGTATGAATTGGAAATGGAAGAATTGTTTCGGTTGCATGGCACAACCAACATGCCAGAGAAGATCACAAGACTTCAACTTGAGTATGTTGCATCACAAGATTTATGGATATGACATTTTTTTTTTCTAGGCACATTGAATGACATCAATGTGTTAGATCATTCTCCACTTTTTCATGAGGTCTTAGAAGGTATAGCCCCGAAGGTGAACTTCCAAGTGAATGGAAATAATTACAACTTGGGTTATTACCTCACAGATGGTATATATCCTAATTGGACGACCGTCGTGAAGTCAATCTCTTTACCACACAGACAAATGTTCGCAACACACCAAGAATATGTTAGGAAAGATGTGGAGAGAGCCTTTGGGGTGCTTCAAGCATGTTTTGCCATCATTAAAGGTCCAGCACGCATGTGGTCTAAGAGAAACATAGGACAAATTATGAGAGCTTCTATGATAATACATAATATGACTGTGGAGGATGAAAGAGGTAGATACACTAGAAATTTTGATTATATAGATGATCAAGTTAAGTTTACAGTATTAAGGTCGAAATTTTCTCGAGATCCTCATTGTGAATATCAAGAGTATTTACAAAATTATGCGAGAATTCTGAATAGTTCGACCAATCAACAACTCAAAGCGGACTTGGTTGAGGAGATATGGAATCATTTCAAAGGGGAGAATATTTATTAATTTGTTGTACTTATAACTCAAATATTTATATGTTGACCAATAATAAGGGACTTTATAATTTTAAGCATTTAAATTGTGATATAATCCCTCATAGCTTTGTTGTCAAATACTCAGATTTTGCTATAATGTTGAACTTTGTGAGGGTGATATTTCTCCTATATATTTTGATATGTTTCAGTGTTTTATTTTCATCCATTACTTATCTGTTGTTGTTTGAACTAATGGTAATATTAAACTTCAAAGGGTACAATGCAACAGTAAAGGAAACCAACATTATAGATTTAATGTGATTTATATAGTACGATGGTCATGTCCTTGATAAAAGGAAGAGAAATTGGCTTCATTTAGATATTGTTAACCTCAGCCCAAAGGTCAGAGAGTTTTTTTTTTTATTTGCGTTGAAATTTTGTTGGAGAGTCGAGTAGAAGACGGAAAGAGAAGGGAAAAGGAACAGCAAGGAAAGAGATAATTAATAGATTTCAATGGAAATTTTTTTTTTTCAATTTTAATTTATTGTGATGTAGGTTATTAGAAACTCTAAAATTAGTTTCAGAGATATAAACATTTAGAAACTCCAGGGCCTTACATATCTAAAAAGTAGTTAACAATTACTTAAGAGCTCTAAAAAGTAGTTAACAATTATTTAAAAACTGTAATAGTTTTAGGAATGTAGATGCTCTTATTAAGAAATTATTGAGCAAAATTGCTAAATAAGAAATCCATCTATATCTCTCAAATTTGTTTAAAAACTGTCACATCAGATTAGAAACTATAATAGTTTCAGGAATATAGATGCTCTAACACCATTTAACCATGGTTCAGAAAATTATGCTCTCGTTAGATCGGTGGATGAGAGGAAGCAGGAAGATTGGAGACCATGATATGCCTACTTCTAAGAGGACTCTTATACCTAACGAAATTCTCTCTTCGCAAGGCCAAAGCTATTTCATTGAATGATTAAGGCCATAAGAGAGTCAATTCTCTTAAACTGTTAGTAATTGTGGAGAATGTTTATCTCATTGATAATATTAATGCAACCTAATTGAACAAAATCACTCAGTCACAGTCAGTTTGATTTCCTTTGTTCTCATGCACTACAAAGTTTGAGCTCTTTCATAGTCCGTTTCCCCTTAAGTAACTCAAAATTTGAGTTTAGAATTCATGGGCTCCTTTAATATTCGTACAGGTTCTGATTGGATGGTCTAGATCCAAACTCAAAGTTTGAGTTACTTCAGCATATCCGAATTCCCCCCCCTCCAAATATGTTTGCTCATGTAATTTGTTTGAGAGGAAAAATATATAAAAAGTACAAAAGATGATTGAAGAATTAACATGCCAAACGAGAAAGACAACAGAGTCAATCCAACAAACTCTTTGTGTAAACATGTATCAAGAGCTCTTGGATTTAATAGGGGTGCAATTTAAAATTGAAATGCGCACCTCGTTTCTTTTGTGTGATTGATCAATGTGGACGGTGAATTTTATTGATCAGTGATGAATATTGTGTGTGATTGTAGTAGTGGATAAGTTGCTACTTGTGCTTTTATATTAGCGGACACAGCTGTCAGTACAATTCAGGTGTTTTTTAGCCGATGGTTCTTTGATCTTGTCTCGACTCAAGTTATAACTATAGAAACAATCATGACGGTTATTAAACCGTTGGTACATATCCATGATACCAATATAGAGTAACAAAAGTTAAGAGAAGTGTAGAGAAGTGTTTGTTCTTGAATTAGATTTAAGATAGAATTTACCTGTAGATGTGTAGAGAAGTGTTTGCTCTTGAGTCGAGAAAAATTGTCGGAATTACACAGCAATACCAATTGTGTTCTTATTGAAACTCTGCAAATCAGTGTGCTAGCACCATGAAAATAGAAGCCTCCTTGTAGGTTTTCAGAATTTCTCTCTTTTCTTTTTCTCACAGCTATAGTAAAGATGGTTAAGGTTTGTACAGTGTATAGGCACAAGTGGTGTGGTATGGATTCATCCGTCCCACCTCTTATAAAGAATTTTCCAGGCGATTTTCTAAATTTGCAGGCTTTATAAATAACAAAGCGGGAATGAAGAGAGTTGATTCTCAGTTTAGGTCGATCCATATCTAATTTGACACATTCTGAATTTAGGATGTGAATTATCTAAATCCGTTGTAATCAATTCTTGTGTGCAAACTGATGGGATTATGCAAATATTGGTACCAAGGAGTCGCACAACTCATGTAAATAATTGTTTGTAATCAACTGTTGTTAATATAAATATAGGAGCATGTCTCCTATTCTATTTAAAATATATATATATATATATTTATATATATATATATATATATATCATAAGTAGTCCCTAACGGGACACTATGACTACTCTAAACTTAACTTCCGGAATAAATAGCAATCTGCTGGTTCAACTAGACACGCAACACCTGGATGAGCAGGAATTCATGTCACCTAATGTAACTAAAATTTTGAATTTAAATCCGGACCGTCAGTTCTAATTTTGGCACGAATATTAAGAAAAATCATGTGCATGCTACCTCGGATTTACGAATCTAAACAAAAAATCTTTGAGTTACTTCAAAGGATCCGGACTCGGTGAGCAGTACCTGGAAATCGAAAATTTTCGGTTCGCTAAAACTTGCCCCCATCTATGAGCTTGGTCGGTGGCGACAATCGGATGGACAGCCTCGTCGTGTCTTTCCAGAAAAAACTGACTTTGTAGTTCACACAATAATTTTCAACAACATAATATTAGAAAATGCAGGTTCATTTATTTGTATTTCGTCGAAAAATGACCGGGAGATGTAAAATAACTCGTAAACAGGCTCACATCACCGAGTTTTTTTTAAAATATCCAAATTTATTAATATTTTATTATAAATAACCAGAAATTTGGAAAAATTATATTTTTGCCCAAACCGTATGAAAATTTTACGGTTTGAAATTTTTTTTTTTTTTTTTAGCCCAACTTTGCACCTCTGGTTAACATATCAAAACACCTTCAAAAATCATAAAAATTTACCGACATGCATTGTTGACTTCATAGAATAAGACTGTAAAGTTTCATACAAAATCTCAAAACAGATCGTGAGATATCGGCTCTCAAAAATTGCCCGAACTGCTGAAAGAGTGTTTCTGAGCCCAAATTTGCACCTCTGGTTAACATATCAAAACACCTTCAAAAATCATAAAAATTTACCGACATGCATTGTTGACTTCATAGAATAAGGCTGTAAAGTTTCATACAAAATCTCAAAACAGATCGTGAGACATCGGCTCTCAAAAATTGCCCGAACTGCTGAAATAGTATTTCTGAGCCCAACTTTGCACCTATGGTTAACATATCAAAACACCTTCAAAAATCATGAAAATTTACCGACATGCATTGTTGACTTCATAGAATAAGACTGTGAAGTTTCATACAAAATCTCAAAACAGATCGTGAAATATCGGCTCTCAAAAATTGCCCGAACTGCTGAAAGAGTATTTCTGAGCTCAACTTTTCATGATTTCTGAGCCCAACTTAATCAAGAATGTATGTCGGTAAATTTTCATGATTTTTGAAGGTGTTTTGATATGTTAATCAGCGGTGCAAATTTGGGCTCAGAAGCACTCTTTCAGCAGTTCGGGCAATTTTTGAGAGCCGATATCGCACGATTTGTTTTGAAATTTTGTATGAAACTTCACAGTCTTATTCTATGAAGTCAACAATGCATGTCGGTAAATTTTTATGATTTTTGAAAGTGTTTTGATATGTTAACCATAGGTGCAAAGTTGGGCTCAGAAACACTCTTTCAGCAGTTCGGGCAATTTTTGAGAGCCAATATCTCACGATCTGTTTTGACATTTTGTATGAAACTTCACAGCCTTATTCTATGAAGTCAACAATGCATGTCGGTAAATTTTCATGATTTTTGAAGGTGTTTTGATATATTAACCAGAGGTGCAAAGTTGGGCTAAAAAAAAAAAAAATTTCAAACCGTAAGGAAATCTTACGGTTTGAATTTTTAATTCAAACCGTAAAATTTCCTTACGGTTTGGGCAAAAATATAATTTTGCCAAACTTCTGATTATTTATAATAAAATATTAATAAATTTGGGTATTTTTAAAAAACTCGGCTCACATCAGCTCTCATAATTATAGTAATGCTTTAAGTTATGGTGCCTTCATAAGTTCCCAACTATAGCAGCATCTTGGAATTCGGTCGTAACCCGCTAAATTCAGAGTGCGTATCCTCTGAGATATCTCATATTTTGCATGACCGACGTGTCCAGTGCCTATTCGGAGGTAACGTAGAGGGCCAGTATTATTTGAGCTTTGAGATTCGCACAAAACGTATTGCAACGGTTGAGATTTTCCAAAAAGTCACGCAAAATATGAGATATCTCAGAGGATGCGAATTCCTAAATCTTTTTGAAAAAAAAAAAGTATCAAAAATTCAAATTTTTGGTTTTCACGAGTTACTGCATTTATTCTAGTACAAACATTTCTTTTCTTTTTTTTTTTTTGTCATTCAAGGCCCGTAGGCAGTATTACAGAGATAAATCATCGTACAAGTCAGCATTGCACATTGCCATTTAAAATAGAAACCTTCAGCATGATTAAGGAAAACAAGGTAACATATGGTCGGTACAGTCCCAACCATTTAACCTTCCTTTTTTTGCTAAGTTGTCGGCCATTTCATTCTCACTTCGCTGCACATGAACACACACCAACGACTTGTTATCTCTTAGCAAACTCCAGATATCCAAGATTTCATCAAAAGCCCTCCAATCAGCTGCCAAGGGGGGGTGCTGACTAGTGCATATCTCTACCAGCGACAAACAGTCTGTGAAGAACGAACACTCCTTTATCCCGAGTCCGAGCACGAGTGAAATAGCTTCTTTTAAAGCTGCAGCTTCTACTTGCAAGGGGCAGCAACCTCTAACAGCTTTTGATTTATAAACTATCAATTCATCCTTGTACCAAACCACCAGACCAATGCCGCCCCACCATCCCTCCATCCAAGAGCCATCAGAGAAGCATTTATAGTCACTGTCAGCTACTGGTAAGGATGTTTGCACCCTACCTGACACGGGACCCGACCCGCGTGCTGTACCCGTATTAGATTCCCACTGAATTGCATTTAAATATTTCAAGAACTGATCAAAATTCGGTTGCTTTCCTGCATATGCGCGATCATTTCTGCAACGCCACAACGCCCATGCCGAATTGACAAACACTAACCATTGGTCATCATCAAGACTATCTGACACCTCTTGCAAAATCTGCTCTAATCTGCCCTGGAGATTATCTATTCTGATGCTCAAAGGACCCGCAAATAGACATGCTCTCGAGAAGGGGCACAAAAGCAGCAAATGGAGCGCATCTTCTACTTGCCCACCACATGTAGCATAGCATGGGCTGTGGTTTGGGAACCTACGATTCAAAAAAGAGGCCAGAGGTAGTGCCCCGTGCAACAGCTTCCAAAGAAATAGTCGGATCCTAGGAAGCACATCCCCTCTTTGCCAAACCGTCAACCAAAGCCCTTTGCTCACTACACTCGCATTCTGATTCGGTCCCTTCAGAAAATGATAGCCTGCTTTGACTGAATATGTCCCATTGCTTGAGAGTTTGAACAAGAAGCGATCCTCAGAATTTCCTGGTTTGGGGGGCTCTACATTTGAAAGGATCTCCATGCTACCAGAATAACCAAACAATTGAACCAACAAGTCCAAATTCCAACTTCCTGTTTGTGTATCCAGCAACTCACTAATATGCATACTTCTCTGTCCCTCATCCCTCGGCCTGAACAACAAAGCTCCTTTAAACCAGGGTTGGGCAAACACTGAGCATAACTCCCCGTTCCCCAAACTCCAGCTCATACACGCCTCAAAAGACCCCCTTAAGTTCATCAAGCTTCTCCAAAAAGACGTGCATCTATAGGTTCGTTTACTCTGCCACAAATCACTCCTAGTCAAATATTTTGCCTTCACAATTTGAACCCACAAAGCCTCAGAACCCGAAGCAATTCTCCATAGAAATTTTGCAAGTAGAGCTTCGTTCATTTTGTCAAGATCTCGAATCCCAAGCCCGCCTTCATCTAGCGGCACTGTAATTTTGTCCCATGCAACATAAGCCAAAAACCGCTGCCTGCCCACCTTGCCCCAAAAAAATCTTCGAATAATTGAAGTAATTTCATTTATCACTGATTTCGGTATTCTAGTGGTCGCCATGTAATAGATTGGTAGTGCTTGCAAACTGAACGAATTAAGACCAATCTACCCGCATGAGACAGTAAGTTGCTCTTCCACATTTGAAGCTTTTTTGAGAATTTTTCAATTAGAAAATCAAAAGAGTGCCTACTGGTACCTATTGGAGCACCAAGGTAAGATGAGCACTCACTATTTGTAGGTACCATGAAAAAATCTGAAACCCACTCTCTATCTACTTGTTGAGTTGAAAAGCTAAACCATATCGAACTTTTATGTGGGCCCACCCTTTGCCCGGAAACATCTGAGAAATCTTGAATAGATTGCATAATTATTTGAGCTTCAGCTAAGGTAGCCGAACCAAAAACAAGCAAATCATCGGCGTAGAGGCAATCAGTTAGAGGCAAAGCAGACGGAGCAAGGCGTACCCCTCGCAGCTCCCTCGTGCTCACCCGATACGCTAAACCTCTAGACAGCACATCCATCCCCAGAATAAATATGTAAGGCGAAAGGGAGCAACCTTGCCGCAAACCACTATGCGGTTGTAGAAAACCATCACCTTTACCATTTAAAACAATAGTGAACCGAGCTGAAGTGATGCAGCCCAAAATCCATCTAGAGAAATTTGGGGGGAAATTGTAAATTGGTAATAGTGACTCAACAAAATCCCAATCCATCCGATCAAAAGCTTTTGATAGATCTAACTTCAAACAAAATTCCTTGTTCTTATAACTCGGCAAGCTAAAGGAATGTAACACCTCACGGAGCAAAATTACATTTTCCGAGATCTCACGACCCGGCAGGAATGCACTTTGGGCCCTAGAAATGCACTGACCAATATATGGTTTCAACCTCAATGTGAGAATTTTGGATATCAGTTTATAGAGCACATTGCAAACTGAAATGGGACGAAAATCCGCAACCTGAACTGCCTCATCTTTTTTTGGAATTAAAATAAGATTAGACCTTGCTATCTCAGGTTTCATGATTCCTGTAGCAAAAAAAGTACGTACCTCATTCATAACTGACGGCCCAAAGTGAGACCAATTCTCCTGAATAAGCCCCGCATTAAAGCCATCTGGACCAACGGCTTTATTAGGGCCCAAAGTCATCAGTGCTCTAAAAATTTCGGCTTCTGAAGGGGCAGTCTCAAGTGCGTTATGAGCCAGGGATGGAATGCCCACAACTTCATCAAAAATTTGTTGGGGGAACACACTCAGAACCGGCTTGACTTCAGTTTTCTTATATATCTCTTTGAAATGATTTACAAAAAGATCTCTAATACCCTTCTCATCTGAAACCCATCTCCCATCAGCACCTTGTAGGCTTCGAATTGAATTTCTCCGTTTTCTCGTAACTGCTGCCGCATGGAAAAACTGAGTATTATTATCCCCATAAAGAGCCCAATTTAGCCGAGCTCGCTGAGACCAATATCTTTCTTGCATTAGGAGCACTAGCTGATGTTCTACATTTAATTGCTTCTCCCTTTGAATAATTAAAACACTTGGAGGCTCGTTATTACAAACCTTCATTTCATCCTCAATTTTTCTCAACATCATATCAGGTGTCAGATCCTTTCTCAACCAAATCTTCACCTCATTTTTAAAAATTTTCCTAGTCTGACTCCAATCTGAGCCCCCTTCACTGCCCGCCTTTTGACAAACTTCACTAAAACCCTTTTTTAGGCCCCACCAATTTTCACACCTAAACTGTTTCTTCGATCGGATTGGCTTTGGTTTAGTACGAATGAGTATCGGCAAATGATCACTTCCAAAGCGTGGCAAGTGAAACACTGCCGATTCATTATATTTCATCATCCAAGAAACCGTACACATGGCTCTATCTAACCTTTGAGAAACGTTCGCCCCTCCCCCTTGCATATTTGACCAAGTGTATGCCGGTCCGTGGTAACCAAGATCCAGCAGGCCTACATGCCGAATCCAATCATTAAACAGTCTATTTGGGGTCCCTAACTCATTCGAGCCTCCTCGCTTTTCTTGCAAGGACCTAATTGCATTAAAATCTCCAAATAAACATGCATGTCCATCACACCTCTCAATAAAAGCCTCAATCCCATCCCATATTTTTGGATTTTGTACCCTTGAAGGGTCTCCATAAACTGCCACTAAACCCCACGGCTTAGAACCATCTTTATTTGACACTTCAGCAAAAATATAAAATTTATTAGAACAATAAATATTAACAATCACATCATCATTCCATAATAACCATAAACCCCCCGATCTACCATTCGAGGGGACTCCAAAAAAATTACACAAAGGCAAATCCGCAACCCTTTCCCTAGCCCTTTCTAAACAACACCTTGTATCAGATATAAACGCAATGGTGGCCTTTGTGCAACGAAGGTATCTGTTTAACGTGGATACTGTCTTGCCTCCGCTACCTTGACAGTTCCACGATATGATATTCATGGATGGGGTGCCGGCGCGTTATGCCCCGCCGACTTAGGCCTTTTAGTGAAAACCATAATCTCATCTTCTTTATGCAAAATCATTTGCCCTTCCCCAAAACTTGCTTGTTGTTCACCCGAATTCATTCCCATTTCAGAAAAAAATTGTTCATTCTCATTCACTGACTTCTCAAAAGACCTTTTATAACCGGTCTTAGTTGCTCCATTTTTAGAGACTGGACTAGCAGCAGTTGCATTTTTTTCCACACAGAAACCAGGAGCAAGAGCTGGATTCACCAACCACGCCCCTCTTTTTGGATCCAAAATATTTGACCCCTTGAATCTTTCTTCCTGACCCGGCTTTTTAAGTAGTAAAGCGAGCCTTGCATGGTCATGACACCCCGATATTTCATGCCCAATTCTACCACAGAACACACAGATACGAGAGATTTTCTCATATGAGCAATAGACAGTAATTTGGATTGTTTGATTTAAGGTCCATAATGCAAACCTTCAAATATTGTTAAGAATGCCAGAAACCTCAACATATATCAGATTAATTGGAGCTGAAGTGTTTACGAGCTTAATAAGAGGAAAGACTATATATGTGTGTCTCTGTGTGTGTGAATACGGGACTTTGACGACAAATCCAAAATTTAAAAAAAAAAATTAAAAAAGTTAAAAAAGTTAAAAAAAAAAAATGCAAGTCCGACTGATTCTTTTGGAAAACAAAACAAAATTATGTTTCTAAAAAAAGGGGGATATTAAAGAGTAAAGCTAGCATGCACTATACTCACTAAGAAAGCTTAGTTGAACACCACTTCAAAATCTATTAGATTGGCTTCAAACTATGAATTCAAACAGTTGAAACCGGTCTACTCCATGAGTGATGTGCGTAGATGCAAAATATTCAACGTTTCAAATTCATTTTAGTACAAAAGTCAATTATTCAAAAAATAATGAAAATTGAATGCATTAAAATAATTCATAAACCTTCATCTTTTTTTACCGCTTAACTCTATACTAAATAAATTTGAAAATTTTACAGGCTCAGGCATCACTCGTGAAGTAAATCGGTTTCAACGATATAGATTCGGTGTTTAAAATCAATCTGATAGATTTTAAAGTTATGCTCACCATGCCTTTTTGGTGAGCATAGTGCACGCTAATTTTACTCGATATTAAATTACTAATTAATAACCAATGGAATCTTACAGCTTTGCAATTGAGTTTGACCTGATTGGCTGGCCCGACCCAATCGTCCCTATAGTGGGTCGGGTATGGGTCCATGTCTTGATCTACTAGATGCCTAGATGGTTGACTCTTATCCGACCCACATATCTTTCAGATTTATCTCCAGAAATTAATAGAATAAATAGCTTCTCGTTAATATTAGACTGCGAAATAAGGACCCATCTTTAAACAGATGGATTGCCATCCTAATTGAAGTTGTGAACTCAAACACCAAAACAACGCCTTTTCA
This sequence comes from Carex rostrata, assembly GCF_964058835.1. Lineage (NCBI taxonomy): Eukaryota > Viridiplantae > Streptophyta > Magnoliopsida > Poales > Cyperaceae > Carex > Carex rostrata. The sequence goes on from NC_135926.1 coordinate 8,276,563, forward strand.
ACTTTTTTGAAAAGAATTCTGTTAGAACTAGTAAAGAATACAACAAATCAAAAGTTCTTAACCAAACAGAAGAAAGAAAAATAATCATAAGCACAGAAACACAAGTGTCGGACTTACAATCTAACTTAACACTCATCATGGGGAATTGTACGCACATCAGCTTGGAAGTGATGTTACTGGCAAGCCAGTATGAAAAGTACCATTTGATAGCTCTTGGCTTTCTAAAGGAGCACCCCTCTTTGATCGGTCCAGTGAAGTTGCCTGGTAAATACCTACAAAGAAAGTAATAACAAAAATAAGAGAACATAAAATTGAAATTTTTGTATTAGAATAGCGATTCAAATTTGATTAAATACCAGGAACAGTACTCATTTGGAACTCTGTACCAAAACCAGTCAAACTCAGTACTGTTCTTACCAGATTCGGAACTTCATACCAAAGAGCTTTATAGTAACTGGTCTTTGAAAGTTAAAATTATTAGTAATGTAAATTAAAAAGGAGAAAATCCATACCGAAGCCTAAGATTGCAGTACAAAGGAGGAAGCCAAACACAGAAAAATCGAAGCCATAGAGAATTTCCATCAGAATAATGCAACATGATGTGGCCATGAGATGCCTTGGAGAAGAGAAAACTATGTGCAACCTGCACCAAAAGTTTTTGAAACTTGTGTAATTCATACAAACATTAAATGTACTAAAGTGATTTTTCTTTAAGCTTGAAGGGCAAAATTATCAATAGGGAAAAAGAAAATGGCACCTTTCTTCAGCAAGATTGTCGATGTAGAAAACTAAAACAATTCCAAACAAAATTGTGCTCACATATGCCCAGCTAGGGAATTGAAACTTGACAATGCTATCCGACGCTGATCCCTATGGAAGATTAGCAGCATTTCAAATTAATAAATTACCCTGGTAACATAGGAACATTCTAAAAGAAGAAAACAAAGAAAACACAAGTACACAGAAACTCGTACTCACTAAGATAGTATCCCACATGGCAACAGGAAAAAGAAAGCATGTAGCTGATGCAATGGTTATAGCATGAAGTCTCCTCTTTAGCTGATTCTGTTCAAAATTTAGATTAAGCTGTAAGTTATTACCTTATTGCATTAGCACCCAAGGTGTGTCTTATCCGAACCTTTTATCCAGTATTTATTAATTACTTGTTTGCAGAAACTACTGTACAGTTAAGAATAGTGCAATGGAAAAGGCCTATTCCATTAAATTCTGACAAATTTACCGCAATTCCTATCAAGCTCATTCAATTATCAGTTAGGACAAATGTGATTGAATATACATCAAGAAGTGTAACTCCCTGTCCCGAGCCAGGAAAAAGGAGGGTTATGATAAGCGTGGTGAGCCAACGTAAATACAGCCTTTGTATGGAAATGAAACCCTCACGTTTCATTTCTAGCCTACCCCAACTTGTTTGGGACTAAAGGCTTGGTTGTTGTTGCTGTACACATCAAGAAGTATCTGTGGTTGATAGGTTCTATGTTCTGCTGACAAACTATATAGGAGGAAATTTTGTTGGGAAGGAGTTCACCATTTTTTTACTTGGTTGAACTTTTTCTATTGGCTGGGTGACAAACCAATCACTGTCAATACATATACGAGATATTTTAAGGTGCTAAAATGTGCAAATACATAAACACCAGATCCTCAAATACATATAAGCACAATTTTTTGCAATGTAGTCTCAATATATGTTTCATATCAAAGTTGGATCAGACATCGGATGTCTACAATGCATAACTGAAGATGCAAATTTTTACACAGAGAAGGTAAGAAAAATAACTAAACAAGAAAGCATCAGGATACCTTTAGAGAAATACGGCGAGCTATAACTCTCCTAAGAGCAGATAAAATACCAGCTGTCAGTGGTACTACCATCTCTTTCATTCCTACTGCTTTTGTCGGTAACTCGTCTTCTGCCACAAAGCTATCTATTTTTCATAGTCAAGGTTCATCATCTATTTGTGAAAATTGCTTTTCTATACCCATATGTTCGACATTTACCAAGTATCGCCTGAGAACAGTAAATAGAATTAACTTTTCATAGAAGAAACAGCATTCTTGTTGGAATTACAGAAAGAGCCAAATAGCTTTTAAAATCAGTGTTAGAATCCAGTTGACAATGAAATTAACTCGACAGTCATAAATGAGGTTTAAATTTGCAATATTAATTTTAGATGGTAGCTTTTGTACATCTTTTTAGAAATAGCCCTTAAAGAAAGGAACACACATTATATAGCCATTGATATTAAATTAGGTACTGGATGTAACATATCGCCTTTGAAGGCAGGTTGAAAAGATAAGGGAATAAAAGTTTTCACCAAAAGCTTTCAGACTGGTAAATATTATTTCTTTATTAAGCACCATTGATGATAAAACATTACAGGGGTTAATTATATCACAGCAGTATTCTTAACCCCTTTATTAATATTATGACTAAAAGCACTAATGCTAACAAACAGTAGTGCCTGATTCAAATTTCTTAAGTTCAGGCTCTTTTGCATATACTAAAACAAGCAGGGACTTTGCTATCTATAAATTATACAGGATTCCTTTGAACATTCAGAATATAATTAAAGATTCTTTCAAAATTATAAAGGATACTTAAGGGGAAAGAGGTACGTGTAGCCCAGCCGTTTGACAAGAGGTAGTATGACAACAACATTGCTGCAAGACCAGCAACCTATTAAATGAGGTGTAAGGAAAAGGTTTAATTTAAAATACTGAAACTAACAACAACAAAACTAAATTGTATGTTACAGAATGGCAACTTCCTTAAAATTCTCTTTAGAATATTCCTATATGAGCACATCAAATAGTAACAAATGTACAGCTACTTAATTGGACGTACAAGTGAATATATGTCCATATCTGCTTGTATGAATTTGTACTTGTGTGCAGGATGTTTGTATTTGCCCATGATGACATTCTTATGGATGGAATGTGCCCGAGTACGTGTTTCTGTGTTTCAACTTTCAAGTGAAATCCACTGCAACTGGACAACCCCCATTTGCAGCACCCACACGCCCCACAAAAATGAAGCACTCCCATATGGACCACAGGCATCAACAAAACAACTCACACACCACATCAACAAACTGGTCTGTGATGTGCACCTAATTTTTTGCTTCATATGCTTGGTTTTGAAATGTGTAATAACTTAAGCAAAGACATCTATGAACTAAGACAATGAATAAAAGATATGAAATGCTTACCTTCTTGAAAAAGTTAACATTTCTTCCAAACAAAGCTGCCGATAGAACTCCAAGCACTGCACCTGCATACTCCCCCAATAGAGCCCTATTTTCTCACCAATGTTACACCCGAAAAAAGCAAAAAAAATTATCAGGCAGAGACATAAAAGTGGCACAAAAGAAACAAAATTGGTCATATGCTTTCAGCTCTGAGCCTCTGACTTATTCGGAAGCTTTTCAAAGAGATACCAAGCTCTAGTTAGGAGCTTTCAAATGTAAAATAAGTGTGGTTTCCATGTGCATGGACAATTATTTTTTGGGATACTTTCATTAAGCCCGCAAAGCTTCAGAAACATAGTGTAATAAAAAATGAGAAATATCCTTTTTTCTCCTAAAACAAAAACAAAAATTCTATGCCCAACTATACCCAAGCTTGTTGGTATAACCAGAAAATTTTCATTGCAAGGTTCAATAAAACAGAGTCATTGTTGTCAATATGCATTATGTGCTTAATTAATGTTACTTAATTTTACAATGCCAGACTATCCCAAAGTAGGTCATGGTTGGCAACCTGCCTTGGGGCAAAAACATTTTTCATTTTTCACTTCTTTGAAGAATTTGATCTTAGGTGTCATCTTTTAATCAAGAGTAGGAAATAAATAGGAAAGAGAGGAAATCCTGTGGAAGTCATTTATAGATATCGATAATGAATGTTCCTACAATAGACTCTTCCAGAACAATGCTGAAAATGACTTTTTTTTTTGTTTTTGCTCAATTTATGAGCAGCACCTTGATGTCTTATATAAAGGTTAGAGCATTTGCCTTGTTTTAAAGATGATGAATGGCATTTCTATTTTCTAAGTGAAAATATTGAAACTATATCTATTATAATACGATAAATGCAATTAGATAGCAAACATGACATGTGCAAGCATACTTACAGGAGGGGCCCACAAGTCAAAAGCCCTTTGCCCCACAAAACGTAGTATAAAGCCATGATGCCTCCATTTACTACTGTAGGCACTACCTACACATAAATGTTCTCCTCAATTTATATACTTCTATTTGGTACAGAAAACAAACAATTAATAATTGCACGTATTGAAAGTTAAATGACGAGTCACAATAAAACCCCTCGTATAAAGATTATACAAAGCAATTCTGTTGCAATAATAGTAGCAAAAGTTGCTAGTATTTATTGTTACTAGCCATGACCAAGCTCGATGTATGGGTATGATACTAGGTAGTTTAGGCAAATTTCGGTAACTCCTTTTCCTTTTTTTAAAAAAAAGGAATCTTTCTAAGCATAGAAAATTGACAGGTCAGTTGGTAACTGGCCCTGACCTGCACCATTCCCAGTCAGTACCAACTACCAAGATATGAGGTTTATATCAATATGTGAGGTATTTTTTATAATATCAGTAAAAAGTGGGTTCACTGTACAAAATTTGAGGGGAAGAAGGTAGTAGAACCTGTGAATTGGGCAGAGCTCGACCTTTCCAAGGCTTCTGTAGAACAAGAAATATGATGGCAGCGGGTACCAAGCATGTGAAAATAAAGGCCACGATGGATTCTTCTTGAGTAGAAACATACCGATATAATGAATAAACTGACCATATTCTCATGGAATTCCCTAGAATGTGTATAACTTGCAAAGGAGCAGGCCTGAAAAGAAATAATTAAGTATTTAGAGTGATCAGGCAATTATTACTAAGATTTTATTTTGTGCCAAAAGGTAGCAAACTGTGTAAGCTCCACACAGTTCCACCTCAGGTTTGATCCAGTTTCAATTTTTGGTATGGTTTTCTTCGTGTTTATTGGAGGTTTACCATCAGTACTCTATCAGGACCTTTGGGTACATGTCAGCACCAAACCTCACTGAACTATAGTTACAATTATGCTAGATTTTTTACAGATATGATACTTAGGTCATTACTAAAAGAAGTAATCAGGGCTTAAACCCGGATAAAGAAAACCTAGATCTGACTGGCAAAATGCAGAAGCTATCTGCTAGATTCAGTGACAGTGGAGAGAACGCTTAAATTACACCTCTTATCACTCTTATCAATCATGAAAATTCATTAAAAACAGATTCAGTTTATGTCCATTTCACTATGTCCTTCTGTCAAACACTTGAATTGCACCTCTTATCAAACATACCTGATCGGAGAGGACCGGACGAGACGATCCTCGGAAATCGCTGGCTTAGGCGACATCATCTTTCCTTATTTTTTATTTTGGTTCTTCTTCGCATATCAGTTCGTCTCTCTCTCTCTCTCTCTCTCTCTCTCTCTCTCTGCGCCCGTCTTCCTCCGGTCCTCTTTCGTTTTCGCTTGGAGATGGGGACTACGATGAATTGGATCTCTTGCTGCCATCTCATCGGTCCGATCGGCGACTCCGCCGTCAGATTAATGGGTCTCCCAGATTAAAGCCGTTAATCAGACGGCTACAATCTATCGGATCGTATGGTCCAATGAAATCGGATCCTCTGAATTTACTCAAATTTTGAGTTAAAATCTGAACTGTCCGATTCAAATCCGCATTAATATTAAAAGCCCGTGCGTTATAGGTATGGTTCAGAAAATTTACTCAAACTGTATATGTTAATGAAGAGTTTAGCAATTGGAAAAATATTTTTTTGGCATATTTTTGTGCTTCTCTTTAATTAATCGATGATGTGTTTTTGACTCGTACAATATTACGGAAAAAAAAAAAAAATCCGGTTTTCATCCTCAAACTTTCTCTAAAAAATTAAATTCATCCTTGCATTTTCATTTGCACCAATTACTACGGTAAAAAAAAATCAAAGTGGTTCTTTTACTTTTCAGAAATGACTAATTTGGTCCTTTCAACAAAATTTTCTGTTGACACAGATTGTTTTATTTGGCACATGAATATAAGGTCTGCCACCTAGACTGACAATTCATCACATTGATATAAATCAAAATTAGATAACACTTACACCAAATTCAATTCAATTCAATTTAGATCTTTAGTTTCATATCGACGACCCCAAATTTTAAGCTAAATCAAAATTTCTATTTTTTTTCGAACCAGGTTTGAAAAGTACTCTTGACTTTTCTTTTTTGCACTTGGTTCAAATCCAAGTGACTTTTTTTTAAGGGTGGTTTCTTTTTAAAAGTTCAAGAATCAAAATAGTGCAAATAAAAGTTGAATCAACTTGGTTATTTAAAAAAAGTTTAAAACTAGTGTTTGATTTTATTTTATTTTTACAAATTAATAGATCATTTTTATCTCTGCAATTGTAAGAACTGAATTTATTTGAATAAATATTTAATTAAACTCAATCAATTTCATATATATAAGATGTTATGTTGTATATAAATTACAATGAATTGTCGGATTATAAATTAAAAATATTCTAAAATTTTAATTGTAAAAATTATTAATTTAATTATTATTAATGATCCTCACCCTTTTACATGTTCTAATCTTTACATTCTTTTTTGTGGAAGGTCAAGGCATCTGTAAAAATATCAGTACTTGAAACCTTAACTTCCATAGTTCTTACCTATGTCAAAATATCAGTATTTAGTCTTCCCCTTAACACAAAGCCTACATTAAATTTTAAAGCTTACAATCACATTAATTGCATCATTAACAGCGGACCTAAAATCATAAATTACATCACAAGGTCTAATTATTACATATCGGTGTATAAATCTATTGCACTAAGTAACGATTCTTTGGACATGGATAAATGAAAACACTGAATCAAAATCTTAACGGCAAATAGTAGTACTTGAACAAGTCTCCCCAAATAGCAATTTGTTCGTATATATGGTTTGAGAAAGTAGTACATTAAAAATTTGAAATTGCTATTGTCTGGTTCTCTTCCTGTTTCCTGAAGCGCGCTCTTCTTTTCATAATTTTATGTCACTGGTGAGAGAGAGAAAAAAAGGAGGTTTCAATATATGCAATTCATCAGTATACATATAAATAAGATCAAGATTTAAAAGAATTATGAATGCAAAATACCACAATGCATGATAATATCATTCATCGACGAATGAAGCATTCCGTTTTAACAAGTTATCTAACACCAGAATTTTTTTTTAAGTTACTCCAACATATATTTATTTATTATGATACATCTGATAGATATTATAAAAAATATTATTTAAATTAAAAACTGTAATTAAGTGTTTCAAATTTTCAATTATTTAATAAGGCATATGTCAGACTTAAAATCAATTTAAAATTTAATTGATCAAAACCATCATAAAGCTATTATAACTCCATTACAAAGATACAAATTTAAGAAATAGCAAACGTGCACGCCCGTAGGCATAATTCATTCATATCAATAGTTTGATCTACATATTTACTTATCATACATCAAATTGCTGAAAAAAAAAAAAAGCTATTCCTATAAGATAAACAAACCCTAGTGCCTGACCGAAGGATTGTATAACCTATAATTTTTAAATAGAAATAGAAGAATACATTTAAACTATAATTTTGAAGTTAATATTATGGAAGATACCAAATACATGTATATAATAAAATTTAAATGTACTGTACACTATAATTAATTTAAAGGAAATCCACACGTAAGTGGTCATCTTGCTGCCTCGTGTTGTGACTGAACCTGGCGACTGATGATTAAAGACTCATTTGGAAAACAAACTAATAAAATAAGGCACTATTTCAACTTAAAACGGTTTATAAACATGAGGATCTGAAATAACGTTATAATAGACTAATTAATTATTCTAAGAGCATCTACATCTCTGAAATTCTTGGAGTTTCTAATCTGATGTGGCAGTTTCTAAACCAGTTTCAGGGGTGCAGATGAGTTTCTTATTTAGCAACTTTGCTCCAAAGTTTTTAATAAGAAACTGTTTATAAACTCTGACGTGGTCAAATAATTCACTGAAATTATTCTCTCTTGTAATTTATTTGCTGATGTGGCAATTAAGAAACTCTAATTTTAGTTTCAGAGACGTAGGGGTTTAGAAACTTTTAGAGACAAAATTTCTAAAAATTAGTTAATACTTATTTAGAAACTCACGGATGTAGATGCTCTAACAGAATAAACGAATGGCGTAGTGTCTAAAGTATGATCAAACATCCCAAAATACTAAACGGTAGCAATTAAAATCATTGGTAGTCAAATAGGGCTCAAAAAAAAGGAATGCGGAAGTTGAAGCATTTCAAATAAGTACAACAGTAGTTTCTCACTATCAGCGAATGATATGTAGTACATGATATTACAAATGAACAAATGAGAGGGCGAAAAATCCCTAATTCTACGTAAAATGAAAATAACATCAGCTCAATTCAATGTACATCAATTCGTTTCTTTTTCCTTAAAAAAAACTCAAATCTTCTTTTAGCTTGTCCAAAAAGAGTAGCCAAGTATATCCTTGCCAAGTTCTGAAATGATATTGGTATTATTTCACAGAAGCACCGTGTATATATATCAGACCCTCTCTCATTAAGGGGTGAATGTGAAGTTCATGAATTTTGGAGGGTCTTCAGGATAATATTCTAACAGGGAGGCGCTCTGTCACCAAACCAGACATCTTTTTCTCCTAAACTTCTCAATATCATCTGAGCTCATTCTAGGTTTATCTGGCAGATCTGACGGCTTAGCTTTTGCCACACGGCTATCTAAACTATTTCTAGATGCCTCAGGCTTCTTAACTACCAGTTCTTCCTTTTTCATCTTTCCTTCGGAGGATTCTACAATTTCGATGCAATCATTGCTATCAGGGACATTCTTGGCATTTTCATCAGTTTTAGGGGTCGGCTTGGAGGCCTTTTTTCCAACATGTGAAATGAATTTCTTGAGGTGGCGGACGTAGTCAGGGTATAACTCAAGGTTGCAGTGGCCCCCACCTGTCAGCCATAGTGGTGCATATTTCTCCTTGCATAGCTCATGCAACTGTTTACCATGTGAGCAATCCACCACGTCATCTGCAGTACCCTAAAAATAAAATAAAATATAAACAGTACTGAGGAGAAAAACCTTTTTCAGCCATATGCAATAAATCATTAAAGAAAACATTACTTGGCACTTACATGGATAACAAGGACCGGGCAATTAACTAAGCCGACTTTGTCAATATTCTGCCAAAATAACAGGGCACAAAATATATTAATATCTGTTCAGATGGGCTCCTCATAAAATTTAAGACAGCACATGATAAACCAACAGAGACAAACAGCACCCTGTTCTGACAACACATGAGTTAGTTATTTTCTTTGGTGCTATTCTTTAAATACCTTTTATTCAGATATATCTTTATATCAACATATGCACACTGGGTTATCGTACCAGGAAAGGTTGATAATTACTGGTACCAACAAGAACAGACAATCATAATAATTGACAGCACCTTTATAAAATGATACCCACCACGTAACATGTCTGAAACTATGAAACCCTGACAGCTTGGTCCTAACTCTAATTAGCTTAATTAGCTAACCAAGGCTAGCTAAAAAGTCAAACAAGATCACATATATGTCCAAGGCTCAGCATCCATGACGTTTAGTTTAAAAAAAAACAATTGGGACATTTTGGTATTCTTTTCATTCCCTAAACAAATTTTCTAGGCTATTAGAAAAATGATACATACTTCAGGTGTTATCTGCAACGTACAAGGTATTAGGTGCAATTATTACTATACCTTGTAGATGTCAAACCAGTAAGTGTGTTTGACAGGATAGAGCACTCGCAGCCCAGAAAGAATGCCACTATGTAAAACAACAGCCCGTAGGTTTGGTAAACGGGATGCCAAGTCAACAGTGGGCCCGCTACCCACTGACTGCCCATACAGTATTATATCCTGATCAGACGCTCCATACTTCTCCTTCAGGCACTTGTACACTGCCTCGATATCTGCATACGTATTGTACTCCGATGGCTGCATTGTTAGAAATTGCATGGCTATGTATAGGTTAATTCCTAATATCTGTACTTTGCTTGTAAGATTTCATGTGTGCACCTACAAAACCTCAAAAATTACAAGTACCAAAGGTATGGAGCAACAACATATCCACAAGATGTTAATTTGTTCAACTGGAATATCATCTAGAGAGATATTGTCAGATGAAGGCAGGTTGCACAAGTTTACAAACTATGATTAATGGTATGCCGTTATTACTAATTTTTGACGTTGTACTTCTGCGGTTTTATAGATTGATGTTCAAGTTGAAGTACGAGATGTACCTAAACCTAGGTTTGCATTGTTCACTTTACAGAAGATGAAAGAAGAAAATAAACCTTTCCAGTAGATCTCCCATAACCAGAATAGTCATACCTGTAAGGAACATTCAGAGGAAGTTATAACAGGCAGGTTGATTAGTTAGAGGATCTTTTCAGAATTTTTATGTAACCCAGGTGCTGTTAGCAAATTTCCAACCCTCTTAATCAGTCCTAATCAAGAGATAAACCCTCTTTTGTTACGATGTATAAAGGAAATTGAAACTCAGACATGCAAGTATTAATCACGGAACTTCAACAATTAACTAACTACAAAAGGACTTATCAACAAATTACAATCAACTGATCAGATTAATCTGATCGTGTCCTAGTCGAGCTGTACCCCTAACTCATTCGTGGATTCTGAAACTGTTAGATGTCAAAGTTTTTGTCTTTCAAAAAGGAAAAAGTGGCAAAGATAAAAGAAATTCAAGTCGAAAACTTAATTTTACTCACCCTATGAGATTAACCCTTAATCGGCGACTGAGCTCGACAAACAAACCGAACATCTGGCCTAAATCGGCCGCATTTCCGTGTGAATACAAAACAGTGCCATTGGCGCGTGAGTTTCTCAGGTACACTGCCACGATCTCATTTCCCCTCTTCGTCTTCAACTTAAGCACGTCGACTGCATCTTCCTCCCCCTCGGCGATCCTCCGGCGACGACGAACGGCAGCTCCGGAGGAGGAAGACCCGGCCGGAGAGGTGGAGATTTCCGGGATGGTGAGGTTTCCAGTGGCCGGGTCAGTAGACAGCGTGTAAGAAGGAGGCGTAGGAGGGAAGAAGGCGAAGCGCGCAGCGATCTGGGATGTCACCAGACCCATGGAGATGGTGGAGGTGCTCTCATGGAGGTGGAGACAGGTTAATTGAAGCGCGAGAGGGAGCTGGAATGCTGGATCCTAGGTTTCTTTGTTTCGAAAAGGAATTGGAAGGGGTAGATGCTAATGGTAATGGTAATGGGCTGTGACTTGGTAATGGAGAGTGAAGCTTGCTATGCTCTGCAACTTGTGGACGATTTCAGACGGATGTAATTTCCTTTTTTGCTCTTTTCTTTTGCCGATTAAGGAGAAGCGTACAATTTTGGATGTTAGTTATTTATCTTTTTTCTTTTTTTTTTTGATGGGAAGTTATTTATCTTTCCATCTTTCCTTTACGGTGCACTTATTTAAAAAAGTAATTCTGTCATAAATGGTTAACACGGACGGATCTAGATGACTAGACTAGATGTATGTCAAGAGTGCTTAAAGTCTCGTGATTTTAAAAATCTTAATTATTTATATTAAAATTTAATTATATATTTGTTTTGTAAAATTTATATATCATTCAACATTTTTTTAATTAAATAACAAATTTGTTCTTATAGTCTAGTAATTAGATATTTATTTAATAGGGACAATATTTGGAGTTCAATTCTTAGTGACTACATTATTTTTACCTTTTTTTTTATATTATGCATTTTAGTATTTCCTATTTAAATTTTTTAGTTCCACCTCCAAATAGTGTTCTCATTGTCCCACTAGTTCAGTTATTATTATATATTATTTTTATCTTTACATGAATTGTTATCATCATTATTATTTTTAAAAGTTATTATTTAGTTTACAGAATAAATGGGTTAAAAATTGACAAGTTCAATTGCAAAGGGTATTCAACTAATTCCGACGGAATCAAATTAATGATAATTATCGAGAATAAGAAAACTTATACTAAATACAAATAGATGATCTCGTAACTAATAAAACGTGTTATTTTAAAAAGGTTTGTGTTTTAGTGTAAAGAGAATTAACAAATGTTTAGAAATAAAACTAAGGTGTTTTTAAGTTTATCAAGTTCCTTTTGAATTCAACTCTAATTTTTTTTTAATTAACTTGCAAATTCAAATTATTGAAATCTAACTTACAAATGATGTGTACATGTAAAAGTTTAAAACTTTCAAATTAAATTTAGTATAAAATTAAGCAGTTAAAATTACGTATTATTTTTAAAAAGTTTGTGTTTTAGTGTAAAGAGGAGTACATGGAGTATGAACAAATGTTTTTGTATTGATTTCCTTTCAATTATTATTATTATTATTATTATTATTATTATTATTATTATTATTATTATTATTACTATTACTATTACTATTACTATTACTATTACTATTACTATTACTATTACTATTACTATTACTATTACTATTATTATTATTATTATTATTTCTTTTCTTTTTTTAACTTAATAGTAGCTAGTAAGATTTTGTACAAATTGTGCTAATAGTCGATTACAATTACACACAGGTCTTTTCTATAGTCTTGTAAAATAGGCTTGACATTTCCTGACAACTCATCTGACAACTTCCCTTCTTCTAACAAACATATTTAACAGAAACACTAACAGAACATTAACAACCTTTGACCATAGTCGAAGGTTTGAAAACAGAAGTTGATTGGCTGATGGGCACATATATCCTACATAAGGCGGAACTAATATTACTTCATTCATATCTGATTATTAGTTCTTCAAACTAAATCGTAAACGTAAATTGAAAGTCAAACTAATATTATTTTAAAATCAAATCAAATCAATTTGACCAACTGGTCAAGTTAAAGCCAAATTAACAGAAAACCAACACCGGCCGCCATTTTCCTGTCATAGCGTACACACATGGCTCGCACATTCCAGGTCTTCCACGGACCACGGTTGGCTGACTTGGCTCCTTGTATCCGTCCAATTGTCTAACGAGCACTTTTTTTTTTTTTTTTCGAATTGCACATTCTTACAGTTATTCAGTCCTGCAGAGGATAACAGCTGTGATAATGTGTTTTGGATCCAGCTTTTTGCTTGCTTTGCTTCCTTCGAGAAAGAAGAGCTTTTCGTTAAAATAAAATTTGGACCAAATTATTCTTCTCCAGAATTCGTCTCGCATTCTTTCGCATCTGTCGACTGTCGTTAATAAATTTAAAAATACGTAATTAAGAATTTTAAAATAAGTATCGCGTGGAGAGTCAATTTAAAATAAAAAAATTTACAAAATATTTAATTTAAAAAAAATAATATGATCTAAATATTTTGATTCTGACATGACAATACAAATATAAATACGTAACATGCTCATGAGCTCGTACTATAGTTTTGTAACAATAAATGTAAAATTACAACTTTATCAAATTACTACATTTTTGCTAGTGGTAAGGACAATATATTTTGGCTAGTGGTAAGGACAATATATTTTGTGTAAGATGTTACTTGTTTAAAATTTTAATAGTAGATCTCTTGTAAAAGTTCTACATTTTTGCTGCTGATACACTAAGTAAAATCTTTCACAAAGATAAGCATGCTAATACACTACATGATTTAGGACCAAATGATATAGATAATCATCCATACACTAACTGCTATTATGTCTTTAAAAACTGAAGAAAGTAATATAGAAAAAGGCATGGTAATCACTTCTAGCTTTTGAATCACTATATAAAATTGAAGTGAACTATTCTAAAACTTATATGTATCTTATTCAATATCACATATGTATCTTACTATGCTTAATATTTTAAATGTAATCATGCTACATTTCCTCTACAATATTTAGGATTGCCCTTACATACTCAAAAAACTGAGACAAGCTAAATGGTCTTTTTTAATTGATAAGATAGAATTATTTTTACAAAATTGGAAGGGTAGTATGCCATTCACAAGAGAGAGACTTACTTTGTTGAATTCAGTTTTAGCAGCAGTACCTCTTTATTTTTTTTCGGTATATAAAATACTCGTGGGTGTGATTAACAAAATTGATCAAATCATATGTAAATTTCTATAGCAGAGGACAAGTAGCATATGAACCTGGTATGCATACCAATATCCTTTTTTGATATGATATTTGGTAACAAAATTGCTCTACGGTATCAAGATTTCCTTTTTTGTTTGTTATATGTACAAACCCTGATATAACATTTCAAACAATGATTATCACTCAAGGAGATGCACTTACATTTCATAGAACTCAACATTGCTGGTCCATAGGCACTTAGAGGGGATGAATAAGGCATTTTTAAAACTTTTAATCTAAATTAAATTATCTAGCATGTCTATAAGTTATTTTTTGCGGAAACTTAGAATAACTATGTTCTAAACTAAAATGTAAAATAAGTAAAGTAAATAGTAGAGTTTAGAGACACTTGACACGAGAGTTATTTACGGAGTTCGGCACTAACGCCTACCTCTTCGGGGCCCGCGACCTTCGAGATGGCGTGCCTTTCATTACCCAATGAGAAAGGATTACAAGGTAGAACTGGTAAGCCCTTACAATCTTCTAGGAAGTCACACGGTCCGAACACGAGCACTAAAGGCTTAAAAGAAGACAATCCGATTCGCGAGGACTCAAGGATTGCTAGGTGAGCACAAGGCTCGAAGTAGTAATAGATTTGATCACGTAGGATCACTCTAGGAGTTGTTGAATTGATTGAATAAGCTTGATATTGATTGTGAGTATTGAAGTTTAAGTACACAAGCAATAATGGCTTTCTCTAGATCTGAAAATACAAAATATTGAAGTTGGGGGCGGCTAGAGTGTCAATCCAAAACTTGGTATAGTTTCTATTTATAGAGAACTGATAAAAAGGAAGTATCTGGTGCTGACCGTTGCAACGATACAGGGACCGTTACAACGGTAGGATAATTTGAAATGGTTTGGATTGCAACTGTAGGGACCATGATAACGGTCCCCATGATGAAAGTCTCTGACTTGCGACCATTCAGTGCCAGTTATAATCGATTTATACCGGTGCAGCACATTTTGCGAATTTATTTATTCCGTTGCAACGGTTCCTGGACCGTTGCAACGGTAGGCCTCACTTAGGTCAGTATCAAGCTTATTTTACTAATTTTACATATTGATTGTCCTTAATCTTGAGTTGATGCTTTTGTTATCCAATATCTTGTGCTTCATGACTACATCCTTGATGTTATCTTGCAGTTCATTAATTCATCATCGATGTGTATTTATTGAATCTTGAGTTGTCATGAACCTGCACAATGTCTCAAGAATGAAAACTGTAAAATGCAATTATGTATGTTTTGCAAATCTAATCAAATGAACAAGTCGAGGACTTCAAAAGACAACAAACATAGGGTACTAAAAATTAGAATCTTTATGTGGCTAGCTAATAAAAATAGAATTTTAACAACTGATAGTCTTCGGAGAAAAAAAAAAAACATGGAATGGAAGTGTTACATGTCAATTATGTACACAACTAGAAAGTGTTAACCATTTGTTTGGTACTTGTGAATTTACAAAACAAATCTTTTTTTTTATGAGTTCTTGTCAGAATGTCAGTTTGTAGTGGACTAGATTCTCAAATATTATTAAGTTTGCAAATTAGCTACCTTCTACTCGCAATCTGCTTTGCTTTTGGTGTTCAGTGCAATATATTGGACAATTTGAAAATATAGAAATGAACTTTGCTTTGGATCAGGTAAGAAAAAAAAAGTGAGACAAATCATTTTGCTAATCATATCTCTTGTTCATTATTAGTCAGGTCAAGTGAAATATAAGGTGAAGGACTCTACAGCTCTGTGGTTATCAGTGGTTGTGGAGGCATTACCTATTGCTAGTTGGCACCCAGATGGAGCTGAATGAAGGAATTCAGACCTCTATTGGTGTGGAAGAGAATAAGATAGTTACTCGTGAAGATGAAGACTTTTAGATGCAAATAGTGGGCAAACTTGTCAAATTTTGCTCATATTAGACTTACCTCCAACCTCAATGTGTGGCTTATATTTACTGTGGAGCATGATTTCTTTTTTTATTTTTGTGTGAATATTGCTAGTTGAGATGCAGAATAATATTGTTAGGGTTTTATATTTTGTAATTAGAATTAAAAACAATGTGGTTGTAAGTTATCTATTTCCTTAATGA
This sequence comes from Carex rostrata, assembly GCF_964058835.1. Classification (NCBI taxonomy): domain Eukaryota; kingdom Viridiplantae; phylum Streptophyta; class Magnoliopsida; order Poales; family Cyperaceae; genus Carex; species Carex rostrata. The sequence continues at coordinate 8,292,899 of NC_135926.1, forward strand.
AATGAGCTTTAGTCTCTTTATAAAAAAAAATCGTTAATAACAATGAAAACCATCTTAATAATTATAGGTTTAATAGCATCACCGCTATTTTTACGAGAATCATATCAGTATTTTATATTTAAGACAAATAATTTGGACATGAAAGTGAGATATGTAGTCGGAATTCGTATCCTCTGCATTAACTCAAAAGAGAATCTTTTGAGTAAATACATCTCAAAAATCCGATATGTTTTAAGATTCATACAAACTAGATCTGTAATAATATTAAATGACTCTCTATGTTATAGGAAGGAACCGAATTAACTCCGTTTAAAATTAAACGGTTGAGATTCATTCAAAAGAATGAGTTAATGCAGAGGATTCGCGTTGATGTAGTCGGAGACGGGAATCGATTGGAAATAGTTTTTTCTCGTTAAAATATTTCGGGGAAAGGAGTGTCGACTGTCGAGTAAGCTTTTCGCAAAGGATCTCCTCGGTCAAAACCGGGACCCCAAATAAAAGATGAACACAAGTTTGTAATTTTGTGGCGCTCTCTCTGTAGATATTGGTGTTTCGATCATCTCTCCACAACTATGGCATGTTTTAGGATGGAAATTACGGAAACAACTCTCATGTATTTGGATAGCTATTAAGGAACATCTTTTGGTCAACAACTATCTACCCGTGTTTTCAAACATTCTGAATAAAATATTAAAATAATATAAGCATGTAAATCGTGATAACAAACCTTTACATTATGAAGATAAATCTTAATACACGGAACGATTTTGGACAACTGACTCGCTCTAGCTTGATGTTTGATGGACCAGGTAGAGGTCGGCTCTGTGGACGAGGCGAGCTGGGCCTGGGCCCAGCATACAGTTCAACTCACGCAGTCTGGTTCACCTAACATCTTTGATCCTAATAAGAGGAACAATTACTAGACCGATAGCATACCCTAACGTTAGGATTTTGATTCACCAACCTAGAAGTGTTCCAACTAACACAAAAAAAATATAGATTCCTTAATAAAGAAAACATAAAATATACTTGAATTTCGTAACACAATTGCAGATATTTATGCACAAAACACAGATAAACTTGTAGATGTTATACAGAAGGATCTGGAAAAGTTGTTTTTGATATATGTTATTTAATATTTTGATTATTTTAATATTATGATATACTTAAATGAATTTAAAAGCAATGTTAGTGTAAATTTTTATTGCCTACCCCTGGAAATTGATTTTTTTTGGACCAGATATAGTATTTTCAGCCTTTGCCTACCTCTAAATTATTTGTTGCCTCCCTCTGACCTCTGCAGTCCACAACTCTTGGCGTGCCCAATTAATTCCTACCTCTAATTTAGGAATATAATAATTCCAATCAAGTGCAAGAAGCCCAATTATCCTTGGCGTGGCCCATTCAAAGAAACAAGAGAGGTGAGATTTTTAGGTCCCTATCAATAGAAAGAAGCAGAGGCGCGGCCTGTTCAACCCTTCGCTGATTCAAAAGAAAGAAGCAGAGGCGATTCACGGAGGCTATTCAAAGCAAAGCACGGAGGCGATTCACGGAAGCTATTCAACCCTGCTCACTGATTCATGGAGGCAGACCCTGCTCTAGCGACAGATTGACGGTTTGAAACCTAACTCTATTTAATTTATGTTTATAAATTGATAAAATCAGTAGTGACTAGCGAGTTGGATAAAATTGAGTACAAATATGTTTTCATTCTACGTAAATTGGATAATACCCAAATTGATTAGAAATTTATGTTTATACCCAAATTGAGTAGAAATTTCTATTTATACCCAAATTTCTGTTTCATTCTACTCAATTTGCATAATTTATACCCTAAATTTCTGTTTATACCCGCTTTAGGTTGATTTTGTAAAATTGAGCTAAACCCTAAATTTCTGTCTATTAGAGTATCAAAGATGGACAAGTACTATAAGAGGACATCTAAATCTCTAATTGATTCACCTTCACAAGAATCACATGAGGCTGATATTGTTGAACAAGAACCTCCCTCTGATCCTGCCCTAAGGCCACCTATATCTGAATATAATCCAAATGAGCGTGACAGAATTCGTCAATTTTATCTAGTAAAAGGCCCATGTCAAATCTTGGCTCAAATCCTGGATTATTCTGCCCATCCCTGGCTCAAATCCTGGCTACGCCACTGGGTACAATCAAATATACATACTCATAGACAGCTGCTATCTTCCTTCAAAAAAAAAAATAGACAACTGCTATGCTCAAAGGTGGAAGCATGCTGTATGAATAAGTTAATTGATCTCTATTTTTTGTATTTTGATATTTATGTAAATTTTTAATATAATTTAGATTAAAATGTCATGATATAGTAAAATTGATCTTCATTTATAACATGCAATTTTTATATAATTAACTTTCATTCACATTTGATCCTCATAGTTTGAAAGTCTGACTCTGGCTCTGACTATACTATTACTCAGTTATATTTAATTTGGTATTTAAAAGATATATAGTTTAAAATAAGAAAACAAAAATATATTGGCTAATGCTAGTTCAAGTCCAATTTGGACTTGGACAGAATGATCGTGGACAAGGTCTAGTTTTTTTGTCAAATGATCTAGATCGAACATGACATATTCAAGACTTGAAGCCATAATGTTGAATATGAATTGCCACTTTTCTTTGCTTTTATGAAAACGCATCACTTAAAATTTTATAATTTTTTATTTTATTTTATACTAGATCAAGCGGTTGAAAAATTTACACACAATCTGTCACACTAAATTAGATTAGTTTATTTTCCAACCAGTTATTCTAGCATAAATTAACTCTAAAACTTATAAAATTTTACGTGAACCTATATCTCATATAAATTAAGAAGATTAATAATTCATATTCGACGTTTTGGTTTAAAATTTTAAAATATACATTAATATTAATTTGTGATATTGAACGTTAGAACCTTCCTCCAGATTAAAATGTAACGTGAATAAAATTAGCATTGATCCCTCACTTCCTATTCTTTCTCCTTCCTCTATGCTGTTGTTTCTAAAACACAACCTAAGAAATATAATTAAAACAAAGAGATTAGATCTGTCTAGGAGCATCCAATCTCAACCATTCCTTCCCCGGTCTAGGTATGCATACCTTTTGTTGTGTCTATTCGACGATCCCTGCCTTTTTTTTTTTTTTTGATAAAAGTGGGTATCCCTCACCTGTTTCATATAGAAACCAAAATGTTTGCTACAAAATTGCAATGAGCTATAATCTCATTGACACTGACTACAAAAGCATCACTACTACTAAGGCAGTTTTTTAGCAGAAACATATTACAAAACATCGATAAGATAGAAAGTTTGTAAGTTTTCAACTTTATTTAAGAAAACATAGAATCTGTCTCTGAGGATTCGTAGGAAGTGCAGTCCATGTAAGAGCCCTCAAGGGAAGAGGATATGGGATCTGGATTGGAGTGGTTGTCAGAGTCAGACTCCACTCTTGCTATTAGGTAGTGTGACAGATCCCTCTCTCCTGATCCAGGTTCTTCTTCCTCTAAAACCTGAAAATTGCTCCCTTCTTGGATATCTGAAACCGGCAAAAGGGTCAGACTGCCCCCCTGATTCAAATCATAAACATCCATTGGCAAAATTAAGCTCAATTTAAAATACGACTCATCATTCCTTGATTTACACCAATAGGAAGCCAGTGATATTATGTTAGTACCTATGGTTTGAAGGGAAGGAACAGTTATATTTTCAAAACAGACTTTATTTCTAGTCAGCCAAATAGACCAAAGGGTAGCTGCCCTAACTAATTCTACTAATAATCTGTCCTTAAGGGGTATACAATAGTCAATCAACCATAGATCCTCTGTATTGCTACAATTAAAATTGAAACCATTATGAGTAGCTATCCAAGACCATATAGCTTTGGTGTATGGGCAGGTAATAAACAGGTGATTGGTGGATTCTTCTTCTATATTACAGAAACAACAAGTTGTATTCCCATGCCACCCCCTATGTGTTAAGTTAACTTTGGTAAGAATTCTATCCTGTTTAAAAAGCCATAAGAAAACCTTGATTTTAAGAGGGATGTTAGCCTTCCAGATTGTAGTATAGTTTGTGTTTTTAATACTCGACGATCCCTGCCTATTTGGGATAAGAAAAAGGCACCTTCATATACATATTCGATCCAAAAAGTTACGTAAACCTATGTTTGAAATTTTAATCATATGCGAATGCGATGACAAATGCGTGACCGTGACAAACTAGCAACAATTTAGTATGGCCGCTCCAAATACGCTAAAATAATTCCGGTTGCATGTAGGGGTGTTCATCGGTTTGGTTCGGTTGAAACCGAACCGAACTTGGCAAACCAAAGTTATAATTCGGTTTTAAAAATAGAACCGAACCGAACCGAATTAGCATTGCAACCGAACCAAACCGAACCGAAGTTTTATTTCGGTTTGTTCGGTTCAAACCGAAATATATTAATTTTTTTATTTGAAATAATTGATTTATAATAAACCGAAGTATATTAAGAAATAAACCGGAGTATTAAGAAATAAACTAAGATATTTAGAAATAAACCAAGTATTTAAAGCAATTGATTAAGAAATAAACCGGAGTATTAAAAAATAAACCGGGGTGGTTCCGATCAAATTCATATTATATGAAAGTTCGGTCGGTTCGGTTATTTCAGTTTTGAAATTTTTCAAACCGAACCGAACCGAAGTTATAATTCGGTTTTGAAAGCCAACCGAACCGATCCAATAAACCGAAATAACCGAACCATTTAAACCGAACTAATTCGGTTCGGTTCAAAACCGATTAAACCGAACCGTTTGAACACCCCTAGTTGCATGCGATCAGAATTCCCGGGCTGTAAATGTTTCCGGCCCAGATTGATTTCACGTTTCCATTACAAAAAGGGAAGGAAAAAACGCGTCATAAATTCTTTCGAAGCGGACATCGTGAAGAAACCAAATACAAAGCCCAAATTTCTTTATTTGAACAAAAACCAGTGCGATTCTTTCTTTAAACTTTAAGCAGCCTTTTTCCTTGTGACAAAACCAGTGCGATTGAGATTTGAGAGAATGGGAGAAGAGACGGAGAAAGAAGAGGAGAAGAGAAAGGCATCTCTGGCGACAACTCCCGCCTTTAATTCCAAATCCAAGGTTACTCAGTCCCAAATAGACAAATTCAAGGTCCATCTCTCTTTCTGTCTCCCCTTCTCTGTAGTAATTCTAATGCTACAATTGTTTTGCATTCTACTTTGGATCACTGTTCGGACTTACCGTACCTATTTCAGATCACACTATCTTACAAGCTAAGACTGGTACAGTGGGATATCTGTCTATATCGAACAGAACCTTTTCATTTTTGGTTTTTTTTTGTTCCAGCTTCTGTTCTATTGCGTTTTGGAGAATAGTGCAGGACGGATGATTTTAATCATAGTTATGTTAAGAACAAAAAGCCCAACAAAGGCCATTTCCTGCCAGTGCTTGTACATACTGTACCAATACCTGAATGCTTTACTGAGAACATTTACATCTCAAATCACCAAATGAGGCAGTCCTTCCTGTAACAGTACTGGCATGCAATAAGGAAGATATGGTCTTCCAGACTTTCATGCTGTGTTAAACTTGGTATTAACTCCTGACAGGAATTGAATCAGAAGCTGTTGCAGATTAAAGAGACAAACAACCAAAAAATAAATATAAAAGGTGATACCTTGTCTCATCCCTTTCGTTTTGTATGTAATATTTACTTTGCTGTCTACAAGAACAGCTTTTTAATTGGAGGTAATGAGCCAATCAAGTGAAGGTTTATGTCAGAACTATTTGGGTTCAGGCTTATGTGACCTATTTGGGTCATGTGGGTCTGATGTTTTTGGGTCTCTCGTCATTCAGTTCTAGTTATTCTGGTTCCAAGTGACCGCATTCTTTTTTTTGAATAAACTAGTGACCGCATTCTTGTTTTGCCTGGTCAATTGGGTTAAGATTTCTAGTCAGGTTGGTGCCAGCTTGTTGGGTCAGTTTCAGGTAGGACATGATTGTGGGTGGTCTGGTCATGTTTTTGGTTGGCTTTTAGAGAGAGTTGGTTGGGGCTGGTTCATGTCCCATATGCCGGTTGTTCTGGTTGGCCAGATTTTTCGTGTTCTAATTTCAGCCTCTATCTTTTACATGCAGGCAACTCAAATACACGCAAGAGGCCATATGTAGAGATCGGACCCAAAGTTAACAAGGATGCTTCTATGCCTATTAAATGCATAGAGCCAAAGAGACCTCAAAATTTTGAACCTGCTAAATTGGTAAAACGTTGGCTAATTGTTGATCTGTGTTTCTGTCTCGTTTTCATATAATATTTATGATCTTAGAATTACTATTTAGATGTTCTATGATTGTAAGTTTTTTGTGTTTGTGTGTGCTGTTTTTAGGAGGAACCAGAACCTGTGCCTCAGAAGTACAAAAGGAAGCTACATTGGGGGTAGGTTTTATTCAGATAAATAAAATAATTTATAATACATGTTTTTTAATCTCTACTGTAATGTGAAGATTTTTAATGGATCTAAAATTGGAGGAGTTTATTAATATGTGCTTGTAGCTTAATTTTGTGTTGTTGTACTGGTGGTCAGATCCTGACAGGAACAGATTGGGTAATTGTCAGTAGACAGGATTACCAATCTCCAAAACTCCAATATTATTATACTCGAGTCGATCAAGTATTGTATGTGAGTAGTAAAATTGTAAACTATTATGGGTGGTAACCTTACAAAAATTTCCCCTTGTAGAAAATTATATAATATGATAAAATAATGCTAATGCCATTTTTGACAGGCTTGATACAAAGGAAAGATGGGAGAGGAAGTCAAATATGTGATGGATTAAATGTCAATCTGTCAGAAACAACTTTTGTTCTACAATTAGGTTCAGTTCACTTGCTCCTTTTCTGAAGTTTTGAATGCTTCATTGTGCTCATCTTTACTCTGATTTTGGTTTTACATTGTTAAAAAATTAGTCTTGGCACACTGCTCTTGTATACTGTAAATTGTGTTTTAGGGTATTGCAGTTCTCTAAGAGTATTTTATAATTAATTGTGCAATCAGGTATATGATAATATTTGGAGAAAGTGTTAATTTTGATGATTTTATTATTTGAAATGAGGTTCAATTTGATTAAAATAGGACTAATAGATGCAAACAATGTGCTTGTAAATGCATTTTCAATGACATATCTTGTACATAAACTATGCAAGCAGTTTCATAGGATTTTGTGATAAATGGTATTTCGGTTACCATATGATTTACAATGAGGTTTGAATTAATTCAAAATAAAAATATCAATGAGGCATGTAAAGTGTTGTATACTTGTATATGCATTCCGATATTATAAATTTGCACAAAAACTGACTTATCGTGTTAGTGAATCATTTAACCTTATTACGGAATTCAGGCTGATATATAGTATTTTAATTTGAAAAAAAAAATGAGGGAGATCACCTAATATTTTGTGACCTGGAGCTTTCGAACATTAACAAATTGTAAAGCAAGGATCAGTCTTTTGTCCAATGTCCAAGGCCACATTTTTTACGTAAAAGGTCTTATATTCAAAATCTGGCTGAGAATTTCTGGTGAATATTTAAAATAAAAAACTTTTGACTTCATCTTTACATAAAAAAGTGCAAGCACCTTATAACTTATATTTTATCGAAATGAATATAAAGTAAACGAGAAATATATCAGATATAATAGTAAATAACTTGGTTATTAGGATAATATGGATTTTGAGAAATATATCAGGTATAATATAAAGTAAATGTAGTACATAATTTATTTAAGAGAAATGTTCTCGCTCTTCAAGCTATCATACTCGAGCGCTTCTCCTAACTAGTTTAACCAACTTTTTTTTTTGTCTAACTTTTATTTTTAGTGCTTATATCTAAATTTTTAAAATTATGTTTATAATATTTGAAAATGCTACTTGCAAGCTTTTAAACTTCTATATGCAAATATTTAAATCTTAAATCTGGATAATTTTAACTCGTAACTACTTTTGTCTTCAAACAAAAAAAAAAAATTCACCTCTTTTCTCTCTGATTATTCTCGTCTATTTTTCTGACAATCCGTGATTAAATTTTGCGAATATAAAAGTACAAATATTTTCTATTCGAATTTCTCTTTCAAATGAGATCCATGAAAAAATATTTTTGAGTTATTTTCAAGTCATTTTTTTAAGTAAAGTCCATGAGCACTTTAAATTCTCAAACTTTTAAATTTCAGCCTACAACCAATTAAACCTCTGATATCTACCATTTAAACTATTATGTTCAATTGTTTAAACCTCTGATGTCGATCATATAGTATCAGTGTTTAAAGTAGTACACTCAAACATTTAAACACTACAATCAAGCTTTTAAACGTCCGTCTACAACCTTTTAAAGTACTTGTGTCAAGCCTTTAAACTTTTGTCTATAACTGTTTAAAGTACTAGTGTCAAGCATTTAAACTTCTATGTAGAATCCTTAATTTTTTTTAAATTTTTTTTATTTTGCTTCACAAGCCTTTAAACCTCTGCCTACAACTCTGTCAAGCATTTAAAATAGTTTCCATGTCAGATTTAAAAAGGTTGTTGACTGAGGTTTGAAAAAAGAGACAATCGAGTAGAAAACTCCGTATTTTTAGATTTGCAAAATTCATCATGGATTGTCGGAAAAATAGACAAGAATGATAAGTGAAAAAAGAGTGGGTGAAAGAAATATTTTCTTTTTTTTGGCTTAAATACAAAAGTAGTTAGAAGTTAAAACTATACGAATTTATGGTTTAAATGCTTGTAGATAGAAGTTTAAAAACTTGCGAATAGGTAAAAGATTATAAACAAAGCTTTAAATACTTGGAATGAGCTCTGAAAATGAAAGTTAGGCATTAAATACTTGAAAAGTGTGCTCGAGATTTATTTAAAAGGTAATTATATGTTGGTCCCAAAGACATCTGAATAGGACATTTTTAAATTTTAATCTAAGTTATAAAGTTCAAGTGTGTTATAAAGTTATTCTTGGCGGAAATTTATAATAACTTTGTCATAAACTAAAAGTATAAAACAAATAAAGTAAAGAGTAGAGTTTAGAGACACTTGACACAAGAGTTGTTTACGGAGTTCGGCACTAGCACCTACGTCTCCGGGGTCTGTGACCTTCGAGATGACACACCTTTCTTTACCCAATGAGAAAGGATTACAAAGTGGAACTAGTGAACCCTTACAATCTTCTAGGAAATCACACGGCCCGAACAAGGAGCACTAAAGGCACAAGGAAGACAATCTGATTCGCGAGGGACTCAAGGATTGCTGGGTGAGCACAAAGGCTCGAAGTAGTAAATGGTTTGATCATGTAGGATCACTCTAGGAGTTGTTTAATTGATTGAATAAGCTTGAGATTGATTGTGAGTATTGAAGTTTAAGTACACAAGCAACAATGACTTTCTCTAGATCTGTAAATACGAAATATTGAAGTTGGGGGCGGCTAGAGTGTCAATCCAAACCTTGGCATAGCTTCTATTTATAGAGTGTTGTCAAAAAGGAAGTAAGTGGTGCTGACTGTTGCAACGGTACATGGACCGTTACAACGGTAGGGTAGTTCGAACAGGTTTGAATATGCAACGGAAATCAATTTCACGGAAAACAGAGCGCACCGATCTAAATTAAATTTAAATTTAAATTAATTATGTATATTCAAATTTAAATTTAGATTTTTTTAATTATGTATATTCAAATTTAATTAATTTTTTAAAATCTTTTTTATAGTCTAGTTTCTTCATATAATATTAAATATTAACTTGTATTCTATTGTTAGAGCTACGGATCTAAATTACGTAACGTGTCATGCCGTAATCAAATATGATTTTTACGTGCTGTGACTAAATTTGAAAGGATGATCACAGCACGTTAGTCACACCGTAACCACACGTGACGTGTCCAAACGTGATTGGTCACGTTTGGTCATATTTAACTATTTTTTTTCATAATTTAAATTAGTTTATTCAACATTCACCATTCAATCAAGATCTAACGGTCCTAATTATACGTGACTTGTGTTACCACGTGACGTGACGTATCGTGACCAAATCTTTCGCGTGTCATGCCGTGTCAAAGTTTCAAAAGATGGTCATGACACGTGACACATGAGTCACGACATGCGACTAGCACACATGTTGTTCCGTGTCGTGAAGCATGTAGTCACGTCTTGATATTTTTTTTAGTAAAGATTGGAGGTCAAGACACCAAACTATTTAATATCCACAAATAATTCTCCTATCTGGATTTCGAACCTGCAACTTTTTACATGGAGGATATTATCTTTATCACTAGATCAAATATTAATTCACATCATGAAGTTTTTAGATATCTAGTTAGAGCTCTATTTTGTAGCATCACAATGTGCATTTTAAATATCAATCATTACCATCAAGATATTATAGTTCGGCCTATGTTTTGAGAAAAACATCTTCATCCTGCCAATGGTTTGGTGAAAGATGAGAAGGAGATTTCTCACCGCATCAATAGTATATATGGTGGGAGATTATCAATGGTACGGTAAGGAGAGGTGGATCTATAGCTTAGTCAAAGGTGACTATTTATCTCTATAATTTTGAAATTTTAATTATGTATATTGAATTTTCATTTTTTCAAAGTTCGTATATATATACTTTAGCTCTCTCTTATAAAAGGATAAATATATATATTTGTAGAGGAGGGATTCAATTACACCATTTTTTGGTGACATTAGATTACACTCTATGTTTACAAAGTTCAAATAGTCGATCCAAACCGTTCAACTTGACGGATATGTTAAAATGTGCTTGCAGATCAAATTTTACATTTTTCTGAATTTTTGTACTATTTATTAAGATGGGTACAAAAATTCAACGATCTGAATATAGTGATTTTGTTAAATACTTAATAAATAGTAAAAAAATTCCAAAAAATATAAAATTTGATCTGCAAGCACATTTTAACATATCCATTATGTTGAACGGTTTGGATCAACTGTTTGGAATTTTAAAACTTTAAAAATGGAGAGTGTAATTCGGTGTCACCAAAAAGGGGTGTAATTGGATTCCTCCTCATATTTGTAACCTAATTGTTATAGTTTTATTTTATATTTGAAAGATTTTGAGTTCAAGTTTTAGTAACTACATTATTTTTATTTTTTCACATATTATCTATTTTATAATTTAGCTTCCTTTATTCAAGTTTTTAAATTTTACTCCTGACGATGAGAAACAAATCTCCAATTAATCTCACATTGCACCGTCAGTGCGGTGGAGATTAACTTTTGAAAATCCATCCCAACAATTCTGCTTTCGTGAGAGGTATTTTGCTTTTTCTAAATAAAATCGCTCTAGAACCAAGCCTAAACATCACAGATACATTGTACCGCACCCTTTTACCACTAGCAAAGAATTGCTCTAGGGTTGCATCACACCAGCTGCCACCCAAATTAAAGAACTAAACTCAGGAACCAAACATTCCTTTGGTTCCATATATGCGCCTTTTCAGCCTCCCTTAAAAACCAACTACATCAGACCCGAATCTGTATCCTCTGTAGTATTGTAGAGGATCATCCTCACTTTATGATTTGAGATTAAATCTCAACCGGTTTGAGATTCGGATCGCAATAGGGAGCAGTATTTTTGGGCTTTGAGATTCGTGCCAAGTTAAAAGGAACCGTTCAGATCTAGTAACTCTACAGAACAGTATCTCTGTAGTACTCAGAGGATACGAATTCCACCAGACCCGGCCCTCTGCTTCTTTGCATGACGGCTTGGTGTCTTCATATGGCTGTCATCGTAGTTGGAGGCATGAAGTGCGCTGCTCCTCGAGAGTGCTGCTTTATTGTGGAAAATCATCCAATCTTTGAAGAAGATTTTTCTCAAGATAATTTTAGAAGCACGTCACTTCAATGATACATTTGAATTTTATGGTATATATATTTTTAACAAAATTCAAATTCAAAATTCAAAATTATAAATATGTTTTCAATTAGTTAGATATGTGCGTTTTAAATTTGAATCAATTTAAAAAATATTTAGTTTTTCATCAAACTATTTATAAATTTTAACAGAAGAGTTTAATGACTTACGATCAATGACTAATTAAATTTTAAATTGACTCAAATTTAATAGGTGTTTAGTATATATAATTAAGAAAAGTACGGTTAAAATTCCTCATTGTTTTCGTGACCTAATCGAGCCTCGCATTTTTATCTCCGTTTCAAAGTCCCAATAGTCAATTTGAACCCCTCAACATGATCTCTATATTAAAATGTGCTTGGAGACCAAATTTTACATTTTTTTTTATAGATTTTTATTTACTATTTTGTTAGATAGGAACAATGGTTCATAATCTTATGAAAAATAATGATTTTGTACCCATAAAAATAATACAATTTAATATGAAGATCGTGTATATGGTTCAGATCAACTAGTTGAACTTTGAAAACAAAAATAAAGATACATGTCGTGTATATGGTTCAGATCAACTAGTTGAACTTTGAAAACAAAAATAAAGATACATGTCGTGTATATGGTTCAGATCAACTAGTTGAACTTTGAAAACAAAAATAAAGATACATGACATGATTGGTTAAAACACATCTACAATATTTTTTTTTAAGTTTGAATATTTTTTTCAAAGTATTCAAAATATATGTACTATTCATAAATAATAGTAAAAATTAAAGGGGGAATTTCATGTATATCTCTCAAAAGTTTCAATATTACGTATTTATTCATCTAAAATTAATAACTACATATTTATCTTTGAAAATTATAAAAATTCACATATTTGTCCAATCCATCATATTTAACATTAATTCTCTATTTATTCCTATTTTACCCTTCTTCTAGTTTCCAATCTAAGACTTTTTTTTTTCTATCTTGTTAAAAAGCGTCTTAACATGTTTTGGTCCCATTTCTACTTTCTCTTCCAAACACATTGTTCTTTTTTTTTTTTTTACAGAGTTATACATCATTGATTGAATAAAAATTCCCCTTCCCTTCTTACTGATACAACAGACCAGTTCATAAAAGTTGGAAATGTAAAGCTCCTAGTAACCCCCTTCTAACAGGTACCACAAAGTCACAAACCTGTATCACTCCCTAAAAAGTGGAAATTTTTACCCCTAGTAATTCCATCCCAATAGGCTCCAAATCCAACCACCCAGTTTCTCTAGAAATGATTGTCATTTTTCAATTAGATCAAGTGGAGACGCTTTTTAAAAAGACAAAAACACCATCTTTAGAAGGAAAAATAGAAGAAGAGCAAAATGAGAATAAATAGAAAGTTAATGTTAAATATGATGGATCAGACGAATACGTGAGTTTTTATAATTTTTAAGAATACATATATAATTATATATTTTAGAAAGATAAATACGTAATATTGAAACTTTTGAGGCATATACATGAAATGCCATGTATGATGTATCGAGTACATTAACAATTTTTTTTAATAGACCGACGAAAAACGGCATGAATATTTTTATAGCCTTTGAATATCCCAAACCGTGGACAAAGATATATAATTAATCATATGATGACTAGATTACCCACCTAATTACTCTTTTACTTTTTTGAAGGGCCTACTTAGCAACCTACTCGTAGTAAGCGCAAATTTTATATTTGGGTAACTTCGCAATGTAACCAAAAAAACAGGGAAAAAAAATTAAAGAGGTGACAAATTGAAAGTGAAAGCTCTGTAAGTATTAGACACGTCAATTTCGTTCCATTCTAATTGAAATTTAGATTTTATTTGGTAAGAACAATGGAACAATGGGATTGAATTTCGTCATACATCAAATTCTGCTCAATGTTGACCGAAACTTAGCCCTAGAATGAATTTTCATTTTAAAGCAGTTAAAACAGCCATAAAATATTTAAGAAAATTGCATGTTCTCACTAAATGCTTTTCGAGAAATACATAAATGGGCTTTATGTATTGATGAGTTAGGCTAATATGACATTGGTATTATTTCAAACTAAATAACACCACATCTTAAACCGTTAGATCTGCTTTAATATTCGTACAATCTGCTTTTTCTGTTCAAGCACTTTATTTTGTACGAATATTAAAACAGATCTAACGGTTTAAGATGTGGTGTTATTTAGTTTGAAATAACACCAATGTCATATTAGCCTAACTCTGTATTGATACTTCTTAATTATGCAATTTTTTTACTGGAAAAATAAATAAATTGGAGCATGAATTTTACCGGAATATGGATCATTTTTTTCTTTAACAAAACTGGAATGGCCTCCTATTAGAAAACCTACTCGGGATCGAATTTGTATCCTCTGCATTAACTACAAAGGAAATCTTTTGAGTTAATAAATCTTGACCATCCAATCTGTTTTAAAATTCGTGCAAAATAAATCCGTACTAATATGAAAGGGCTCTATATATCATAAGCAGAAGTCAGATTGACTCCGTTTAAAATCAGACGGTTGAGATTCATTAACTCAAAATATTCCTTTTTGAGTTAGTGCAGAGGATACGCATTCCTTGGGATCCCGTGCTAAATTTCAGGACCGTCTCAGCTGATGAAATAAAAAATACTGTAGAGAACATCGATAAATTAGCTTTTTCAAGTCTTTCAAATAAAAAAAAAGATATAATTTTATAAAAAAAAAAGAGGCAAAGTCTCAACGCTCAACACAGTTCAGGTCGGTCGAATTGACATCGAGAAAATAATGCGCAAATTACCTAACCAAAAAAATTCGAAAGATAGAGAAATAAAGCGAAGTAAAAAGAACAAAGAAAAAAATAATAATTCAGGGACTGAAGTTCGAGCATGCTAAAATGGGCTTCGAAGATGCATTTAATCTGGACCGTTATTAACTTCGATCCTGACCCTCTCAATTACATTGGACGGTACAGATTGAGATGGTATGTTCCAAAATCATCGAAAACTGATTCAGCGAGTTTACACCTTCCTCCAGAAAATATGGCTTAATTTCTGATGTCCCTTAATAGTTAACTCTTTTATAATTTTCTTATTTCTCTCTTTACAATTGAATGTTTTTTTTTATTTAACACTTAACTCTCACAAATATGTTTTATATAACACCCCCATCAGGTAAGAAATCATAAATTTAACTATTACAAAAAACTATTGATTTTACCTTTTTACTGACGAGTTGTTTATTTCAAATAGGATTGTTTAAAAACAAATTGTTAGGATTTAATTAATTAAATTCAGTCATGTGCTTTCTATTCACATGGTCAATCTTTACCGATTTTTTTATATATATTCAAAACTTCAATCAAATTACAAAAAATAACCGAAGTACCGTTGAAATTCGATTTTTACCCAATCCGGTTATCCAATAACCGGAATTTATAGAAATGTCCGGTTAACCACTCCCCGGACTCAAAATGCACAAATCCGGTTAATGGTTAACCGGATTTGTGCATTTTGCCTTTTTTTTTTTTTTTTTTTTTTTTTGAAAACAGAATTTTTTTTTTTTGGTATTAAAATATTAGAAATATTGAATATATTTCTTTGAAAACAGATATAATACAATATAATTTGATTTATTAGAAAGACTGCAACAAATAACCCGGATCAATATTTTTCAGATCCGATTTTTCGCGGCTGTAAGAAAAATTAATATACTTCTTTATGTGTTATTGGAAAAAAATAAAAATAATTAGATTCTGAGTTATTGATCCCGGTTCAAAAGTCACTTCTAGGTAATCCAGAAAATATTGTGACCTTTCTAGTACATTTAATTAATAAAAAGTTGTATCTATTTTGAGAATTCTTTTTGAAAAACAATAATTAAATAAATTAAAGTTTTTGATTTTTTTCAAAAATAGATACAACTTTTTATTAATTAAATGTACTAGAAAGGTCACAATATTTTCTGAATTACTTAGAAGTGACTTTTGAACCGGGATCAATAACTCAGAATCTAATTATTTTTATTTTTTTCCAATAACACATAAAGAAATATATTAATTTTTCTTACAGCCGCGAAAAATCAGATCTGAAAAATATTGATCCGGGTTATTTGTTGCAGTCTTTCTAATAAATCAAATTATATTGTATTATATCTGTTTTCAAATAAATATATTCAATATTTCTAATATTTTAATACAAAAAATAAAAAAAAATAAAAATTTCTGTTTTCAAAAAAGAAAAAAAAAAAGAAAAAAAAAGGCAAAATGCACAAATCCGGTTAACCATTAACCGGATTTGTGCATTTTGAGTCCGGGGAGTGGTTAACCGGACATTTCTATAAATTCCGGTTATTGGATAACCGGATTGGGTAAAAATCGAATTTCAACGGTACTTCGGTTATTTTTTGTAATTTGATTGAAGTTTTGGATATATATAAAAAAATCGGCAATCTTTACCTACGCACCATTTTTCTAGATTATAGCATTGGCAGCATGAATGCATGATGTCGATGCTGTTCAAGTACATTCTTAAAAGAAAAGTAGATATTACATAAACTCTGTTCATTTAGGTACTTCAAAGAATATGTGACATTGTACATCTTTAAATTATATCGAACCTTACTATTATATTCAGTATTCCGTCTAATGTATCGATATAATTTATTTGACTTGAGTGCTTAGAGAAGAGAATTAGAAAAAATAATAAAATAAAGGAGGGGACAAATTAGAGAGAACGATAATATAACATATTGTAGAGAAAATTGAAAATAAAATAAAAATGGGAACACGAAGACAATTTAAAAAAAATGAATTATTACTTCTTAAGAAGATAATTATAGTTAAATTCATGGTTCTAATATGATGAGCATATAACAAAAAATTATAAGAATTAAGTGGCAAATAAAAAGAATATTAAATTACAGGGGCATTAATTAATAATTACAAAGAGTTGAGGGATAGAAGAGAAATTATGCCAAAAAAAAAAAATGATAAGGCAAAGTCTTAGAGTCAAAACGAAGTCGACTACTCTTCTATTTCAAATTCTTGCGAGCTCCAATGGCGACTCCTCTTGTGATGAAATCAATGGATCCCTCCTCCTCTTCCCCGCCTTCCCAATCGATGCTCTCCGGGGATGCTAATTCAGCAGAGGATCGTCCCATTTTGATATTTCTCTACTTCCACAAGGCAATTCGGTCGGAACTTGACCGGATACACCGATTGGCGGTCGCCTTGGTCTCTGATGGAACGGGGCATGTGGAAGCTTTGACTGATAGCTGTCGATTTCTGTATAATATCTGCAATTACCATTGTCAAGCTGAGGATGTTGTATGGAACTCCTAAGTCTTTTCTTTTGTGGTCTTTTGCCACTCAACAGTTTGTTTACATTATAGAGGAAGTCTATTATTTTTTATTTTTGAATTAGATTACAAATCGGTTTGGTTAGATTGACTACTTGAGGAGGCATCTATATTCAAATTTTACTGTAAAAGATAGTCCGTCTTTCAATCATCTTAACATACTTCTATTAAGTGAACGTATTTTGTAATTTGGATAAATTGCTTATAGCTGAAAAATGTGCTGAGTTTGTAGCATAGTTTAAATATTTTGTTCATTTGAACTGTAACTACTTAATTAAGTGCTTATAAGGAAAGAAATAACTGCACCATTGGTCCATTGAATTTCTAGGCAGTGGAAGTTTAGTCCTTGTATTGTTAACATACAAACCATGGTCCTGTACTTTACACAAAGGTGCGCAGTCAGTCTGGTAGTTACATGAGGAAACACCACCATCAACTATATACTGAAACAGCAACATTGGTCCTGTACTTGATTATATGTTAATTGAAATGAAATAGGTTATATTCCGGGCACTGGACTTGCGTGTGAAGAATGTGGCCCAAACATATTATCTGGAACATGCAGGAGAAAAGGGTCTGTTCAAGCATCTATTCGAACTGTTGCAACAAGATTTAAATAATGACAGCTGCCTCAGACGCAAACTTGCCTCTTGCACTGGCGCCATTCAGACATCACTCACTCAGCACATGTCTAAGGAGGAGGAACAGGTTATTCCTTCTGCTTTTGTTTTCTTTTGGGCCATTTGGTTGGGTCGAGCTGGGTTCAGCTACTTTTATACCCAGCTCTATGCTCTGAATGGATCTACAACAGTTCCGATGTATTAATTTTTTACATCAGGTCAGGGTAATATATGAACTAGATTGGGTCCATGTAGCTCAATCTCCATAACCTTCACTTGATGGTCGAGTCCTTTCCCTAATTTGTTTCGGGTTCTTGCTTGCAACTCTCTAATAAGCCAGTTATTAAGCATAATGTATTGGCAAATTGTACTAATATGTTGGTTATTAAGCATCATGCGGTAAAAGTGGAATCTCTGGTCAAATTGTACTAATACTAGACATTTCCAAATAGGACTTCCATAGGGCGCAACTAAAAGAAAAATGGTTCTGTTTAAACCAATCGATAAAGTTGATTAATTTCCATACATGACTGGACAGTATGCCATTTTTGTATTAATACTGTGCAAAGCTATGGTTTTGTTTAGACCAATCAATGAAGTTGAATAAGTTCCACACATGACTGGACAGTACGTCATGCTTTTATTAATATTCTGCTTATCTTTACAGGTGTTTCCATTGCTTATTGATAAGTTTTCCTTTGAAGAGCAAGCAGATCTTGTGTGGCAGTTCCTATGTAACATGCCTGTCAACATGATGGTTGAATTTTTACCGTGGCTAACTGCAACTGTTTCACCAGATGAGCACAAAGACATCATTAAATGCTTACATAAAATTATCCCTAGTGAAGAGCTTTTTCAGCAGGTACTTTTTATCATTGCAGAAACTGCTGGTACTGACATGTAGGTTGTATTAAGTTTGGCACTCCCTACTCTGCTAAAATTTGTGTTCCTGTGGATATATCGATGAAAAATGACCTAAACAACTATTGTGCCAGTACCTTGCCAAAATGTGTCATTATGGTTGTCAGAGCCTGTACTCTTTTCAGTTGTATATTTCTGAAGCAACTAACTGCTGTTTAAATAAATATGGAGGTAATATTTGGATGGATGAAAGGTAAATCAATACTAAAGATGGGTCCAAAACCTGAAGATGTTTCTGAACATATGGATTCTGCTCATAACAATATTGGCAAAAGGAAGCATAAAGAGCCAGAACATGTTTCTTCTGATTTACACCCAGTGGATGAGATATTGCTCTGGCACAAAGCAATTAGGTTGGAATTGCAAGAGATTGCAGAGGCAGCGAGGAAGATGCAGCATCCAGGCGATTTTTCAGATTTACGTCTGTTTAATTTGAGGCTTCAGTTTATTGCTGATGTTTGCATTTATCATAGGTACTTATTTGCCTCTGACTTTGGCTTTGGTTGGTTATTTGATACCATGTATTAGCTTTTCTCTATTGGTATGGTACCAAACTGCTGAGCTGTATAATACGTGATGAAAAGATCCTACATTTCCTTAATGGCTTTGCCAAGCCAAGTTCTTAGAAAATTATAAGCTCCCAAGGAACCAAAAACAAGTAAAAAATATAAATATCTGAAACAAAAAGAGGTCAGCACGTTAAAAAGCATGAATTCCCATCCTCTCAGGTACCTGATGACCACACGGGTAGCATCTGCACCATCTTTTTTTTATTTACAGTGAATATTTAAACCTCCTCTGCCCGGACTCCCCAAAATCTGACTGATATTGATAAAGATAAAAACTGAACAGCCGATATGGTCGTCAGGTATCTGAGAGGATGAGAACAAAAAAAACACTTTGTAATCAAGGTGATTATTATAATTTTCTTCACTTAATCCTTTTCACAGTATTGCAGAGGATCAGATAATATTTCCAGCAGTAGATGCTGAGGTCTCCTTTAGGCAGGAGCATAAGGAGGAGAAGAGCCAGTTCAACAAGTTGAGGATTTTTATCGAAAATATCCAAAGGTCAGGGGCAACAACATCAGTGTGTGATTTCTATGCAGAGCTCTGTTCTCAGGCTGATCAGATAATGGGCACCATTGACAAGCACTTTGAGAATGAAGAAACTAAGGCAAGTAATTTATTCCAAGTAATATCTGAAGGTTTCCTTAGCAACTAGCTTGTCTTAGTCCTAGTATTTGGCAACAGCCTTTAACAAATAATATTGTTTCCACTATTGTTGAATTTTAAGTGCTTCTGAAGAATTCGCTTAGAAATGCATAAATTAGTAAACAAATAATACATTATAAGAATAAAGTAGTATACGAGTAAACAACCAACATTACAATTAGAAACAAGTAGTACTGCCAATTACTACTACCTCTTGATATATACTGGCACCACAGCCAGCTTAGTACTTAAATTCTTGTCTACTAACCAATTTATATCCTAAACCATCTAAAGAAACAAACATTTTCAATAACTGAGGAACTCTTATTTGGTAAGAGTCAATGCAGGATGGTGCAGACCCTGATAGCCCAGTATTGGGATCTAAGATCATTTTTCCATGGCATGGACTTTTCTTTGCAGGTCCTTCCAATAGCTAGGTCATGCTTCTCACAAGAAAAACAGCATGAGCTTATGTACCAGAGCCTATGCGTTATGCCTCTGAAGTTATTGGAGTGTGCTTTGCCGTGGCTTGTCTCCAAAATAAATGATCAGGAAAGGAGTCTTTTTCTTCTCAACATTCATTTTGGAGCCAGTATGTGATTCTTATCTTACTCCTTGCTTACTTGATCTATACCAGTTTGGTGCTGGCCTAATATTCTTAGGCTTAGGTGTCGTTTAATCGACGATTTGTATAGTACCTGTAATATACCTAACAAATCCAGCAACTATTTTAACACATGCCTTTATATGTCATCAATTTGTGTGACCCATTTCCAGAACCCAAATATCTCTAAATGAGGCATTTCCATTGAGCGTAAATTAAAATCTAATTGAACCAAGTGGATTATCAGTGTTGCATAGCAAATTTGCGCAAGCTGCTTACCTAGTGTTTAGGTCTGAGTTAACATGAGAAATTTAGGTAACGTTCATCATTTTTTTTAACTTACCCTAGGTTTCAATTGTTGAGTATAATTCGCATGTAGGACAAAATGTTGACCATTGATTCTTGCAAGTAGATAAGTAGTGATGTTAAAATGCAAAATTTGCCGTCTTGTACGTTCTCATCATCTTCTATCTGATGAATCCACTCTCCTTTGGCACCACAGTTTTTGTTTGTGATGGACATTTTGCTGTGCATATCATCAAAGTATGTCCTAAAGTCCAAATGAGAGGCATTTCTCTTCATTGAAATTTAATTCAATAAATTTGATTTCAGTGTTGCATACCAAACTGGGCCAGCTGCTTACAAAGTGTTTAGTTCTTATTTCATCTGAGAGTGATTGGTAGAGTTGGTTACCTGGTTTGCACTTTTAACTCTGAGTGTTATATGTTGCACGTGGCACAAGCATTTTGATTGTTTGGTTTGTAAGTAGGGACATGGTGATGTTACAATTCAATTTTGTTTGTCCTGTACGTTCTTATTATTAAGTTGTTTAAATGCAGCTTTGCCATCAGAAACCACATTGGTTTCTCTTCTCTCTGGTTGGGCATGCAAGGACCATTGTAAGGACATATCCACTTCTGGCAAGTTCACTTGCATGAAAAGCTGCTCCACCAACTGCCCATCTAGAACTAACAGCCATGAAGATAAGCTCGAAGACTGGGAGACACCTTGCCCGTGTGCATGCTCTAGGCCTGTTAGAAAAACAAACTTCATAGAATCAAGTGAAACCTCTATTGAATCCAGAGAAGGAGAGAATTCATGTTGTGTACCAGGTTTGGGTGTAAGTGATCACTTTTTGAGACCAACAACCAAGCCTCTCAAAGTTTGCAAGACTGCTAATTCTTCCCCTTCAATCTACTCGAGTTTCTTCTCTTCTGAAACCAAAATCAATGTTGCTGGAACCGTAAAAACTTCCCGACCGATTGACACCATTTTCAAGTTCCATATGGCCATTCGAAAAGACATAGAGTATCTTGACATAGAATCTGCAAAGCTCTTGGATTTGGACGATGCTTTTGTCAGGCAGTTTTTTGGAAGGTTCCGGATACTGTGGGGCCTGTACAAGGCACACAGCACTGCCGATGACAACATCGTCTTTCCAGCTCTTGAATCCAAAGAAGCACTACATAATGTTAGCCATTCGTATACTCTTGACCACAAGCAAGAGGAAGAGTTATTTCAAAATATAAATGATTCCCTTCTAGAACTGTCAACACTGCTACATGACAAAGGTAAATATTAATATTGAAAGAAATTATTTTCATCTGAAACCTCAATTGAGCTCCTAATACTTCAATTATGCTGAACTTTAAGCCCGATTAAGGATTTATCCAAACCTTGATCCTTGTGAATAATACTAAACTAACCTGATTGATAATTTGATATGATACCTTGATGACAACACCATTAGTTTCGCAACCATTCAATGTCATAATATAATACCTTGGTGACAACACCTTAAGTTTCGCAACCATTCAATGTCATAATATAAGGAGGCCACTAATCTGGCCTGACAGGTTCTTCTTCTAATCACTCTGGCTGGGCCAGGCAGCACAGTGAGCTAGTAACCCGGCTACAATGGATGTGCAAATCGATGCGAGTGACTTTATCCAACCATGTGCTTCGAGAGGATATGGAGCTGTGGCCATTGTTTGACAAACACTTTAACATGGAGGAACAGGATAAGTTAGTGGGGCGCATCATCGGTACAACATGCGCTGAGGTTTTACAATCTATGTTGCCATGGGTCACTTCGGCAGTGACTGCAGAGGAGCAGGACAAAATTGTTGACACGTGGAGACAGGCAGCAAAGAATACCATGTTTAGTGATTGGTTGGATGAGTGGTGGAATGGCAGGCCCACTGTACCAAAGGGTGAGGCTTCATCTGAGGTGTGCTCCACATCAACAGGTAAAGTGTGGTTCGTGCAATTGATATCTTGAACTATTCAGTTTGTACAGGCACCGACTGGTTCATGAGATTTCTTTTAAACATAAAAAATTTAGGCTTAACATGCATTGGGAAGTACAAAAGTTAAATTGAGCTAAATATTGGGGCATTAATTAAGACATTTGAATTTTGAAGTATGTTATTTACCTGTGGTAACTTGCCAAATACAAGATCTTAGTTTTCATTGGAAACAATGAACAACATTTTTTTTTGCAACTGATCCTTTTTCTTGGATTTGGCTAGGCCTTCTTATTTTGCCAGAACTTACTCAGTATAAAGTACTTGATTCGATCTCAAAATTAAGAACCAGGTATAGCAGGCTTTCTCTTTACAACTGGATTCTGATTTTGTTGTTCTTTGTTTCTCGAAGCATCTGAATGCCAAGAGGAAATGGTGGACCAGAGTAGTCAGATGTTTAGGCCAGGATGGAAAGACATATTCAGGATGAATCAAAACGAGCTAGAGGCTGAAATTCACAAGCTGGCTCGTGACACTTCTCTTGATCCTAGGAGAAAGGCTTATCTTATGCAAAATCTTATGACAAGGTAATTACTTTCCCCCAAAAGCTAATTGTAAGCTATTCCCTTGTGCAACATAGCTATTAACATAGAAACATTTTTGTAGTCCGTGGATAGCTTCCCAGCAGAAGCTTCCTCAGAAAGGTAATGAAGAGAATCATGAAGAGGAAGGAATCATGATGGCGTGCAGTCCATCATATCGGGATCCACAGAACAAAATATTTGGCTGTGAGCACTATAAACGTAACTGTAAGTTGGTCGCCCCTTGTTGCAACAAGCTCTTCACCTGTCGGTTCTGCCATGACAAAGTCAGTGACCACACTATGGATAGGTATGAGTAACTTTTTTCCCGTGTGATAGGATAATAACATTTCTTTAATGGTTGCCATTTGTCTCCTTACATGCAAGATGAATAACCTGTTGGTACTGTCACTTTCTCGAGCTCAGTTAAAACTTGAATTTCATGTGAAGTACTTTTGCTTCTTCATTTGTTTATAAAACTGAAAGCACAAAATAGGTGCCTTCCAGATTAAAAAGGTTTTTGTCTTTCCATCTGTTTTCTTTTGAGATGAAAACAGATAATTGGAGAGAAATTACTAAATGGTGTAAAAAATTTAGGAAAGCTGTGAGAGAGATGATGTGCATGCAATGTCTGAAGGTTCAGCACGTCAATCCAACTTGCACAAACCCATCTTGCAACCAATTTTCTATGGCCAAGTACTACTGCAACACCTGCAAGCTCTTTGATGATGAAAGGTGAATATTCTGAAACATCAATCATCTGTCATGAGTTAATTTCACTGACATGTTTTATGACATAAAAATATGAAGAGCTGTGTACCACTGCCCATTTTGCAACCTGTGCCGGCTGGGAAAGGGGCTGGGCATAGACTTCTTCCACTGCATGAAGTGCAACTGTTGCCTGGGCTTGAAGTTGGTCAACCACAAGTGTCGTGAGAATATGCTTGAGACCAACTGCCCCATCTGCTATGATTTCCTCTTCACCTCAAGTGCTGCTATCAAGGCCCTTCCATGCGGTCATTTCATGCACTCTACCTGCTTTCAGGTATCCCTTTCGCTCATGATCTGATATAAACTGAGTTGTTGCAGGTTTTGGGTCTCAAGTTGATTGGGATCTCAGGTCAATTTGGGGTGTTAAACTTAACCATGTTCATGTTCTGTAAAATTTTTCTATGTGCCTATGCCACAATACTTATTGTATCTGAATATCTGATAGATGATTCTTCTATTGTAAAAATAATGGATGCCAATTCTGTGTTTTTTAACTTGTACTCCACACGCTCGTTATATTAATCTTGTACACATTTTTGTGGGCACGGAGTTTCATTTTTTTCATTACTATTACATTTTCCATTCTTTTTTATACCTTAGAGTTCCTGTAGCTGACTAGTTATATTTTGTGCAGGCCTACACTTGCAGTCACTACACATGTGCTGTATGTTGCAAATCCCTGGGAAACATGACGGTGCTTGACTATTTCATTCTCTATTAGCAAAACTCCCCTCGTCTCTCTAACAGTAAGACTGCCTACTGTGAATGTACATGTAAAAGTATTTATTTTGTTTTAGGTTTATTTTGGAATGCTCGATGCCTTGTTGGCTGCTGAGGAGCTCCCTGAAGAATACAAGGATCGATGTCAGGTCCGTGTTTCTTTTTTCATTACATTTTCATCTCTCTCCTCATGGAATCTCCAGCAACTGTGCATTTGTACCAAATTTGGTGGACAAAATTGTTATGAATTTTCCATAAAAAAATATTTTCGCTTGTGGATATTGGCTCAAGTTCTGCCTGGTACTTGTAATAAGCATAATTTGTTATTCGCTTTAATAATCTGCAGGATATACTTTGCAATGACTGTGACAAGAAGGGAAGATCTCGTTTCCACTGGCTGTACCACAAGTGCAGCTTCTGTGGTTCATATAACACTCGGGTTATCAAGAGTGACATTAAAGATGATTCCACATCTAATTGAAGTTGGCATGATTTTTGGTTTTCCTAGAGTTCTGATTTGCACATTATATTCCGTTTCAGGGAACGGATGAAATTCATTGGCGATGGTGAGTTATTTGTAAGAGTCAAATAGTCGGTGATGGTGATTTATTTGTAAGATTGATTATTTGACTCGCTAATAATAATTTTCTTTAATAAGATATAGCCTCTAGCTTTTACTTTTCTTTTTGCCCAGGAGAGGGCATTTTCATGTCAGTCTAATTGTCAATTGAGTTGGGCACCTTTCTATTTAATCTTTTTGAGAAAGACTAAGGATCTAGCCCTTAGTTATATTTCAAATATCAACTGGGATACTTAAGCCGAGTTTCAAACCTGCACTGTTTTTTGCCACTACATCAAATGTCAGTTCAACTTTCTACTAAAGTAATTTGATTAAAGTAATTTGAAAAGGGTTGAAATTAAATCTGACATTTCACATTTGTTATTTTGACAATCTTTTCATGAAGCACAAATGTCAGTCCAGACGCAAAAATAAAAAATAAAAATAACCCGGACGGGTTAAGACACCCCGTCCCCCACGCTTTATCCCCCGCCCCCCTTCCTTTTTCTTCCCTTTCGCTTTCGCTCTCCGTCTCGCACTCGCGTTCTTCCTTCTGTCGGATCCAACCCGGATGGCTGCAGAGTGTAGGACGGACTGACACAACCCGTCCGGATCGTCAATTTCTCACCTGATTTTTCATTTCCATCGCTCATTGAAGGTTTGTTTTCTTTTAAAATCTGTTAATTAATACTAATTTATAATTTGATTTGTTATCAAATTATTGACTATAGTAAATTTTATTAATTTGTTAATTGCATTTTAAAAAAACTGATAAATTAGGGTTTTACGATTTGAAAAAATTGGTTTATTTTTAAACTCATTTGATATGGTATAAATTAATTTAGTTTAAATTAGTTCATAGCATAGAATTGAGAGTGTTGATTAGGGGTGTTCAAACGGTTTGGTTTAAACGGCTCGGTTTAAACGGTTCGGTTATTTCGCTTTATTGGATAGGTTCGGTTATTTCGCTTTATTGGATCGGTTCGGTTATTTCAGTTTATTGGACCGAACTGAATTAGGGTTTAGATTGTTATTCATTTTTTTAAAATATCATGCATGCAGAATGTCAAGCAGTCGTGATTTATTTTTAAACTCATTTGATATGGTATAAATTAATTTAGTTTAAATTAGTTCATAGCATAGAATTGAGAGTGTTGATTAGGGGTGTTCAAACAGTTCGGTTTAAACGGTTCGGTTTAAACGGTTTGGTTTAAACGGCTCGGTTTAAACAGCTCGGTTTAAACGGTTCGGTTATTTCGCTTTATTGGATAGGTTCGGTTATTTTGCTTTATTGGATCGGTTCGGTTCTTTCAGTTTATTGGACCGAACTGAATTAGGATTTAGATTGTTATTCATTTTTTTAAAATATCATACATGCAGAATGTCAAGCAGTCGTGATTTATTTTTAAACTCATTTGATATGGTATAAATTAATTTAGTTTAAATTAGTTCATAGCATAGAATTGAGAGTGTTGATTAGGGGTGTTCAAACAGTTTGGTTTAAACAGTTTGGTCTAAACAGCTCGGTTTAAACGATTCGGTTATTTCGCTTTATTGGATAGGTTCGGTTATTTCGCTTTATTAGATCGGTTCGGTTATTTCAGTTTATTGGACCGAACTGAATTAGGATTTAGATTGTTATTCATTTTTTTTAAATATCATGCATGCAGAATGTCAAGCAGTCGTGATCCGGGTAGTCCTTCACATGCTGCAGCCACACATGATGATTTTGGTTTTGAATCGGCATGGTCAGCAAATAATTTTAGCAATTTATTATGGATGCTGCATGACCTACATAAGGTCTCACGAATCCATGATGATGTAAGTTACTCCATGAATCATATAATTTTTTTTTATTTTTTATAAAATGATATAACCATTTGAATTACAATATTTTACTTTAATTAAAATATTTTACTTTACATTGACAGGATTACAGAGATGTAGGAGTGGACCCTCGAGGTATCTGGACTGGGATTTCGTACAACGACCTTTGCAAACCATTCTTGCTTAGACTCGGTTTGTATCAGGTTTCTCAAATGGCTCACATAAAAATTGACCCAGCACTCCTCGCTGGTCTCGTAGAGCGATGGAGACCAGAGACCCACAGTTTCCATCTTCCCGTGGGAGAGATGACAATTACGTTGCAGGATTTTTCTTGTCTCTGGGTGCTGCCGTGTTAGTTTGTAATAATCTAGAAGTCAATAACATGATAAATTAATCATAAAGCTTTGTTCATGAATTGAATGTTTATTTATATATCATTTTGTTGCCTTGAGTATTATTGCTGATATCCCGCAAATATATCTACATTTCGGTCCTGATTTCATACCAGACAATTGCTTTAAACTGTTTAATCAGCTGTGTTTCATTGAAATATGCCAAGATTTGGTACTGCTGTGAGTTTGTTCTTGTTTTGCAGGATACGAGCAAGATTAAGGTGGAAACAAGCGCTTCAACCTTTCGGTCCGACCTCCATGGTCCGACCCCTGATCCGACCTCTCTTGTCCGACCTCCATGGTCTGACCCCTGATCCGACCGCCTCTGTCCGACCCTCTTGGTCCGAGTCGGACCAGAGTTATGTCCGGGTCGGACCAGCCTTCGCAGAACAGCTCTATTTCAGCTGACAGCTGTCAGGACGATTCAAACCCTATAAATAGGCGGGATTCGCTCTTTCCAAAGAGAGAAAAAAACGACCATTTCCAGTAAAAATTGAGATCTGAGAGGAGCAAGAGAAGGAGCAATTGAAGGAATCTTGGAGAAGACTTGGAGAAGAAGGAAGGGAGCTCAAAGAGATCGACGGATTGCGAATTCTCTCCTCCTCCATCTCCATTCTGCCATGGCTTTCCCTCTCTCTTTACTTTCTTTGATCTCTAGATCTATGGATGAGCAGTCGTGATTTATTTTTAAACTCATTTGATATGGTATAAATTAATTTAGTTTAAATTAGTTCATAGCATAGAATTGAGAGTGTTGATTAGGGGTGTTCAAACAGTTTGGTTTAAACAGTTTGGTCTAAACAGCTCGGTTTAAACGATTCGGTTATTTCGCTTTATTGGATAGGTTCGGTTATTTCGCTTTATTAGATCGGTTCGGTTATTTCAGTTTATTGGACCGAACTGAATTAGGATTTAGATTGTTATTCATTTTTTTTAAATATCATGCATGCAGAATGTCAAGCAGTCGTGATCCGGGTAGTCCTTCACATGCTGCAGCCACACATGATGATTTTGGTTTTGAATCGGCATGGTCAGCAAATAATTTTAGCAATTTATTATGGATGCTGCATGACCTACATAAGGTCTCACGAATCCATGATGATGTAAGTTACTCCATGAATCATATAATTTTTTTTTATTTTTTATAAAATGATATAACCATTTGAATTACAATATTTTACTTTAATTAAAATATTTTACTTTACATTGACAGGATTACAGAGATGTAGGAGTGGACCCTCGAGGTATCTGGACTGGGATTTCGTACAACGACCTTTGCAAACCATTCTTGCTTAGACTCGGTTTGTATCAGGTTTCTCAAATGGCTCACATAAAAATTGACCCAGCACTCCTCGCTGGTCTCGTAGAGCGATGGAGACCAGAGACCCACAGTTTCCATCTTCCCGTGGGAGAGATGACAATTACGTTGCAGGATTTTTCTTGTCTCTGGGTGCTGCCGTGTTAGTTTGTAATAATCTAGAAGTCAATAACATGATAAATTAATCATAAAGCTTTGTTCATGAATTGAATGTTTATTTATATATCATTTTGTTGCCTTGAGTATTATTGCTGATATCCCGCAAATATATCTACATTTCGGTCCTGATTTCATACCAGACAATTGCTTTAAACTGTTTAATCAGCTGTGTTTCATTGAAATATGCCAAGATTTGGTACTGCTGTGAGTTTGTTCTTGTTTTGCAGGATACGAGCAAGATTAAGGTGGAAACAAGCGCTTCAACCTTTCGGTCCGACCTCCATGGTCCGACCCCTGATCCGACCTCTCTTGTCCGACCTCCATGGTCTGACCCCTGATCCGACCGCCTCTGTCCGACCCTCTTGGTCCGAGTCGGACCAGAGTTATGTCCGGGTCGGACCAGCCTTCGCAGAACAGCTCTATTTCAGCTGACAGCTGTCAGGACGATTCAAACCCTATAAATAGGCGGGATTCGCTCTTTCCAAAGAGAGAAAAAAACGACCATTTCCAGTAAAAATTGAGATCTGAGAGGAGCAAGAGAAGGAGCAATTGAAGGAATCTTGGAGAAGACTTGGAGAAGAAGGAAGGGAGCTCAAAGAGATCGACGGATTGCGAATTCTCTCCTCCTCCATCTCCATTCTGCCATGGCTTTCCCTCTCTCTTTACTTTCTTTGATCTCTAGATCTATGGATGAGCAGTCGTGATTTATTTTTAAACTCATTTGATATGGTATAAATTAATTTAGTTTAAATTAGTTCATAGCATAGAATTGAGAGTGTTGATTAGGGGTGTTCAAACAGTTTGGTTTAAACAGTTTGGTCTAAACAGCTCGGTTTAAACGATTCGGTTATTTCGCTTTATTGGATAGGTTCGGTTATTTCGCTTTATTAGATCGGTTCGGTTATTTCAGTTTATTGGACCGAACTGAATTAGGATTTAGATTGTTATTCATTTTTTTTAAATATCATGCATGCAGAATGTCAAGCAGTCGTGATCCGGGTAGTCCTTCACATGCTGCAGCCACACATGATGATTTTGGTTTTGAATCGGCATGGTCAGCAAATAATTTTAGCAATTTATTATGGATGCTGCATGACCTACATAAGGTCTCACGAATCCATGATGATGTAAGTTACTCCATGAATCATATAATTTTTTTTTATTTTTTATAAAATGATATAACCATTTGAATTACAATATTTTACTTTAATTAAAATATTTTACTTTACATTGACAGGATTACAGAGATGTAGGAGTGGACCCTCGAGGTATCTGGACTGGGATTTCGTACAACGACCTTTGCAAACCATTCTTGCTTAGACTCGGTTTGTATCAGGTTTCTCAAATGGCTCACATAAAAATTGACCCAGCACTCCTCGCTGGTCTCGTAGAGCGATGGAGACCAGAGACCCACAGTTTCCATCTTCCCGTGGGAGAGATGACAATTACGTTGCAGGATTTTTCTTGTCTCTGGGTGCTGCCGTGTTAGTTTGTAATAATCTAGAAGTCAATAACATGATAAATTAATCATAAAGCTTTGTTCATGAATTGAATGTTTATTTATATATCATTTTGTTGCCTTGAGTATTATTGCTGATATCCCGCAAATATATCTACATTTCGGTCCTGATTTCATACCAGACAATTGCTTTAAACTGTTTAATCAGCTGTGTTTCATTGAAATATGCCAAGATTTGGTACTGCTGTGAGTTTGTTCTTGTTTTGCAGGATACGAGCAAGATTAAGGTGGAAACAAGCGCTTCAACCTTTCGGTCCGACCTCCATGGTCCGACCCCTGATCCGACCTCTCTTGTCCGACCTCCATGGTCTGACCCCTGATCCGACCGCCTCTGTCCGACCCTCTTGGTCCGAGTCGGACCAGAGTTATGTCCGGGTCGGACCAGCCTTCGCAGAACAGCTCTATTTCAGCTGACAGCTGTCAGGACGATTCAAACCCTATAAATAGGCGGGATTCGCTCTTTCCAAAGAGAGAAAAAAACGACCATTTCCAGTAAAAATTGAGATCTGAGAGGAGCAAGAGAAGGAGCAATTGAAGGAATCTTGGAGAAGACTTGGAGAAGAAGGAAGGGAGCTCAAAGAGATCGACGGATTGCGAATTCTCTCCTCCTCCATCTCCATTCTGCCATGGCTTTCCCTCTCTCTTTACTTTCTTTGATCTCTAGATCTATGGATGAGTAGTTGACCTAGTTTCATGGATTAGGATCTATTTTCTTGTTTTGTATTGTATTGAATTGTTGAATCCTTGTATTGAATCTTGATTGTGTTTGTTTGCTTGTGATTGAACTGATTTTACTTGCTTGATCTGTCTTTCTTGATTGTATATGGTGTGCCTATGGATGCTTGATCACATCTACCAAGGTTATGTAACCATTACCTTTTCTTGAACCAAACCAAGCAATTGAGGTAGGAGTAGTGAACCGAAAGGTGAACCCGATCTGTAACCGACAGGTGAACATCTCCTCTAATCGATGGATTAGAGGATACCTTTAGAATTCCAACAAGCAACTAAGGTGAATTGAACCAAAACACGAAAGTTGAGGATTAGAGACCTTAGAGGGTAAAAACTGCAGTTCTATACCAAGTTAACGAACCAATATACGATAGTTGAGGTTTAGGAACATTAGGTATGGTCAGATGAACCCTACACACAAGATTTGTACTTGGTACCAGCAATCTGGTACATTAACTCAGTCTGGTCCGACCTCATTGTCCGACTCGGACCACAAAGGCCGGACCTAATGTCGGACCAACCAAGGTCGGACCTAAGGTCGGACCTCTTAGGTCGGACAGACTGAGGCAAAACAGAAATGAAATCCGAAATCCATGAAGCGCCTCTTACCATAAACCAAAACCAAGTTTATATCGCTTTCTTTACTTAGAATTGATTGATTGAATTGTTAGGAACATTAAATACTCAAAACACCCCTTTCTCACTTCTAGTACTTAACCAATTCGAGTCTAAGCCAAGTTTAGTAATTGAGTCCCGTCCCTGTGGATCGATACCTGACTTTACTACCAAGATAGGACTGTGCACTTGCAGTCTGAATCATAGTTAGGTCAAGGTTTAAACTGTACATCTTTTGGTGTATTGAAACTTTGTTCTATATACCCCTTTGGGGTGTAACAAGTTTTTGGCGCCGTTGCCGGGGACGGCAATCAATTACTTTCTAGGTTTTTACTTGACTTAGTTAATCTAGATTTTAAAATTGTATCCTTTATTTTTCTTCTTTTTCCAAAATTCTAAAAACTGGCTTTTGAACCTCCTCCTGCAGGTAAATACAAGTTGAAGTACCACCTGAGGAGCAAAGGACCTCTCTTTGACGAAACCCCTCCAGATTCAACTCCTCCTGCACAACCACCTTCTGACTCAACCTCCTTGTCCGACCCTCCTGGTCCGACCCGGACACAGACAACCGATCCGACTCGGACCAAGTCAACAGATCCGACCCCTTCTGGTCCGACTCGGACCAATCAAGGTCGGACCAATCAAGGTCGGACAACAACCAGAGTTGAGCAATCAAGTCCTGACAAGATGGAGATTCCAGAGGAGAATGACCTGGAGCGACAAATTCGAGAGAGGGAAGCCAGGGAAAGGGAAGACAGGAATGCTAGAGACGAGGAGGCAAATCTGACAGACGAGGACACGGACGTCTTTCTGCCAAGGACTCTGCGTGAGTACAATGTCCCGAGAGCTGGCGATGTACGAGGGGCAATCAGACTGCCACGGATACCAGGGCAACAACCGAATTTCAATCCTGGAGTTGTCAACATGGTGCAGCAGAGCACGTTCCATGGCATGGATCATGAGGACCCGCACGCTCACCTCCAAACCTTCCTCGAGTGCATCACCACCATCAAGACCAACGGTGAGAACGCTGATTACACAAAACTCGCTTTATTTCCTTTCACTCTTAGGGATAAGGCTAAAAAATGGTTAGGGTCATTACCGAGGGATTCTATCTTGACCTGGAGGGAATTGTCCAAACTGTTTTTGACCAGATTTTTCCCTCATAAAAGAACTGCCAAGGTACGAAATGACTTAACCAGTTTTAGACAGAGTTTTGATGAACCGTTGAACGAGTCTTGGGAAAGGTTTAGGGAGTTGCAGTATTCGTGTCCTCACCACGGCATACCAGACTGGTTGTTAATCCAAACATTTTACGACGGCTTGACTGAGAGCACGCGAGCTTACGTCGACGCCGTCGCTGGAGGCGCTTTGATGTCAAGGGAGCCTCTCGAGGCTATGAACTTGATTGACGGGATGGCGCAGAACCAACAATGGTCTGGACGCGACAACACACGATCGAAGGGAGGAGGCGGTGGCAAGTACGACGTCGACCCCATCACAGCTCTGACCGCCAAGATGGATGTTATGCAGAGAGCGATGGACAAGCTGAGCGTGAAGGCGGTCGAGCAGCAGCCCGAGGTCTGCGTCATGTGTGGAGACGAGCGACACGCGTACGAGCAGTGTCCCTTGGTGCAAGCTGAAGAAGAAGAAGTGGAGCAAGTGAACTCTCTCAACAACGAACCGTCTTTCTTTCCCAAACCTCCTTTCAACCGATCTTACTCCAAAGATCCAGTTGAACAACAAAATTGGAGGTGGAATCAGAACAACCAGACGCCGTTCAACAACGCTCCAAGACCTCCTTTCAACAACTCTCAGCAGAACGCCTTCTTCAACAACCCTTCTTCTAACAACAACTGGAACAATCCTCCTCCTCGCAACAACAATTCCTTCAACAGGAACCCACCCGGTGGAAACAACAACAGAAACTTCTACCAGAACGCCTCTTTTCCAAATCAGAACAATCGAGCACCCCAATCCGGTCCTCCCGAGCCGCGTGTTGATCCTACTTTCAGTAATTTCATGCATGAGCAAGGGAAGATGAACCAGATGGTGTTCGATCAAATGCAGGCCATGCAGCAGATGCAAGCTCAACTGATGGCCCAAAACAAGCTGATGATGGATCAAATGGGTGGCCATGCCTCCTCGAGCCAAACTCAACCTGGTAGACTGCCCAGTCAACCAGAACCCAACCCAAAAGGAGAGGCCAAGGCAATTACTCTGCGGAGTGGGACCCAATACGAAGAACCACCCATGCCAGATCAAACGAACCCTGGTACGACCTCCATGTCCTGTCCTACCCTTGGTCCGACCCCTTGTGGCCCGACCTCTTCCGGTCCGACCCCTTGTGGTCCGACCCTTGTCGGTCCGACCCTCTCTTGTCCGACCCCTGCAAGACAGTCCGAGTCGGACCACCATGAGGAAAGCAGTCCGAGTCGGACAACCAAGGTCGGACCACAAGGTGGGACCAACTCAAGTCAAACTCAATCTGAGGCCGTACCACATCCATCTGACGAACAAACACGAGGGAAGAAGAAATGGACCGAGAAACCATCCCCATATCGTCCACCTGTCCCTTTCCCTCAGAGATTAGCGGAGACCAAGCTGAACGAACAATTCGCCAGTTTCGCTAACGTGATCAAGCAACTGCACATCACCATCCCCTTCACCGACGCTCTGACTCAAATGCCTACCTACGCCAAGTTCTTGAAGGATATTCTATCCAACAAACGAAGCTTGGGGGGGCACGAGACGGTCAAGTTGACAGAGCAGTGCAGTGCAATCCTGAAGAGCGAGCTGCCACCCAAACTGGATGATCTTGGAAAGTTCTCCATTCCTTGCACCATTGGGAAAGCCACGATCAAGAAAGCTCTGCGTGACTTGGGAGCAAGCGTGAGTCTCATGCCACGCACCATCTATGACCGGATCGGAGTAGGTGAACTCAAGCCCACGCGGATGTCACTGCAGCTGGCTGACTCCTCGGTACGACTACCACTCGGCATAGTGGAAGATCTGCCAGTTCAAGTCGGCAAGTACTTTGTGCCTGTCGACTTTGTGGTGATGGAAATGGAAGAGGACAAGGAAGTCCCCATCATTCTGGGACGACCTTTCCTCAGAACCGCAGGTGCCATAATCGATGTTCGACAAGGTACTCTGACCTTGAGCTTTGGTGGGGAGAAGGTTAAATTCCAGATCGACCGCGCAATGAAGTACCCATCATCTTCCGAGACTTGCTACAGGATAGACGAGATCGAAGAAGACTTGTTGGGTCTGGCTGAGGACTTCTTCCTTGAACAATTCGACAACTCGCTTCAACACCATTCTGATCTCCTGCCTCAGCTGGGAGACGAAACAAGCGAGCTCGAGTCGATTTGTGCGGCAGATGCAACCACGAACGATTTTCAGGATCTCCAACACAAGTCAAACGATGATGACACGACTGGTGTAGACGACCTGACACCGCATCCAACCCCTGAACTCAAGCCTCTTCCGACCAACCTCAGATACGAGTTCCTCGATCTGAAAAAGTCGTGTCCTGTGATCATCAATGCCAGCCTCGACCCCGATCAGACCGCCAAACTTCTGGAGAAACTGAGATTTCACAAAGGCGCAATCGGGTATTCGATCAAGGACTTGAAAGGAATCGACCCATCAATCTGCTCACACAGGATCCTTCTCGAGGATGATCACAAGCCGTCTGTTGAGCACCAGCGACGACTCAACCCCAATCTGAAAGAGGTAGTCAAAAAGGAGATTCTGAAACTCCTTGATGCGGGCATCATCTATCCTATCTCTGACAGTGAGTGGGTGAGTCCCGTCCACGTGGTGCCAAAGAAGGGAGGCACGACAGTGGTGAAGAATGAAAAGAATGAGCTAGTCCAAACACGTGTGGTGTCTGGATACCGCATGTGTATCGACTACAGAAAGCTCAACTCGGCCACACGCAAGGATCACTTCCCACTGCCATTTGTCGACCAACTCCTTGAACGGCTGGCCAATCACTCCTACTTCTGCTATCTCGATGGGTATTCTGGCTTCTTCCAAATTCCCATCCACCCACATGACCAAGAAAAGACCACCTTCACCTGTCCATATGGCACCTACGCATACCGTAGGATGCCTTTCGGTCTTTGCAACGCACCAGCAACCTTCCAGAGAGCCATGATGGCCATCTTTTTTGATTTCATCGAGAATGAAGTTGAGATCTTCATGGACGACTTCTCTGTCTATGGTGTTTGCTTCGAGTCATGTTTGGCGAACCTGTGCAAGATCTTGAAAAGGTGTGAGGAAGTCAACCTGATCCTGAACTGGGAAAAGTGTCACTTCATGGTTCAAGAGGGAGTTGTTCTTGGACATGTCGTGACCTCAAAAGGCATTGAGGTTGACAAGGCAAAGATTGAGGTGATTGAGAAGCTCGAGATCCCAACGAATGTCAAAGGAATCCGCAGTTTCCTTGGTCATGCTGGCTTCTACCGCCGATTCATCAAGGACTTCTCCAAGATCGCAAAACCACTCACCAATCTGCTCGTCAAGGATTCTGATTTTGTTTTCTCAGAAGATTGCGTTGAGTCATTCTGCAAATTGAAAGAGGCCCTCATCTCAGCGCCCATCTTGCAGCCACCTGACTGGTCGCTACCATTCGAGCTGATGTGCGACGCAAGCGACTATGCTGTAGGAGCGGTTCTCGGGCAGAGGAAAGACAACAAGCCCTGTGCTATCTACTACGCTAGCAAGGTGCTAGATCCGGCCCAGATGAACTACACGACAACTGAGAAAGAGCTTCTCGCAGTCGTGTTCGCTCTTGACAAGTTCAGATCCTACTTGGTTGGTTCCAAGATAGTGATCTACACAGACCACGCCGCACTCAGATACTTGGTGAGCAAACAGGACGCCAAGCCTCGCTTGATCAGATGGATTCTTCTACTACAGGAATTTGACATTGAGATTAGGGACAAAAAGGGAGTCGACAACACTGTGGCTGACCATCTATCCCGGCTTCGCTGGGAAGATGAGGGCTCTGCCAACTTGCCAATCAACGACTCATTTCTCGATGATCAATTCCACTCAGTTTCTGCAATGGAGGATATCAACACGAGCCGCGTCAACACCAATTCAGTGCCTTGGTATGCAGACATTGCGAACTTCCTCGCTTCAGGAGTGCTACCTCCCACCATGACGTACCAGCAGAGGAAGAAGCTTCGATCTGATGCCAAGTTCTACTTCTGGGATGACCCTTATCTCTTCAAGACAGGCATCGATGGCATTTACAGGCGTTGTGTGCCATACGACGAAGTGCGCTCCATTCTCGAGCACTGCCACTCATCAGCCTATGGAGGACACGCTTCTTTCTCCAAGACTGCCTCAAAGGTCTTGCAATCTGGCTTCTTTTGGCCCTCTCTTTTCAAGGATGCAAAGACCTTTGTCTCAGCTTGTGACAAGTGTCAACGAACCGGGAACATCACCAAGCGCAACGAGATGCCCCTTCACTCTGTCCTAGAGGTTGACATCTTTGATGTCTGGGGTATCGACTTCATGGGACCGTTTCCACCCTCATGTGGGAATGAGTTCATCCTGGTAGCGGTTGACTATGTCTCCAAGTGGGTTGAGGCAGTGGCGTGTAAGAAGGCAGACTCCAATGCAGTTAAGCGGCTGTTCACAGACATCATCTTTCCTCGCTTTGGAGTGCCACGAGCCGTCATCAGTGACGGAGGCAAGCACTTCATCAACCGCCAGTTCGACAATCTTCTCAGCCGTCATGGGGTAATTCACAAAGTAACCACTTCCTACCATCCTCAAGCCAACGGTCAAGCTGAGATTTCCAACAGGGAGATCAAGTCAATTCTGGAAAAGACTGTGGCTCGGACGAGAAAGGATTGGTCGCTTAAGCTGAGTGATGCACTCTGGGCTTACCGTACCGCCTTGAAAACGCCGATTGGGATGAGCCCTTTCCAGCTGGTGTACGGCAAGCCATGTCATCTACCTGTGGAGATCGAACACAAAGCGTACTGGGCCACGCGTGCAATCAACATGGACCTACTTGCAGCTGGAGAGAAGCGCATCCTTGACTTGCATGAGTTGGAGGAAATGCGCCTGCACGCCTATGAAAATGCGAGAATCTACAAGGAAAGGACCAAGCAAATCCATGACAAGCGCATCATGCCTCGTGAATTCAATCAAGGGAACCTTGTTCTTTTGTTCAATTCTCGATTGAGGCTCTTTCCTGGGAAGCTGAAGTCAAGATGGTCTGGCCCATTCCGTGTGAAGAAGGTGTACCCATTCGGCATGATTGAAATTGAGAACAAGGAATGGCAAACATTCAAGGTCAATGGTCAGCGTCTCAAGCATTACATTGCTGACCATCCTCAAGACGAGCGCATGGAATTGGATCTTTCTGATCCTGCCCCACCTGCAAATTGAAAAAAGAGACGGTCGAGCTCGAGACCTAAAACGAGCGCTTCTTGGGAGGCAACCCAAGCCATTTTACTCGTTTTTGCATTTTAGATAGGTGTGCATTTGCATTTGCATTTTGACGATTTGAGACGATCAAAAGAGAGAAGAACTAATTTAATCAAAGCTGGTCCAACCCCTTGAGGTCCGACCCCTTCTGGTCCGACCTCTTGAGGTCCGACTCCTTCTGGTCCAACCTCTGGTCCGACATTTTCTGGTCCGAGTCGGACCACACTTATGTCCGAGTCGGACCACACTTGTGCAGACGAACAGACGCGTCCGCTCGGGCATTTAATTCGGACTCCCTATTTAACACCCGTCCGTCCCTTCATTCTCTCCCTCTCACACTCAGTCCGACCCAACCAAGCCCTCTCTCTCGTCCGACCAGCCGAACCAGCGAAGCACAGCGCCGCCGCCTCTGTTTCTTTCTCCGCCCTCTCCGCCGTTTCCCTTCTCTTTCACGCACCAGAGCACAGCACAAAGGGGATCGCCGCAGGACCGAGGTAGGTTTTCTTCTCCTTTTCTTCATCATTTCGTTAGATTTTAGGTTTAGATTTAGGTTGTAGTTTAGATTTTTCGGTTTAACTGGTTTTCCATTGATTCTGGTACCAAGGAACTGCAAACCCTAGATCTGGTCCGACCTCTACCAGTCCGACTCGGACCAAAATCTTGTCTGACCTCAACCAGTCCGACCCCCTGTCTGACCTCAACCAGTCCGACCCCCTGTCCCACCCTCCCTTGTCCGACTCGGACCACAGTAGGTCGGACCACATTAGGTCAGACCACAGGTCAAACCAAAGTCTGGTCAAACCAAAGTCTGGTCAAACCCTAACCATGTCTGACCCATTGAACGAACGCCGCGCCAAGCACGCTCAACTGCAGCGGCAGGAACGCATTCGTGCTCAATTCGCGGAGGCCGCGCAACGAGCACAAGAAGAGGCCGCGCAACGCACACATACGCCTTCGCCCTCTGGTTCTGGCGACGGTGAGACCGCTAGCATTCCATCTGACGCCGACGCTGACCACTCTCCATCTCGCGCCACAGTCGGCTCTCAGTCCCGTCAGCGTACCGCCTCTGCGTCCGACTACCTTCCTTCTGCCACTTCTTCTCGTTCTTCAGGGTCTGCTTCTTCTCAGCCTGCCCAGCCCGCTCAGCCTGCTCATTCTGGCTCGGGCTCTCATTCCAGCTCCTTTGGCACCGACGACGTCTCCTCTGACACTACTGCTAGGGCTGATGAGTACATCGCTGAGTACTTCCCCATCACTTCATGTCGTTAGTTCGAGCGCTTTGATGTTCTGCGCCAGAAGGAGATTGTCAATACTAGGATTGTAGACTTCACGGCGCTGCAGTCTCTGGGACTTGAGGAGGAGTTCCTTCGTCTTACCGGTCGGATCGGGTTTACCCCCGCTTTCTGGGCCATCGCTCAGAAAGGATACGAGTTGAGCACCCTCGAGTTCCTCTCCTCTCTCGAGCTCAAGTACAACAGACGGGACATCCCTTACATCAAGTTCCGTCTCTGCAGCGAGACTCACTGTGTATGGCTCTCCACCATGCGTGAGTGGTTTGGTTTCCAGGCGGACCCCACCACCGACTCTCTCTCATTCTCTGGGGACCTTGATAGAGACCATTTCTGGCAGTTGATCTCTGGTATGAGGGCAGGATCTGTGATCAATAGGTAGTACAAGAGCCTCAACGTCTCCCATCCTGTTCTCCGCTGCATCCTGAGGATTATTGGCGGCACATTCTTTGCACGTGGCGAGACTTTAGCCCGTGCTAATGTCGACGATTTGCAGTTGCTGGATCACATGCTCCGTCCTGCCGACGAGCTAGAGCGGCCCGACCTAATGCTCCTCATGATCAAGCACTGGATTCATTTGCAGAGCGCCACGAAGGGAGGTGGGTCCATCACTATCTCTGCATATGTCACTCTGATTGCGGAGAAATTGGGACTTCAGATCGCCAGAGATAAGCTATGCAAAGGTCCGGGACATTTCACCCTCGAGAATTTCCGCAGCTACAAGTTCATCCAGATCGAGCAAGGACCTACTGGACCCTACTATGCCTGGGTCATGCCAGATACTAAGACCAGTTATCGCATGCCTTTCCCTGTCTCCCTCGATTTCGATGACAGCAGCACCTGGTTCTTCCGCAGACCATCTCGAGCTGCTCGTCCCTTACCCCCTTCTCCTCTACATACTGATGTGGCGATGGCGGATGTACACCAGTCTCCTCAGCGCGATGAGGGTCCAGCTGATCCTCCTCAGTCTCCTCTGCCGACCCACCCGCGCTCTCCTCTGCGGTCACACGTTTCTCCTCACCCTTCCACCTTCGCTGCTGGCATATCCACCTGTGCTTTTCCACATCCACCCACCTTTGCCAGTCCATCCACTCTCTTCGCTGGCCCATCCACCTTTGCTGGCCCTTCCACCTTCGCCACCGGCCCTTCCACTTTTGTAGGAGGTTTCTCCTCCTTTGCTGCCGGTGCCTCTACCTCTACTGCCGCACCCTCATATCCACCTGATCCCACCATCCACGACTTGTACCGCCTCATTTCAGACATGAGGATTGAGCAGCGTGCCGCTTTCAGTGACATCCGAGATATACAGACTGCGCAGAGCGACACACTCGTCGATATTCAGGTTGAGCTGCGCGCGCAGGGATCTCGCCTCGAGTCTGTAGAGGACCAGCTGAGGGACTGGCGTTACTATGAGGAGTATGGCTACTGGCCAGGCATGCCACCACCAGATGACGAGTATGACTACTGATCAGGTTTGCTTTCCTATCCCCGAGTTTTACATCTTTCTATCTTTCAGTCTTGAAGCATTGAGGACAATGCTCAGACTAAGCTTGGGGGGGAAGACTTTCGCTTTATCATATTAGATCATGTTTACTTTTTAGTTGCACTTTCTAGTTGCATTTTTAGTTTTTCAGTTGCATTTTTAGGTGAAAATTTGCTTGGATTGCTAGAATTGAGAATTTTTAGAAAAATTTCTGTTTTAATTAGGATAACCCT
The DNA here is from genome assembly GCF_964058835.1 of Carex rostrata. Taxonomy (NCBI): domain Eukaryota; kingdom Viridiplantae; phylum Streptophyta; class Magnoliopsida; order Poales; family Cyperaceae; genus Carex; species Carex rostrata. The sequence continues at coordinate 8,334,447 of NC_135926.1, forward strand.
GAATGATTTGAACTAACCCCATAGTTGACCAAAGAATTGCTTAGGATGAGATGTTTTAAAGCGATTGAAAAGATGAAACATTAGACTTGTATCAAGGAAAATCATTTAGAACTGAACTGTGCCTTTTAAATAAGGAAATGGGATTTTTAAATATAGAAGGATTGGAGTATCCATTGGTATGAATGAATACCAATGGATGTGTGTATTCATGGTACGTGCAAAAAGAAAAAGAAAAAAAGGAAAAGAAAAAAAAAAAAAAAAAAAAAAAAAAAAAGAGAAAAAGAAAAAAAAAAGAAAGAAAAGAAAATGAAAAGATGGAGAAAATAAGGGTACTGGCAATAAGTCCAATTGGGCGCCTTTGAGCTCGTCTCCCAAATAAAGAAAATTTTGCATGTACCAACACACAAAGTTCGCAACTTTCTATCCTAAGCTTGTTCCAAGCTTGGGGGAGGGAAAATGAAATAAAATCACCACAAATGAGGGCATAGGCTTAGTAGAATGAAAGAATTGATCATTTCAAATGACTAGTCTTTACAACCCTTAAAGCATCTCAAAATATGACATTCGATTGGCCAATTCGTGGGGTGAATTAGAATTTATTTAAGGGATGTCCAAGTTATTGACAAAAATGATTTTAAAAGTTCTCGATTTTAGCAAACTCACGTAAATATTCACATTTAGGATTGTATTTGCATATTAGGTCATTTAGTCCAGCCATCTACCTAAGTTTGAATCTTTTGCTTGAGGACAAGCAAAGGTTCAGCTTGGGGGAGTTTGATATCCCGCAAATATATCTACATTTCGGTCCTGATTTCATACCAGACAATTGCTTTAAACTGTTTAATCAGCTGTGTTTCATTGAAATATGCCAAGATTTGGTACTGCTGTGAGTTTGTTCTTGTTTTGCAGGATACGAGCAAGATTAAGGTGGAAACAAGCGCTTCAACCTTTCGGTCCGACCTCCATGGTCCGACCCCTGATCCGACCTCTCTTGTCCGACCTCCATGGTCTGACCCCTGATCCGACCGCCTCTGTCCGACCCTCTTGGTCCGAGTCGGACCAGAGTTATGTCCGGGTCGGACCAGCCTTCGCAGAACAGCTCTATTTCAGCTGACAGCTGTCAGGACGATTCAAACCCTATAAATAGGCGGGATTCGCTCTTTCCAAAGAGAGAAAAAAACGACCATTTCCAGTAAAAATTGAGATCTGAGAGGAGCAAGAGAAGGAGCAATTGAAGGAATCTTGGAGAAGACTTGGAGAAGAAGGAAGGGAGCTCAAAGAGATCGACGGATTGCGAATTCTCTCCTCCTCCATCTCCATTCTGCCATGGCTTTCCCTCTCTCTTTACTTTCTTTGATCTCTAGATCTATGGATGAGTAGTTGACCTAGTTTCATGGATTAGGATCTATTTTCTTGTTTTGTATTGTATTGAATTGTTGAATCCTTGTATTGAATCTTGATTGTGTTTGTTTGCTTGTGATTGAACTGATTTTACTTGCTTGATCTGTCTTTCTTGATTGTATATGGTGTGCCTATGGATGCTTGATCACATCTACCAAGGTTATGTAACCATTACCTTTTCTTGAACCAAACCAAGCAATTGAGGTAGGAGTAGTGAACCGAAAGGTGAACCCGATCTGTAACCGACAGGTGAACATCTCCTCTAATCGATGGATTAGAGGATACCTTTAGAATTCCAACAAGCAACTAAGGTGAATTGAACCAAAACACGAAAGTTGAGGATTAGAGACCTTAGAGGGTAAAAACTGCAGTTCTATACCAAGTTAACGAACCAATATACGATAGTTGAGGTTTAGGAACATTAGGTATGGTCAGATGAACCCTACACACAAGATTTGTACTTGGTACCAGCAATCTGGTACATTAACTCAGTCTGGTCCGACCTCATTGTCCGACTCGGACCACAAAGGCCGGACCTAATGTCGGACCAACCAAGGTCGGACCTAAGGTCGGACCTCTTAGGTCGGACAGACTGAGGCAAAACAGAAATGAAATCCGAAATCCATGAAGCGCCTCTTACCATAAACCAAAACCAAGTTTATATCGCTTTCTTTACTTAGAATTGATTGATTGAATTGTTAGGAACATTAAATACTCAAAACACCCCTTTCTCACTTCTAGTACTTAACCAATTCGAGTCTAAGCCAAGTTTAGTAATTGAGTCCCGTCCCTGTGGATCGATACCTGACTTTACTACCAAGATAGGACTGTGCACTTGCAGTCTGAATCATAGTTAGGTCAAGGTTTAAACTGTACATCTTTTGGTGTATTGAAACTTTGTTCTATATACCCCTTTGGGGTGTAACAATTGCATTTATGGATCATTTCGAGTTCATGACTGAAATTGTGAAACTCCATAATATAGATGATATATACTCTTAAAAGGTCACTGACCAAGGTAATTAGCAGGAACACTAATTACCGCTATAAGGTTAGTATGTGGATTAAAAGATGGTTAAGTTTTACAAACCACCTGACACGAGATGTCATTTTAATCACATAGATACATGTTCTAGGAACATGGTATTTGACAGACCCCGAATGAAACATTAAATAGAATTGTGTTTGTGTCATTTATGTTTTCATTCATTGTCAAAGTTCTACAGTATGAGGTATTTATCGTTCCCACTAAGAAATATATATGAGTAAGTGTTATCTAACGCTGTCCGTAAAAAGCAGCCATAACGGTAGCATTTCCATATATATAACTTAGCTGAGGAAGTGATAGTCTGCCAAGAATACTATTTGTCCCTCGTATCTCTATACGAGCTATAGCATCACTGGGCCCCTTGATAGAGTTAGATTATCTGCATGCGGTATAATTACAAGAATAATTATATTTGATAATCTACTCAAGATCAAGAAAAGATACAGTTAACAAGGATGACACATATCTACCTTAAAACTGATCTGATAGCTATGAGACAGAAGAACTGACACAAGTAAATTATTTACTGGATTGTGATATTGTACAGTACAGCATCATCTGTGTAATTGGATGGTCATGATGTGTTGCCAGATGCCACCCATGACTAACAGAAGTTAAAACAGTTTTAACTCTGTTTACCAACATAACACAGATCCTATTGGGTCACACCATATAGGAGCTACTCGGAGAATCTTACTGATTAATTATAAATTGATTATAATTAATATTAAGATGGTTATAATTAATTATATGTGATATAATTAAATTATAAATGTCATTTAGAATGACAAGCAGAAACAACGGTTAATTTATAAACGTACACGTTACGTTGTATAAAAGTTACCGAACAATAACCGAAAAGAAATATAATTGTACATGACAATTATATATATATGATTTGGAATTTTAATTGTTAATTATGGATTTGAATTATGGGTTTAAAAGTCCAAAATAATCAAAGCCTTAATTAAAATTAAAGGCCCAAAGTCAAAACCCAAAATCAAAGCCTTTTACTATTCATGCCTTAATGGGCCAAGGGCAAAATGGTCATTTCACACCTATGCCACCTTGCATGACACCTTAGGGGTGTAGAAACATGGAGAAGATTGTGGAAGGGTGTGGAAGGGGTATTTTGGTCTTTTCACATATTAAAGGATGAGGTGTCAATGACTTTTGGTAAATAGATTTGTTTTGAGGGGTATTTTGGTCTTTTGCGAACCTCCTCAAAACACTATAAATAGAGGGGTGAGGGTAGAGAGAAAATTTGCTAATTCACATGTTAATCTGATTACTTCGTTAATCGGTTTTTCCTCTCTTCCCTGATTTCGGTTATTACGAGATTCGGAAAAAAAATATATTTTTAGATTCTGCGGTATTTCATGTTTTGCTTTATTAGTAAAATGGAATAACTTGCATTCTTAAATATATTTAAATTGTCCCTTTTTCGGTGAATAGTGTTTCTGCAGAATTCCGCGGTTTACGGTATTTCTGGCAGAAGAAATAAATCGCTCTCCGGTTAGTCCTGGTGGATAACCAATAGAGGTATCACACGTGTGATACTGCGAGTCGATTCCATCCCTGGTGAGGCTCTACTCGCTCGGTCTGCATTCCAACTGAGATTTGGAATCAAGGTATAAATTGTTATATTAATCTATTTAATTTGTAAATAGATTTAATGCTTTAGGAAATCAATTATGGAGTAGATCTGTAAATAGGATTAAACGAATCTTCTTGATTCATTTAATCCGTAGCTTAAGTTAGATGTAAAATTTTTTGTTTTACTCTTTCCGCAGCTTAAACTAATTAAATGGGTTTGAACCGTTCCTCGAAACCCAACATGCCGATCATAGGGTTACTGGTGACAGGTCCTTCAGACCGTACTTGGTCTATCTTAGTGGATCAACTTCTTGGAAATGGGACCGCAAGTGCGGTGCTTAAAAAGAAAAAGAGATTGGGGCCAAACGACATGCAAGAGGTTCGAACGATTTCTAGGTATGCTATAAGTTTGAAGGAGTTGCGCATTCGATTTGCCGCAATGCCAAATACGGAACCGGGTGAGCCGACAGAGGAGCAGATACGCCAGTACACAAGGGCGTATGTACTCGATTTGTTCGGGTCTACATTTTTTACTGATTCGTCGGGAGATTCGGTTCCGGCAATGTATTTACAATTTCTACAAAATCTTGATTCCCCGGAACAGTACAACTGGGGTGGAGCTGTTCTAGCTTATCTCTACAGAAGCCTTTGTGTTGCGGTTCAGCGTAAAACAAAGCTTATGGCAGGGCCAACTGTGCTTCTACAACATTGGTGTTGGTCTCGTTTACCGACCGGCTGTCCTCGTCCCTTAAATGATTGGAGTCCAAATTGGGGCAGTCCAAATGAACAAAAGTGTCCAGCATTCGGAGATAAGTGGTGTTGTCTCCATGATTATCGCCAAGGTCACAATCGGAGTGGAGTTAGTTACTTTCGCAACGAACTGCAGAAGCTCGAAGATTACATGGTAAAATGAGAGCCCTACAATGCATTGTTAAATCAGATACCTTGTAAGCTGCCATCACGAGTTATTGACGAAAGGGGTGTATGGCTAGCTCGTGTGCCACTTGTGCACTTTTGGATAATTGAGCATTATTATCCAGATCGTGTAATGAGGCAATTTTGGTATGCACAGCCCCTCCCGCCACCACTGCCGCTCCCCGAGGATGAGGTACGCCGGTTACATAAATTTGTTCACAGTGCCAATGTGGGACTAGTAAATTGGTCTAATGTGCACCAGAATTACGTAAATGAGACATCTAATCCAGAAGGCCACTTGGTTGTTCCAACCGGGTATTGGAGCCATTACGACATATTGCCATATCGAAGTTGGTTCCAGGAGAATGGCATGTTTAGTATCTTCTTAGGAAAGAAGTGCATAAAGAGTCTTGATGATCCCATTCCAGAATACAGAGATGAGATTGGTGAAGTAGGGTACATTCCTGGTGCCCCAAAATCGACACGTGATGTAAGTTTTATAAATTAAAAATATTTATGAGATGTTATTATTCTTTCAATGGACTTATCACTTTTTTTATTTTATAGACATTACGAGGAATAAAGATAATATCAGCAGCTATGGGATTGACGAAATCGAGGGCACTTAAGAAAATAGGGAAATTTTTCCTGAAAGCAAGTTGTGGCCTTCTCAGAGACAACAGTATGGATGCTAAATTGCAAAGTATGTTGAGGGCGGCCGATCTTCCAGACAATATCGATGACATCTCGGACGGTGATAATCCAGAACACATCCCTGACTTGACACAAGTGATATTGCTATATCCGACCTATTGTTTTGACCAATTTCAGTACCAAAACACGAATTCTGAGCCATCAAATACCAAATATTATAATGATTACGTGTAGAATTTGGTACTGCTGTGCTTTCATTCTTATCTTGCAGGAAAATTGGTGAAATCAAGCGAATTGCTGAAGTTGAGAGACCTTGATGCGACCCTCATCAGGCTTGATGCGAGGCGCATCAACCACTCAGAGCCGCACCAGCAGGTCGCAGCACCATTGCATGCGAAGCGCATCCATCACACTCCGATGCGGGTCGCAACAGTGGTAATGCGGGTCGCATCGCGAGCTTCCAGAGCAGACAGCAAAGGCCCAATAAGGGCCCAAAATTGAAGCAACCGTTTTGAAAGGTCTATAAATAGACCACCTCTGTCACCAGAGAGGGAGTTCCGAATTTGAAGATTCAAAACCTCAAGAATTGGAGTGTTGATCAAGAAAGAAGGGAAGATCCTTGCTAGATTGCTACATTGGGTTCTATCATGATCTCTTCTCTTCTCTCTTCTTTTATGATGTTGTTTGAGTAGATCTTTCTTGTTTCTAGGGTTGATGTAGTCTAAAGCTTTGATTGTATGTATTGCATTTGAATTTGAGTTGTTCTTGTGATCAATTGATTGAGTATTATTCTTTCATTGCTTGATTTTGATTGTTTGAATCTTGATTGTCTATTGTTGAATGTTTCTTGCATCTCTTCTAATTTCTTGACTTTGATCCTTCTTGCAATTTAATCAAGCACATGAGGTATGTTAGAAATCTGAAAAGATAGATCAATTGAACCGAAAGGTGAGATTTCCATTTATTGAGAGATAGTGGATACCTTTAGCAAACCGATCAATTGACTTAGATTGAACACGAATAAACGAGAGTTGAAAGTTGTAGATCTAAGAAGGTGAAATTGCAATTCCTTACTAGGTTTCTGGTGCTAATAAACGAGAGTTGAGGCTCAGGAATCGTAGGTAGGGTCAGTAGAACCTTGCACAATCGAATAACTCAGAAACAGGTGCAATGCTGCATTCACTCGAGGGCCATGCGAGTCGCATGGGAGACCATGCGGGTCGCATCACTAGGGTCGCATCAGAGATGATGCGAGTCGAGTGAGGGTCCAGAGAGGCAAAGCTGATGATGAAATCTGAAACCCTGGAAACATCCTTTTAAACTTGACTGAAACAAACATCTATTTTCTTTTGCAATCTTTTGTTATTGAATTGAGAAATTGAAACGAATTCAAACCAAACTTTTCACTTCTAGTACCTAACTCGGATTTGTAGGAGTTTAGAATCGAATTAAACCGTCCCTGAGGATCGATACCTTATTATACTATACGGATAGGGTTGTGCACTTGCAACCTTAGACGATAGTAGATTCAAGGTTTAAACTGGTACAGCTAGCTGTACCTGAGACTTTGTAGCATACCTTTGTAAGCGAACAACAAGATTTAGATCCCAACTATCATGAGAGATGGATAGAAACAAATGATGGGTTAAATGAATATCTTACAAGCTTTCAAACCGAACCTAGTCATGTTGAACTGGTAAGTATAAAAAAAATACTTTAATTGGTTGTCGATTATGTTTATTGAGAAAAGTAAAATAATATTTATAGGGAGATGATGATCATGGCACGGCTGCACAAGGCAACACAGATGGGCAATTCTTCTCAGAGTTGTTGGGTAGCTCGGTATACACCCCAGTTCATCAAGCAGGACCTAGTCAGGTCCATCAGGTAGTAATTTCATCACTTATAATGTTTAATTTTAATGATCGTTGATATGGTTTATTAAGTACTAAAATAATTATTATAGGAATCAGAGGTTCCTATCACGTTCGCACAAGACAACACAGGACCTAGTCGGGTCTATCGAGTAATTTTAACTCTCTTGAAATAAATTTTAAATAATCATTTATTGTGTTTGTTACAAATAATAACATAATTATTACAGGTCTATCTGTCTGAACAGACGATGACAACTCGTTCAGATTGGGATAAGGATGCAGATAAAGGTCTCGCCTTGGTGTTTGTTGTGTCGGATAGGGTTCAAAGAAACTGGGATCCGCATAGTTACCACTATATTGGGTATGTTGAGGGTCTTGCCTCGGTGTTTGTTGTGTCTGATAGGGTTCGAAGAAACTGGAACCCGCATAGTTATCACTATAATGGGTCTGTCGAGGTTCTGGATTTGTTTCCGGCACCATACTATTAACGAATAACTGCGGTTGTATTTCACCGATGATTAGAACCAACTCAATGTATAAATCGAGAAAAGTATACTGGGTTTGGGCACGCATACTTTGGATATAAATACCTCTCCAACTCTGATCGCACACGATTTCAATTTTCTCATAATAACGTTGGGCTGTTGTACCAACATTAATCCGTGCATGTGCTTTTAGGTTATACTCATTCTCAGAATATCCAAGTTGGCGATAAATTTCACCTTTCACATCATACCAACCGTATTCATCAGTCACACTCAATGAGAATCGAGGACTAATACTCTACTCCTTTACGACCGTGTCGTATTTCACCACTAAAATAAATCCTCAGCATCAACATGATTAATTATTTTTATAAATTAACCTACACAATAATGAATAAATCACATATTATTATTATTACAATAATAAAAACTAATATTAATTAAATTATTCTACGATAGTTACTAAATGACACAGCAGAAAATAACAAAATCATTTAATTGAATAAATATAAATTTCAATAACTACATAAAAACAAATTAAATTTGATAACATTTTAGTCATATACAACAAAATTTACCCATTGAAATATATTTGATGCTAAAAATACTGTTGATATTAATTAAAATATTATACAATAGTTACTAAATAACAAAGCAAAAAAATATAATTAAAGAGTTACCTGTTTAAAATTTAATTTTGCTGACAACAATCTCTGCTTCTATCTGAGCTTCTGTTTCTTTCTATCTGAGTTATATCCGTTTGAGTCTTCAATCGGTATTACTGGTTTTTGTAGAATGACAGTGAGTTATGACTCTCAATCTGACTATTTTACGCAGAGCAGCGTGATATAGGGTGCCCGGACGGGTTTACTAATACCGTCCGCCTTTTTCTTTATTTTTTCCGCAGCTACCGGACGGGTTTAAGAAAACCGTCTCGATTTTTTTTTTTACCCGGGACAGGTTGTGTAGAACCGTCCAGCTTTTGTTTTGTTTTTTTCAGACCCGGGACCGGTTGTGTAGAACTATCCGGATGTTTTGTTTTTTGTTTTCCTCTCCGTTGACAGGGTGATTAGCGATAATCCGGACGGGGTAATTAGACCCGTCCTGTGGGACGGACTTATCTAACCCGTTCTACTTAGTTTCCCGAGATTTTTATTTTTACCCAAAAAAAAAATTATTTTAATAATAATAACCAGCTCAGCGCTGGAATTTTAAATATACCTAGCCCGTGGAAAATATCCACGGGTGGGATTTTTTAATCGGCCCCGTGGAAAAAATCCACGGGCGGGATTAAATTTTGGGCCCGTGGAAAATATCCACGGCCCGGGGTGTTAAATCGGACGAATCCTCTCCCTCCCGCCGCTTCTGTCTCTCTACTCCTCTCCCTCTTCTGTCTCTCTACTCCTCTCCCTCCCGCCGCTTCGTCTCCGTGAAGCCCCACACCAGCCGACGAACCCCCGCACCCTCTCTCTTTTCCGCCTCACTGGAGGCCCACCAGCGCCACTCCCACTGCCGACGAACCACCGCCACTGCCGACGGCCGTACGTCCCACTGTCACTGAGTTTTGAAGGGTTGAGAGACGAGGCGTAGCCACTGCCGTGGTACGGGCTTTCCTTCCCTCTTGTTCTTGCCTCTTTGTGATTCGCACTATAACGGGTAAATATTTGAAATCATTTTTAATTGATGAAATGACGTATGTTTGTCGTATGATGAATTGATCCTTATTGGGTTTTATGAGCTGATTTGGGCATTTATGAATTGTCTAGTGCGGGTTGTTGATTTTCCCGGCTGGACCTGTGTTGAGTACGCCCTTTTGCTTGGAAATGTGGAAATTGTCTAGTGCAGGTTGTTGATTTTCCCGGCTGGACCTGTGTTGATATCGAAATGAAAATCTTCACTTGGAAATGTGGAAATTAGGATCTGGTAATGAGTAAATGTGGAAATTGATCAAGGTAATTAGAATATGGAATATGAGAATTGGGCTCGATAATAATTGGAGTATGTACATATAGTTATGTCAAAATTAGGATGTAATGTATGAATATGGAAATTGATCAAGGTAATTATTTTTTTTCTTCATTTGATCCACATTACCTATAAGCAATTGTTATTGGTGTATATACATCTAGCATTGTAATGAATGAAGGCTTATTCCAATTAAGAGAGTAATAAGGCTCAATTGTATGAATGTGGTTACTGCATAGGACCGGTTAATAATAGGGCTCAATTAAGAGAGTAATAGGCTTAACACAAAAAAAATGATCATATGAAGTACTATGCATCAGAATATTTATGCCTTTTCTTTTAACTTTTTTGAAACATCTTAAAAAAATTATAAAATAAAGCTTTCTTTTGGCATTCAATATTTTTATGTCAATTCCATTTAATTTTTATTTTGTTGTGCATTACTTGCTTTAATTGTACATAAGTAGGATTGAAAGAAAAGTTAATAAATATTTTTCATTGTACATAAGTAGGATTGAAAGAAAAGTCAAATTAATAAATATTTTTCATTATACATCTTATGGATTGAAAGAAAAGATGAGTTTTTAGTACAAAAAAAAATGATCATATGAAGTACTATGCATCAGAATATTTATGTCTTTTCTTTTAACTTTTTTGAAACATCTTAAAAAAATTATAAAATAAAGTTTTCTTTTGGCATTCAATATTTTTATGTCAATTTCCTTTAATTTTTATTTTGTTGTGCGTTACTTGCTTTAATTGTTTACATACAGTTTAAATCTTCTGAAATTTATACACCAATAAGCACCTTTTGATTTGTCAGTTTTTACTAATTATAGCTGTGCTCGTACCCTCCCTTTCTCAAAGAATTGCGCGAAGGCCAACCCGAGAACCAGCAACATTTCATAAGGTGCTTACCTTACTTTTTTCTTTTTTAGTATGAGTTATCTCAGAATTTTTGTATAAATATGTTGTTGCATTCAATACCAGACCTTGTACCAGTGAGATTAAATCAGTAACAGACTCAGTACCAGCATAAATATATATTGTTGCATTCAGTTCCAGCCTAGCACCAGTTTAATAAAGATCAATTGACCTGTATTGATCAATACCAATTTAGCATTAGTATAGTGATAGCATGTTGCACATATTTTTTCATATTAGCCTCATTTAAGCAAATTGTAGCAATTCTAATTTTTTTTAAACATAGGATGGCTAGGGGACGGCCTAGGAGACCACCACCACCCGACCCTATTGATGAGCCCATTCCCGTGGACAGCACAGAGCATTTCAGTCCATTATTATGGATGAGTCACACGGAGCACCGAGTCTGGATGGCATCCCGAGAGGTATGTGATTATTTTTCTTTTAAATTTAAATTGTGTCAAGTTCTCGTATTTTCAAGTTCTTATGTTGTTTACTTTTTTCAACGCAGAGTGAGGACATTTTAGATGCCAGGAGTCGGTACTGTGGTATGCAGTACTACTCGCTGATGGACCCGTATCTACGAAATTTGGGGTTGCACCATTTGGTCGATATCATGGAGTCAGAGACTAAGGCCATCAATGCGTCCCTTATTGCAGGACTAGTTGAGCGATGGCATCCCGAGACGCACACGTTTCACTTACCATTCGGAGAGATGACAGTGACTCTCCAGGACGTCAGTGCCCTATGGGGTTTGCCCATCCAGGGTGTGCCCGTTGGTGGCATATCTGACCCCACTGAAGCTGAGGAGAACACGATTAATGCCCGACTCGCAGAGCTGTTGGGAGCGCAGCCAAGTATACGGGATAATGGTGGAAAGTCCAGATACGCTTTGAAGATGACAAATCTCCGAACTCTGTTTCAGGCAGGTCTGCATTTGCGTTCGACGCGGCTCGAGATTGAGAGGTACTCATACAAACTGCTCTAGATATATTTATTTTGTACTATATTTTATGCCAAAAAATAAGTTGCTTTGTAATTTTGATATTACAGATACACACGAGGCTTCGTGATGGACTTGTTTGGTTCTGTCATGTTCGCTGATTCAAATGGTGATAGCATTCCGATGTGCTATCTAGAGCTGTTGCGAGACCTTGAAGCGTCAAAAAAGTACAACTGGGGTGGGGCAGTCCTGGCACATCTTTACTACAACTTGTGCCAGAGTTGCAAGGTCAGTATGTTATTGTCATGCACCTATAGTCTTATTTTAATTATATAACTTGTCCATGACGGCTAATATTCTTCAAATTACAGCCAAAAAGTAAGAATATGTACGGCCCGGTACTTCTACTGCAGCATTGGTCATGGTCACGACTACCGGTGGGGGTACCTGAGCCGAATGTGTCGCCCGATTAGGGACAACCGGATGGTGCAAATTGCCCGGCATTTGGCAAGAAATGGTATGGACATCACGAGTACACCAACCAGCCTCACGGGAAGCCAATAGGTATCAGGCTGGTTCGAGGTCAGATCCAGAGTTTGGGTGACACGCAGGTGATATGGACTCCGTACGAAGATCTATACACTCAGGAGCTGCTGCCGCAGACTGTAGTGGATGATCAGCAGATGTGGTTCTACCGGGGTCCGCTGGTATGCTTCTGGATAGTGGAGCACCACTATCCAGACCGGGTGCTCCGTCAGTTTGGAGATCCTCCACTCATCCCTGCAGATCCAGATGTCCCGAGATTTGTGATTAGGAGTCTACACGGGTGATGTGTCATTGAAGTTTACAAACGGGTGAGTCTCAGAACGGCCACTTAATGGCATATTCTCTCTATTTTGCCTCACAGTGGGCTGTGTGTATTCTTCTTCATCTTCTTCATCTCCTTCATCATTAATGTCCCAGTCTCCTTCCCCCCATTCATCCCCAGTTTGCAGATTTTCCTCCGGTACCTCGTTCATAAATTCAAATTCTGACTCATTTGGATCTTCATGTACTGGTGCTGGTCTGGGGTGAGGACTTGGTTCAGGCCCAGGTAAGGATGAAGGACCTCCATGCACGGATATGGGTGGGATAAAAGGTGGAGATTGTACTCGTGGTGGGATAAAAGGTGGAGATTGAGGTGAATTACTGTATATTTCTGGTTCCGGTTCTGCTACTGGCATTGGGATAAAAGGAGTGTGTGGTTCATAATTTGGTTGATAATTTTCTGCAACTGAATTTTGGCCTGAACTCCCAGCCACTGACTCTCCGCGAATTCTACATGCAAAAACTTCCAATAATGGGTCACCGGACCGCATAACCTGCGCGATCAGGCCTCTCAATGCCCCGTCATCACCCAATGCGATTCTGACATACTTTCCTGCATGGACCATTCGGGCTTGAATCTGTAATTCCCAAAGATTCCTATTGTAGCCGCTCACTTCATAAATAAGCGATTGCAACTGCTCAAATGAGAAATTTTCATCGACCCAATACGTATTTACTGGAGGTTTGGAGTAACGTGCCCTATTCTGGTCAAAAATGAATTTCCCTCCAAAATGTATTGAAATTCCAATAGGCATGGCCAATAAACTACATTCGTAAATGGTAAATATTTTGTAAGTTTACTGATTTCAATTGTGAACAGTAAGGACATATATGTACAGTATATGAACAATACAGACATATATGCATAGTAAATGAACAGTGACGACGTATATGCACAGTATATGAACAGTAAAAACGTATATGCACAGTACATGAACAGTAAAAACGTATATGCACAGTACATGAACAGTAAATACGTATATGCACATTACATGAACAGTAAATACGTATATGCACAGTAAATGAACAGTAAATACGTATATGCACAGTAAATACGTATATGAATAGTAAATGAACAGTAAATACGTATACGGACAGTAAATATGTACATCCACAGTAAATGAATAGTAAACAACAATACGTAAATGAACAGTACATACGAATATAAATAGTAAATACGTAAATGAATAAAAATACCTGATTTAGCAGCTGCACAGTAACTCCTTCCTCTCTTTCAGAATGAATCTCTCTCTCTCAGCTGAAATATATAGTGAAAAAAACCCAAAAAAAAAAAAAAAAGGTCCGGGCCGTGGATATTTTCCACGGGCCCAACCTTTAATCCCTCCCGTGAAAAATATTCACGGGGCAGACTAAAAAATCCCACCCGTGGAATTTATACACGGGTTGGGTATTTTTATAAATCCAGCGCAACGCTAGATATAATTATTAAAATAATTTTTTTTTGGGGTAAAAATAAAAATTTCGGCTTAGTTTTGGATAAAATTCAAAAGTAATACTGTATTTCGATATTTTAATTATTTTTTTTCTATTAATAAAAAATTCGTAGCAATCCAACAAGACAAGTACTAGAAGTTTTGCATTAAAAGAGATATCTTTTCATGGTACAATTAAAACATGTGCCAATTATTACATATTTCCCAAGAAAGATACAGAATTTTCTTCGTTCATTAATGAAACAAGAATGCAAAGTCTCCGATTGTTATGAGTGAGGCTATGGTATTATGCTGTGGATTGGTATGTATTATGAGTTAATATCTTAATTTTCAAAGCTCAAATAGTTGATCCGAACTGTTCAACATAATTTTTATGTGAAAATGCACTTGCAGACTAAATTTTACCTTTTTATATTTTATTTACTATTTTTCTAGATAGGTAGAAAATTAATATTTTTGAATGTTTTAGAATTTTTAGATCAAGTGATTACCTATTTAAAAAATAGTAAAAAAATTCTGGAAAATGCAAAATTTGATCTACGAGTACGTTTTCATATGGACATCATGTTGACGTTCAGATTGATTGTTTGAAATTTGAAAATAGAGATATTTTTGATATATTTGCTCTTATTTTGTTGGTAGAAATTTAAGTGTCATAAAACATTAATTTTGAAATAATAACTATCTAAATATTAAATAAATAAAATGTTATAAATCTAACATATTCTCATAAAAAAATTATACATCCGACCGATTTGCTTTGGTGTCCATTTCTCTAGTCAAGAGATCCTGTAAATCACATTATGATATCTCACAATTATGAAATTTCATCCCAGACAATCGTACAACAGCGGACCGAACTGGGATTGCCAAGTTGGTACCTATTTAGCTGGGTTGGAATTTAGGGGACATTTTAATTCAATCGTATTCTAATTTCTATGTTTTTAGCAATTTCTTTTGCGAGAAATGACACCAATTTTCAAAAAGAAAAGAAAAACGGTTTTCTAAACCACAAGACATTAATTACTTGCTCGCACCAGTAAACGTGAAAAGGTAAGATATTTGTTAAATAAAGGACAAAATCAGAAAGTTAAAATTTATCAGTTACATATCTTTAATAACAAAATTTATAATTTATACAGTAATATTTGAGAGATTATTCATTTTTTTGTTTAAATACTTAAAAATAAAAAATAAATTTTTTTGTTTAGTCATACCTGGTTCTCACCATATATCGTAATAGATACATAATATACAATAATATTCTTGTTAGAAAATTTTCTCATCAAATAATAGTTATCTGATCAAATTAATAATGGTCATTTATATTTTTTTGGTGAACCATCTGCTCATCCGAAAAATTATAATAATGAAGTAACAAATAGGCAGTGTTTTAAAATGCGTCCGCATAGACTGCATATGTGGCCGCATATGCTTATGCAGTGGTCTTCCGCATACAGAATCTCATGCAGTCAAGTTCATGCGGTTTTAAATATTCAAGTACATATACAGTCCATACGAAGTTGAAAAAAGTCTAAAAAATATTTTGCAGTGGAGGAAATTAGAGTCTATAACATTTCTAATATGATAAAGAGCACAGACCACTAGATTAAACAAGTCTTTAGATATAAATTAGTTTTATTTTATCTATATTTCTTTAACAAAGCATAGTAAAATCGCCTATATGCAACCGCATATGCAGTATACAGTAGTCTTTCACATGAACAAAATTGCATTTTAAAACACTGCAAATAAGTATGGTATAAGCAATAGAAAAAGGTTGAATAAGAATCTCAAAAATATATATTTACACAGAACATTTCAAATACAACGCAGAGACAACCTTTACACCCACCAAAAATTCGTAGTAGTCACTACCAAGCTTTAACAAAAAATAGTGGTAGTACTGTACAGAATCTTCAACTTATTTGTGGAAATACTGCACAATGCATGTATCTCTCCTATTTATAAAAAGAAAGCATCCAACTGTGATGCTAGAGTCATGTTACCCACAATTCGCAAAAATACACAAAAAATAAGTATAACATTGAGATCACTAGAGCGCTTTTGAATACAACCTCTTCATGTTTTAAAAAAAAAGAAAAAGAAAAAGAAAAACGAAGGTGCTCCCTCAAAATGTGTGTTTGAGAGAAATATTGCTTTGCAAGGCAAAACCCCATTTGTATTTCCAGACAAAAGTGCTCCAGAGTAGGGATCTCATATTAATCTACAAGATATTAAATTATGCTGTGAAACATTTACAAAACCACAAGCACCACAAATCAAAAACCATACTTCTGAATAAAAATTGATCATGTCATAAGATCCCGTACTACTTCACCGATCAGTTGTGAAATGATTTCCTTTTCAATTTGGATTCCAATTTCAAAATTAACTCTGGAATCCATCCAATTTTCCATGTCCTTACCAATTAAAACTTCCAGCTCCTTCCCCACTAAACCTTCTAATTCCACGATCTCCTTCTCAATCTCTCTTACAATTCTCTCTTTTGTATAGAAAACTTTGAAATTTCGCCATGAATTGTACCCACAATTAAGAACCCGGGATTGTACCAAATATAACTGCTCTGTTACAAAGTCAGATGCAAATTCCCTCAGCTGATCTACCTCCTTGCAATTATTTGGTATTTTGGACAAGGCTTTTAGAGCTAATTCAGTTGTCTCACAGAGAAAGGAAGAGACCTGTTCTCCACTATTCTGGTAAAAGACAACATTTTGCAAAAGAAGTTCAATTTTTGAGGAACCATTTGATGTCTTGCGTTGCCTATTTCTAATGGGACCAACTCGACGGGAAACATTATTGTTCCTTTTCTCACTTGTCTTAGCATTACTATCTGTAGGAGCAAGGTTGATTTCCACCAAGAGATTGTCGTCTTTTGCTCCCTTCGATGAAATTTCCTTTTTTTCTACATCTATTGTTGGATCTACAAATCATACAAGACAAAAGTCATTAACCAAACTAGACCAAAATGTAAGAATACAAATAGAAACAACAAACAAAATGGAGTATACCAGTCATCATGCAGTGGTGCTGGTCTGAGACTACTGCCTATCATGACTGTTTAGGTTGCTGTACTAGTACAGTTCTCAGTGACAAATGATGAAACAAAGGCATTGAGGACAAATTGCTAAATTCAGGTTCGCATCAGTCAGGTCCTGGTATAAGTCCATACCTAATTGGTATTGGTCCAGTAACGAACTCAATTGCACACAAGTAATGCAGAGTTGTATGCTATACAATCCTAACATGCTAACCTGACAATTCATTTGACCTCCTAGAAACAATCTCATCATACAAGGAAGGTCCTTGGTGAATTGTAGTGGGGCTGATGCGTGCGTCCCTATATAAAAATGAATCCCTTCCATCATCCTAATAAGAGTTAAACATATCATAAGTTGCCATAATGAAAAAAGGCATGATGATGATGATAAACTAATTAAGAGAATACAAACCAGTAACACCGAACTAGAGACGGAGCTTTCTGTTAGACCACTATCTGTTCTTCCATCCAAATCACTGCTTTCTGTATATCTACTTGAATGCTTCATAGGAGCGCTAAATGTGAAAGAAACAATACACATCTCTGCTTCCTCCCCTTCACAGCTTTTAGAGTCTGGTGGTTTCTCACTAACCAGCCCTACCCCCCTACTAATCAACATCTCCTTGGCACCTCTTTTTACATGCACCCCCTCGATTTTACCTATTTTTGTAATGCCACTCTTATTGTTAAAATCAGTCGGTCTAACTTTCTTGACAGAATTTTTGTTTTCGTGTTTCCTTTCCATCCCCTTGTTTTTCTTTCTCAAAGGAGTTGTCTTTATCATACTTCTATTCAATGCTATAAAATCTTTGGGGGAATTATTTAAAGGCATGCGATTTTGTTTTATTTTGTTCTGCCTGGGAGGCATTTTTGCAGAGATGTTCATGTTTGCTTGTACCTTCGTCCCATTTGAACCCTTTTTAGTATCCATTTTTGTTTCAGTGGCACTCGCTCCAATTTTTGGATAAACATCCCTCTTTGTACCGGTCTCCTTCCCTCGAACATTAACTTGTTCATTTATCTTAGCCTTGTTATTAGTACTACTAGTAGCATTCTTCAGCCAATCAAGACCCGTTAAGGCATGATTCAATTTAGATCCGAATCTCTCTATTACTGGATCTTGTAACTCACTTTGACCCAGGTTCATCACCCCCTGTCGAATGGGTTGGGAACCAATATCCAGCAGCCTGGCTGTGGCTTCCAGAATCTTTGCATTTTTTACCGGGGATGGTGATCTCGGCGGACTCTTAATGGGTCTGGTCAGGTACAGCTCGACCCCAATTTGTTCTAACTTTTGCTGATTCTGCTGTGAAGGTTTTGAAGCAAGGGGTGCATTGTTTTGTACGGATCCCGGTGTGGCAGATTTTGGTGGCTCTGGTTGCACCAATTTAGGCACATTGTTTACTTTAGGCTTATCTTGGATGGCTTGTGAAGTATTGTTGAATAGTTTAGGGGAAGGTAATCCGGAAGGCTTCATTTGTTGGGAATCAAATGTGGGTTCGGGTGTTCTTTGCGGTTCTGCCAGCAACTCGAGACCCATTAGTTTGGCCACTATGCTGTGAGGCTTCGTCACTATTTGAGGCGAAGCGGTTGAAGTACTACACATTTCATCTGTCTTCTCTTCTAGCTAAACACAAAATATTACATATGAAATATAATAACATAAAAACTAAAGAGTAAGGCTACGGTGCTATGGGTTGCATAGAGGACTATAGTGCTACGGCTCAATATTCGAGTTTTCAAAATTCTAACGGTCGATCTGAACCTTCATCTTGTTCTCCATATTAATATGTATTTGGAGACCAAATTTTACATTTTTTGGAATTTTTTTACTATTTTTTTAGATAGATAGAAAATCAAATATCTGAATGGTGCAGAATTTTGTATTTTTCTACCTATCTAAAAAAAATAGTAAAAAATTTCCAAAAAATGTAAAATTTGGTCTCCAAACACATTAAAATGGAGAACAAGATGAACGGTTCAGATCGACCGTTAAGATTTTGAAAACTCGAATATTGAGCCGTAGCACCGTAGCCCTCTATGCAACCCATAGCACCGTAGCCTTACTCAAAACTAAATACCACAGCCAACTATTTATCAAAAAAACAATCAAACCAGAAACAACAAATAAAGTCATCGTAATTGGTGGTATTAATTGAGAATTTGGGATGCCAATTGCAAAGAAATCATAACCAGTGGTTATCATCTGAACATTATATGAAGACTCGAACAATGTGCAATCCGTGCTCTATTATGCAAAAAAGCTAAAGTTTAATAGAAGAAAGACATAGTTTACAGATGCAAATGGTATCAAAAACAATAATGATACAAGGACTTTCTCGTTGATGGTTGTTTTATTATTCTTTTCCAAAAATCTATATGGTATCGAATTTCGTGAAATCAAATAATGTAATCTTTTAAATAAAATGTATGAATTTAGAAGCTTACCAAAATAGCTGTTGGTATTAGCTTCGGTACAACAGGCTTATGTGGGCTTTGAACTGAAGCATATTAAAAAAAAAATCAGGAAAGGAGAGTGAAAAAGAACTATTATTAGAGTCAGACAATGTTTCACTGGGGATGGAAACCTGAATATGTCAAAAGACTGAAAACACATTGTGTAATAAGAGATTAGAGTTGCAATTCAATAAAGTGATTATAAAAAGGAAAGTTCTATTATATTAGTTGGTAATTAACGGCCAATAAAGCCGGTATGTTACCATAGTACAGTTATTCCAGATCACCAAACCAACAAGCAATTAATGTCATTTTCTTTAGTTCACTTCCAGCAATGGAGTTTGATAATGGGAAAAATAAGATTCATTTACCAGCAAGAAGACAGAAATACAAGTAATTACTCATATTCAATGCTATATCAGGAATATAACAGTCCCAAAAACAATGCTGAATAAGGTTAGATATTCCCAAATGAATCAATTCACCTACCCCAACAAGACTTGTTTCTTTTATAAGAATTATACATCATTTCTTTTCTAAAATAAGGGTTATTCCTACAATTACACCATGACATGTCTTTAAAAAGAGAGAAGAGAAAGAAAAGTTACCGTACTTGGAGGAAGGAACTTCATGCTAGGAGATGAAAAAGATCTCTTTGCAAAGAATTGAAAAAAAGCTTTCATGCGTGATGAACCAGAAGATTGTTTCTTCTTCTTCTCCTCCACTAAACCTAAATTATTTTTTGAGCTCCTTCGCCAGAACTTCATCTCGCCTCCTTTATTTAAAGGTAAACAAACAACCACAAATATTTCACAATGATTATTTTTAGAATTTGGTCTTTGGATATATCATCTGATGAGGTGATGAGGTGATGAGGCGTTCAATTTGAGAGATGGGAAAGATGAGAGAAAATACGAAAAAAGAAGATACAGAGGAGACAAGGAGACTTTTTGTCAGACTTCCATAGACTCTTTCCTGTATCTTACTATTTTCATTTTGTTTTATAGATTACCTGGACTTTAGAATGGTGCCAAAGACAAATATTCAACTTTCATTAATTATAGTGGCTCCATTCAAGTACCCAAAATGCACCCACAAACCATAACAGACGCATAAATAATTCCTTTCTATCAATAAACCTGTGTTAACAGTACTTGCTGCTAATTAAAAAAAAAAAAAAATACCCTGTGCTATCTTAGTGAGCATAATTATAAAATCTATCAAATTAGTTTCAAACAATGAATCCAAACTGTTAAAATCGATCTACTTCATTAGTAATGCGTGCAAGTGCAAAATTTTTAAATTTTCAAATTAATCATATACAAAGTCAAGCGGACAAAAAATAAAAAAAAAATATATATTAAAATAACTTATAAACTTTTACTTTTTTTTACCGCTTGGCTTAATACTAAATAAATTTTAAATTTTTTAAATTTTGTATTTACACACATCACTTGTGATGAAAATAGATTTCTACTATTTAAATTTCTCATTTGAATTTAATTATATATATTTTGTAATTATACTTACATAATATCTTGGCATCAGAGACGCTAGCTGTATCATGGAATATAGTCATAATTTTTATCTAGAAAAATGTATAGTCATAATTGAATTCATAATGTTTCGTTTCTGATTCCATTCGGTGTACTCAAATGATGTGTTCGCACTTGACTCGAACCCTTTTAAAGTATTATTATGGAAGGGCAGTATATTTGTTAATCTTTTGAAAATAAAATCTAAGTTTTATAAGAACTTTGACTTTACTCATCATAGAAAACAAAAAATAGTGCGTATGTTGAAGTTTGCTGAATTAGAGAAAATGATTAATCATGTACTTTTGAAGGTGCCCCGTAAGTAACTACTTGTGTGATTCTGTTTCGATATCGTTTTCTTTTCTTAGAAGGAACGGATAAAATATATTAAAAAAAAGACAGAGAGGAATGTTTTGTTGTCGATATTGATTTTAATATTTTTTCAACAACGATGAAAATGAAGGGTTATCGTTTTGCTGTACTATTGTCAAAATAAGTTTGTTGTACTATAGACATCCTCCAACTTTATATCTATTTTCTGTGTGTTTATATTCAATAGCTTTGATTGATTTCATGCATTCAGAGTTCAGACATCTGAAAAGCATTGAAAATAATAAATATCAAGTATGAATGCAGCTCCCTATACATATTTTTCATGGTAAACTGGGAACGCATGCGTTCAAAGCTCCTACACTCGATTGGCCGACAATTTTTTTAATACCCAATAATAAATAATAAATAATAGAAATATGTTTAGAAAAATTATAAAAATGTTCAGGCCGCCCAAAAACTCAACGGCCGAGAAAAAGAACTGGACTCCTAAATTTATCGGCAATGAAGGTTTTTTTTTTTCCCTTTGCAACAGGCTATTTAATCCCTGTTTCTCTGTCTTCCCACTCATAACTCACTCAATTCCAATAGAAGAGGAAAAAAAAAAAGAGAAAGAGGAATAGAAGAGGCGATTTCAGAGACAATTTGAGGTGAAAAAGATAAACAGTAATAATCAAAGTAGATTGTCCAATCATAGCGTAGCGAGAGGAGGATCAATAAGTGGTCGAGGTAGAAATGAGGGGGAAAAAAAGAACTGTCAAGTATGCTTTAGGGAAAAAAAGAATTGTCAAGTCTATTTTATCGAGGAATTTCTTAGGCGGCCTATTCTGTTTGAAATTTCAGACAATGACTTTATGAAACACCCCTATAGTTATGGTTTGAAAAAAAAAGGTTGATCCAGAGCCTTCAACATCGGACGATGACTTTGTTCCTTGTACTTATTATGGTAAGGCTAGCACTTCATCTGTTGCACTAATCCAGAGCCGCCTACTAAGAAGTAGAATTATTAGTGCTTAAATAATGATTTTAGAGTTTTAAGTTTGTTGAATTAGAGTTTTACCATTTTTGTACTGGAGTTTTAATTTCATCAATTTAGTGTTTCTATTATAGGTTGAAAGTAATATTGTAATTGAATTTTAATATATTTTTGAAGTTCATCTTTTCAGAATGACAAATTACCTCTTTTGCGTCTGCTTTTGGATAAAAAATAGATCTTGAAATTTTGTTGATATGAATAGTACTGATTTGGAGATTTTGGATGGCTAATTTCAGCTTTTGTATGAATCTGATTTTTTGGTTATTTATGGGTTATTTTGGAAGTTTATCGAGTTTATTGAGTTATTGGGCTATTATACCATGAACAGAGAAGAAAAAGGTTTGCTACTTCACAGGTCACAGCTGATTGAATATGAGTCTCAACTAAATCACGAGAGGAGGAAAGCTAATACTCTGATACCATGTAAATTTTATGAAAATCTGATATTGGATATTGATATATGAGTAAAGCTAGGGTGTGACATGCTCACCAAGAAAGTTTGGTGAGCATAACTCCAAAAGTATATCGGATCGACGTCAAATGCCGAATCCAAACCGTTGAAATCCATGTACTTCATGAGTGATGCATATACATGCAAAATTTTGAAAGTTTCGAGTTTATTTGCTACACGGTCAAGTGGTCAAAGAAACGAACATTTTATTATAAGTTATTTTACATATTCAATTTTTATTATTTCTTTGACCACTTGACCGTGTAGTAAATAAACTCGAAACTTTCAAAATTTTGCATGTATATGCATCACTCATGAAATACATGGATTTCAACGGTTTGGATTCGGCATTTGACGTCGATCCGATATACTTTTGGAGTTATGCTCACCAAACTTTCTTGGTGAGCATGTCACACCCTAGCTTTACTCTTGATATATATATATATATATATATATATATATTTGTTATTGATATTTGTTATGTTATACAACAAGAGATGATGGATATTTATAATGTCTTATGTCTAGACCTATTGTATCGTTGGTAACTTGGTATTTATCATTGGTATCTAACTGTAACTTCCTAATACTTTTTTTTTTGTTTTATAAGTTTAATTATCTAACTATTTATATTCTCAACAGCTGTTATTCTCTATTTCATTTAAATGTTGGAATAACTATTTTTTGAAAGTGTGAAGAGAGAAAAACATGTTTTCTTTTCAGATTTCCGTCAATGTAGTTTCGAAATAACAAAGTTGACGTCACTTTTGTCATCCTCACATCGTGACAATTCATTTGAGATCTCATTTACCTATCTTTCCTCTTAATTAGCATCTTGTTAACACTATTTTTTTTCAGTTACATTTTTCACTTTTCCAAAAAGTACAATGCAAACAAAATTTTTACTAATCAAATAGCACCATTTTTACACTAATATGACAATCACAATTTTTTTTCTATTCTCATATATTAATCTCAAATTTTGCTATTCTAGCTCTCATCCAAACATATATAAAGAATAGTAAAAAACAAAATTTTAAATTTGATATCTAACTATATATATAGAGAGAGAGAGAGAGATGGGCTATGGTGCATTGCAATGCATAGGCCATGGTGTGCATTGGACCATAAATCACCGATTCAAAGTTCAAATGACCGATCCAAACCGTTCATCTTGTTCTCCATATTAATATGTGCTTGGAGACCAAATTTTATATTTTTTGGAATTTTTTTACTATTTATTAAGCCACTTTGAAAATCGCTGATCCAACGGTGACTGTTTGGAATAGTAAAATCAGAAGCCACCGTTGGATCAGCGATTTTCAAAGTGGCTTAATAGATAGTAAAAAAATTCCAAAAAATATAAAATTTGGTCTCCAAGCACATATTAATATGGAGAACAAGATGAACGGTTTGGATCGGTCATTTGGACTTTGAATCGGTGATTTATGGTCCAATGCATACCATGGCCTATGCATTGCAATGCACCATAGCCCATCTCTATATATATATATATATATATATATTTTTTTTTTTTAAGTAAAGGGTGGAGATCAAATCAATATCCATGTTAGTTAAAAAAATTTAGTCATTTGGATTTCAAACTCTTGACCTCTCATATCAGTGATATGTGCTTTTATTACTATATCAAATGGTTCAAGTATATTTTAATATGAAGATTATGTTGAGTGGTTCAAACCAATTATTTGAATTTTAAATTAAAATCAATAATAAAAATACAAAATTTGACTGGAACACAAAAATTATGAGGTGATCAATTTTAATGTTTGCATGTTAGGAAAAAAAATAAATGTATCTATGTATTCCTTTGGGTTGGCTTAGTCCAATTTTATGCTTTACAGTTTACACTAACTGGTAGCGATTTATTTCATCGTTTTCATTTTTAATTGTAAAAATCTAATGAATGATATATACTTCATGCATATTTTTTATCCGAAATGAACAAAGTGATTCTCAATTGTAGAGGGATGAAAATTTTTTTTTGTAAAATTGATGCATGAATCAAAATCCGATTACCAAATTGACACGTGAATCTAATTTAGCGGTTTATTACGAAATTAACCTAGATTAATGGGATGTTTTCAACGTATCTTTTTAGTTGTCTGGTTATTTTCGGGTGGTTTTGCTTCTGTTGCTTAACTTGTGCTTGGTTAATTTTGAACATGAAGTTTGCTTGGGGACTCAACTTTCTCAGTGATAGGTTACCTCACTGTCTGTAGCTAATCTTTCTTATATTAATGCAAGAGGTTCATATATTATATCGTTTGCAATTAATTTCAACACACTGAATAGTGCTCTCCAATAATTTTAAATCTGGACCCACATCAAATTTTCGGTTTATTCAAATTTTTAAATAATATCATGCGTCTTTCAACACAATGTTGTTTATTATTAATTAAGATTATAGTTATTATGGTTAAATCATATCGCTAATGAGAATTATATGTAGCACAGTTGGGGACATTTTCTGCATGACAGGTCACTAATTTATTTATCAGCTGAATTTTATGAAAGAAAAATCTAAGTCCTTTAGCTAAAAAAAAGTAAGAGAAAATCAAAGCTTTAATACAATGAAAACTTGTGAAAGTTGCCTTCGTTTACTTGCATCAAAAGGGGTAAAGATTTTAGCATTACTGGGCAGGTTCAGAATTTTTGTTAGTGGAGCAAAAACATAGTGAATCGGATTTAAATAGTTAATTGGATTTAAATGTATTAACTAATCGGATGCTTGATAAAAAAAACAATGCTCTAACTTTTAATTCTAATTATCAATTCAAATTCAAAGAATTTATTCTAATTTTAACTCTAAATTTAAATCAAAGATCAGAATTCCAAAAAAAGACAAATATATTTTAAGAAGAAAATATAAGTCAGAGTCTATAAATCTTCATAAATTTTCATAATCCAAAAGAGAATAATTGCTAAAAGAATCAGTCTTTAATCTAGTTGTAAAGGCACATGACTTTCATGTGAGAGGTCATGGTTTCAAAATCCACAAAGTGAACAAATCTTTTGTATTAATATACAAGGGTTTAAAATATATTGGGTGGCTTAATTTCTAACTCATGTTTCAAAAAGAAAAAAGATAATGCTACAATTATGGTGTATTTTTAAAGATATCAAAAACAAAAAATACTGTTGGAAATATATAGTAACTAATTAATCAAATAATATATTTTTTAAAGTCAGTGAGTCAGAACTCTAACAATTTCATTGCTTAGAAAGAAAAATGTATTTACAATAGAATCCCTATTTTATTAACTATTTACAATAACCTAATCTCACGTAATAAATTGAAATACTACACTAGTCCTATGCCTATATCAGCACTGCTGGTATATTTCCCTGCCCCTGGTACAAGGTTTTGTACCAGTTCATGCAGTCCCCACTGGCATGAATGTCTAGGTCCGCCACCACTCTTTGTTGTTACGTAATAAAACCTCCTATTGTGCTCGCACCAAAGAGCCCATCAGCCGGATGCTCAGAGATTGTCCCATAGACTCCTCAATGACTCCGGCAATGCCCGTCTTCTGTTCCACTGCCGAGATTGTGTCTGTACAGCAGTACATCTCAGAAGCGTGCCGACTACCGAGTAGGTGCATGTGTACATAATATGGTTCTTGGTCTCCACTTCACTGTTGTGACACAATTGGCAACCCGAGTTGATTGTGCATCATCGTTTCAGAAGTACCCCCATTGGGTGAGGAGCTTTTTCTGGATAGCTATCCAAAGAAAGATCTTGTATTTTAGTAGCTTGCTCCACAACTTATATTAGAGGGGAAGGGGAGGGGAGGGGACGGAAGGGAAGAATTTTAATTCATTTACTTGCTTCAGTAGTTCATAAAAGGTTACGATGTAACTTTTGATTTTAACTTTTATTTGATCAACTATGACTATTTTGCCCCCATAGCAATCTATGTAGATTGGTTCATGTAAATTAATTATAACAGTATTAAAATTCTCAAGACAGGTCAAGGAGCAAGATCAAGCGAATAGCAACCCAAATTAAAATAATGCTTAATCAAGATACAGAGGGGAATAGCAAAACAAAATATAAAAAACACGAGTTTTTTTTATTTTTATTTGAAACCCGTAGGTGATTTGTATTATACCCAAAGTTTACTGGTACATACTTGTTGAAATGGAAATTTAACATGAATTTAAAATCTAAAATCTACCAAAGTAAAAAACTATGAAAGGAAATAAAACAACTAGATCCTAATTAATCCAGAATTACAGATATTCGAGCTTCTCTTTATGCTTGTAAATCTTGCACTGGTTCTGAATATGACCATTCAAAGTAGCTGTTGTTGATCATATCACCAATGCCTAGTCTTTCACATGAGGCCTGTTCTAGCATTTCATTTATGTGTATTCCTCATCTTCTTGCATTGTTTGCTAGTTTGTGTGAATCCTGAACTGCCTCATGCATGACATGTTTTAGCGATAACTATGCAAAGTAAAACCTAAGTTATAACTCAAAAAAAACAAGTCTAACAACAACTATTACATTTTTGCAAATAAGTCCACAAAATTAACAAAATATCAAAAACTTAAAGCCTTCTTTCCAATTAACTTCTGATTTTAACTTTTATTTGATCAAACTATGACTATTTTGCCCCCGTAGCAACAGAAAAAAAGATTCAATTACACAAAATTCTCTTTGTATGTAGAATAACATATCTTTGAAATAGAATTGAAAATTCAGAATATTACATCCAAAAATATTTTGTGTTGACAAGGATTATACTTAAAACTCACTAATTCAAGAAAGCAAACAGTAAAACAAAATATAACTTAATTAGCAGATATATTCGTTTTAAGTTTGCAAAAGATACAAAAACATATAAGTCAAAAAGCTAACATAAAGCTAACATGTTCATTCTAATTTGTCCAAAAGCATACAAGTAAAATTGCATCAGATTATCTTCTTGCATAATTCGTCCACATGTTATGTGCCAATTCCTCTCTCATGGCTTCTCCTATCCTCTTGTCTCTTTCTTCATCTTGACTAGTAGGCCGCTCAGGTCGACCAGGGACTCGATATTCAATCTCTGCATCAACTTCAGCAAGCATAGCTATATCGACATCCTTATCTACTAGAAAATTATGCAATATGCAACAAACGCTAACAATTTTCTTCAAAGTATCAGCCGAGTAATGTGGTTCAGTTGTGCTTCTAATAATAGGAAAACGTTTCTTGAGGACACCGAAAGCTCGCTCTATCGCATTTCGTAACGAAGCATGTCGAAGATTGAACAATTCACGAGAGGTTTGAGGGGGATTCCTAGTTGAGTACTCCTTTAAGTGATATCGCTCTCCTGTAATTAATCCACTCTTTATCATGAATCCAGCATCAACCAAATAGTACTTTCCTATAAATTTTTTTAGAAATATCCATTATAAACCTGAAATGTATGTCTCTTCAAATATACTTGTCTTACCTAATATTGTTACCTTGTGGTATTTTGAGAGGATACCTCCTAGTTAATGCATTTTTCATCATCTTTGAGTCAGATACCTTGTGGTATTGAACAATTCACGAGAGGCTGACGTAGCGTATCTTTACTCAGTTGATACGGTCACCGATACTCTGTTGACTCGTCTGGATACAGCTGGATACGTGTGGATACAGCTGTCAGCGCTCGTGAACCGCGCCCGCACCCGTGCGCCGCGACTGCGAGCGGAGCCGAAACTGTGAACCGCGCAAACACCATCTTGCACCAGAGGAAATATGAGGTTTTTTATGCTGTCGCGTGATTCGAATCTGGGAAGGCCCAGTCCCAACGCAAAACGGTTATCCACTGCGCCATTTGTTTTTGTTGTTAGATGAAACCAACCAATATATTTAATGCAGAGTTGGATTGCCCTGCATTTTTTATATTTAATTCAAGTTTGGAATTAGTAATATAATTAATATAATGAAAAAATAAAATATATAATAGGCGTATCGTATCCTTGATTTTTGAAAATTACCGTATCGCCGTATCGCCGTATCCGTATCGTATCCAATACGATACCCGTATCCGTATCCATGCAACATAAGTTATAATTCAGTTTTAAAAATAAAAACAAATTGAATTAAAGTTTTATTTCGGTTTGTTCAATTCAAACCGAAATATATTATTTTTTTATTTAAAGCAATTGATTTATAATAAACCGAAGTATATTAAGAAATAAACCGGGATGGTACGGACCAAATTCATAATATATAAAAGTTCAGTCAGTTTGGTTATTTCGATTTTGAAAATTTTCAAACCGAACCGAACCAAAATTATAATTCGGTTTTAAAAAAACAAATCAAACTGAACCATTAAACCTAAAAAATCGAACTGTTTAGTCCAAAATAATTCGGTTCGGTTCAAAACCGAACCCAATGAACACCCCTAATTGACAATAATAACTCTACTCTCCAGCTATATCTGCGCAAATAAATATATGATTACATGTTCAATGCTCGACATGTAAATAATGCATGACTAAGCAATTTATTGATTCCAACTAGGGTTATAAATGAACTGAGTTTGAGCGAGTTACCTTCAACTTGTGCTCAACTCATTTAGTAAATGAGCGAGTCAACTCGAGTTGAGATGTCAATAATGAGTTATAAAGCCAACTCAAATTCAGTTCATTACTAACTCGAGTTGACTCACAACTCATTTATAACTCACTTAACCAGTCAATTTTGTTAGTTATAGTTATATACTAGTAAGAGTTTATCTAAATACAAACAATTCAAATGTTTTGGTAAGAGTTATCCAAACACAAACAATTCAAAAATAATTTACAAGACAACTAACAAAAAAAAAAATCCAAACAATAGCTTAGAAGTTATTTAGAAATGCATAAGATTTATTGTGACGAATTTTGTGTAACTCGAGTTGTTAATGAGCGAGTTGGAGTATGCTCAAACTCAACTCATTTATTAAAAGAGTCAGTCAACTCGAGTTGGAACTGACTTGAGTTGTAAATGGACGAATTAAAGCGAACAATTAACAAGCAAGTTATGAGCGAGTTACGAATTTGAGCAATTTTGTAAAACCCTAATTCCAACAGTATAATTGTTGGCTCTATTAGAAAAAAAGGACATCTCCAGTGATGATAAGGAATTGAGAGGTTATTAACTACCTTAGGTACTTCTTAGTTTGTTTTTTCTTTCGTTTTCTTTTATGATTTTTATTGACAATTTTTATTGACAATTTTTACTTTTCTTATAGGGGGAATTTCACGTATACCCCTCAAAAACTTCAAAATTACATATTCCCCCCTCTAAAGTTTAAAATTACATATTTCCCTCTCTAAACTTCAAATACTCACAAATTTACCCATTTTATTGTTTTTTATATTAAAACTCATTATAAATTTATAAAATATCCATTTTACCCTTTTATTAAAAGCATATAAAGCTCATCAAACTCAAAATTGAATATGAACATTTTTTCTACCGTCCAAACTGCTTTTAAATATGCGTGCGCAAGATCAGCACGAATCTTGATGCGAACACGCACGTATATTGATGTGATGTGCACAGATCTTAATGCGATGCGCACCAATCAATATTGCTTTAAGATCTGTGCATGCTAGATCAACACGAAATTGAAGCACTATGCACAGATCTTAATGCGATGCACACGGATCAAACGGTAGAGGAACCTTTAGATTTAAATTTGAGTTTGATGGGTTTTATATGCTTTTAATAAAGGGTAAAATGGGTATTTTAAGATTTTAGAATGAGTTTTAATATAAAATACAATAAAATGGGTAAATTTGTGAGTTTTTGAAGTTTAGAGGGGAAATACGTAATTTTAAACTTTAGAGGGAGAAATATGTAATTTTGAAGTTTTTAAGGGGTATACGTGAAATTCCCCCTTTCTTATATGAGGCTGGTACAGTCCAAAGATGGACAGAAGATCATACAAGTTCAGAGGACGATATATCTTTAGTCCAAATTCGTGCAATTTTAACTTCAGAGATCATGAATATATGGGAGATATTTCAATTAATAACCTGATAGCTTGTTCTCAGTCGGAACTTGTATCAGCCAATCAAACTTGTGATGATTTTTTTTGTTTTTATCATAGTATATTATGTTAATGTCTAACAGTTTGACCCGATTTTTTTAAAAATACTCAAAACAAAAAATAAATAATTTAAAATACCCAGGTTTCGGACAAAATTTTAAAAATGCTCAAACCGCCTCAAAATTCGGCGGTCCGGGCCTTTATATAACCCACACTGCAATCTTCTCTCTCCTCAATCTTCTCTCTCCTCACAATTCATTTTCTCAAAATCTCACTCTCTCTCCTCAATCTTCTCTCTCCTCACAATTCTGAAAGTTCTGAAAGATAGAAAGGGAGAAAGAGAGGAAGGAGGAAGAGAATTGTTCAACTGCTAAATCAGGTTTTTTTACGCATTGTTATTTACTATTCATTTACTATAGATGTAGGTATGTACTGTTCATATACGTATTAACTGTTCGTTTACTGTTCATTTACTGTGCACATACGATACTGTTCATGTATTGTATTTACTGTTCATATACGTATTTACTGTTCATTTACTGTGCACATAAGTTTTTACTGTTCATATACGTATTTACTGTTCATTTACTATTCATTACTGTGCATATATGTATTTACTGTTCATTTGAAATCCGTAAACTTACAAAATATTTCCTTCTCCGAATGTAGTTTATTGGTCATGCCTATTGGAATTTCAATACATTTTGGAGGGAAATTCATTTTTGACCAGAATGGGGCACGTTACTCCCAACCTCCAGTAAATACGTATTGGGTTGATGAAAATTTCTCATTTGAGCAGTTGCAATCGCTTATTTATGAAGTGAGCGGCTACAATAGGAATCGTTGGGAATTACAGATTCAGGCCCGAATGGTCCATGCAGGAAGGTATGTCAGAATCGCATTGGGTGATGACGGGGCATTGAGAGGCCTGATCGCGCAGATTGTGCGGTCCGGTGACCCATTATTGGAAGTTTTTGCATGCAGAATTCGCGGAGAGTCAGTGGCTGGGAGTTCAGGCCAGAATTCGGTTGCAGAAAATGATCAACCAAATTATGAACCACACACTCCTTTTATCTCAATGCCAGTAGCAGAACCGGAAGCAGAAATATACCGTAATTCACCTCAATCTCCACCTTTTGTCCCACCACGAGTACAATCTCCACCTTTTATCTCACCTATATCCATGCATGGAGGTCCTTCATCCTTACCTGGGCCTGAACCAAGTTCTGACCCCAGACCGGCACCAGTACATGAAGATCCAAACGAGTCAGAATTTGAATTTATGAACGAGGTACCGGAGGAAAATTTACAAATTGGGGATGAATGGGAGGAAGGAGACTGGGACATTAATGATGAAGGAGATGAAGAAGATGAAGAAGAATACACACAGCCCACTATGAGACAAAATAGAGAGAATATGCCGTTAAGTGGTCGTTCTGAGACTCACCCGTTTGTAAACTTCAATGGCACATCTGCTTTTCGAGAAGCAGACGTTTCTTACTACGGTCGTCGGATTGAATACAGGAGTGAGCTCGCAAAAGGCCAATACTTTCCTAACAAAAAACAACTGACCAAAAAGATCAGAGAGTACCATGTTGACAAGAACAAGGAGACATATACGAAGAGAAGTGACACATCCCGGCTGGAAATTAGATGCAGCACTTCGGGTTGTCGTTTCAAACTGAAGGCAAAAGCAACAAATGCAGGAGATACATAGATGATAACCGAGCAAGACACGCCTCACACTTGTACGTCTGAGTACACCAGGACCGACCATGCACAACTAACGGCATCAATAATCGCAGATATCATCGAGAGCGGCATTAAGGAAAACCCCACTATGAGCATCCGGAGTGTGGCACACTGTGTGAGGGTTAGGTTTGGCAGTATAACCCCGAAGTACAACAAACTCTGGAGAGGTCGTGAGATTGCAGTTGCCCGTCAATTTGGGAGTTGGGAAGAGTCGTACAACTTTATGAAACTATTGCTTATCGGGATATGTGATAAGAATCCCGGCTCGAGGCACGATTTTTGGACCAAGCCGAGCTTCGATAGAAATACAGGACTGGTCAAGCAAGGTGTTGTGGAATTCGTGGCCGTGGCATGGGCTTACGGACCATGCATCACCGCATTTAATTACTTGAGACCGGTCATCAGTATAGATGCAGCCTTCCTTTCTGGGCGGTATGAGGGCAGACTTTTGATGGCTTGCGGCTATGATGCCGAGAACCAATTGATGCCTCTAGCATTTGCAATTGTGCACAAGGAGAATGAAGAGAATTAGGGTTTTTTCTTACAATGGGTTAGAATGAATGTGATTGGTGTTAATAGATTCGTATGTGTCATATCAGACCAACACAAGGGTATCAAAGCTGCATTGAAACCTGAATACGGATGGGACCGGGATAATTTTGTGCACAGATATTGTATCCAGCATGTTGCTGACAATCTGGTTCAGGCTTGTGGGAAGGACAAATGGTACGGAACTAGGTTCAAACAAGGAGCCAAGAAGAAGAAGCCAAGAAGGCTGAAAGAGATGTTCGAAGATTTCGCCATGGTATGTCTAATATTGTCTAATTATGTT
The DNA here is from genome assembly GCF_964058835.1 of Carex rostrata. NCBI lineage: Eukaryota > Viridiplantae > Streptophyta > Magnoliopsida > Poales > Cyperaceae > Carex > Carex rostrata. Next base: position 8,368,072 of record NC_135926.1, read on the forward strand.
GTTCATTTTCTTTTCTTTTAGATGCATTTTGTCTAATTTTACTTTGTTCTATTGCAGCAAAATCCTAGGTGTAATGCTTTTTTGAGGAGAGTGGGCAAAGTACGTCCTAATGATGTCATGGAGCAATCAAATTTTGATAAAATCTTCCAGACATGTGATGGAGGATACCGATTTGGTATCATGACAACAAACGGCTCCGAGTCCCTGAACGCTGTCTTCAAGGATAGCCGAATGTTGCCCGTGGCTGCACTCGTGGAGGAGACATTCTACAAGTGCAATAGCTGGTTTGTTCAGCGGCGACAGGCAGCGACAGAGCAAAACAATGCAGGAAAGCCTTTTTCCGAACGGGTACATGTCAAGCTCGCCAAACGGTGGGAGAAAGCTATAGAAATGGATGTCATTGCATACTCGCACGGCGAAGGTAAGTACGAAGTCACGGGCCCAAATGAATATGTTCCAGTAGTCCAAACACAGGATGGAACTATGTCTATTATTCATAGAAGGTTCCAGTATATCGTGACATTCGGGCCAGAGAGAAAAGTGGAATGTACATGCAGATGTATCCAATTAACTGGAATTCCGTGCGCTCATGCGTTAGCGGTTTGTCGCCGTAATAGCTGGTCACCCGACCTATTTGTTGACCACCGGTATCGGGTGGACTACCTTCTGAGTACTTGGAATGCACTGTTTGTTCCTTATGGCAATCCTGAAGAGTGGCCTACGACCACTACCCCTAAAATTGAGCCAAACAAAGATTGGATACGGCGTGGTAGGAGAAAACACATCCGTTGTGTAATGACCATGGACGAAATGCAAGGTAGGCGAATGGGGCACCGACCTCGCCGTTCCACTTCTGACAGGCAAAGCCGAGGTATGTAGCACTCAACCCTGATTATATTTCATTTCAATCTTGAATAATTTAGTAGCTAACATTTTTGTGCTGCAGACGCGCATAATGCAGCAAATGCAGCAGAAAATGAGCGAGTTATGGCCGAGGAAAGTAGATCGCAAGGGTCTCGGCAAAGCACAGCTAGAAGCCGTACAGCAGACCGTGAAAATGCAAATATGATGTTCAGAGAGGCAATGGGAGAAATACTGGCAGGAGGAGATGCAGTTGGGATGCAAGGGCCTTCAGGTACTACCCAACGAAGAAGGAGCACATCTGGCGCGGGAAGGAGGAGCATATCTGGCGCTGGGACATCTGGTACAGCACCCTCGAGGGATGAAGCAGTGCAACCCGCTAGGAGGAGCACATCTGGCGCTGAGACATCTGGTACAGCACACTTGAGGGATGAAGCAGTGCAACCCGCTAGGAGGAGCACATCATCGTGGAGATCTTTGGGATTGCATTTTAGGCTCCGTAGAAATTAACCAGAGATGTATTTCAATGTGCTGAGACCTTATGTGATTAGATGAACTTTATTTTCTGAACATTTATCATTTAGTAGTATGTATGTACTTTATTTGTATGTTACAGCTTATTATGTTGCAATTTTTTTAACTATTATTTTTAAACAAATTGTAGACGAGAATGATGGACAGTAACAATCGAGGAAAGAGAGAGGAAAATGAAAACCCCAAATGCGACATTTGCGGAAAGTTTAGAAAGGACTGCCAGAGATGTGTGAAGATAGATGAATTTTTCAACCGGAATGACATATCTGATGATGACTTTGTAGAAAACCCCTACGGCTATGGATTGAGGAAAAAAAAGGTTGATGTACAGACGCCTACGGCCAAGACTAAGGCCAAGACCAAGGCTAGCACGTCGTCTGTTGTTACTGACCCAAATTTGTCAACCTCCGACGATGACTTTGTTCCATGTACGTTCAAGTCATATTGTAAGAAATAGTATGTTGTTAAGTTTGTTTGGAATTGAGAATAGTTTGAATTTCTGAGTTTGAGGTTTGTATGAATTTTTTTTTTTGCGAGGTTTGTATGAACTTAGCAGTGCTGTTCTAGGATGTCGAGATTATATGTCGGTAAATTTTCATGATTTTTGGAGATTTTTTACCAAGGAAACCAGAAGTGCAAAGTTGGACCCCGGATGAAACATTAATCAGTTGGGGCTATTTTTACGAGCTTATATCTCATGTTCTGTTCAGAGATTCTACATGAAACTTGGCAGTGCTGTTCTAGGATGTCGAGACTACATGTCGGTACATTTTCATGATTTTTCAAGCTGTTTTGCTAAGAAAATCAGAGGTACATTTTATTGCAAAAAATCTGAATATATAAAACAATTTGATTTGCAAAAAAAAAAAAAAAAAAAAATTCGGACCGCCGAATTTTGGGGCGGTTAGGAATTAAAATTCCGGACCGCCGAATTTTGAGGCGGTTTGGGCATTTTTAAAATTTTGTCCGAAACCTGGGTATTTTAAATTATTTATTTTTTGTTTTGGGTATTTTTAAAAAAATCGGCAGTTTGACTTCAATTCAGCTCTAAAATTCGACTGAGAAGCAGGTATAAAATGCTAAAAATTATTTTGCGAATAACAAGAAATCATATTGTGTAGCATGTATCTGTTATGCTCAATAACATACAAGGATTGTGTTAACATCAGTAGGGGTGTAAACGAGCTGGCTCGGGCTGAGTTGGGTCTTAGCTCGGCTCGTTTATTTTGGTTCGAGCCTGGACCGAGCGAGCTGGACCTAGGTCATCCGAGCCGAAAACCCCTGGCTCGCTCGTGACAAGCCAACTCGAGCTAGCTCGCGAGCTGACGAGCTGGCTCGCTAGGCTTTATTGGGCTGCTATTATACAAATTCAAAAATATAAAAATAAGAAAGCTCATTCAAAAATTTAAGAAATCGTTCAGGAGGCACATCTTGAAGCAACTGAAGCCCATATCCATTCTTCTCATACCAAAAATACATCAATTTTGCATGATTGCGCCTTTCAAAATGGGACTGGACTTAAAAATTATACGGGGCTAAACCCTAAATCCACTGTAGCTTAACGAGCCGAGTTGACCCCTGGCTCAGCTCGTTTATTTTGGCCCGAGCCTGAGCCGAGCTGGCTCGTTAACAGCTCGGTCCACTACCGAGCGAGCTGTTAGCGAGCGAGCTAGAGGCGAGCCACGAGCGAGCCGTGAGCTCTTTTGACAGCCCTATTAACATGTACAATAACATGTCATAATTTCGTACTTGCACACTATTAGTTTTCATTCTTAATCTCACCATCTCACCGAACAGACTTTCTTAGCATGTTAAGATTATATTTTAATATATCCTCCACCTCTTAAGAGAGCTGTCAAAGTAGTTCACAATGCTTGAGCCCTTGTTGTCATTCAATTTGTAAAATGTGGAGGTTGTCATGTTATTGGGGGACGTGTAAATGAATTCAGATCCAGGAAGTAATTCAAAAGTTGAGTTTTAGATTAGGACCGTCTGATTTGAATTCACAATAATCTATTTAAAGTGGAGCGTACATATTCCGAACAAGAAATCTAATGCGACAAATCCGAATCGGACAGTCTCGATCCAAAATCCAAAAATTGAGTTAATCCGAACTCCGTGCAAATTGAGGGTGAAGAGAGTTCGAAAATATTTTTAATTTTAAAGAAGCATAAGGAAAGACATGCGAATTTGCGTGATGTTTACTGGTTTACAGCTACGTCTATACGACATACATGAAAGTAGGGGTGTTCAAACGGTTCGGTTTAATCGATTTTGGACCGAACCGAATTAGTTCGGTTTAAACGGTTCGGTTATTTCGGTTTATTGGATCGGTTCGGTTGGCTTTTCAAAACCGAATTATAACTTCGGTTTGGTTCGGTTTGAAAAATTTCAAAACTGAAATAACCGAACTGACTGAACTTTCATATAATATGAATTTTATCGGAATCACCCCGGTTTATTTTTTAATACTTCAGTTTATTTCTTAATCAATTGATTTAAATACTTGGTTTATTTCTAAATATCTTAGTTTATTTCTTAATACTCCGGTTTATTTCTTAATATACTTCGGTTTATTATAAATCAATTGTTTTAAATAAAAAAAATTAATATATTTCGGTTTGAACCGAACAAACCGAAATAAAACTTTGATTCGATTTGGTTCGGTTCTATTTTTAAAACCGAATTATTTGGTTTGCCAAGTTCAGTTCGGTTTCAACCGAACCAAACCGATGAACACCCCTACTGATGAAAGTGCAACCTAAAATAAAGGTACCAAACTGTAGGCCGGGTCTACGCAACAACTCCGTACTCCCTCTCGAGTCTCAACCCTCCAAACATCCGACGCGCGTGTCGCATTATTTAAATTCCCAAAACACCCCTATCCTCTTTCTCTCTCTTCATTTCTTTCCTCTATACACTCATCGTACTCTCTTTTTCCCATACCGGATCTGGTAACCACACGATCACTTCCCACCTCTCTCTCTTTCTCTCCGTGCATCTTGTCGACTTGTCCTGTTCATATTCGTTCTTTATACTCATGGCGACTGCAGCGGATCCACGTGGCAACCCCTCCGACCCGATGTTCAGCCCATGCTATACCTCACACCACGCGCGCCTCATCCTCCCTCCGCTCACTCCTGATGACCACAACGCACGCAAAGAGCACGACCACCATGCTTCCACGGTACCGTCACCGCCAGTTGACGACGAGGTGGAGGGGGAGGAGAACCTGCCTGTAGCACGACCTTGGAATCTAAGGTCGAGGAGGGGGTATAGGTTAACTTCCGAGAAGAGAGAGAACGAGAGAGCGCGGTTTTCTGTGAGTCTCACTGCGGAGGAGATAGAGGAGGATATTTATGCGGTGACCGGATCCAGACCCCGCCGCAGGCCCAAGCGGAGGCCCAGAGTCGTTCAGCGCCAGCTCGATGTGAGTTTCTGGACCTTTGAATTTACCGTTTTACCCTCGGTCGTTATTCATTCCTTTTGTTTATATATTTTCTTATTTTTTTCTAAATAAAGCGCCTCGAGCTATGTTGGAGAGTTGGAGAGTTGGAGTAGCATATATCTGTAGGGAAATTTTGCTTCCTGCTCCTTGTTTTGTTTGTTAATTAGGGAATGTTCTCTTATAACGATTGACCAACAATTAATTGACCAACAGGTACATGATAGTACTCCATATTAAGTTTTGCATGTAGCTCTTTGAATTAACGCTGGAAAGTTACTGTTCTGTCCTCCTACATTTTGCCTTTCTCATGTTATTTAGAATATCTGTTTTGCCCCCCGTCCCTCCATTTTTTAGAAACAGCCCATAAAGTATTCAACTCCCCTACTTCAAAACTAGTACCAACTCCGTTGTGCAACAGACGAGACGGGCGCAGTCTTGGGCTCTTTCGTTTTCACGAAATGTCGAGAGAATTTTCATAAGAGTGATATAGTTGCGTTTAAGTCTCCTCTTCTTCTTCACCAAGCGAAGGAAAATAGCTCACCTTGTATAAATTCTGGATTGTCCTTTGCACCTTCGAAAGGAAAACTGCATATACACCCTCTAAACTTGCTAAACTATATATCTTCCGTGTATAGACAAAAACTGCCACACTTAAATCTCTGAAGTCATGCGATGGCCCAGTTATGAATAATAAGTCTGGAATCCTTACTATTTAGGGGAAATAAATCTGCTGCGATACAAATTTCATGAAAAATGTTTCCGAAATTTCTATTTTTTTCAAATCCAACTGTTCAACTTTTTCTGTGCATGTATCTCTAAACAACTGATTTTTTTGTGCATATATCTCGAAACAAATTAACAGTTGAATTTGAAAAGACAGAAATTGTAGACTACTGTTCACATGTAAGGATCACAGTAGATTCGGATTCCTATTTAGGGGGGTATATTTTATTACAGGCCTTTTCTGTTATTATAAAAAAAATTCTACTTCTTGGAATAGACAAGGAATTCTGAGAGGTTATTAAATTGTGAAAAAAATACTTACCATTGACATGTCGCCATGTGTGATTCTGAGAGGTTATTAAATTCATCCAGCAAGTAACACCATACCTCTTCTTTTGTGTAATGACTTGAGGCTAGGTTACTGGGTAGTTTTTGTACTTATGACTTATGAGCTATTTATTAAAACACAGATGCCAACATCAAGTTTCAATAGTAGTTCCCATTGGCACAATGTACAATGGATTGCTTCAAATCTTTTGGGGCCCCAACTCCCATGACAAAGTAAGGCCCTGTTCGGTAGTCAAGGATTTGATGGGAATAGCAGTAGTTAGGCATTTCTTACCATTACGTGTTCAGCAGCCCTCAATTAAATTCCTATGAAGTTCCCATACACTTTACTTTTTCTCTTCCAAAATCACTGTTCTAATGGGATAAATTAAATTGAGTCAGGGCCTGTTCGGCAATCAATTTTTACTGGGAATTTTGATGGGATTGGGTCAGATCCGAATATGATCCCATGTAGGCGTTCGGCATCTCATTTTGTTCCCGTAATGTTCCCTACGAGAACAGTATTTTCGTTCCCATTTCAGTGTAATTTGATGGGTTCAAAAAACGGAATCTCATTTTGTTCCCGTAATGTTCCCTACGAGAACAGTATTTTCGTTCCCATTTCAGTGTAATTTGATGAGTTCAAAAAACGTTCCCATTTCAGTGTAATTTGATGGGTTCAAAAAACGGAATCTCATTTTGTTCCCGTAATGTTCCCTACGAGAACAGTATTTTCGTTCCCATTTCAGTGTAATTTGATGAGTTCAAAAAACGGAGCTCAGACGTCATTTTTTTTTTCCCAATCCTTTTTCTCCTTCTCTCTACTGTTGGGTCCCACATTCTCTCTCATAACTTTTCTACCTACAGCCCCACGTGCTCTCTTCATATTCTCTATGAATTCTCTCTTTCTCTTTGTCTTATATAAAAGGAACCTAGTTATATTTGATTTTTAGTTGTGGGACTAACTATTGATATGATCCGGATTTTTTTTAATTGTTGTTTTCTTTTTCTTTTTTAAATTACATATTTTAACTATTTTCTTTCTTATTTTTCTAATTACATATTTTAAATATTTGTTTGTTTATAATGTTCATTTTTGTAAATGTTTTTTTAAATGCTTTTTAATGAGTAAAGCTAGCGTGTGACATGCTCACCAAGAAAGTTTGGTGAGCATAACTCCAAAAGTATATCGGATCGACGTCAAATGCCAAATCCAAACCGTTGAAATCCATGTACTTCATGAGCGATGCATATATATGCAAACTTTTGAAAGTTTCGAGTTTATTTGCTACACGGTCAAGTGGTCAAAGAAATAAACATTTTATTATAAGTTATTTTATATATTCAATTTTTATTATTTCTTTGACCACTTGACCGTGTAGCAAATAAACTCGAAACTTTCAAAATTTTGCATGTATATGCATCACTCATGAAGTACATGGATTTCAACGATTTGGATTTGGCATTTGACGTCGATCCGATATACTTTTGGAGTTATGCTCACCAAACTTTCTTGGTGAGCATGTCACACGCTAGCTTTACTCCTTTTTAATTATTGTTTTCTCATTTTATTTATTTATAAATATTTTCTTATTTTATTTGCACCCATTTTAATAATAATTTTTATTTGAAATGTTTCATCTATTTAATTACATTAATATTTTATTAATAATATAATCGTATAATGTCAAATATTTTTTCATTGTAATTTTATATTTAATTACTTTTTTTTTATATTAAGCTGACTTTAACTTAATTGGTTAAAATTAATACATAACATAACGCTATACCATTCACAAAAAATAATTAAATAAAAAATCATTTATAATTAAATTAAACTAAAACAATTAAATAAATATACATATTTTAAAATAAATAAAGATTTCCCACAATTAATTCCATGATACAAACGAACACTCATTTTCTCATATTCCCATAATTAATCCCGTGCATTTCATACCCGTGGATTCCCACTTTTTCAAAAGTGAATTCTCATTTCCATTTCCATTCCCATTCCGTAATCCCGTGACATCTGAACACATCCTCAGAGATCATTTTATTTTTCCCAATTGAAGCAACAGCAGCTGCTATAAAGACCAAATAAGTTTTGTTGTTTCTTAACATGATTATATTATTTTATCATAATTATTAATATCAAATTAAATTTAGCTACTAGTTGAAAATTTTGAATGCTTCTTAACTTTCCGTGGTATATAAAAAACTAAAATATATATTTTATCATTTGTCATGTTGTGATTAATCTAATAGTTTAAAATTATTAATATAAGAATTCAAATATAAGACAAAATAAGCCTATATGCAAGACATCCTAAGAAATATTTAATGCATTTAAAAAAACAGTTAGTTTTTTTACAAAATTTTAATTTAAGAAATAATAATTAATAAATATTATCATGTTATTGTTTAATCATTTTATTTAATTTTATTAATAAGTATTATTGCATTGCTATCAAGTATTTTAGAAACAAAAATAAGATTTCCTACAACTATTCCCACGGTACAACCGAACACTTATTTCAACATATTCCCATAATCAATCCTATGTGTATCCGTGTTCATGGATTCCCACTTTTTCAAAAATGGATTCCCATCCCCATCAAATCTCATCCCATGTAATCCCGTGACAAACGAACACGCCCTAATACTGCAAGGTCTTTCCGTAATGCAACTATAAAACAAACCCATTTGGCAATAATTTCTCTTTCACATTAATTTCTCAAAATCCATAAAGAGGCAACTAATTGAAGCCTTTTGATCCAGATCATTGCCGCAAGAGATTAATGGATGTAAAATATTTGTAATTTTCTCAAGTCGTTTGTTTAAGATTTAAGAGGTCACGGAATGAAAACACTAAATTTATGTGTAGTTCTAATGTACATCATTTTTTGTTAATCCTATTTTGTACTTCGTAGTACAAATCAAAAATTAATTTTTTTTTAAATTATATATATGTTTTCCATTATTTAGTTGTGTTGTTTATCAAATTTGATCCTTTTTGGAAATTGTTTGACCATCAATCAAATGATTTAAAATTAGAAGTTCAGTTTTAACAGACTACCAAACAAACTCCAACTTAATCTTAAATTGATATACACCAAATCTAAATTATAGACACCATTTTTCTAAATTTTTATTTTTTTAGTACACTAAATTTTTAGTTAACATAGTGTATGTCCTCTTTTTTTTTTATATAGTTAGAGGCAATTACTGCAAATATATTAATAAAAAAAAGAGTTTAATTATAAGGTCTTAATTTGCTAGTTTCTAAACCTAGCACTACAATGGTATCTTGCCCTAACTTAATTTTATCAGATAAGATTAACTCACAAAGATTGCGGCTAGTAGAATACAAAATGAACTCGCGTATTCTACCCAATTACGACAGCTACTCAGATCCCATCCATAAACTGACATCGAGAAACGTATCATTTATCAATTGTAGCACCAGTCACTGTTTGTTAGAAAAGAATCTCCTATTCCTTTCTCTCCATAGTGCCTAGGTGCTTGCTACCCATGCTGCGTTCCATAGTGACTGTTGTTTACAATCAAGATATAGTGCATGTACTTTAAAACCCAGGTACTTCAATTTTCCAAAATTTATCTATTAGAATTGATTTCATATTTTTACCTCTTGATCATGTAAGAAGTGAACTCAAAAATATCATAAAATTTGAAATGTAAAAAATGAATTGTTTAATTTTTTTATCATTTAACTTTTTCTCTTTTCAATAAAGTTGAAGATTAAATCACCCAACTGGGTTAATATCCATCAGGAATTTTCCATTCAGGTTTCGAATCTGTGATACAGAGAGCATTGCATGCTAGTTCTCTATCATTAATTTTGAAATGTATGGATCATTTTTTTTGAACTTCAGATTAGCATGCGTGTGAGATTGTGACGACTTGTGGCACCAAAAAGTTGTGATGAGTTGGCATCAAAATGGGCAAATTAAATTGTTCTTAATTCAGGTCCTACGATAGCTGAGCTTAAAGCAATTTCATCGAATAAATATTTAGATAATTGTAGTTGTTCCAATTGAAATGCTTCACCAAAATGGAGAAATTGCCTGCATCAATGCTTTTTATTAACTAAAAGAAGAGGTATGTGTATAAGAAGGGAGATAGTTTACAAGTACAGTGAAAATCTATCTTAGTATGTTCCAGTGGTTAAAGTCCCTTGCAATGTCAGCACAAAGCAGTACCAGAGAAATAGATTGTAAGGTTCTTCGATTCCTCTCCTTCCCAAGGTGCTAGAGAGCTGTCGCACAGAGTCTGCTGCACTTGATCATTTCTCAGGACTGATGGATGATCTAGTCCTGACCCAAATCAAATAGGATAATCCAGATTAGGAGGTGGGCATTGGATGGAAATGAGATCCCATAGGGTACTTGTCTAGAAGTCCCCATGCGGCCAATTCAATTACCATTCCTCTGAAGGTGCATTTGTCCTCTTTGCATTTTTGACATTTTATAAGAATATTCAATAAAATTATTATGCCCCCCAATTCAATTGTACCATCTCTGACCGGCATTGCTTGGGATGTGTTGATTCAAAGTAGTTGCACTTTGAATGTCAACGCACTGCCCTATTTTGTGAGACATATTGCCTGTCTGCCTTCTTTTTAATTGGTCAGAAACATATAAGTTGAGAGGAAATATCATCGGTTAATAAGCTGAAAATTTTGTGTGCTGTTGGTTTGTTGTATTTTGTTTGCAGCTTAGTTACCTTTTTCTGCTCCCATTGCTCTTTTACAATAAGCAAGTCCGGGTATTATACATAAAAATTATGTGCCCCTCTAGTTTGCATTAACAGGAAGTGGATATGCATTTATAACATAGAGGCTTCAGTCTTCATGAATTTGACAGAATTTTACAGAAAATGTGCATTAGACTCTCTCCAAAACTGCAAATTATTTTATCTGTTTTGATGAAAACCTCCATGACCTGCTCTTGCAAGATATTTATTCAAATTTTTTATTGCTTAATTGAAAAGCTCCTGTTTAAGTATTATAGTACTCAATAATCCTGAAAATTGAAAATAACAAAATGCAATTTGTAATTTCAGGCACTATTTCCAGGAATGTGGTTGACGGAGATCACTGTCGACTCTTACAAGGTCCCTGAATCATGATCCATAGGCCCTACTTTGCAACTTTAAGTGAGCATTTTCTTGTTCACAGTTGCAACGCCTTCCTAAAAGCTCTTGCTTTTTTTTTGTGGGATTAGTTGATGGGGATTACTAGATAAGCCCTTTTATCTATTTTATTCTCCTAAGTGAATAGATCGTCTCAGGGAAGTCATTTAATCTTTTATCCTAGAATTTGGCAACCCCATTAATGCTTCCACTAGTTGTAGGCAATTACTGTGGGCCACGTGGTACATTCTTAATTCTTGTCCTACCCTTTTTTTGCTTGTAAAATCTTTGAAAACCCACTTTGTACCTGAAAGCCTCCCAAATTGCTTCTGCCACACCTCTCTGATTTCATGACAGGACCTTTATTTCGATTTGAGCAGACTTGGGCTACAGCAACATGACCCCTTGGCCTTCAATTGTAAGAGCCGCAGAGAGAGGGGCGGGGGCGATCCATTCCTCCCAGGTACCTGACTCAAGACAATTGAAACGGACGGCCCAGATTTACTCTCACCCGGTGTATTATTTGTGCTTTGAGATTCGTTCTAAGTTAAAAGAACAATCTTGGACCGTTCGTTTCAATTGTACTCAGTCAGGTAACCTGGGGGGATGTCCATTCAGGTGGGGGTGGGGGGGTTCAGCTACAAACTTAGTCTTTGGCAGGGTGAAAGTGATAGTAGTTGCCTCTGTAGGCTGTGCAATGAAAATCTTACCTTTGGATATGCACACAAATAGGTGCTTATCTCTTTTTTTTTCTTCCTTTTCTTCTTATTTTTGGGTATTTTCCGTAGATAAAGATGATGTACTTTGCTTCCTGAACTCACATTTTCTTTCTGGTTTAATTGCCAATGTAGGGGTGACTTCAGGCTTAGGTTAAGTATATTTGTGTACCTTGTGGATCACTCCAATAATCTGCTTATAAATTAACAAAGCTAATATGCTTGAATTTGTCACGATTAAGCTCTCTCTCTCTCGCTCTTTCTCTCTCTCTCTAAAAATAGTTTTTGCTTAAGTTCCACTTGCTTGCAAGATTTTATTTTATTTTATTCTATGTTGCTTTCAGTCTTGGGAAAGAATAAAGTTTGTAAATTCAATATTTGCGAATAACTTTATTAATGTATGCATGAAATAGCTAGCTTTGATGCATTTCCCTTCAATTAGGAAATTGTGAGAATGCTACTACAAAACTTTGAAATTGTGAGATTGCTACTACAAACTTCAAAATTGTGAGAATGCCATTATAAAACGTCCATAATTGTGAAAATGTCATTAATTGTGTATTTTTATAATATTTTTATCAAAAAAATAACTGAAAAATACTGTTTTGATATACATAATTCTGTATTTCCGATTATACCCTTCATACAAAAACAGTAACACTCCAGTTGATATCGCCTCTTCAAATTAATTTTTGATAAAAATATTATAAGAATATACTGTTAATGGCATTTTCACAATTATGGACGTTTTATAGTGGCATTCTCACAATTTTGAAGTTTGTAGTGGCAATCTCACAATTTCAAGATTTTGTAGTGGCAATCTCACAATTTTCCCTTCAATTAATTATGACCGAATATTTGATCAGGAATCACAAACTTCAAGGCATAGAAAAGGGAATTTTTCTAATGTATAGTTAATAGTTCAATTGTTTTATTTTATGAGCTCTTCAATTTGAACATATCTACCAATATGTTATCAAATTTAGTCTTCTCTACTGCTTATTGACCCATAAATTAACAACTAAACATTTTCTCTTGTTTATGATTTTAGAATTTATGCTAAGTTTTGAACCAACGACGTTCTGTGAAATCCCTTCTTTATTGTGTTAGCTTAATTCATGCCTCTGTTCTTTTGCAAGCTCTTTACTCTAGCTAATATTTACATGTACAAATCCATAAATCCAAGATCAACACAAACAATTTTAATTAAACTGCACAAATACTCACAACTTCCTCGTTCTCTAACAAAAATAATCAGGTCCAACATCATCTATGCACTAGCATTAGGTGTCGTAGACCTACTGTCCCATTTGGCTACGACCGAATCTGGTGATGATGGTGGAACGACGGTAGAATTTTTCAGCAAACTCTTGTGGTCCTCTGTCCTGGCCTCCTTTTCAAGAGCTCCATTGCCCGTCTCCAAATTTTTACCCTCCTTTTGTATCTCCAACAAAACCTCAAGTACCTCCCTTATTGGTGGCCTCATGTCTCCATCTGGCTGAAGGCACCTGGTTTGTAAAAAAACATAATTATTATGTTAAATATATTTTATGTCTTATTGTTAATAACTTTTGGCAGATGGCTGTACATGACCAACAGACCAAACAGCGAGTTGCACAAATGGCAGTCCTTAACGGTTCGTGCTAATTGGCTCACTTGCACCCTCTGTTATTATATTGAGTTCAATTATTCTGGCCTTATTAAACTTGTCATGTATGATCGTTACCTGAAAGCTAGCTCGGCCACCATGGTAATCATTCTTCTAGTAGCAGCATCAGATCCAAAGCCAAGAGATGGGTCGACGAGCATATCCAACTTGCCTTGTTGGATCTTCTTGATTGCCATGCTGGAGAGGTTAATCTCATCACGATGCCTAGTCACATCAACTGCCGGCATTGATGATATCAGCTCCACTAGGACAACACCAAAGCTGTACACATCACTTTTGTCTGTTAGCTGGTAGCACTTGTGGTACTCTGGATCCACATAGCCCGGGGTGCCTTGGGGTGCGGTTGACACATGGGTCACAGCAGTAGGGAAGAGCCGAGAGAGGCCAAAATCAGCCACCTATTTAAGTTGATGATATGATGTAGACAGTCTTTAGCATCAATGTTTCTTTTTAGAGAAGTATGTAGAAATACAAAAGAAATGAGAAGTTCATTGTTGGCTTGTTGCAACGTCTATCAGCTTGACTGAACTGAACCACAACCCAAATCAGATAATACATCAATTTTACATTGGACTAGTTATTGTATTGTTTTCCTTATTAATTCGTTTTCCTTATGGTTGATTTATGTTAGTTTAGGCTTTGTTTCAGTTTATGGTTTATCTAATCTTTTATTAATTAAATATATTTTCTTGCTAATGGGCCCTTGTAAGGCCGAACTAGTTTATCTGATTTGTTTAATTTTAAGGGGTCATCTTCGAACTGCCATGTTCTGATAATTTTCTCTTGTATTATTGAATATTCATAATTAAGTAGCACTACAAACCTACTACCATGGTTTTGCCACTGGGTAGTTCAGTACTAAAGTAAGTGTGCTTATATATGTTGATTCAAATTATGGAGTCATTTTTTGTTAATCTCCTTGAGAACCAAAATGATAAATATATATATATATATAGAGAGAGAGAGATGGGTTATGGTGCATTGCAATGCATGGAGGGGTTTGTGCATTGGACTATAAATCTAAAATTCAAAATCCAAATGGCCGATCCAAACTGTTCATCTTGTTCTCCATATTAATATGTGCTTGGAGACCAAATTTTACATTTTTCTGAATTTTTTTACTATTTATTAAGTATTTTACAAAATTGTTGATCCAACGGTGGCTTAACAAAACAGTAAAATCAGCAGTCACCGTTGGATCAACAATTTTGTAAAATACTTAATAAATAGTAAAAAAATTCAGAAAAATGTAAAATTTGGTCTCCAAGCACATATTAATATGGAGAACAAGATGAACGGTTTGGATCGGCCATTTGAATTTTGAATTTTAGATTTATGGTCCAATGCACAAACCCCTCCATGCATTGCAATGCACCATAGCCCATCTCTCTCTCTCTATATATATATGTGTGCATTACCTTGACATGATACCCAGCATCAACTAGCATATTAGTTGTTTTAATATCCCGGTGTACTATGGGAGGATCGACGGCGTGCAAATATGCCAATGCATCAGCTGCCTCAATTGCAATAGCGAGGCGCCTGTACCAGGTGAGGGCATGCTCATTAGCACGGCTACCATGAAGATGGTCAGCAACAGTTCCATTGGGAATGTACTCGTAGACAAGTAGCAGCTCACGGCTGTGGCGTGAGGTGCAGCCATACAAGGCTACTAGGTTGGGGTGTCGGAGGCGCGATAAGATCTGTACTTCATTCATGAATTGTTCCATTCGTCGGCAGTTGTGCTCATACAACCGCTTTATGGCTACAATACGCCCATCATGCAGTTTACCTACGTACAATGTTACCACTGATTTAGTGTTTTATACAAAGAAAAATCTTGCAAGGGAAAAAATGTACCTCAAATTTTCTGAGGGGTAGTGGGAACGGTTGGTTTAACTTATGATTCTGGAAATTTTCATATTTTTTTGGCCAAAATTGTAACAAATTTCTTACAGCTTACCATAAATGTAGTAATTAATACTTGACATGAGAGGTAATGATTAAAAGTAAATCGTTTGTACATGAAGTCAAAAAGTGTAATATGCTAAATTTTTAGTCTAAGACACTACAGGTGAAACATGAGGAGACATTCATTTTGTAGCTTTTACGTTTTTAAAGGAAACAGACAATTTTAATTGTTTCAACTATGGTGAAGGAATTCTATATAAATTTCAATTTGTTCTATAAAGCGAAAACAAACAAAAACAATTAGGCATGCACCTACTAATAATTTCATTAAATGAAATAAAAAAAGTACAAAATTACAACAACAAAAAAAGGGAAAAATAGCGAATATGTGACTATACAAGGGTGGTTTGATATGTACCTATGACAAATGGACTCCAAAATGCAGTTCCTGGTCTAGTTATCTCTATCTTTGAGGATCATGTTATGTAATGTCTCGGACTCCATCGCTTTTGTGAAGGTTATACCAGTACTTTTGCGAAGGGCTTACCAGTTATATATGAATATAACGATAATTAAACTAAAATCTGTAAACTACTTAAAATGCCCTTAAAACAACCTAGTACTTTTTTCCAAACTTCGAAATGTTGGTACAGGATCAAAGCCAACCATAAAACCTTTGTTTCTCATTCTCAAAAATAAATAAATAAATAAGGTACCTTTATATACAGTACCAAATCCTCCATCGCCAACCTCTTCCTTGGAATCAAATCCATTAGTGGCCTCCTCGAGCTCTTGGTAGGGGAAGATATGTGTCAACTGTACCGACTCAACATCAGATAGGTCTCTTGAATGCATGGATGATGGTTCAAGAGATGGAATTGAGCGACTTTGCTTGAGCAACATGGAGCGAGAACTGTGCTGCCTTTTCTTACGCATGTAAAGGAAGCAAAAAACAGAGACCAAGAGGAAGGCGGCAACAACAGAAGTCACTGATATACCTGGAAGGCAATTAAAGTTTATTTACATTGCCATAGTTGCGGTTAGAATTTTTTTGTCAAGGAACTCTGGTAACAAGTTAACATCATATATATCATATATAGGTTCACCAGGGTTTGTTATATCCATAACAAACAAAAAAGATGTATTTTTTAAGTGTGTTGGACCTCGCGATTACCAAGTTTTGTGTGTATTATTACTTGACTACATTTGTCATGGTTAATATGTAAAATTTAATTGAAAAACCGAATGATGAAAATTTCTAGTTCATCTTTCACATATTTACCATGATAAATAATTTCCTTGGGTGCAATCATTCTTTCGAGAAATAATTCTCCTTTTTCATAATTATTGACCCATAATTAATTTTACTGTCTTACACACTAAATAGTTTGTAGAAAAGTTTGGATTGATATTACAGTTCCAAAATTAATATGCAGTATATCCGAATTGGCCAACAAGTCAATTGCATTACCTATAATAAATCCGATGTGACTCTTCTTATCTGCAGCACAAACAAAATGGAAAACAAAAATTAGATGGACCACAGTTCTCAAATTTTAATTACTCACTGCAATTCATTTTTTCCCTTTTGAGATGCTTCATTACAATTCTTTGACAAACGTTTCATTCAATTGGACTTGAACGGCTGAACGCTCTTATTGCAGAGTAGAAAAAAAAAAACACTTTTCTTTATTATATTCCCTTTTTTGAAAGTGTCTCCATTTTTGTTAAAGGCCAGCTGATTTTCAATTCTCCCTTTAATCGGAGAAAGAGACCCCATATTTAATATATCAAATGACACAAAGGGTCTATGTTTGAAAGAGAAGCAAGTTATGACCTCAATTTACTTCCATTTCCTTTTCTCATGACCTCAATTTCTTTTGTCTACAGTGCAATTTTTCGGGGCCGTGTATGACCATTTAAGTGCTAAGAAAATGATTGGAGAACTACAGTGTTGTTTTACTGATTTGACCAACTCAGTATGAATATTTGAGGTCATGTCAAAATTTGAATTCTCTAGGTCCCTAGACTATAATAAAGAAAATGACACATTCTAGATCGTTGGTTCAAACATATACAAATAGGAATACTATTGATGTCCAAGTTGTCAAGCTTTCTTCATTCAAACAAAATAGATAAATAATAAAATATGACAACTCGCTAGCCTCGCTAGAATAAAATACAAGAGCGACCGAGCAAGTTACTCTCAGCCCTCCGACTTAAATGACACGGTCAATTTTATAATTTTTTAGTAATAAATTAGTTAATGATCGGATATTGATATATATGCTGGCCATCTTATTATATAAAAAAAGGTAGGATATGCTATTGTCTGTCGAGAGGCTAAATTTTAATTACACGACTCGTTAAATTGTGATTTATATATGTAAATCAGGTTAAGAACAAACTTTTTATCATAGAATGTTAATTTGAATCGTTTGATCAGATTTTTTATAAAGCTACAACTATACAAGTGGCAACCCAAACCGTTCTATTTTAATCGGATGGTAGGAAGTAGTTGATGGCATGTATGGATGCTTTGCAGTGTACTATGTGCACACTACTTGTTGAAAAGAAGGGAAGATGGTTCTAAAGAGAACAAAAATGGTGAAGGGGCAATAGGAAATAAATCTGCTGTGATCCAAAAATTCCTACAATTCTTGCGATTCCAAATTCCTCCCTTCACATTCTACAATGCACAAATCTCAAGGAGTAATTATTTTTTATGTGCAAATCTCTAAATAAATGAACGGACGGATTTGAAATCGCAGGGATTGCAGAGATTTTTGGATCGCAGCAGATTTATTTCCAATAAAATAGGAGATAGAAGGCAGTGAGAATGACATTTCACAAAAAACGTGGAAAATAAATAAATAGTTGGAATGAATCGTCTGAACATGTTTGTTCTTTGCCTTAAAGGCCACTGTTTTACTTTGAAATATCATGAAACAATGATAACGAGATAAATAGAGAGTAATTAATTATTGCTGCCCCATATTGAATGCGAGTTGATTGCAATTTGCCACCTAGCACGTACGGCTCAGAAAATATCCCAGCCGTTGCTATTTAAGCGAGATTCATCTATCTAATTTTATGAGCGTATTTTTTTTAAAACAGCATGACATATTCCTAATGAAATTGAGAACCCACCCCTAATTATAGAATATCAACTCATTATGAGTTAGACGATTGTATAAATATTTGTATTTTCAAAATTATAAAAATAAGTCAATTTTAAGTGGTTCTTTTCTTAGAACTGCGGGCTTAGACCATTAAAAATACAGGTGAAATATCACGGTAAAGTCTTAAATAAGCGGGACCAATTTCGAGAAAAAAAAATCTATTTCTATGAATTCAGATCTCATTCAATATCGGACGGTAAAATCATTAAATCCAGACGAATCTCAAAATGAACCTCCCTATAGTTATAATAAACACTGAATTCTAATCGCTCGGTTACGATCCTGTCACATTTATTTATAGCTCAATCCGTACCGGAGAGGATACGGACTAGACCTTTTTGACGTCGAAAGTCTGGCCATAATCCGCCACCAAAACTAATAAAAGAAATATGTATGTGAAAGAGCTCTGAAGTTCATCGTAGCAATAAATGATAACAATAATAATAATAGCTGAGTGCGATGATGAGGTGACGGTCGATGGATCATTGATGGCGACAACAATAATTTTTGTCAAGACCACAAACCTACATCGCTAATATACTTCAGTTCAGACATTCATATGACAGGAATTTGTGCGCCAGGTGTTTCGAGCTAATACGATGAGTTAAAATCTTGTTATGTTTGTCAACAAAGCTGTCACCAAAGTCAACATTTTATTTTCAAGTCTCTTTTTTGCATTGAAGTATAATACTTTCCGGATGTCATTTCTTGTAGCCTCTAAAATTATGGATTATGAGATTTTTATTATGAAGGTCGTGATGTGCAAAATCATTCAATTGCGGCAAAAGAACCTATTCATTGAAAAAAGAGAAATGGGAAGGAGTTTGTCCCTTCGCCTTGTGCATACCGGACATAGTATTCAGACCGTCCGATCAATATGTGAAAAACCTTCAAAAATGATCAGCTTGGAATTTGTTACGGAGGGATAGAGTTTTAAATTAACAACACTTTTATTTAAATCTAAAGATCAAATAAGACAGTTTTCCTATTATTATTGGGATGTAAAGGAGAAAAAAAAAATCCAGACAAGGTCGCCCCCGTTTCAAAAAGATACGAACCTGTAGACAACTCAGCAACAATCTGTACAAACTAGTCCACAGAGATAGCCACAAAGAATCAGGCCAATTGAGTTGTAGTTGCACGTTAGCCTTCCAAATTCCAGTCCACCAATCCCCGTCCCATTCCCGTTGTTTTTAATTCATAGCTCGTATATGAGTATATCTGTTTCTTTCATTTTTCATTTTTGTTGAACAGTGCTTTAATCAAGTATTGTTAGCTTTTGGGACTCTTCTAAAATATCAGATTTTTTTAGAAACCTTAATTGCGACCAGTTGTAATTCTATATGCATAACAAATTAAAAAAAAAAAAACTATTATATATAGTCTGTATGAGGTTGGCTACTATACTTCCATAAGCATAAGAGGGTATATGCTTATAACTTATTTTTTCTTTTTCAATATCCAAATATACGATTTGAACTGTTAGATGTGATCTCTATATTGAAATGTGCTTGGAGACTAAATTTTACATTTTTTTAAAAAAATTTTACTATTAATTAAGCCACTTTGAAAATCGTTGATCCAACGGTGGCTTAACAAAACAGTAAAATCAGAAGCCACAGTTGAATCAACGATTTTCAAAGTGGCTTAATAAATAGTAAAAAAAAATCAGAAAAATATAAAATTTGGTCTCCAAGCACATTTCAATATAGATATCACATCTAACAGCTCAGATTGACTTTTTGGATTCTGAAAACGAAAAAAATGAGTTATAAGCATATACCCTCGTATGTTTATGTAAGTAGAGTAGCCTACCTCTAGTTTGTATTGGATAATTTATATTTATTTGATTGAATTATCATGTTATGTTATTCAGATTTTTTTGATTAGATGACAATGATCTAAAAGTAATATTATATATAGTTTGTATTTATTAGTATGCATTTTTACTAAAATTTATAACTAGTCATAAAAGTAAAGTAAAATTCTTTGCATATTCTTATTTGAAATTAATTACTGAAAGTGAACTATTATTAAAATAACTATTCATTGCTAAGCTACAAAGAAAAGGTATTCGTCTTATGTTCCGGATCCGTATCCTCCCCCAGTCCCAGGTAACTGACTCAACGCAATTGAAACGGACGGTCCAGATTTAATCTCAGTCGGTGCCTGCTCGGAATGGCGTGGAGCAGTATTATTTTTGCTTTGAGATTCGTGCCAGGTTAAAATTTTCAATTTTGAACCGTCCGATTCAATTGTACTCAGTCAGATAACCGGAGGGGATGTGAATTCCTTATGTACCTACTCGTTAACCCATTTACACAAGACTGTGAGCTCCTATTTTCCCTTTTTTTTAAGTAAAAATTTAGCTCCTCTCTCGAGTAAACAATTGACAGCTTCTGAAGTGGAAACACTATTTTAATTTTCTTGAGGAAAAGCGGAGAACACTCGTGAAAATCAACTTTCGTGAAAAATCTGAGAAAGAAAAAAATGCGAGAAAAATTAAAATTAAGATAAAACATACCGCAGGAACCGTTGCCGCAAAAACAGGTGAAATTATAGGTATAATTGTCGGCCAACAGAGTATACCCGCATTGTCCACCCCTTTTCTGGCATTCGGTACAATTATCGGTCGGTTTCCATCCCAATTGAAATCCTTTCTTCAGCACCTGGCCGAACGTAGTGTTGAGATCGTTGTGATACTCTTCCAAGGTGTAATTCATCACTGGCACCACCACGGTCAACTGGCACCCAGTCATGAAGTCGGCATAATGAGAGGGTTGTAAGGGGTCGGCAACTAACACGTAGGAATCTCCGGCATCGGTGAAACATGTTATAGGGCTATAATTCTTCGCATCAGAGAGGTTGCAATGAAAGAAGAAGATAAGGTTCACATCAGAGCTTGTGTAGGTTACCCCAGAGTTGGCGAAGAAAGAGACGTTGTGTTGGACTCTCGGGCAAGTGTCACCTTGTTCAAGGACATCAGTGTCGACCAGAGTTATCATGTTATTATTATACTCAATCGACAGCACAGTGTAATTGTCAGATTGGAGATGGAGGATCGCTATCTCGTTTTCACAAGAGATGAGGAAGCCCGGCAAGCCACAGTTCTTGGTGGTGTTATCATAAAGAGAGAAGGGATACTGTATGGTGAGATCCCCACACTTGAAAGATTTACATGTGGAGGAGCTGTAGGTTTGAATACAGAGGAGAAGAAGGGAGAGGGAGAGAAGGGGAAGAAGAGACATGGAGGAGGAGGAGGAGAGGAGAGGAGGATTTGGTCAATGAGTTGTGTGATTTGGGATTCTTTTTATTTGAACGTAGAAGGAAAGAGGAAGAGACTCAAAAGACTTTTTGGGTTGGTTTGGTTGGGGTCATGGCCTCATGCCCTCATGGGATGGGGAGTTGCTTTCAGGGAGTCTCCATTTAACTAGTACTGGATATGTTACATTGATTTTATGTATGGTTTTATGGGACCAGTCAAAAGCTGATAGCGATGGATTTGAACTATGGAAAAATAATACATTGTTATCGAATAAAAAAAAAATAATATGAATTAAAATTGTTATGCATGTACACACATATATTTTTATTATCAGTAAACAAAATTCCGAATAAACTGCACTCATAGAACAGCACAATATTAACCCATATAAAATGTAATATTTTTTCTTGGTATTACGTTGGTGGCCTATAATAAGCAGAAATAAAATAAAATAAAATAAAAAATCAACTCCAGTCTCGTCATTCGCTTGTGACCATTTTTAAATGTATTAATTAATTTAATATTTTATGAAGAGAAGTGTTCAAATGTCTCTATTTGTTTTTACTTTCACTTTTAAAAATGTTAATATATCATAAACATCAAAATAAAACCGTTAGATATGATCTATGTTATTTTCTCTATGTCCTCATAAAAAATTATTACATTTTGATTTTGTTTTTATGTGAATCAATCATTTGAAAAATCAACGTGTAGAAATTATCCACATTAGTACATTTTTACAAGCTCTTAATGACAACCAAAATAATGTGGAAATGTCACAATTTTTTTAAAGTGCATAAATAAAATAATGTAAATCATATCCAATGGTTTTATTTTTAATTTTTAATTTTGAGTAAGTTATTAAAAATGGAGACATAATGAAGACACGAAAAAATGAAGGCATTTAAACCCTCTTTTTTATGAAATTCTAAACATGAGTCTTCAAAATATTTTTTTTAATTCTAACAATAGATTTTGTAGACAACAAATTGAAATTTCAGGTTTGTTTTTAGCTAACAAAATTCATGGAGAAGAAGTGATAATTGAAGAATAACGAACTTATGTCCAAATATTAGATAGTATACATTAGGAGTTCGTATTTGTTGATTTCTCATCTTGAAAAGTTAGGTTCTACTTTACCTTTTCTATAATTCTATCTTGATTTTTTGACAGTTCAATTATAGAGAACTAATGAAAAATCTGATTAAGTCTAGTCAGTTCGTCTTAAATCAGTCAATCTTTAATTAAAAACAAAAAATAAAACCCTGCTTTTCAAATTCGATTCTCTTTCCTTTTTTTTTATTGAGAAAAAAAAATGTGCTTATTACAAGTTGCCCTGTGGTAGGTCATGCTGCCCCTTCTTTGAAATCTGAAAAGTTTCTAGATAACTTGTGTTTTATTAATATTCTTTGTCTTGTTAGTAACTTGGTATATAAAAAGAAGTGCGCTTTGACTCAGTTCTTTTCAACGAATATAAAATCTTTATCGTCTTATACTACTCTACGGAACACGGAGTTGGGATTGTTTTTTTCCTGAGAGAAATAATAAATGAAACATAAAATAATGAAAGAGGAAGCGCCTAGTGAAACATCTAATATCAGATCAGATCTTCTCTTCGTAATCTGTACTTGTGTGTGTCTAATATATCCTAATTTTATTCGTGCTTATATATGTGATGCTTTGTGTCAGATAAAAATGCTCTAGGTCACATTCAATCCGCCTGGTTTCAACAATGTCAAGCCGAACACTACCTTGAAACATCGGTGGCACGTTGGAAAATTCAGCTGGAAGGTTTTTAAGTGGTAGGTTGGGTCAATGAGCCTGGTCCATTTTTCAGGATCCAAAATACTACTAAATTTTATATTAGGCCCAATATTTTATGGAGCAGATTTTATTGGATCTGGACTGTTGCTAAATTGCGATGTCCTCAGACCCGTTATCCATATAATACAATGATCGGTATCCTTAGGCCCCTTAAACAAGCCCACTTAATTGGGCCCACCATGCTTTAGACTCGTTGAAGTCAAGGGATTATAAAGGAGGAGAGAATAGTGACGCATACACTTATAAATTATTTTTGTGATTTTGAAATCTAAATAGTCAATTTGAACCGTTCAACATGGTATCTATATTACAATGTACTTGGAGACTAAATTTTACGTTCTTTTAAATTTTTTAAGTATTTATTAAGATATGTACAAAATTGTTGTTTCCAGACAATTATGAACTATTAAAAAATAGCAATTTTTAAAATTTTAAAAAAATAGTAAATAATTTAAAAAAAATGTAAAATTTGGTATCCAATCACATTTTAATATGGAGATCATGTTGAATGGTTCAGATCGACTGTTTGAATTTTGAAACTGTAAAAATAACTTATAAACATATATAGTGTCAAGATAAGTCACCATAAAATAAATGTAATCATATTTCTCCTCTTATATAAGACCGAATTTGCATTATCACAAGAGGCAGAGTCAGAATTTTGAAGTAGAGAGATTAGTGATAAAAAGTTTACTTTTCTCCTCGACTTCAAGTTTGTTGATTAGAGGAACGCGCGCACACAATTTTGAAACTTTTAACAGGGATCAGCTGAAGCCTATGATCAAAATAAATTCGTCCGTGGTTACATATCCGGCTCGTTAGGAAAATGGATTTTGAGATCCGATAAGACTTATTGGTTTTTCTCTTTTGTGATCTAAAAATCAAATAATGCAACTGCTGTGATCGAACAATATACCTAGCTCATTTTACTAAACTCTATCGATCTCACCTTCCTTTACCTATACATTGGCTACCGTATATACTCGTAAGCTAGGAAAGTCTTCCATGTCGTATCTAATTATAATTCATAAATGACGAACCATGGTTGGTTAGACTGGTTAGGTAGCTCATGGTCCTCATCTAGTTCATTTCATGATTTATTGATTTTGTTATGTTTATTTTAGCTTCTTCTTTTTTCGGCTGGATTTGAATCTGCTTAACAAATCACTTGTCCTTTTCAACATCCGTTATTATCAAATTGAGTTTTGGGGATAGACGCCGGGATAAACTGGGCCCCACTGGTAAAGCACATTTTTAAATTGCCAGTCTAGTAAGCAGCACACAGCCGCCAAATTTTACCATTCGACCACGCCTTTTCTAATTTTCTCCTCTTAAATTAAAACATTTATGAATAACCAAGTACCACCTACTAGTGTTATAAATAACGGTATGCGGTCGTCGGACGGACAGAGTACCACCAAATAATTAATATAAAATAATTGAGAATAACCGATCATAATCGGAAATAATTTGACCGATTAGTCAGAAAAATTTATGACGATTTAGTTACCACCAACTATTAAACGGCCGACTAATCGGCCTAAACGGACATTTTTTACAACACAGCCAACTACTACTCTCAGGAGCCGGGAACACAAAAACCCTCACCAAGAACGCAGTTGTCAAATCCAACTTCGATGCAATAACGGAAGTAATCAAAAAAAAACTATTCATAAATAATTAAAAATAAATAAATTGTACGTACCACATCTGCCATTGTTGCAGAAACAGGTTGGGGTGAAGGTAGAATTGCTCGTGACATTATACCCGCACTGACCTCCCTTTTCCTCACACTGCACGCAGTAGTCCGAAGGGTTGCTCCATTCCAGTTGGAATCCAGCTAACAGCACCGATCCATAGGTGGTCGGAAGATCCAGCACCTGAGGATTGACTACGTTGCCCAGCACTGGCACAATGACCACCTCTTTACATTCATCCACCCACTTGCTGTGGTTAATAGCTGGGGGTATTGCTGTGCTCGGAAAGACATAGGAGTATCCAAGGATACTATTAATCGGGATAATTTCAGCTGAGGTATAGCTAGAGTTGAACGGGCAATTCAGGAAGAAAGTGAGGTTGATAACTAGATTTGTGTAATTCAGCCATGTGTAAGGGGTGAACGAGACGTTATGCCGCACTATTGGGGTGGAGGTGCTCTGTGACAGGATTTCAGTGTCCACAAGGGAGATCGTTTTTTGCTGGTAGCTTATGTCTCTAACGGTGTAGTTGTCAGAGCTGAGATATAGAATAGGGGTGTCGTCATAGTAGCAGTATATCCGAAGGCCGGGATAGCCGTAGTATGAAGAGTTGGTGTCCAGATTGTACAGAGAGAAAGGATAGGTTACTGTGATGTTGCCACAGCGAGATGAAGAACCGCTTGATTTGGAGCTTGTGGTTGTGGAGCATGTGCCATGGATGACGATCAGGAGGATGAGAGAGAGGGAAAGGGAGTAGAGAGATGGAAAGAGAGGCATGGAGGAAGAGAAGCACAGAGCCGGTCAAAAAGTTTGAGCATTTGGTCATGAATTTTGGGTATTAGTACGTGCAAGTCAGCAAGTGGGACCTGCGGTTGCTGGTGAGTTTCTCGTTTCTTTTATTTTGTTTTTAATGACAGTGACGAAATGCTCTTTGACCACTTGCAGTCTTGCACATAGGTTTGAATTTTGAAATGAAGGCTTCTATCTCCCGTACAGAGAAAATTCAAGGAAGCCATGGAGATGTACTTTTTTATTAAAATAATACTCTTTAAAAACTCAAATTTAACTACTTCGATTACCGATTCTTTTGGATTAACCGGAAGAAGTCAAGAAGATCATAGTGCAATTCGTGAAACTATTGGAATATATCTAGATTATAGAGCAAACAAGTGCTAAATTTTTTTCAATTAAAATATTTTACTATCTTGAAAGATGAATTTCAAAAGCTTACATAATAAAATATGAGTGAGTCTATGGTACTATGCATATTACGATTTGGCACCGTGTTACGGCTCTATATTCGAGTTTTCAAATCCTAACAGTCGATCCGAACCGTTCATCTTGCTCTTCATATTAATATGTGTTTGGAGACCAAATTTTACATTTATTTTAAAAAATTTACTATTTTTTTAGATATTTAGAAAATCACTTGATCTGAAAATTCTGGACCATCCAAAAACAGTGATTTTCAATCAATTTAAAAAAATAGTAAAAAAATTTCAAAAAATGTAAAATTTGGTCTCCAAACACATATTAATATGGAGAACAAGATGAACGATTCGGATCGACCGTTAGAATTTGAAAACTCGAATATAGAGACGTAGCACGGTGCCAAATCGTAATATGCATAGTACCATAGACTCACTCATAAAATATTCTGGTAAACTTTTCTATGCAGTTGTCGCTTGCTCTGAAGATCTGTCCTATGCTAGACTTAAGAAGAAGAATTACTTAATAATTATTAATTTTAACGATATATTTTATTTAATTCTAACAATCTTGAAACATAAATTTGATATATTATTGGATGTATAGATGGTCTACTGATAATTTTTAACACACTTTAGTTGTTGTTTAATGAATGTAATATGCATAGCGTGAACCGTGCCATGGATTAATATCTCTCTTTTCAAAATTCAAGAAATCAATGAACTATTCAACTCGATTTCTATATGTAAATGTACTTGTATATCTAGTTTTACATTTTTTTTTTTAGATAGATAAAAAAATCACCTAATCTAAAAATTTATAGACCATTTAAAAGCAATGCTTTTTAATCAATCTAAAGAATAGCAATAAGATTCTAAAAAATGCAGAATTTATCATGCAAGTACGGTTTCATGTGAAGAATTGATCGAAGATCATGTTGAACAGTTCAAATCGACCATTTAAATTTTGAAAACAAAGATATTCACCCATAGTACAGACGATTTTGCGATATGCAGTATCATAGCCTCACTCATTATTTAATAATGAATCAAGATCTATTAACTTAAAATTGTTAAAAAAAACTTATAATAATTGATAAACGCTAAAACATTCTCTCTCTTTTTTTACGAATCAGATACGGGCACCATATAACAAACATACAATGTGGGATTTCAGTATTAATTTTTATTTTTTGACGAATATTTTCATCCCATTATTAAGCACGTTGGGTGTCCGATCTGTCAACGGCTACGATTGAAAAATAAAATTTCAGATTTAATCTCAACCCTCCAATTACATAATTCGTCTTCTTTTGATTAAATGTATCTATTTTATGTATAGAAGTTTAAATTTAGTTAAAAACATATTCATCACATGTGCTGCTACACGATACGTTGCAAGTAAAATTGAGCAAACTCTGAAATTTAGTGATATATTTCTTTGTTTTATTATTTCTTTGTTTCCATATTTCCCACCTTCCATTTTCTTATGATCACAGTGGAAATCAATTTTTTTTTTTCTTATTTCTCTTTCTTTGTTTCTATACATATTGTTGTGGGTAATTTAGAATATATTTTCAATATATAATATATCAATATATGTGTGTGTATTCTAAATTAGAAACAATGAATAAGAAGAATGTAAAATAGAACGCGTGTGTATATATTTCTCTTATAATGTGTGTGTATATATTCTATATGTACACACAATAACATTTTTTATTTATGTTTTTATATATCATATTATATGTCGATATTGAATTGTTGTATGATATTTGATATTAGATTCGCATCGAACAATTATTTGATATCATTGGTACTTAAAAATAAAGAATCACTACATCATCAAATTATTATCAGAGATCACGATTCAAATTAATTAAAAATACGTAATCATATAAATTCTCTATTAATATGTCTCTTAATTTTTAGATAATTATTATTTTCATTGATATATTTTTTATAATTTTTTTTTCTATAATATGTCCCTGTTGCAACGCACGGGCACAATACTAGTTAATATTAATTGTCGAGAGATCAATAGTTGCCAAGTAATTCTTCTTCATGTACTATCTTAAAAAGGTAAAATTGAAATATCACGATAAAATTTGAAAATCATTAAATCGTTATAAGATTTATCTCGTATTTCACCAATCATTTTTCTTGTGTTATCAAAATATTACAAACATTCCAGGGAAAAAAAAAGTAGAAGAAGAAAACTGTGTTAATGATTTACAGTTTTTTACCAGTATATTCTTTTATTTTGTTCCTCACGTAACAACGCCTTTACAAAATCAAATGACACATCGAGTAACATGGAATGAAGCAATCTAAAGAATAGTGGAAATTTGTCGCATTTTTTGATTAGAAAGGAACTTTCCGAACCAAAGAACAGTAGAAGCATGTGGGTCAGTATCTTAGTGTAAAATCAATATACCTCGGAATACAAAATAAAAATCGTAGATTTTAAATTAGAAGTTGGAATCGTCCGTCTTAGTTCAAAATCGGGAGTCCAACCAAAACATGTCAACCTTCCAAAACATGCCGCGCTCCTACGAATTGAAAATTCTTCAGATAAATATCCAAATCGACAGGCTTCTGGTTGGCTTGTAGCAATTGATGCTGACTATTCTTTATTAAACATTTAAGAAATAAGAATTTGACTCCTGTTAGTCAATTGAATTAAATTTTCTGATGGACTTCTTAATTTCTCGATAAAATGTGGTTTTCTATACCCCCAAAGGTTCTATAGTATGTTCTTTTTTATTTTATTTTCATAAGGACATAAATAAAGGCACACAAGTCCACTGTAAGAAGCTTATGTTTGTTGTGCATCGAAAGTCATTTTAAAAACAAAACCGAATCTCCAGCACCTCTGGGGACAGAAAATTCTTGCCCTTAGAGTTATTGCCAGTGGGTCCCAAGTGGACCCAATATCAAATATTTAAATTTTAAAAGTGATCCTAGTCCCACCCTGCAGTGGCTCTAGGAACATGAATTTCATGCTCCTAGATCTCATTCCTTTAAAAACTATTGAATTATTGATAAATGTTGGTTCTACAATCCATGTTACTTCTTATCTGTAACAGCATTCGTCTAAATATAAAAGAGAATGAATATCGTGAAATTATATATATATATTGACAATTAATTCAATCTTTAAAAATAAAGTCTAAATTTATAATTTAATTAAATAATACGTGCATGATCTATATGACGCGTATGTCATATCAATAAAGAATTAAGAGAATTGGCACATGTTTCGTTGTATGTTTAGTGATTTAAAATTTCGGTGGTATGAAATTACCATCTTTTTTTATGTAAATAACTTTTCTTCTTTGTATTTTAACAGCGCAATGCTGTCGAACCTTAAGAAGAAAAAAAGACAAGAAAATAATACTTAAATTGTATGAAATTAATAGTAAAAAAACAAGAAGACTATTTCATCTTATCGAGATATTTTGGAATTCGCATCGTCTGAGATATCTCAAACTTTGTGTTTGATCTGTACAAAATCTGAACCGTTCAGCACGAATCTTAAAGTAATCCAGTTTATAGTGATACTGCTCCGTGCATAGACACCGGAAAAATTGTTGCTGTGGTTTTGAGATGAGATATTTTGGAGGATATGGACTCCATATTTTGACCGAAATTTTTAAAAATACTCAAAATAATTAATAAATGACGGAATCTATCTCCTTTTTGGTGAAAATTCGAAAACTAGCCAATCCGGTTAACCAATAACCAGATTGAGCCCTTCTTTCCGGTGGCCCAATTCCCGGATTAGTGAAAATGGATCCGGTTTTTGGTTAACCGGAAATGAGGAACCGGTTATTGGTATACCGAAAGTTTGATATAAGTCCGGTTAATGGTGCACCAGATTTGTAGATTTTTTTTTTTTTTTTAAAAACATAAATTTTAAATTTTTTAAATTTTTTGTATTAAAATATTAGAAATGTTGAATATATTTCTTTGAAAATAGCTGGAATATAATATAATTTGATTTATTAGAAAGACTCCAACAAATAACCCGGATTAATATTTTTCAGGCCGGATTTTTTGCAGCTGTAAGAAAAATTAATATATTTCTTTATGTGTTATTGGAAAAAAATAAAAATGCTTAGATTCTGAGTTATTGATCCCGGTTCAAAAGTCACTTCTAAGTAATTCAGAAAATATTGTGATCTTTCTAGTACATTTAATTTATTAAAAGTTATATCTATTTTGAGAATTCTTTTTGAATAACAAGTTTTTTTTTCAAAAATAGATACAACTTTTTATAAATTAAATGTACTAGAAGGATCACAATATTTTTTGAATTACCTAGAAGTGACTTTTGAACCGGGATCAATAACTCAGAATCTAAGCATTTTTTTTTTCCAATAACACATAAAGGAATATATTAATTTTTTTTACAGCCGCGAAAAATCCGGCCTGAAAAATATTGATCCGGGTTATTTGTTGGAGTCTTTCTAATAAATCAAATTATATTGTATTCCATCTATTTTCAAAGAAATATATTCAATATTTCTAATATTTTAATACAAAAAATAAAAAATTTCTGTTTTTTTTTTAAAAAAAAAATCTACAAATCCGGTGCACCATTAACCGGACTTATATCAAACTTTTGGTATACCAATAATCGGTTCCCCATTTCCAGTTAACCAATAACCGGATCCATTTTCACTAATCCGGGAATTGGGCCACCGGAAAGAAGGGCCCAATCCGGTTATTGGTTAACCGGATTTGCTAGTTTTCGAATTTTCACCAAAAAAGAGATAGATTCCATAATTTGTTAATTATTTTGGATATTTATAAAAATTTCGGATATTTCGATCTGCTTGTAATAAAAACAATCTCCGCGTAAAAAGGCAGCGACACATAATCAATGACATGGGTTTGAAAATCTAATCTGAATCGAAACTGCATGTGATGTTGCTTATAAGCTTATTCATAATAACCTGAGTAATATCAATACCTTTTTATTTTATTTTTTTCAAAACACATTGCATTTTTAATTTAAAAGAGAAAATATTATGTAAAGTAGGTTTGTTGAAAAATATGTTAAGATGAAACGTTGCATTCATGTACAACGCTAACTAGCTTAATATATTCCAAGAACAGACAATAAATTAAATTTTTTGATACAACTACTTGGAAGTTTTAATGTATAGCTTAATTTTTTTGATACAATTAAACCACCAAATATGATTTAATTGGATCGGACTAAAATAGACTAAGCTAAACTTTAAGCGGCCTAAAATGCAAAAGCTAAGCCACCTATCAAGGTGGTTTAAAGTATAGTCCCTCATGTGGCCTAATTGGTTTTCATTTCCTTTTTTTCACATGATCTTGCATTTGTGTATGCTTGAAGTCTTGATTAATCTAAGTTGTGATATTTTTCTTTTCTATTCTCACTTGTTTCTATTTGACTTTGATTAATGAAAATAGTTATCAATAGACCAATATAATTACCCAAAAAATTAGCTTTTCTTAAAGCAAAAGCACTTAATTTTCACATTTAGCGACAGACAAATTAAAAAGAAAAATTTTAATCTAGCATAGACGAATTAAAGATAGACTAGCATGAACTCTTGTTTACATAGACAAATTAACGAAAGCACGATCAATGAACCAGCTTGATTACCACAATGGTGAAATGAGAAAGAATATTAAGTACAGTAAAAATACAGTTGTCCGTTGCCAAATAAAAATTAAGTTAATTTTAATTTTGAAACAACTCCGTCGTTGAAAGAGATGGGAGCGAATAGAAATTTGTTGGGAGGAGATAGGGATCATGAGAGCCAATAGAAATTGAGAATTTTATCATAATGGTTTTAAAAAATGTTTGCG
Organism: Carex rostrata; assembly: GCF_964058835.1. Classification (NCBI taxonomy): domain Eukaryota; kingdom Viridiplantae; phylum Streptophyta; class Magnoliopsida; order Poales; family Cyperaceae; genus Carex; species Carex rostrata. The sequence continues at coordinate 8,400,444 of NC_135926.1, forward strand.
TAATAAGCAAACACGCTAAATTAGCAATAGGACCTGTGCGCTGAAATTGAAAAGGAAATTGACAGCACGGATTAGCAATCAAAATAAAATTCCCGTTGTGGATGCTCTTAGCATAGATAATTAAAAAAAAAATAGACCTAACTCTTGTAAGATGTTATTATTATGCAATTGTATTTGAATTTTGTTTGAAATTATACAATTATGTTATTTCACATTCCTTCTATTATTATTTTTATTGTGTTTGAAATTATACGATTTTGTAATTTTTGTAGCAATTTTACGACTATTGTATTTTTGTGTTATTTTCCATTATTTCTTATTCTTTGTAGAAATCATGTGACTTGTAATTTTGTATAACTATATTTCAACTATAATTAAGCTGGTACGTACTATAAATGCTTGTTTGAATTGGTACCAACTTTTTGTATTATGTTTTGCTGTAATAAAAATTGAAATTATTTTAGTTTTTTTGTTATGTTTTTTATTGTACAATAAAGTTAAGTAAGGTGAGTAAACAAAAAATAAAAAAAGTTAATGGACATGGTAACCAAAAAATATTGCAAGACCTACATAATTTTTTATTAAGCCTACTGCATTAGTGGACGCTAGAACGACTTTTTTTTAATATTACTTTAAGCCACTATAAAATAATCAAACAAAAAATAGTTTTAAATATAACTTAACTTTAGACCTCAATAAAAAATGAATAACTCAGACTGATCTAAGTGAGAATAAAAAACTTAGGCCAGCAAGCAACCACACGTGTTAGAATAACAAAAGCAGCAATAAAGCACTAATAGCGTGCCAGCAACAAGTTTTCAATGAAAGACACTCCATGATTATGACAACCAGGCAAACAAAAAAACTAAGAAGCATATAGTATTTTAGTGAGTGAACTGTCATGGAAACAATCACTCCCAGAAACTCCTAGTTGGCAAGCAACAGTGGTACCAGTGGTACAGTGGTATCATTGTTCCTCTCAAGGTACACCATAGGCAGAGGCAACATACTTTGAGTGGGCACCATGTCTATATCTTCAGAAGTTCAAAGGTGAGTAAAGGGCATCACGTGTCAGATTCGGGCTAGGGCTGTCAAAAAAGCTCGCGGCTCACTCGTGACTCGCCTCTAGCTTGCTCGCTAACAACTCGCTCGGTAGTGGACCGAGCTGTTAACGAGCCAGCTCAGTCCAGGCTCGGGTCAAAATAAACGAGTTGAGTCAGGGGTCAGCTCGGCTCGTTAAACTACAGTGGATTTAGGGTTTAACCCGTATAATTTTAAGTCCAGTTCCATTTTCAAAGGCGCAATTATGCAAAATTGATGTATTTTTGGTCTGGGAAAAAATGATATGGGCTTCAGTTGCTTGAAGATGTGCCTGCTGGACGATTTCTTAATTTTTTTTGAATGAGCTTTCTTATTTTTATATTTTTGAATTTGTATAATAGCAGCTCAATAAAGCCCAGCGAGCTAGCTCGTCAGCTCGCGAGCTAGCTTGTCACAAGCGAGCCAGGAGTTTTTGGCTCGGGTGATCTAGGTCTAGCTCGCTCGGTCCATGCTCGGGCCAAAATAAACGAGTTGAGCTAAGGTCCAGCTCGTTCACACCCCTAATTCGGGCTACATAGGGACAGTATTATTGGACTTTAAGATTCGTACCAAGTTAAAAAGAGCAATCCAGATCTATTAATTTCTAAAACATTCTCTGTAACGGCACCGGGAAGGATCTGAATTCCTCAAATAATACCGCCCAAAACTCGTAACTTTCCTACTTTTGCCGAGTTGCTCGGATCCCATCTGACAGACCCAAACCCAACTAAAGAAACATACTTCACTGCTGCCAGCGTTATAAAATGCGGTTTTGATGTGGTATGCGGAAGTCTACTGCATATTGCATATGCATTATGCGGCCGCATATGCGAATTTTAATACGGACTTATATATACGGATTTTTTTATTAAATATTTAATATTTTAATTATATATGAACTTATATATACACATAAGTTAATCTTGACTATAACAGTATAGTTCAAAATCTGAAATAATCTGTATCATGCATAATTATCTAGTAGTGGCTTGCTCTACTCCATCACAAAAAAAAGATTTCGGTCCAATGAAGAAAATAAAGTGAAACTGCAGCAAGCATGGCCCAAACCCTTGGCCCAAAAACTAAAATAAAATGAAACCTGTGAAAGAAAGGAAAAAAAATACTCAGCCGCCTGGGGCGCCTCAACGCTAAAACCAGGAATATTTAGTCCCACATCTACTATGGGCGCTGGAGTCTTTATAAAAGAAGTCCTCTCCATTCCCTTCAAACCAATTTAACTAGACCATTTAGTCTGGACGAGGATTACAAATTGGGTGTGGTTTTATACCAGATATCTTTGAATTAAAAATTTTCGGATTAAAATTCGAATTTTTTTAAATTAAAATATAAAATATTTTAAGTGAACTGTAAAATCTGCACATTAATCCTCATAACTGGATTTTATGCGCATAGCCAGATTCTATGCGGCTGAAGACCGCAAATGCATATGCAGCTGCATAGACCGCATTATATTACACGACTGCTACTGCCCAAATCTCTCTTTCGATCATCAATCAGATCCACCGTTAAAAAAATCGGTAAAGAAATAAAATCCAGAGAATCAAATCAGCCACAGAAAACTCGAAAGAAGAATCGGCAACTCCGACGGACGTAAGATGCGTCTCTTCCGATTCAAGCCTTCTTTCGCCCCAAACGTTTTTTTCCCGATCATGACAACAACGCAAATGGAGTGAAAGACATGGGTGGACCCAATAAGGTCCGGGGTCCTGGATTTTAAACTTCAGTAGAAATTACGGGCCGGTTCTTATTTACCCCTCTGCCCCGTCAGGTGAAGAACAGGCTTTAAGGAAAAGAATTTAGAAGCCCAGTTAACTTGAGAAGGCTTTCGCTCTCTCTCTCTCTCTGTTAATTTGTCGCTCCTATTCTCCTCCCCTGCGCGCAGAGAGCTCCTCTTTGATCTCTCTCCCCCCAAGCTGTCAAGTCCGCTTAGCTTCTCTAATCTCCCCTGCGCGCAGCTCTCGCTCGAATTTCCTAAATTACCATTATCAAGTTCGCTAAGGCGCTGACTGAAGTCGCTCTCATCTCTCTCTCAAGTCTCTGAAGCAACTCCGACTCTCTCTCTCTCTCTCTCTCTCTCTCTCTCTCCGCTGAAGCAATAACGGTTAGAAATCAATTTATTTAGTAATTCTATTTTTCTAGTTTTGTGGTTGGATGAAAGTTTGAAAGTTCAAATTAGGTTTAAATTAGAAGTTAGAGCATTGTAATTTGTAAATTTTTTGAATCAATTAGGGTTAAATATATGGTTAAATTTGTACCCGATAAGCTATTTGAACTCGATTCTTGCCCCCCTCTAGCAGAAATCCTGCGTCCGCCCTGATAAAAGGTACTACAAGTATGGTACTTCGCAAACAATAGGTCCGCTCTCCTTCGGGGTCCTTATTAGGAGGAGAGAAGTTGTAATCTCATCAACTGTGCATGTAATTTTGTTTCTACAGTGTCTGATTGGGGTATGGCAGGCAGTGTTTACATTCCTGTTCAAAATTCAGAGGAAGAGGTATGCGTGGCCTTGGATCAGTTACCTCGAGATGCAGCTGATATACTAGATATACTCAAGGCCGAGCAAGCACCACTCTATCTCTGGCTAATTATTGCTGTATGAATCAATATCTCACACTTTCTCTCATTTGTTAGGCATTTATTTTTTTCTTAAATTGCTGACTAATTTAATTTGAGATTCAAATTTTGTTGTGTTGTTAAGATTTGTTGATTTTAGGTCCTTTGGAAAAGCTCTTTGCTTTTTTTCTTCTTCTTCTTTTGTTCTTTTCTCCTAGGCTTTACTGATTTTTTGGTATTAATGCTTGGATTTTGTTAGGTTTGCTTTGGTGCATATTGTTACAAAATCAAATATATTCTCTTGTTTTGCTGTTATATTTGTCAATTTTGGGTTTTTTCTTTGATCTCAGTTGCTGACAAATGCACCCTAGAAGAATATTTATTGCCCCTTATACTTTGCATGAATGCATTGTAATGTGTTGTAAAAGCATGGCTTAATTAGAATGAAGGTATTAGTCATACAGTAACTTTGTAATTATCATATGACTAAGTGTCGTTGTAAAGTCTTTAATTTGGAATCGGTGGATTGTCCTGAGTAAAGTTTGTTTTATTGCAGAGAGAATACTATAATCAAGGAAAAACACTACAATTTCTCCAAATTTTGGAGGAAGGATCAGGCCCAGGTCCTTTGCTTCTTGTTTCCTTTCTTACTTTTTGAAGTAATCCTTTTCTATTAGATACTTAAGCCTTCTTATCTTACCTAATACTTTGTGCTAATTTTTCTTATAATATGCAGAAATTGACGAATACTATGCTGACGTGAAGTACGAGAGGATTGCCATATTAAATGCCTTGGGGGCGTATCACACCTTTTTGGCAACAACAGGTCCTGCAGAGGCGAAGGAGAAAAATTTTGTCCTGGCTACCAGTTCCTATAATAGGGCTTCTAGAATTGATGCAATTGAACCATCTACCTGGATTGGAAAAGGTAAAAGGATGTTGCCTATTTGCTTCTCATTTCCTGAATTTTAGTTCGTCGGTTGCAACTGGTTCCAAACGCTGTGCTAAAACACACCCAACATTTCTTACATGTGCAAATAACAAACATGCATTTTGTGTTGTTGGCAAATAACTTCAAAGTGCTAAAATGTTGAAGTCAATGTATCAATGACTGTATTGTTCCTGACTTTTCTTTAAATTTGGTATCATCATGAATTTTAGAAATGATTGTAATGGAACATACATTTTTTATTTCACCAATCAATAGTGTACTGTGTTGCAATTATATCGAAAAGTTGGCTCGTAGCAACCAATATTGGGTTTCATCAGTGAATATTGCGAACTGTTGGTTGTGTTTGCCAATTTTTTTTTTTATAAAAAAATGTGCTTAAACAATAAAAATGTTAATTAATTAGCTTAATGAAGTTTCTTTTGGATACCTTACTATAGTTTTCATACATTTGTTGGTTTATTATGGTTATTTCTTTATTTTTCGATTACCTAATTATAAAACTTGCTTAATTTTCTGTATTAATTTTTAAAATTTTATTGAATATGTCTATAAAGGTATTTTTTTTTTATGTCTAAATGCTCTCTGTCCCATCAGTGCTGTGACCTAAGAATGAACACATGGGATTGCTGGTACACATGGATAGTCTCCAACTGGTGAACAAAATAAGAACCCTGTAGTCAGTACCTAAAGACAAATAAATAATTAAATATTTTGGAATGATCTAATTAAAAGGTTGTCTCATTGTTGTTTCCTTGATGATACTTAATCATGCAGCTCTGCTCTGCATTGCTAGAGATGAACTTGACAAACTTGAGAAAGCAAAGGAAAATTTCAAAATAGTGTTGGACTATAATCCTAGTCACGTCCCTGGTCTTCTTGGTCAGGTACTTAACCTTGTGGTTGCTTGTAATATATATTTTCCTGTTGCCCTTGTGTGTTTAGTAATTCTATGGTGTTGATTTTCTTTTCTGTACTCTGACTAGTATTTGTATCTTTGAAGGCTTGTGTGTTTTTCATGATGGGCGAGAAAGAAGAGAATATCAGGAAAGCTCAGGAGTTCTATAAGAATGCTTTGGAGAACTATAAGGTATAATGATCTTTTAAAAATAAAGAATTGACTTCAGACCAAGCCCATCCTCTTTGAAAGCCCAAAACCAGAGTATGAAACGCATACTTAAAGAAGAAGTCTTGTTTGGTTCAGTCAGTAAGGCAAGTCCTGAGGTAGCTTCCCCATAGCAAGAGTAGTTTCATTCCAAGGGTCTAGTATAAGCACCTAGGTTTTGGACTAGTTGTTAGCCCTCTGTCTAAGTTTGAAGGCTATTTCTTATATGGCTAGTTCAGGGTACGTACGCAGAGAATTGTTTCTTTTTCTACTAGGTATTCTATTTTAATAACGAATATTGTTTGTAATTGGTGTGTATTACCATAAGACCCGTTGATACCATTGGAAGGCTTGAACAGAGCCAATACTTGGTCCATTTGAAATGGGCCCTAAAAGGAGCTTCATGTTATATGGCGAGACCTTTCTAAGACAAATTGAGTGATCAACTTAATGTAAAATCTAAAGTAATATTCACTTTAAAAGATAATGTAAATAAACAAACAAGTTGCTTGTATTCATGTCAGAGATCATTGCGTCTATACCCGGGCTGCCCTGCAGTTGTGAGGCTTGGAATTGGGTACTGCCAATACCGACTCGGCCAGCTTGGGAAGGCGCGCAAGGCTTTTGACAGGGTTTTGCAGGTAAGCTGACTTCCTGCACTTCTCTTTTGGGTTTATAATTTGCATGTAGGCTTAAAATAATTTATCTGATACTCTCTCATTAATGACACAGCTAGACCCAGACAATGTGGAGGCTAATGTGGCTCTTGGAGTCATGGATATACAAACAAATGAAGGTAAACCAATTGAACAATACTTTTATCTAAAGTCTTTAAGTTCTATATATTGTATACTGCACGATCATATTCGTTGTAGCAAAATGTGCAATTCGGATTTAATTGACTAAAGTTTGAGTAAAGTTGAGCTTAACTGAGTCATCATTTAGATTTTCTAAACAAAGTTGGATTAAGGCGGGCTTACTTTTAAACATTCATGGCCTTACAATTATAACTATTGTCATGAATTTGTTAGCTGGAAACATAAGGAGGGGAGTTGAGAGGATGGAACTGGCACATGACAAGGATCCGGTGGATCCTATGGTGTTGAACCACCTGGGCAACCATTTCTTCTTCACTGGACAGCATTTTCTGGTTGAGCAGTTGACAGAGACTGCCCTAGAGAACGGCAGGGACCATCCTCTCCTCAAATCTCAAGCATACTACAACCTTGCCCGATCTTACCACTCTAAGGTTGATTCTCTTCATGAATTACCTTTGATAATGTAAATGCACATGCTTGTGCATTTGCATAAATATCTTTTACCTAGCTTATGCCATTTCAAGAATTTTTTCAGACAACATGAGTGTGCTTACTTGCAGAAAGCACATCTTTTTGGTATTTGCAGAAATACCATTTTAATTGAACAATGAATAACTTGCTGAATATTGTACTTGTTTTGGAACCATATTTTCAACAAATGTTTCCTGTTGAATATCCTCAGATGAAGCCACTGCTTGCTTGAATTTCTCAACTGCTTAGGTTCTTAAAATGTTGGAGAGAATGTCGGGGTGATTAAATTAAGGGCAAAGTGGGCATCTTTATTCTTTTATTTGAAGTATTTAAGTTATGGCTTCTGTTGGTTATATGGATATTTTGGCAAATGCTGCCTATTCTGTAATTTGATGAATAGTACTTTTTTTTGCAAATTTCTTTTGTTCATTTTTTGGGATTTTGGTGCAATAGGGAGATTATGATAAGGCTGGTAGGTACTACATAGCTGCAGCCAAAGAAATAAAAAGACCGAAGGATTTTGTACTGCCTTTCTACGGTATGACGCCTTATGCTTTTCTATTTTTTTGTTCCTAGTATAAATGTTGAGCTAATGGTTTCCATTTTATTTACTTTTAGCTAAGGCCAATGAATTGTGACTACTGTAATTCCCTGGGTTAAACATCAGTACGAAATGCACCAGAAGCTCTGAATTTTTTTATGTACTTCTTCTACTGAACCTTACACAGGTTTGGGCCAGATTCAGTTGAAGTTGAAAGATTTGAAGAGTTCACTTTCCAGCTTTGAAAAAGTATTGGAGGTGTACCCTGAAAATGTTGAGAGCTTGAAGGTCAGTTTGGAAAAGTACCTCAATTCTGTTACTTTGCTTCAAAAAGATCTGTTGTACTATTTTATAAATTGGAGGTTTGTGACAATAGTAAATGGAATTTCCTTTTCATTCCCAAGGCCATAGGGCACATTTATGCACAGCAACGACAGACTGAGAAGGCCATAGAAATATTCAAAAAGGTCACTCGTATTGACCCAAAAGATTCTCAGGTAAATAATTGTTCATTTTACACCCTTTCATGCTTCATTTACTCCTAAGTTTTAAATGTGTGGGATTTACAGGTTAGGATTACGTTTTTTTTTCCCTTTCTTCTATTGCTCATAATCTCTTGGCTGGGAGTACGTGAATTCAAGTCTCGTATTTCAACATCCAGATATAGCATTGCAAAAGTTGGATGTCCCTTGTAGCATTGTATAAAACAAAAGATATTATCAAGGGATTTTTGTGCTGTATCATTAATCTTCTTCTTCTTCTTCAAAGCCTTTATTCCCAAACAATTTGGGGTAGGCTAGAAATGAAACCCAACCAGAATCAGCAACACAGGGACTTCCCTGGAGGTCACCCGTCCTAGTACTACACCTGCCCAATGCGTGAGGGTTTCATTTCCATACAGAGGCTGTTTTTTTACCGCTGGCTCTCCAAGCCTATCACGAACCCTCCATTTAACTGGCTTGGGACAGGCTGTGTAGAAACTACACAGGCAGAGTTGTGCTGTATCATTAATAGACAGTTATTTCTCATGGTTTATATGACTTAATGAAAATTTCCTAAATTTATTTATTTGATTTGAATTTTGATGCAGGCATTTTTAGAGCTCGGTGAATTGTTGCTACCTACAGATTCTAATGCTGCTCTGGAAGCTTTGAAAACAGTACATTTTTTTCTTTGATTATTTTTTAGTTACTTGTTTAGTTAAGCTATAAATGTCATAAAGTCTTAGTATCTCTGTAATTATTGGCAGGCTCGGAATCTATTAAAGAAGAGTGGTGAAGACGTACCAATAGAATTACTCAACACGATTGGTGTCCTGCACTTTGAAAAGGAGGACTTTGAGGTTTGTTTAGATATTTTGACGCACTATGTCACTACTTCAATAGAGATGAATTCGCAATTTTAGCAATAGTATAATGCATATTGTTTGTTTGATATTGATTAACCGAATAGTTCCATGAATAAATGCAATGCTATGTGTATCGGGTTTGTTTGGTAATAGTTTTATTGCTTCTTCCAGTTGGCAGAACAAACCTTCAAGGAGGCACTAGGAGATGGGATTTGGGTGTCCTTTTTGGATGAGAAGTCGGACCATTCTAAGGTCAACATCAATGCCAATGCCCTTAATTTAAGGGAGTTGGGACTGTTTCACCAGCTGGAAGAAGACGGTGAGCCCCTTGATCTGCCATGGGACAAGGTAACCACACTCTTTAACTATGGAAGGCTACTGGAGCAACGTCACGATACTGGAATGGCCAGCATCTTCTACCGTTTTATCATTTTCAAGGTCTCTCTCTTCTCACCTTCTCTCCCTCTCTCCTATGTCCATGTACTTACCTATTTTACTTCCCTATTTTCTCAGCTGTCAGGTAGACCAGTTTTACATATACCTAGTGCGAGTATGTTTTAAGAAAGCAACTATTTTACTTCCCTATTTTCTCAGCTGTTAGGAGAGTGTTTAAGTTCAATTTTAGCTTGTTAGGTGTGCTATCCATATACCTCATAAGTTTATTTTTGCTCCCTCACAGTATTCTGGTTATGTGGATGCTTACCTGAGGCTTGCAGCCATAGCAAAAGCACGGCATGATTTCCAACTAAGCATTGAGCTGGTATGATTGAAGCACATCTCTTATTCTCTTAGAAGTAATGTTTGAAGGATTGACAAGCTATGCTCTGTTTCTAGGTGGGAGACGCCCTTAAAGTTGATGAGAAAAACCCCCATGCACTGTGCATGTTGGCTGACCTTGAGTTGAAGAGTGATGGCTGGGTCAAGGCTAAGGACACCATCCGTGCGGCCAAAGATGCAACTGGTGGCAAAGATTCATATTCCAATCTTGCCCTTGTAATTTTCTATATCCTTGAGGATTCAAATCTTTCTCTGTAGTCAATATTGTTAATTGTATCTGAGAAATGAATATTGTTAATTGTTATGATATACAATTGGCAGGGAAACTGGAACTACTTTGCAGCATTGAGGTCCTCCGAAAAGAAGGGCCCAAAATTGGAGGCTACTCACCTTGAGAAAGCAAAAGAACTCTATACTAAGGTAAGTTCTGTTGTTAGGTTTCTGTTTTATCAAGTTCTCTTGTTAATTTTTTTTTTATTTGCAGGTTTTGAAGGAGCATAAAGGAAACATGTATGCTGCTAATGGGACAGGAATTGTGCTTGCCGAGAAAGGCCATTTTGATGTGTCAAAAGACCTCTTTACTCAGGTAAGTACATTTTTATTAATTTTTTGCCTGCTTTAGTATTTAGGGATGACCAAAGTTTTGGCAAGTATATAATATGTTTCAGGCAATATTTTTCTGACTGTTCTATAATACATGTTTGTATTATTATGGATATATAAATAGACTGATATTGCACATTTTAGTTGAGAACTGTTATATTTTTCTGGTGTAACTAAGTTTCTTTGTTGATACTCAGGTACAAGAAGCTGCTGCATCAGGAAGTGCACTTGTTCAGATGCCAGATGTATGGGTCAATCTGGCTCATATCTACTTAGCCCAAGGCCAATTTTCTCTGGCAACAAAGATGGTACGTTAGCTTGCTTATCATTTTTCTGCTGCTTTATACATGAGTTTTCCACTTACATCATCAAATGGTTATGAAACTCTCAATACCCAAGGAAGTAAGGGAAATCTCGTTTTACAGTATCAAAACTGCTCACGCAAGTTCTACTATGGGATGGACAGCACTATACTTCTTTACCTTGCACGCGCACAGTATGACGCAGAGCAGTGGCAGGATTGCAAAAAGACCCTATTGCGGGCTCTCCACCTTGCCCCTTCCAACCCCACCTTAAGATTCAATATAGGTGTCGCCATGCAGAAGTACTCTGCCTCCACTCTGCAGAAGACCAAGCGAACTGCTGACGAGGTAATCAAAACCTTACCAGTGTCATCCTTTTCTATGTAGGTTCTCCCCTGAAACTTAAATATTTTAGATACTTTGAAAATAATTTATTGGCATTAGTACTGGTTTTTTTTAGACACCGGGTTTGAGATGTTAACCTGATACTGGTATAACGAGGATCAGTACAATTGTGTAAATGCTTCCTGATCCAGTATAGTAGTCACAGTACTAGCAATTACAAAATGATTTGTGCCATTTCAAAACACATTTGGAACTACATGGAAGTTGGAACTTGGAACTGATTTGGACAGTACTAGACCTGACTTGGGTGATATGATGCCAGCAGTGCAAAATTGCACACCAATTCCTTACTGTTTTTTTAATATCCACACTTTTGGTTTTTAATAGATTGTTAAAGCTTCTTTCAGAAAAAAGATCAAGACGTGAACAAATAATATAAAAAATAGAGACAGTAGCAATTCCAAAATGGCATCTGATTTATGTTGTGCCGATGCAGTCTTATTTTAGTACTATCTGATTTTTTTTTTTTATGAAACCAAACTGTAGATTCGGTTTACATTGTCTGAGCTGGAGAATGCAGTTAGGATGTTTAGGCAGCTGTGTGGCTGTACATACTATCACTCGCATGGGTTCGATGACAAGAAGTTCGGGACGCACGTTGAGTACTGCCAACACCTGCTAGAGGCTGCCAAGGTGCACTGTGAGGCTGCTGAGCGTGAAGAGCAGCAAACTCGCCAACGACTTGAGGTTGCCCGCCAAGTCTCCCTTGCCGAGGAGGCCCGCCGCAAGGCAGAGGAGCAGCGGAAATTGCAGGTTTTTAACTTGTGCCTTTGTATTGTACATTATTTTGCTGTTTTTTTTTCCTGTTATCTTTCTTTTTTAGAAATTCTAACAGCAGATCATTTCTACCTACTCCCCTGAAATATGCCCAATTATTCAAATCATTTTTTGAAAAAAATGAAAAGATTGTTGGATATTTATTTTTAGAAAGAAAAAAAAAATTAATGATCACTTGATCAGATTTAATTTAACATTTCTTTGCTGGCTGATGTTCTGCAATCATGATTCCAACTTTTTGTATGATTTTTTTGCCTGTGGAAAGGTAGCAGCATTAGACATTCTCAGTTTGTTTGCCATGTGGCAGATAGATAATTATATGTTTATTTGGGAACTGTTTTGATTGCTAAAGAATTATTACTTTTTTTTCTCTGAACAGGCTGAAAAGCGGAAACAGGAGGATGAGCTCAAACAAATTAAGCAACTGGAAGAGAATTTTGAGCGAGTAAAGGTTGATTTCTGAACTGGATTTCTTATTTCCTTTCTGTATTGAGATTTAATGTTTGGTTTGATAAAAAACCCAATTCAGCCATAAAATCAATCTAGCTGATGGTTGGGACTCCGCTCAAAGCAGAATGGTTGCGTAATACTTTCTTTTTTCTCCAAACTGCTAATAAGGATGACAACATAGTAGTAGATGAAATTTTTAATGCCATACAGATTAATGTTGGTGATGAGAACACACAAAAATAGTATTGCCAGTATACAGTGCCTTAGGAGGACTACTTGTAGCAATCAATGAACCAACAAGTATTTATAAGGATTAAATGTGAGATGGAGTAAGTTAATATGAAACAAAATCAACTATGCTATGAATATTATCCAGATTAAGATAAATGAAAAGAATGAGTCCGAATCTGCTGTAATTCCGGGAGGAATTACAGGGCCCTGAAATTCCAATATCAACCGTTCAAATTTTTTCTGCACAGATCTCGAAAAAAGTAAGTTTTCATGCACAAATCTCAAGAAAGACCAACGGTTCGGATTTGGATTACAGGGTCCTGTAATTCCCCAAGAATTACAGCAGATTTATTTTCGAAAAGAAGAGGTGCTATTTATGTAAATTTTGAGCCAACTAGTTGACACAATTTAGGAGGATTGTCAGGTTGCAGATTATGTAGCAGTTATTCACTAAATACATGTAGACAGCCAGCTCCAAAAGAATATGTTTACTGTGTAGTAATAACAAAAGAAAGATTTACACGCTAACAACTTTCATGATACTTAATGACAATTTGTCTTTTCTACATGCATAATTACATGGCAATCCCTATATCAGGACTTTGACAATCCCTTCTTCGCAAAAAATCCTCCTTTATTTTTGTGCCCACACTCACAGAATGTTTTACTCAGCTCATCAATCATCCTTTTTTGGTTCGCACAGTCCACAATTTCCTTGTTTCAGCACGAAGTTCTAGAATAATCACTCTCTATATCTGAAATAACCACTTTCCTTGTGTAGTTCGATCACTTATGTTCAGAATAACCACTTTCTGGATTGAGATTAAGTAACAAGATTAGGGCGAGTTGACTGTCATTCTTATGAATGTGTACCTTAACCTTTCTCATCATATACTTCGCTTTGAAACAATAAGAGTACGGATAGATGAATATTAAATTTTGATATTTGGAGAGAAGGGGAGAGAAAAAAAAAACTGTTTTTTAAATGGATATATCAATTTTCATATTTTGGTTGTAGTTTCTATCCAATTCAAAGTATCTTGCATAGCACTATATAAATATCTCTTTTGAAGAGAAACCTTCAAATATACCTAATCTTTACCAATGGGAGTCCTTCTGTCAACATGTTCTATACTTGAGTTTTGTGTCTATATACGGTGTCCGAGCAAAATATAGAGGTAACATCAGCTTTTTTGAGCAATTGGAAGAGAAAGGGTTGGTGGGACATTTTATCATTTGTTTATAGATCGTCACCTTTAGGTCTTGTTGGCAGGCAAGAAAGTAGTAGTAAATATAATATACTAGTTAACAAAAGCTAACTAGAAGAACAACTAACTTGATTATGATAATAGTATGAGATCTGATGGAAGAAAAGATTGTAACAAATGATACCTACTTTCATCTACAGGACATTGTCTGTCCTGTAGATTTTCTTCTCTTGCTTGATTTGGTACAGAAAGTCGTGCACCTATTTATCCTATTTATCAAGCTAGTTTCTATATCACTCCTGAACTTCCCGTGGAAGGGATCAGTTTTGTTTTTCTAAACTAAATGAAAAAGAAGAAATGACAAACACAAGGATGACAATTTAAAATTTTTCTGTTTCTTAATATTGGAGTTATATTTTGCAACATAAATGCATTGAAAATGCACTTAAAAAAATAAGAAGAAAGAGTAAAGTACTATTGAGCATTTGGCGTGGTGTTATCGAATCTATGGAAAACACATCTAAGAAAAGAGCTTTGCATCATTGTCAAGGTCATTTAAGTTAGCATTGCGGCAACAGTTTTGAAAAATTTGTTCAATCTATCACTATGCCTTGACTTATCCAAGTAGGAAACAAAAGTGAGACATACAAAATTAAGATGCTATTAGATGTGGGAATTTCACAAAACAAAGCTTGCTATACTAAAGTCAGCTAGAAAGCCCAAGACAAACTGCTTAAGTCCACCTTTTCATTTCATTAATATCAAAACTCTGAAATATATTCCAGAATTAATTGGAAAGTTTTTAAACTAGAAGATTGCATGCTTTAATTGGGAACCAATACAACTCATATCGCAAACAAAGTATGCGATCCTGAGTTGTATTCTATGTATTCTCCGATGTCCTGTTGGTTTAAAAAATTAAAGAGGAAGAGACATGATCAGATAATCTTGCTGTGCATCACTTTATCATTTCTCCTCCTTCCAATTCTTCTCCCTAGAGCTTTTTATTTTCAGACTTCTCTATCCTTTGCAGAGTGGTGGGGCCAGATCAAAGGGGTAAAAGTGGAATCAGTAACTTAATATGTTTGTTTATTTCAAATCACCTGTTTTCCTCTCTCTAGCCAGATATATATATGTGTGTGAGATCAGTCGATTACCGAAAAAGGCAGCACGTGCTTCTAGCACCAGTTTGCATTGCTTGTTTTACTCAGTCAAGTTTTTTTGCTTCGGTTGTATGCAATTAGTATACTCTTCTCTTTGTATTTTCCTAGCTACAGGGTCCAAGAATAGAATTAAGATCGTCAACTTAGGATGCGATCTTCATAATTATGAAACTTTTTAAATTTGCCTTTTGTAATCCATATTTTGTGTGAATTATTAGATAGACAAAATTTTGACTAAACATGCATTAAGAAAGAGTATCAAGAAGAAAAAAGAAGTTTGACTTGCAAGTATTAGCATTAATTACAGTATTGCCCTTATGCATTTTTGTATAATTGTGAAAAAGGAGTTATCATGAAACTGTGTTTAATAAAATATGTATCATTAGAAAGAGGAGGGGGTATTTAATTTACAATTGTCACAATCACATCAGCAATGCCCCTTGTTTTGGTCCATTTGCAATTGTACAGTCTTTTTAAGTATGTTGAAAATTTTCCTTTATACTTTCTTTGAGAATCTAAAGTTGTTAAAATAAATATTTCTAGTTCTAATCTAAAGTAAAAGGTTTTAACTGCATTATGTGCGTATACACCAACTTGTATGGTTTAATGTATATAGAACAATTTAGTGTCGGTAGCAGATGGATTTCCACTACCTGTACTTAAAATATAGCCAGATGCAACCTGGCAACAACCCAGTTAGTTTTTATTTTTGCAAGTAGCTTTATATGGCTGTATTGAGGCTAAACCAAGGCTCGACTGTCCAAACTTGACGATTAGTTGAGGGTTTTATATACAGCTTGGAGTTTATTTTTTCTTCATTAAATGCACGGTGGGAAATGTCAAATTGAGTTACTAAGTTCTAGATCAAGCATGGTTGTACAACAACATTAAAATGGATAATCAGTTAATTAATTTTGTTATTGCTAGGAAGGCATTGTCTAGAACTAGAACTCTAAATGTCTAAATTGAAAGAAGCATTTGAAAAGGTGCAAGAGATAGGGCAAATGTTGCCATAGTGAGGGGGAGGAAGGGGCAAGGGCAGGCATTCGCCTTGAGGATGGATGGAAGAAACTAGAGAGATATGGGAGGGGGAGGCATGGGAAAACAAATAGGGGGTTCGAGAAAGGAGGGTAGAGGGGCGGGGTGAAATTTCTCTGAAAAAAATATTGTTCTGAAAGCAAAATAGGATCTAACGGATTGGATCAGAGAATTGAACAAATTGATGGGCAAGCTATAGAAATCAATTTTCAACTGCTCTGAATCTTAGTGAAACTTGTTCAAGTATTATAGCTATTACATATACATTTTAGGTGAAATTACACAAACAACAACACCAAGCTCTTTGAAGGGAAAATCAGGGACCCGAACTGGGTGGCAGACAAAGCCGTACAGGAAGGCTATGGCTAACTCACTGTTAACTCTGAAACTGCTCTTGTTTGTGGTGTTTAGTTTAGTGCTGTTAGTTGTGTTGTCTTTGCATTTTTATTTTGCTAAGTGAACAGATGTAAACACCTGATAGCTTCTATCAGGATTTCAAAAAAAAAAAGAAATTACACAAACAAGTTTCTCTGGTTTGTACAGGTCTTGTTCAAGAATAATATTTAGAGCAAGAACATTTAATAGGTTCACTATGAATGAGTGCAGTTTTAAGTCCAAAAGTAACCTTTTTTTTTACTGTGACAGATGAAACCATTTATTGGTACTGACTTCTTTTTTGCTGAAACTTGCACTAAAGAAAGGGCATGCAATTGTTGGAAAAGGATGGTCCCTTTGCAACATCGAGAACTAATATATTCTGCTTTTTGCTGTTTGGCAGGAGCAATGGAAGAGCTCAACCCATGCGTCTGGCGGCAAGAGGAGAGAAAGATCAAGGCATGATGATGAGGAGGGAGGAGAGAGAAAGAGGCGCAGGAACACCGGTGGTGGTGGCAGGAGGAGAAAGAAGGACAAGAGAATAGAGGCACAATACGAGGATGACGAGGGATATGCTGAGATGGAGTACAACGACAAGTCCCAAGATGAGGGTGAGGAGAGAGAGTATACCGACAATCCAGCAAATGGATCAGACGATGGTGCCGGGCCTGCACCTAAGTCACCAGATCATTTTCTGGCAGCTGCTGGGTTTGATGATTCTGATGTTGATGACATGGTAAGTTCAAGAAATATACTAGGGGTTTTTGCTGTGGAATTTCTGCATACAAGGGTCCACCTGTGGTTTAGTGAATTTTC
The DNA here is from genome assembly GCF_964058835.1 of Carex rostrata. Taxonomy (NCBI): domain Eukaryota; kingdom Viridiplantae; phylum Streptophyta; class Magnoliopsida; order Poales; family Cyperaceae; genus Carex; species Carex rostrata. Next base: position 8,417,475 of record NC_135926.1, read on the forward strand.
TTGCACCAATTTTTATTTTCTGTGAAATTTTCTTTAAGCCCTTGACCAGTCGAGCACTCGAGATCATAAAGTAGAAACAAATATTGATTGCTGGTGTACTGCTGTGCATCTGGTATTGACAAGTGTGGTAGCTTGGCAATGTGCTGTACAGCCTGTACTGTAGACCAAAGAGGGCAAACTCGACTGAGTCGGACTGGAATTGGATCAGATCGAGCCGATTTTTTATCGATTTACGCGGAGTGTGAGTTTTAGACAAAAAAAACAGGTTGAACAGTGTTAAATCGGCCGAATTTGCACCGATGCCAGACCGATTCTTGCATTGGATCTTGATTCTCTAACTTTTTTCTGCTTTTCTGAGTTGTTTCCTGAGGAAGTAGTATTCAATAGGAAATGAACATGGCGCACATACACTCTTGAACCATGTGACCCTTTAATTGAAAATGATTGAGTGCTTGGCGTGGGCTCCACTTGTCTGATTAAATGAGAGATAGAGGAGAGCCTCCAATTCAGACTTATATTTTCTTCTTTCTTCCTCTCTATTTCGTGTGTTAATGGGCACCACCTCCATTTTTGGTCTTTTTATTTTTTGATATATTTTTTTTTCTTCAACTTTTTTTGATATATTTTTTGGTTTCCTTTTTATTTCTTTATTATTTTTCTATTTTTCTTTTTTTTAGGGGTTAACAAGTGGTCTTAATATTAGTTTTGGACTAGTTATATTTTTTACAATTATATTTCTATTTTTTAGTACAAAACAAGCTTCTGACAACAAAATCTGAGTTTCCGATCGATTCGGCCTATTTTGACCGATTCATCCGATTCCGATTTTGCCTTCTATGCTGTAAACATTGGTTGGAGATGTGGAGTGGTGATGCACTGACTATCTTAACTAAATTGTTGCTTCTGTTGATGATTTGTCTGAGTGAATATTTTGGGACCTTTTGCAGGGTGGCCCCTCGTCTCGAGCAGGTAAAAAGAGAAGGGCCTTTTCAGAATCTGATGAGGATGAGGAGCCAGTGATAAAGAAACGCCGTGTAAGCCCTTCCAACTCAGCTGGTAGTGATGGTGAAAATAGGGAGGCAAAAGGGTACAGTCTCCGTGATGATGAAGATGATGACATGTAAGGTTACATTACATAACATAACCGACTGCTGAACATTAGGTTTTAATGCAAGTGGAGGATAGACTTGTCTGAACTCTTAGATAGGAGGTTGAATCAACTGGGACTCACTCATGTTCCTGAGCTGTTGATTTTGCAAGGTTTGTTTAGAAGAAATGTGGACTCTTGTAGGTCAAATGGGATTCAACTCCTCTACAGTATTATACTGTAGAGGATGGGCCTCACTTTACAGTTTGAGATTTGGGCTGGCACAGGGGGGCGATATTATTAGGCTTTGAGATTCGTGCCAAGTTAAAAAGAACGGTCCAGATAAATTAATTGTAAAAGATTCCCTTGTGCAGTATTGGAGAGGATGTGAATTCGGTCAAATGAGGGGTGAATGTAACTTAACAGTCTTCTTATTTATTCGTGTATTATGAATACTTCCAGTTAGATCAAAACTGGCATTATATGTTTTATTTTATTTTGTCGATCAGCTAAATTTCTAACACTTGTCTTTAGGGTTCAATTTAGAAGTAATCAAGAAAATTTGTGTACTTGAAATTGTTATTAACCAATTGCAACCTCATCAATTTTGGAAGATATGCCCCGTTTACCAAAGCTGGTCCAATCTTTTGTTAATATTAGTTAAGTGTCCGTGCTTTGCAACGGAGAAGGAATTTTTTTAGTTATTAAATATTTATTCTTTTAGATGTGATTAATGTTTAATTGATTTTTAATTTATAAAAAATATCATACTGCCATTCTTGTAGAAGATAGAACAGTGTGATTAAAAATAGAATAGCGGTAATTTCATAGGTGTCGAAATCAACGTCAAAAATGAAATAATATTTTAAGAAAACACAACTGATTGTTGGTTCTCAATTTTTTTTATACACACTTTGTTCACAAAATATAACAACCTGTAAAATAAAATATTGTTTTGATCATTTTCTTTAGATGCGATTTATTCATCATTAATCAATAAGAACAAACGATAACTTTTTATAGCTTGATAATATATTATTTTGTTTTCACTGTCAGTAATTAATTTTAGTGGACAATTAATTGTAAATAACTCTAAACTAAAATATGAAATATTTCCTACTATGACATTGATCAAGTATTATATGGTACTTTTAATAAGAGTATGAATTATCTCTTCCCCTCCAAAATTACTAATGGCATGAATAAAAATTATCATGTAATTAAGGATAAATTTTATGTAAAATTCGTGAAATATATATCTTGCTAACAAATTACTTAAATGTATGAAAAAGTCTTGACCAAAATAATTTAATTAATTTAAAATTATATACAGACGCTTCCTTAAGTCTCATTGTATATCTTTCAGGCACCTACAAACATATAAATTGCAATTAGATTTCAGCTGCTTTTATGTGTCAAGAAGCCAAAAGTGTTTTGACAGATTTTTCTGGTAAACAAAGGCAGGCTGAACAGGGTTTAGGGTTTAGGGTTCCACACATATCCAATCCTTATAGACTGGTGTAAGAATTAAAAAGTGGGAAGGGGGTTTCTTGTTATTTCTATTTGCTAGTATAAGCATGTAATATGAATAGGCTCTGTAAAACTTTTGCACCATGTTTGGTTGTGGCCTAAATGGTGGAATAATGAGTTTAGGCCTCGTTATTCCACCAAACGTGCCTTAAATGAGCTGGCCTAAGATGGCATAAGCCGATATTTAGGCCGGCCTAAATTAAGCCACCTCACATGGTGGTTTAATTTTTATTCCACCTCGTGGCCTAACTTTAATGATTATAATAATATTTTATTTGTATATAATTAGTATATTATTGTTAATAATTATTATTAGTATATAATTAATATCTTATATTATTAATATATTAAATAATTATTATAATAATATTATATAATTAATATACTTTTATTAATAATTATTATTAATAAATAATTATATAATTATTATGTTATATTGTTAATATATTAATATTGTGTAATTAGTATCTTATTAACGATATATAACTATATAATTAATATGTTATATTTTTAATATATTAAATAATTATTATAATAATATTATAATATATTAATATTATATAATTAGTATCTTATTATTAATAATAATTATTAATATATAATTAATACCCTATATTATTAATATATTAAATAATTATTATAATAATATATTAATATTATATAATTAATATTTTCTTATTAATAATTATTATTAATATGTAATTATATAATTAATATGTTATACTATTAATATATTAAATAATTAATATAATAATATTACAATATATTATAGTTGTTATTAATATATTAATATCATATAATTAGTATCTTATTATTAATAATTATTAATAATTAATATTCTTAATATAGTAAATCATTATTATAATAATATTATAATATATTATAGTTGTTATTGATATATTAATATTATATAATTAGTATCTTATTATTAATAATTATTACTAATATATATACTTATATAATTAATATTTTATATTGTTAATATATTAAATTATTATTTTAATAAGATTATATAATTAGTAATTATTATTAATTTATAATTATACAATTAATTTTTTATTATTAATATATAATTAATATTTATATTGTTAATATATTAAATAAATTTTATAATAATATATAATATATTACAATTATTATTAATATTATATAATTAGTATCTTATTATAAATAATTAACCAATTTAGGCTTTTAAAACTTTAGTCCTCCATCAACTCTAACCAAACAAGGAATAGTTTAAACAATGGTTTAACTTTAGGCCTCAACCAAATATGAATAATTTTGACCGGCCTAAGTTGGAATAACCAACTTAGACCTCCTTAGCTTTAGGCCACAACCAAACATGGGGTTGGTGTCTTTATATATCGCCTAAGGGGAATTTCTCCGCAAAAAAAAAAAAAAAAAATTAAAGATATCGCCTAAGGGGGTTTTCTTCGCCCAATGAGAAAGGGCATCGATTTAAAAAAAAAAGCCTCGGGAGAGAGATGCGCGTCAGAAAAAACGCATTTTTATTTTTGTTTAAATGAAACAACTTTCATGTGTCTTTCCATGTGGCGAGTACGTTTATAATTAAATTTAGATTTTTACACAATTAGCAACATGAAACAGATGCATAAAATCGAAATTAATGATTAATGGTTGATATTGAGACATGATTTTGATCAGTGGCTCAGATCTTCTCTGGATGAATAGAGCTTTGGATTCTAAAAATTTCAACATGGTATTATAGTAGTACTGAGTACTGATACTGATAGAAATACTCGTAAAGGATGAATTATCTGAGGATAAAACCTGATGCTATGCTTGATAAATGATAATGATACATTATGTATTCGGTGTTATATTAATAACTTGACAACAAATTCTTTATCAAAATTCAAAACGCATTAGATGATCTGGATCGGAAAAGGAAGCATTTAGGGGTGCAAACGGATCGGATACGGATCGGATAGTGCTCAATCCATATCTATATCTGTATTTTTTTCCGGATACGGATACGGATCGGATATTAATCGGATACGGATCGGATATTAATCGGATACGGATCGGATATTAAACGGATACGGATACGGATCGGATATTTTCGGATACGAATACGAATACGGATATAATTCGGATTTTTAATTCAAAATATATATCTAATTAACGCGTTACACCATTATAAAATATAAATCTAATTAATTAAAATTCACCAATATAACCATAACTTTAAATAAAATATACAAAAGATATATTTTTTAAATATATATAATGCTAACACAAAAGATAAATAAATAGACACAAAAAATATTTTCTTAAGTCTTAATATAATTGTGCTATCAGTTTATAACAGAGGGTAACAAGTCACAGTTCCAACTAAATTTATAAAAGAAGCATATTTTTTGTCTAGTAGTGGTGCTCAACAAATCGGCTGAAAATTTTGTGAATTTTGAATTCGTGCACAAGTGGCCCCGGATAGGGGTTAAGGTGGACACATATGCACACGTGGCGGAATCAAATGGAGAGATGCTTAATGGCCACAAAGGAATTGCAACAACAAATCCGAAAGGTAAGTGTCAGATATTAAACAGCAGGCGGTCCCCACAGTTGCTCAATGTTCTCCACACTTTTGCCACGATATCATAGAAATTGGGAGAGAGACAGATATCGGATAGGGAGAAGATTTTTATCGGATATCCGGAAAACTAAAGCATACGGATTCGGATAATTATCCGTATCCGTATCCGATTTTAAAACTCAAACCGTATCCGTATCCGTATCCGAATCCGCAACTATCCGTATCCGAATATCCGAATCCACAAAAATCCGGATACGGATCCGGATTCGGTCGGGTAATATCCGACCCGTTTGCACCCCTAGAAGCATTGGATCTTATTTCAACGTATAGGAGTCCGTTCTAACAGGTAGGTTTGTGTTTTCAATAATTATACTTGCATCATGTGGCTTTGTGTTTAACTAATGGTTAATTCTACAAGATATTTCCCCAAAGTTAAACATGAGAAATTCTTGGATCTTTTAATTTGTCTATCCTAGAAGCCGAAATTTTTAAAAGTACCATTATTTCAAAAATGATAAATCAAAAGACTACGATTCTGTAAAATTTTAAAAAATAGCATGGCCGCATTCTCCTAGATGCAGCCACTTTTTTTTTTTTTCTTCAGGTTGAACTGCAACACGAGAAGGCAAAAAAAAAGTTACCGCATTTTCTAGATGCGGCCATGCTAATTTTCGAAATTTCACATAATCATGGTCTTTTTAATTTATCATTTTTGAAAAAAAATGATACTTTTAAAAATTTCGGGTGAAAAAAAGTTGCATAAGCTGGTTTGGAGATGAGAGAAGCCTTAACTAAACACGTGTTCGAACAGTCGATTTTTTTATTAATAGAAAAACAAATAAAAAATCATCGTCAAAAAAGAATGTTTTCAAAGTATTCGTTTTATAAGAAAACCGGGATAGATATTCCCGTCCGTCCGGACTGGACGGAGATGTCCGTCCGGACTGGACGGAGATGTCCGTCCGGACTGGACGGAGATGTTCGTCCAGTTAACCATCAACTAAACAAATTCTGCTAAAATTTTTTTTTATAAAAAAGGTAGGCCGGCATTTCTATTTAACCCAACGAAAATTGCGCTTTTCGAAATGGAAGCTGATAATTAACCCCGCACCTCCCACTCCGCAATTAACCCCGCACAAAATGCCAAAAAACTCCAGCTGTCATTTTTTTCATATGGTATTAATACTTACGTACAGAAGTATTTATCTCTAAAAATGAAAGTATATATCCCTAAGCACGAAAGTATTTAAGGGACTGCATGTTTTTTTTATGGAGGGTGGGGGGAATCTCAAATCACATGGGGGGAGACCATGCACGTTTTTAGAGGTGGGTTTTTTTTTATCTCATTTCAATCTCGTCCACATTTCTCACGATCTATAAGAAATTTTGCGAATCTAAAACCACGAACGTTTTCTACGTAATTTTCTCTTTCAAATGAGATCCATGATAACATACTTTCAGACAAGTCGTTACATAAGTATTTATCCCTCATCGTGCAAGTATTTATACCTATACTTGAAAGTATTTTTTTGCATATAATACTTATAATACTTGATATTAATACTTTCATATGTCAGTATAAATACTTATAATACATGATATTAATATTTTCATATGTCAGTATAAATACTTATAATACTTGATATTAATACTTTCATATGTCAGTAACTGTCATATGTAAAAAATATTTGCAAGTATAGTTATAAATACTTGTACAATGAGGGATAAATACTTATAATACTTGATAATAATACTTTCATATGTCAGTATAAATACTTATAATACATGATATTAATACTTTTATATGTCAATATAAATACTTAGAATACTTTATTAATACTTTCATATGTTAGTAACTGTCATATATAAAAAATATTTGCAAGTATAGTGATAAATACTTGCACAATGAGTGATAAATACATGTGTAACAACGTGCCAGAAAGTATGTCATCATGGATCTCATTTGAAAGAGAAAATTATATAAAAGACGTTCGTGGTTTTAAATTCGCAAAACTCATCATAGATAATTATAAATATGGATAAGATTGAAATGCAATAAAAATTAATTTGGAGAGAGAGAGTGGGGGATGGTGCGGAGATGGAATGGGGGGGAGTAATATAATTGTTCTTTCGAAATATGTGGTGTAAACTTATTTTATTTACGTGTGTTGCCGAGAATGAAGAAATATTATAATCAAAGCAATCTTAAAAATTAATTTGACCGACATCAACAAATAAATAAATATTTAAACAAAAAAAATAAATCACTAATAAATGGGATGGGGAAATTTCAAATGCAATGATAGCCGAATTTTTTATTAATACCCTCAATCAAATAAAAAATTACAAAAATGTGTAGGTTTTTTTATTTTTAAAAATACCTAGATTGTCAGAAATTTTGACGTTCTGTTTTTTTTTTAACTGATTCCACCGTTATTATACAAATTTAAAATATGCTTAGAAATTATATTATGCAATTCAACGGTGAATTCCACCGTTATTATCAGGGGTGAAAACGGAGCGGATACGGAGCGAATAATGCTGATACCATATCCGCATCCGTCGGATAATGAGCGGATACGAATACGGATAGTAAACGGATATCAAAATTCAAAACCAAATCCGCCTTAAACGGATACGGATACGGAACGGATAGTCTACGGATACGGATTTGAATACGGATATAAAACGAATAATGGTCGAATAATTAAGATATATGTATTTCTAAGATACAAATATTAATTAAAAAATTAAATATAAATATTAATGAAATTTAAGTTCATTATTTGAATTAGTAATTTAATTTGTTAAAAATATCCATTTAGTTATATGTCATTTTTCATACTTCAACGATTTTATTTTTGATAATTTTGGAAGGTTGTTTTGACTTGTCAAAATCTGATTGGGGAAGGACGAAGGGAGGGGAGGTTTTAAAGCTAGCTGGTGCAAACAAAGAGCGGGACTGTTTTGGAGCGTCAGATGGATATCAAAGGAATGATAGATATGAGTGCAGAATCGATCCGTGGATACTTCATTTATGAATTTCTATTGGCTGTGGAATTAGGTGGCCACGTGATAAGGTCTGTGGAATTGGGTGGCCACGTAAGCATTTGTCTCTCCGGATATATAATCTCGTTTAGTCCCACAAGAGTTATACAAACCGGAACAAAGAGTATATATCATACACCTTGAACTTCCGTCTCGAGCTAAAATTCAGAGAGGAGATAGATTAGAGCATCTACATTCCTGAAATTATTAGAGTTTTTAATTTAATGTGGAAGAGTTTCTTATTTATAAACTATGTAAGAAAGTTTTTTAATTTTCTTATTAAGAAACTGTTTATAAACTCTATGTTGGCCAAATGATTGGCTCAAATTGTTTCTCCTTTTTAATTTGTTGTTGACGTGACTTAATAGAAACTCTAAAATGAGTTTCAGAGATGTGAGAGTTAAAAACTTTAAAAATCATAATTTCTAAAAGTAGTTAACAGTTATTTAGAAATCATTTTAATTTTCTTATTAAGAAACTGTTTATAAACTCTATGTTGGCTAAATGATTGGCTCAAATTGTTTCTCCTTTTTAATTTGTTGTTGACGCGGCTTAATAGAAACTCTAAAATGAGTTTCAGGGATGCGAGAGTTAGAAACTTTAAAAATCATAATTTCTAAAAGTAGTTAACAGTTATTTAGAAATCATTTTGAGTTTTAGGGATGTAGATGCTCTTAGAATACTGCTTCCGGATATAAGCGGATATCCGCTCCGGTTTAATACAGATTCGGAGTGGATATTCGTCGGATAATTCGGCTTCCTTTTCTCACCCCTAGTTATTATGTAAAATTAAAATAAGTTTTTTTAGAAGTTATATTGGATCACATTCGGGAAGTATCCGCTCCGGTTTAATACAGATTTGGAGTGGATATTCGTCGGATAATTTGGCTCCCTTTTCACCCCTAGTTATTATGCAAAATCAAAATAAGTTTTTTTAGAAGTTATATTTTAGACAATTTTGCATGATATAACGGTGAATTCGACCGTTATTCTAAAAGAAATAAGAAAAAACACTGCAATATAACGGTGATCCACTGTTGTTTTAAAAATGTAGTAAATAACAGTATACGGTTATCGAACGGACAGGGTACTGTTAAGAGACTAATCAGGAATAATCGGCCATAATCGGAAATAATCGGTCAATTAATTGAAAAAATCCGTAACGATTTAGTTACCGCCAATGACTAATTGGCCGATTAATCGTCCTAAATAGACGTTTTTTACAACACTGGTATAATGTAACTGTTATAAAAGGTGATCATCGTTATTCTAATATGTAACTGCTGAAATTAAGCCACTAAAAATATGTTTTTTTTTATTTTATTTTTTATTTTCAAACTAGTGATCCACCGTTATATCATTCAAATATAGCATCATAGTATAATTATGAAATTACAGTAAATTGCACTTTTTATGTATGAAAACAAGCTTAAGGAGTCATCTTGTAATAATTGTTTTATGATTATGTATTGACAAATTTTTTGTCATACTAATAATTTCATTGTTAAAATTTGAAATAAAAAACTTTAACTGTTTATTTGATTATGTCTTGTCCCGGTACTGTTATTATTATTTTATTTTTTTTCCATTTCTTCTACCAGCCCAACAATTTTTTTTTTTTTTTAATTTCAACAGGATTTGGTTAGCGGTGATGATTAATTAACTGGACGGGAATGTCCGTCCCGTCAGAACTTATAAAAACGAGATATCATAATAACGTTTCTCTTTCGCAATATATATATTTTTTTCTATTAATAAAAAAATCGGGTTCGAACAGTGAAGAGCTACTGGCTTACCAATCTGCGCACATAAAGGCATGTTCCTCTTTTCAAGCTGAAGCTGCAGCGCTTTGGGAAGCTGTAAAATTTGTTAAAGTAAAGGGAAGGGACAGAGTGATAGACGACAATTGCAAGTTCTTCTCTGATAATAAACTTTTAGTGGAGATAATCTCTTTTCTTAAGCCGCCAACAGATGCTGATTGGAGGGCCTACATAGAGTGCCACGTGTAAATAGTCTTTATTTCGTGCTCAACTATTTACATACAATCATAATCATGAGTACAACTAATCATCTTTAAAGTTTCGATAGCGGAATTAAAAAATTATCAAAAACAAATCAAAGATCTTAGAAATAAAAAATCTTCACGTGTAAATCAAACAATTAGATTACATACCTTTATCCATTGTAATATGTAGAACAACACTTGAAACGTTCTTAGCAAACCGTCAGAAGAACCGTAAAGCGATTTCTCTCCTTTTTCTCTTTCTAAGCAATGACAACTTGTTCTTTATGAATATAGATGAAGAGAGTATCAACCTTACTATTAGAATTTTTTTTTTTTTTTTTTGTTTTGTTTATATGCCCGTCATTAAAGCAATATTTATAGGGGAGATGAATATGTCATTGGATAGCGCAGCCTATTTCAATCCTGTTCATTCGCACCTTTACAGTCAAAGGATGGATAGGATGGGATGCTAATAGCGCACCTTCTAAATCATACTGGCAATATAATATATAGCGCACTTCTTTAATCAAATTATGTCAGGATGAATCTGTCTAATTAATTTGATAAAGGCACCCTTTAATTAAACAATGATATACACTGAATATAGCGCAGCCTTTTAATTAGAAACAATATGCATACGCACCCTTTAATCTGATTTAATAGTAACGCATCCTTTAATATATATATGTTATTATCCCTTTAAACAAAATCTGTTCATTTGGATAATATGCGCCTTTTAGAAGCTTAGCCATTGCACCCTTTAATTAGTCTATCTGCGCATCTATCAATATGGATCAGCCTGTATATTAATTAAGCCTATATGCATCACGCCTCATAAACAGGCCAATTAAATCAGGTTATTAAAACAGCCCATAAATGTTTTATTTTGGGCCACCGAATCATATTTTCTTACACCACGAGTCCTGGAAGGAAACTGGTAAAGTGTTTTCATATTTCACGACGCCGAAATGACATGGCGAACTACTTGGCAAAGAAGGCAAGGGAGCAGGATGGCCGGATGGGTTTACTCGGAGTTTACATTTCCTTTGTTTGCTCGTTGAGGAGATGGTATTGGTTATGGCTAATTCAAACCGTTCAAACTAATTTACTTTATGAGTAATACATTTACATGCAAACTTTTTATATTTTTAAGTTATTTTAGTATCAAATTAAGCGGCAAAAAAATTGAAAAATGAATGTATTAAAATTAACTTAAAAACTCACACATTTGACCGCTTGACTTGATATCAAATAAACTCAAAAACTTATAAATTTTACATGTAAACGCACAACTAATAAAGTAGATCGGTTTGAACGGTTTGGAGTCACCATTGAACTTGATTTGATAGATTTTGGAGCTGGTATTATATAGACTGAAATGACACTGATATTATATTAGCCAGGGCTTTCAAACAAACAAGCAAACAAATAAATAAACATCTAAATGCAATTCAATCAAAAGTCAAAACTATTGAATACTGAATACATGTCGTCGAAAAATCAGCATAAAATTACCAAAACTAGTTAACGTTCTTGTCTTCTTCTTTACCGTAATTATTCGCAAAAAAAAGTTATGCCCAAATTATTTTCTATATGAATAAATATAGCGAAGATAATAAGAAATCATTTTTTTTTCTCTCATTTTAATGATGCTTTGACCTACTGAGTCACTGACAAATGTCATACCGACAGTCATAATTACGTAACGAGCCGTTTAATTTAAAAAGGAGCTAAAAGAAAATTTTAAATACAGTAGCGAACCCCAGCACCAATGTTTTTTTTAAGGGTATTGATCCATTAATACGGTTTAATTAAACAAATTTAACAATCTTTTCTCAAATTAAGTCATTTTTATATACAGTAGCGAACCCCAGTACCAATGCATTATGAATTATTTATTTAGCAATCTTCATACGATTTAATTATCAATTTATCAATATGCCTATTAGACATATTATCTGTATTATGAATTATATATTATCAATTTCCATACAATTTAATGTAATATGATATTGCACCAATAGTTATTTTACCATTTGATATTTAAATATCATGTTTTACAGTTGTAATAATTATTAAACAAATTTATTACCAATAAGATCCCCCACTTTTTTTTTATCAAACCTAGTAACAGGTTAAATATTAACTAATCAACCCAATTAGTAATTACTGCTCCTCTTTTTCTCCTCAGTCCACACAATCCACCCACCCAATTTACAAAAGCATTGACCTCCTCCTAGGTCTCTCTCCAGCTCTCACCTCCCGAATTTTTTATAAATACTCAAAATTAATAACAAATTACCGAATCTAACCCGTTTTCAACTTATTTCGAAAACTAGCAAAACCGGTTATTGGATAACCGGAAAAACAATTTCTTTCCGGGTCACGGGTGACCAGATTTGGGGCAAGAAACCGGTTAACCATTAACCGGAAATATGTCATGCAACCGGTTATTAGTTAACCGGATTCTAGGTCCGGTTAATGGGTAACCGAAAAGGTTTTTTTTGAGAATCCGGTTATTGGTTAACTTTTTTGTGAATTTTGTTTTTTTAAAAAAAAACAGAAATTTCTAATTTGTTTATTTTTTGTATTAAAATATTAGAAATGTTGAATATATTTCTTTAAAAATAGATGAAATACAATATAATTTGATTTATTAGAAAGACTGCAACAAATAACCCGGATCAATATTTTTCAGGTCAGATTTTTCGCGGTTGTAAGAAAAATTAATATATTTCTTTATGTGTTATTGGAAAAAAATAAAAATGCTTAGATTCTGAGTTATTGATCCCGGTTCAAAAGTCACTTCTAGGTAATTCAGAAAATATTGTGATCCTTCTAGTACATTTAATTTATAAAAAGTTGTATCTATTTTTGTAAAAAACAAAAACTTTAATTTATTTAATGATTGTTTTTCAAAAAGAATTCTCAAAATAGATACAACTTTTTAAAAATTAAATGTACTAGAAAGATCACAATATTTTCTGGATTACCTAGAAGTGACTTTTGAACCGGGATCAATAACTCAGAATCTAAGCATTTTTATTTTTTTCCAATAACACATAAAGAAATATATTAATTTTTCTTACAACCGCGAAAAATCCGGCCTGAAAAATATTGATCTAGGTTATTTGTTGCAGTTTTTCTAATAAATCAAATTATATTGTATTTGATCTATTTTTAAAGAAATATATTCAACATTTCTAATATTTTAATACAAAAATAAACAAATTAGAAATTTCTGTTTTTTTTAAAAAAAAAAGCAAAATTCACAAAAAAAGGTTAACCAATAACTGGATTCTCAAAAAAAAAACCTTTTCGGTTACCCATTAACTGGACCTAGAATCCGGTTAACCAATAACCGGTTGCATGACATATTTCCGGTTAATGGTTAACCGGTTTCTTGCTCCAAATCCGGTCACCCGTTACCCGGAAAGAAATTGTTTTTCCGGTTATCCAATAACCGATTTGGCTAGTTTTTGAAATAAGTTGAAAAATGGGTTAGATTCGGTAATTTGTTATTAATGAGCCATCTGATAAATAGAGATCTGAAGAGAAATAAAATCGCATATACAAGAATACAAGTAATGTGGCATGCTAGAAAAGTTTGTAGGATTATTTTCCTTGTTTAATATTGATTTTATTACTACTAGTCTACTACTGTTGTTAAATATATTTATATATTCTTGTAATAACACATTTTATCTTTGTATGTTATTGGACGGACATAGTATCACCAAGTGATTAATCAAAAATAATCGACCGATTAGTCGGAAAAATCCGTAATGGCTTAATCATCAGCTCTCCGCCAATAACTAATTGATTGATTAATCGGTCTAAACGACCATTTTTTACAAAACCTCTTTTATATAATTACTACTACTATTGTTAAATATATACGATCTAATTACAAGAACATATTTTATCACCGTATGCGATATTATTGTAACGTGTATTTTTTTTTCACTTCTGATGTCATCTTGATGATCGTCGTTGTTATATTATTTTAATTACTAGTATTATTACTATTAATCTTAGATACTTTTAAATACATAATAATTTGCTACTAATAATTAAAATTTAAATATATTAATAATGTAATAACAAAATGAGATGAGCTACGGTGAGCTATAGAGTAAAACACGTTTATACTCCACGCAATATCTTCATTTTCAAAGTTCAAATAGCCGATTCGAACCTTCCAACATGTTCTTCATAATAAAATATGTTTGAAAACTAAATTTTACATTTTTTGAATTTTTTTTACTATTTATTAAGCCACTCTGAAAATCTGAAAATTCAGATAAACAGTAAAAAATTCTGGACCGCCGGATCGGTCATTTTCAAAGTGGCTTAATAAATAGTAACAAAAATTCCAAAAAATGTAAAATTTGGTCTCCAAGCACATTTCAATATGGAGATCATGTTGAGTGGTTCGAATCGGTTGTTTGAATTTTCAAAATGAATTTTTTTTGCCATGGAGTAAAAAACCTCTTTTACTCTATAGCTCACCGTTGCCCATCTCTAATGAAATTACAGTATATTTTGTATCAGCGATAAAAAAAAAATAATATTTCAATGTTAATCGCCATGTAATCATTGTAGGAAATTTAATACGAAATATATAATGATTCTTCTTTTTCTTATTTCTTTTGAAGAATTATTATTTTCTTCCTTCAAAATTGGGTACTAAAAGCAATTACAAAATATTAGGACAGAGTCGAAAAAATGTTCTTCTAGAAAAGCTCTCCGTCCAAGTTATTTACGGAAGAAAGTAATACCGAAAGATGTCTAAAAAATCACAATCAAAAGACAAACAAATTAGCTCTCGTATACTCTTGCAAAATCTCTTATTAGTATTAACATGCTTATAAATGTTGATCCATTATTAATGGTGTTGATATCATTACTTTTTTTACTTTGTCAAAATCATTATTAATTCGGCAAAGTCTCATGACGGACATTTTGATTCTTGAGATCATAGTAACAAGATTTGCGAATTATTTGAATTTGAACTGTTAGCGAATCAATCTGTATATTATTTGATTTTCTAATTTATTCGCGAATAATTAGCAAATTTTACGAATTATTCGCAATATTTTTCTAGATTTTTTTTTGCTCTCTTGTGAAGCTAAGATTTTCAATCCGGACTGAATATATGAGTCCGAATTATTTTCAAACTATACTCGAATTGTTTTTGAATCACGAATTTTTAACCCTGCTGAACATTTCTCAAATCATTAATTAAAGTGTCACTATACTTGAAAATTGTTCAATATGACAACGTACGTTCCTTATGCACTTGTATTTCATTTATTTCTAAACATATTATCAGACGCGGCAAGAATAAGAAATATAAACAACTAATTTTATAATCAGGCAATATAAATTAATTAATTTTTCAAATTAAATGGTACTTTTATAAATTGAACTAAAATGATTTTTTTTTAAACAACTCTACAAAACACGGCAGCACATATAGTGGAGTAGAATTATGATTTTCTGAAGTTCATCATGCCTCTTTGTGAATTCAACTCTAAAATATATCGAATTAGTTTCAACTAAACGATGAATCCAAATCGTTGAAATCCTTCTACCTTATGAGAGATGCGTTTATATGTGAAAAATTTGAAGTTTCAAATTAATTTAGTATAAAGTCAAGTAGTCAAAATTAGAATATTTATAAATTAATTTTAATGCATTCAATTTTGACCACTTGACTCTATACAAAATTAATTCAAAATTTTACAATTTTAAAATCTAGATGCATCACTCGTAAAATACGTAAAATAGAAAAATTTCAACATTTTAATTTTTCATTGTTAAAATCAACTTAATAAATTTTAGAATCAAGTTTAAAAAAAAACTCAGGTAACTTAGGAACATCCGGTAACTCAGGTAACTCTGGTAACTTACGAACATCCGGTACCTAACTCAGGTAACTCGATACAGTAATCCGATCTTATCCGTATCAGACAGCCTACGTTACTACGTACTAAAAAAATAACATTTCACGGGTGCTGCATAACGGCCACACGGTTTAGACACGAAAATCCGGCGTTATCGGATTCTAATCGCATATCCAACTCGGATAATTAAACATTTAAATCGGAGACGACTCGCCACACTAAGGGATAGAGTAGCTGTGCAACAGCAGTATTGAAGAAGCTGGATTTGGAAGTACTCGGTTGAAACATGCTCCGATGATGCTCGTGAGCCATTTTAACGATTAACTATTAGATGGACCCGGTGTTAAAATATTTACCGACCAGGGACAGGAACTTTTTTGTAAGGTTTGTTTTTCCAAATAAACTCTGTACTTTTTTTCTAAAACTATATTTGTTAGAAAACATACTTTCATTAAGGTATGTGTAAAAATTATAGTTATAAAAATAATAGAAATTTATTACTCGTAAGTATCATATGGAACTCGTAGAGTAGAGTATGAATTAATTAAAATCAATTTTTATTTCCATATTTTAATCATTTTAGATACTATTTAGTACCTGTAATTTTTTAATTCCACCATGACGAGTAATGTGCTACAATGCATGAGAAATGCATGGAATGATTTATTTAACTATTTACATTAAATCATATTATTTTTATTATAATATCATCTAAAAAAATTAAGGCAGTGTATAATGCAATATATATTTAGCATTCACGCTACATTTGATCCGATGAGTAAAAAAAAATATGTTGAGTTGATTATTTTTTTCATTTGTTTTTTTTAAGGAATCACTTTAGTTTCATGTATCCATAACAATATAATATTGCGACGAACAATTTTAACGCTATTCATTTCGAAAAAAATTGAATAAATTGAATTTAATTTTATATAACATTACCGATAAATTTAAAATCCAACAAATACACGAAAATCATAATTTATGTTGTTTTGTTGATAAATAAGAACAAAATTATATTTTTATCGTAATTAGGCAAATAAAATAATTAAACACCCAATAAGTTAAGATACCCTATGATTTGTCAAACTAATAAAACCAATCTCGAAACTTGGAAACAAAAAGAATTAAAGAACTAAGCAAGATGCATTTCATACCTAATAAATACCTGCCCTTCGCAGATATTACTGTTAAACAGGTATAGTCCGGGTGTAATTAGTTTTTCTGGAAAGCATCGTTCCGGCAAGTAGACGTCAAAATTACATATTTGGCTGCATGCGGTTCACAGGAAGGTTCACTTTCACTACCGAATTACGAAGTGGGACTTCTGGTCCCACTAAAGAGACACATTTTGAAAATCGTGGACCATACTTGTCAGTTTGGTTGATTGCCACGCTGGCACACAGCCCTTTTTTGATCCACGTGCAAACAATTATTTCTTGCAAAAAATCCAGCTCACTCCGCTCCCCTCTCTCTCCCCCCACTCCTTCCAGCCACAGCCCTAAACTTTCTCTTCGCACTGGCGAATATGGTACTACATTGTTGTATTATTCAGATTTTTCTCCAATTCTTTCTAAATATTTTGATTTTTCGGGAATTATTGAATCAGTAATTGGTTTCATGAGTGTAAAAGAGGGGTTATCAGTACTAATTATTGCTGGCTTTCGAAGTAAGGGGGAACAATGTGGGGCGAAAAGTAAATCTAGAAAGACAGTCGGAGGTTTTCTTTGGTTACAAGCATAGATTAAATTATAGCATGCTTCACTGTACTCCTACTTGTACACCAAACTTTTTTTTGTTCTTTTATTACCAACTTACTTTTAATTATACGAATATTTACTCGTACCTGCTTTGCTACTGTTAGGTAACGGGGTCCATCATTTCTTTCGTATTTTGGGTTCGATTCCGTTAGTTGAGTAGTGGTTGGAAGCTAGATTAGTGATTATTGGAGAAATTTGGGAAAGTTCGATTATTTTTTTTTCCATTTTGTAGCAATCTCGCGGCCTCAAGCTGGAGGCGAGATCCAAGCACTTATACCTTTGAAGAATCGGCGACAAATCAAATCTGAAGAATCAGTCAGTCACAAAAAAACTAGAAGAAAAAGCGGGGCAACTCGGACGGTGAGTCTCTTCTGATTCTAGCGTTTTCCGTTTGGAAAATCGCCCAACAATTGGACCGTGGGGTGCTGATAAATTTTCCAAACCATGGTAGTAACAACGGACTGCTATGATAGAATGTCCTAATTTTCACTATCTATTTTGACTTTTATCTTTAATTGGTCAGTATGGGTTATTTTCTTGGTTAGAGTGCTTATTTGGCATGAAATATACTGTCTATTGTGAATTCAAATTTGATTTTTTTTCTTTTTTTGTTGGATTAAGGATGTTGTTTCCTTAGTTTGTCCCTAATGAAGATACATTTTCTCTCTTACAGCCTATGTTTTGCCTTTTATTTTCATTTATTTTAGAAAGAATTCTGTGTTGTAATTTATTGGTGATCTCAATATATACTGCTTACTGATTAGGGAATGGAAGAAGGGAATACGTTTTCTGGTCAGAGATTTAAAAGAGTTCCTAGGAATCCATGGGGTGGAACCTTGGAGCATGATCCACTGGTACCCGCTCATTTATTTTCCTTTTAATCTTTTCACATTAAGATTAACTGTACTATATTGCTTAAAATGCCTTGAGTAGTGAGCTCACAAATAGCATCAATATTACATACACTGAGTGTCCACACATGTATGTGGTAACCCATCATGCACTTGTGGTGCTGATATATTTAAACTACCCAAAACCACTCTTGCCACCTGTCACCCAAACGCCACTTTCTGTCTCCATGCAAGTTTGTGAAATTGAATGTTAGAAATTTAAGTGTTAATTTGTTCCTTTCCTCCTATAGTTGAATGAGAATTTGGAGCAGTGGCCACATCTAAATGAGCTGGTACAATGCTACAAGGCTGACTGGGTAAAGGACGAGTATAAATATGGCCACTATGATGCCGTCCCCTCTTCACCTTTTCAAAGTCAAATTTTTGAGGGGCCTGACACTGACATAGAAACAGGTTCAGTTCATTCTAGTGATTTACTTTCTTCTATTTAGGTTAATGAATTATTGGACACACACACACACACACACACACCCCATGCGCGCATGCACACACACACACACACAAGCAGTTTTTCTCTTTCTTTACCAACACTTGTTCTCTTAATTTTTATTTACTCTTAGCTTGTTATACTTTATGTAAAGCTAACTATTGTTTTTCTTCCTCAGAATTGCGACTTGCTAATGCAAGGCACACTAATTCCGAAGATAACTTTCCAAGTACCTCGGGAAGGCAAATATCAGACAGTCTATCTTCTAAGAAGGTTAATTACATCTTTTGTTTCTAAATGATTTTTCTTGTGCACCAAATTTTGTTATAATTTGGATATGGATTTGCTTATTTCATTTCGGATGGTTTATTTCAGCACTGTGGTATATCACCATTGCCAGCATATGAACCAGCATTTGATTGGGAGAATGAGAGGTCATTGATTTTTGGTCAAAGGGTGGCTGAAAGCATTCCATCTCAGCATAACAGGTCTTTTCATCTCCTGCATTTCGTGTAATTTATTAATATGATTTTGTTATTTCATAATTTTGAAAATAGTGCACTTTCTTATGATTTCTAACAGTGTCTTTTGTTTCTTCTTGGTTCTGGTGCAGTGAATTGAAGATAACTGTCAAAGTATTATCATTGACATTTCCGGCTGGATTAGTTGGTGAGATCCGCTGTATCAGCTACATATATTTATATATATTGTTGGTTCTTGACCTATACCTCTGTGCGACCAAATTATATGATCTTTTCATTATATTGCTAGGTTTCTAAATGAATTGGCCTTAAATAAGTCTCTCTTCAAAATAGTAAGAAATGTCTGGATAATTGACTATTATGGATAAAGGTTCTGAGGGAAACTGATTAATTGAATAATTTTATGATAAAATGGAGTGCAGAGCCTTTCTATGGAACAATATGCTTGTACAATAGGGAGAGGAGAGAGAAGCTGTCAGAGGATTTCTACTTTCGTGTTCTACCTTCTGACATACTTGATGTAAGAATCTTACTATATCAATGTTGTACATCTGTACCAACTATTATAGACTTGTAGTTTTGTTGTAAATTTTGTTATGTCCCCTTATTTTATTTTCTCTTCACATGATATCTTTTGCTCTATACCGAATTTTTACAGGTATTGCAGTGGATACATAAACATGTTCCGCACCTCTAGAACAATGCTGACACTCAAATTTTAAATTTTGTAAAAACCATTATTTGATTATTGCAGGATAAAATCTCAATGGATAGGAAGGGAGTATTCTCTTTGGATACACCATCAGCATCAGTGTGCCTTATGGTGCAATTGGAGAAGCCGGCAACTGAGGAAGGAGGGGTCACCCCCTCGGTTTATTCTCGCAAGGATCCTGTAAGTCTGCAAGTGTCTTCTTTTGGGAGAATTTATGTATATACTTGCATACATAAGAATATACCTTGGTGGAGGGATCATTCACTCGTCTTCCCTTTTTGAAGAATAGAGGCTAAAGACCGCTAGTTTCCATTCTCTTATGTAGAAACTCCATCTAAAGATGAATAAGAATACACAGGGCTAAATTTGGCTGAAGTCCCACCTATTATCTAAACTCAGTTGGACCAGGTCTCAACTTTGTAAATGTAAGAGCCAGTGCATTAAGGGAATCTAAGACAGCATTGTTCTTTTTGAAGAAGCAAATGTGATTTGAGGCTTACTTTTGTTGGGAGTTTGTTTATTGTCCAACTCTTTTGTTTATAGTTGGATTGAGTAGCAATTACACTCTTGACTGCTAATTAGGAGAAAAGTTGACTTTGCTTTTTTATGGGAAGTTTAATTCAAGGGACTTTGAATAGTTTATTCTAGGGGAGAACGATAGACTTGGCAGGATCGATTCATTTCCCTTGCTTCTAATACAAGTTTGTGTTTAGTATGCCTCCCATAAACTTTGTCATGTCCCATGACTTACTACCTGCAACGAAAGAAGTGTCATTAATGGCAGTATCCAGGGTTAAGTTCTTATTGTTTCTCCTGAAAATGTAACAGGTGCACTTGACAGAGAAAGAGAAGCAAAAGCTGCAAGTGTGGTCAAGAGTCATGCCACACAGAGAGCCGTTTGCATGGGCAATGATTCCTCTTTTTGAAAATAACAGCAACACTTCTGCTGGCGCTGTGGCAGATGGCACTTCGCCCAGCAGTCCCCTTGCAACCAGTGTCTCGGGCTCCAGCTCTCAGGACGGCATCTTGGAAATATCAAAGATGATGCTCGATGGTAAAATTGCACAGTATTCGAGTGGTAGTTCTGTAATTGTTGAGGTCTCCAACTTGAACAAGGTCAAGGAGAGCTACACTGAGGACACCCTTCAGGTGTCTATTCTACTTCTTTCAATTTAGTTTTTAACTTTCTTTTGGCTAATGTGAACATAAGGTCTGCTTTATAGAATATCAGTGTAGTACCAATACTGGTAATTGCCGATTTATTAAATTTTATCAAAGCAATGAAGATTGAATTAACCAAGGATTACTCAAGCAGGTCCTTTGTATTATGGTACTATCACATGCCAGCTTCCACCAGAGATGCACTCATTCATTGCATCTACGAGTTTAACCATCCTTTTTTATTTTCTAACTTTATTCTTGGCGTGTTCAATTTTTAACAAAAAATCTGTTTCATACTGAGGCTTAGAAAGCCATTCTAGTTATGATGCTCGAAGGCTAAATTGCACACTGCAATAGATTGTAATTCTGACAACTAGTGGGAACAATATCCTTATATATATTTATATATATATTTTTCTTTTTCTTTTTATGACATGTGTAACTTATAGGATCCCAAAAGGAAGGTACACAAGCCCGTGAAAGGTGTGTTGAGGCTGGAAGTAGAGAAGCTCCACGCAGTACATCCTGATTCTGATGATGTGTCTGAAGGAGGCAGCATAGTCACTGATTTGCCTGATGATGGGTCTCGCAAGGTGTCTTATTCAAATGGTCATAATGGGGAGGGTCATTCAGAGTTCAATAATGACAATGTAATTGACAACTTTCTCCTTATGATTGTGATTATGGTAAAAAACAATAAAATTTATGACCCCTGCAAAATTTGAAACTATCCCCATGCTCCTCACTCCACTTCATCAAAACATTATCAGAATATCCTCTTTGGCTCCTTCCCTCCATAAATAAGGGAGAATGGAGTGATGACATGGATACTTTTGGAGTATATTGAGGGACTGGGTATTGATGTATTCCTTTTGTTGTGCAAAGGGTACATGTGAGGTTTTTAGAAGTATATTGGAAATCTTTCTTAATTATTGGTGTTATTATGAACTTATAAATTAAATCCCACAAATGAAGGGAAAAAAGAAACCCTGTTAAAACTTCTGAACTTAGGTGGATAAGAATGTCTAGCTTAGCACAACTACACACAACTCAATCATACATATAGGAGTCCTTTCCTAGACTCTTTTTGTTAACCTGTTTGGAAGTTTAGCCATGCTTAGGTCCCTATCTTTTCTTTTGTGCAGTCTATTCATCCCCAAATCTAGAGCTGTGAGATAATATTTATTTTTTTCACCATATAATTGCAGTTTCAGGCATTTGATTTTCGAACCATGACCCGGTGCGAGCCATTCTCTCAATTGTTCCATCACCTTTATGTATACCCACTAGCCATCAGTCTCAGCCGTAAAAGAAATTTATTTATTCGGGTTGAGATGAGAAGGGACGATTCTGATATCCGCAAGCCCCCACTTGAGGTTAATACGCATTCTACTTTTTTTTTTTTTTATATAGATATATTCTGTTATATATACTGCATCCTGCAGAAACATGAAGCAGGGATCATATGCTATATGTGGAGGTGGAAACCTGTTGTACGGGTTGGATCAAATGTAGTTCAAGCCGTTTCAGTTTTGGGTCAACTTTTGGTATTGCATCATTCTGGTTAGGTTATCTTCATGATTGGGTCACCAATATGGGCTTTCTTGTTGCTTCAAGTTCAGGTCGTTCTCTTTTGTGCCAACTCTGGGTCAGTCTTTCAGGATTCATGTTGATCTACTTTCGTGGTGTGGTTCACTTTTGGTTAAATTTCTCAGAAAATTGATTGAAGTTATTGAACTTCTTCTTCTTCTTTTTTTTTTTTACTCTAGGGTAGGGTGTAGATGAAGGTCAGATCCTGTTATTCCCTTTGTTATGGGTTGCTCATGTTTTGGAAATATGCAGGTTCTTTTGGGATCGGATTCTGGTCATACCTGCTTTGTTTTGGACTGTTTAGATTGGGTTGAGTTTGTGCTGTTGTGCGATAACCAGATGTATACTTTGTGGTACAAAGAACAATAATTTTCTCTCTGAAACATTATTGTCATTTTCAGGTAGTATACCCAAGGGACAGTGGCGCAGCACTTCAAAAATGGGCTCATACCCAGATTGCGCCTGGTACAAGAACAGCATGTTACCACGACGAAATAAAAATGTGTTTGCCGGCCGTTTTAACTCCTCAACACCACCTCTTATTTACACTCTACCATGTCGACCTCCAAACAAAACTTGAACCCCCCAAACCTGTACAGTCTCTTGCTTGACTAAAATATCATAAATGAATTATTGTGACAAAACCCAAATTAAGCACAATCTAAAATCAAAATAGAAGAAGTACAATGTAATATATGCTAAAATTATTTATTTTGGCAGGTGATTGTAGGATATGCTGTGCTTCCACTGTCTACGCATGTCCAGTATGTTATTTCATATCTTTTACTCATTTTATCAGAAGGTGTTGCTAAAGACCGCATAGCTTGTGGTCTTTAGCATTACCCCATAGCAACTTTTTATAGGGGATCTTAGTGCAAAACTACCTTTTTTTACCTTATATCTTTTCACAATGATTAATAACTGAGATTATAAATGCTAGATATTTTGTTTGCTTGTTTGATCCATTATATATATCATATAAAACAATTTCAGCCCAATTACTATCCAATTATATTTTTGTTAGTAATTCAGATGTATGTAGTAGCAGAACCAGATGTTCACAATTACTATCCAAGTATAAGTTTGAAATTTTTGGACAGAATAAGAGTCATCCCTTTTCTTTGCTAATGACCAACTCAAAAGAAGCAATGAAGCTTGAGTCACTGAAATTTAAAATTGTTCACAGGCTGCAGTCAGATGTATCTCTGCCTATTTTGAGGGAGCTGGTCCCGCATTATCTCCAGGACAGTGTCAAGGTACTTCATGCTAACATATGCCTGCATCAGTTATGCTCTGAAAATTTATCAGCGCCCGTGCCATTGGGGATTCAAAAATGCTAATTTTTCTATTTTGCTTAATGTTGGTAATTGGACATCAGTTGAAGAATAAGACAGGATAATAACTTGTTACTGCTTTTTGTGTTGGAAGTTTTGAGGAGGGAAGGAGGTGGGGGCATAAGAGTTATATCCTTGGGGTTTTATTTTCCCACTGCACCTGCTGCAAATGACGCCTTACGTTCATATAACACTATCCTGTTTCGTTGAGCTGGTTGCAAATAACATTCAACCTTCAAATAACACTATCCTGTTTTGTTGAGCTGGGTGCTCTGTTGTATATATGATTGATATCTAGTGTTATTTGCAATAAGGATAAAAATAAAGGTGCATTTTGCATGGAGCCCCTTTCTTCTTCCACAGGTTAAGAATTAAAGGTTCTTTTAACTTATAGGAGAGAATGGAGTGTCTAGAAGATGGGAAAAATGTGTTCAGGTTGAGAATGAAGCTATGCTCATCTCTGTTCCCAGTAAATGACAGAATTCGTGATTTTTTCCTGGAGTATGACCGTCATACCCTCCGTACCAGTCCTCCTTGGGGCTCAGAACTTCTTGAGGTACCTCTTTCTCCCTCTCCCTCTCCCTCTCCCAATCTTTTCAATGAATTTATACATGGTAGGGCAGATATTAAAGATAAGGGGACATTTTGTTTACGAGTACTGATACAAGATCTGAACAGTACCATGCCAGATTGAATTGCTGAGGATTTTACATTGTTACTGGCCTCAATCAGTTCTGATAATGATCTCTCTACTGGCTTTTTAAGAATTTGTACATTAGATTTAGATCAACCTTAATCGACAACTTGACGTTGCACCTCTTTACTGATTGCATAAGAGTTGGTACCTGAATGTAAACCAACCTTATTCAACAAGTTGACAATGTACTGAAGATTAGTAGATTTTTAAACATGAAGTTATGACATGGCAATTTTTGTCTCGTATGGGCATGTGCTTTTGGGCACTTCACATATTTTGTAGTATCTTTTGTTTAATTTCTAAATAAAATTTGATGCAGGCAATCAATAGTTTAAAGAATGTTGAGTCAATGGCTTTGCTACAGTTTCTGCAACCAATACTTAACATGCTTCTCCACCTAATTGGTGATGGTGGTGAAACCCTTCAGGTTCTCTTATTTGTCTTCCTTTTTGTATTATTTTTTTTTTCAAAATTCAATAATGATTGTGTGATGTGTATAGTACTATGGCTGCTAACCATGTATTACCTTCCCCTTTCAGGTTGCCGCGTTTCGTGCAATGGTAAATATTTTGACAAGGTACTTTTTTCTCCTTGTGCTTGCCCTTGCATGTTTATTAATGGTTTATTCCTCTAGGTACACCCAACTTTTCACCTTAATTGTCCTAGATAATCTGCTATAGCCTTTTCAATGCTCAACCACCAAGCTGTAAGAAAATGCAAAAGCTATAGGAAAAAAGTTCTTTTATTAATATAATATTTTAGCATACTGATATGAATGATGGCCTTTACCGTGTGAATAATCAGTCCGATATTCATAGAAGGAAATTACCTGGAGTTTGAGCTTAGATTTCTATCGAAGTACATGTGATTTGTGCTGATTAATAGAGAGATATATTAACATCTAAACCCATCTTCCTCTCCCTTTCCATAGCCTCACTATATTCTCTTACTATATGTTGTGTGATTTTGTGTCGCTTATTAACACACTTGGTATTGATTAATGGTTTAGATACCATTACAAGTTTATTTTTAAATATACACTGCTATGTAGCATTGCTGTTGCAACTATAGCCTGCTAGCCTTTACTGAGACCTCACTACTACGGATTGCTAACGGCTACAAAAATATTGCACCTTACATACAATAAATATGTTATATCCATGTTATGTGCAAATAAGATCCAAAAATTGTTAAAAAAATATGTTTAGTTCATGTTCAGAAATTCCAGATTGTCCCTTAAGGCTTTTATGTAAACTCAATTTAGGGCTAGAGTTGTCAAACTTCAAAACAGTATTCCTAACATGCCATTTGAGCTGTCTGAGAAAACACAATTGGTGTGAACTTGGACTTGAACACTAGAAATGTTGTTAGTATGTTCCAAGCAAGATCTTACTCGATTTTTGTACATTGAATTCCTCTGCAATCTTTGCAATATCAAAACTTTGTGCTGTTTCAGGGTACAGCAGGAGTCTTCAGATGGGTCAGAGAGAAATAGATTTCTGGTTAATTATGTTGATTTTGCATTTGACGATTTTTGGGGTCGACAAGCTGCAGTCTACCCTGGTTTGTCCACTGTTTGGGGCAGTCTTGCTCGAAGCAAGGTGTATATTGCATGTTTTGTATTCTTGCTACTACTTGGCACAACATTCAACATCATCTAACTCTTCTATTACTCTTTTCTATGATTGAAGGCAAAAGGGTATAGGGTTGGCCCTGTTTACGATGATGTATTGGCCATGGCTTGGTTCTTTTTGGAGCTAATAGTTAAGTCAATGGGCCTAGAGCAAAGCCGCCTTTTCTGCAATAACATCCCGTCAGGTAATTATGCATAAGTTCTCGTCTTTTAGTTTTCAGCATATTTCCATTTCCATTTCTCCAATTCTGTAGTCTGGCTCTATGGCAACTGAATTTAATTGCCGAAATTTGGTCAAGTTGGTACTATAGCGTAAACGTTGTGTATTTTAAGCTTGTGATGTCCAAAATATGTACCAACTTTATCAAATTTGACCTGAAGTGGAAATCATGAACATTTTAACGCCTTTCTTAGCTTGACTCTTGTATACATTGGTGGATTACAGGTGAAGATATACCACCTCTACAACTGAAGGAAGGTGTGTTTCGGTGCATCACTCAGTTGTATGATTGTCTTCTGACAGAGGTGCACGAGCGGTGCAAAAAGGGTCTGAGCCTCGCAAAGCGCCTTAACACCACACTTGCTTTCTTCTGCTATGACCTTCTTTCTATAATTGAGCCTCGCCAAGTTTTTGAGCTGGTTTGTACTTTATAATCTGTTCTTGCTTTATAATACGTACTGTGCTGATGGGGACATTTTGGGACTTCCTGGTGTTTTTTCTAGCTTGATTGTAGCACCTAAAAGTTCTGAATAAGCATATAAAACCTCATTGTTGGGGTCTTTAGGCATCTTTTATTTTCTTTGGTAATATAGTTTAATTGTTCTTTTTTTTATTTGTGAGCAAGCCACGTGTGTTAGATTTTTTTAAATATATCCAGAACTAGAAACAGGAAAAGAAAATTTGTATTTTGAACTATAGTAGGAACAGGAATTCATATTTTGCTCTGGAGGATTCACATCAAAATTGGGATGGTATTGCCATTCCATACCAGGTATTTGACCATTGTCAGTTCGTTTCATGGAGGGCAAATTAACATAACTCTACTCCAGTAGTTGCTAGTATTTGGACTTCTCCTTCTATATTGTGGATAAGCAAAGTGAAAATGTATTGTTGTTGCAATAGTTTTTCTTTATAGAAACGACCCGATTTTGTTACCTTTGCTCCAGCCAGGCAGTTCCATGTAGGGCTGCATAAAAAGCTCGTGGCTCGTGGGCCGCTCGAACTTAGCTCAGAAATGAACTTGCTAACAACTTGTTCATTAAAAACTTGAGTTACTCTCTCTCGAGTTGAGTAACTTGTTTAACTCATGAGTTGAGTTCGAGTTGGACTCAGCTCGCTCATTACAACTCGGACTCGGTTGAGTACCCGTGTCCCAAACCCCGACTTGACCCAAACCATTTCATTTCTTGCTGGCAGGTCTATTGTGTAGTTTCTATGTTTGTACTTTTGTAGATTTTTTATGCATGTACACAACTATGTTTGTACTTCTGAAATAGTGATTACATGGGCAAACAAAACTTAATTGATAACATAAGAGATAGCATCTAATGGTCTTTCAACTCTAATTTCCTTAAAATTGAACAGTTCAACACCTTAAATCAAAGTGCTAGACTGCTATTAGGTAATTAGGATCATGTCTCACGAGTCACGAGTCAACTCGAGTTACTCGTGAGTTGAGTTCGAGTCAGTGGGCCAGCTCAGTTCGGACTTCTCAATTCGAGTTACATCCATGGTCCATGGATGTAAGGGAAACAATACTTTCACCTAGTAAATGCTTAAGTTTGTACTTTTTTTCGTAAGTGGATAAGCAAAATGAGAATGTAGTGTTGCCATTAACTTCTCTTTTGCTGTATGTGGAGAAACCCATTTTTGTTACCTTTGGTCCAGGCGTCCAGCTAGGCAGCTATTAGCTAACACAGAAATAGCCTATATAATCAGAAGCTCTACTAGGAGTGGAAGAGTATCTAAGCATCTGGTCCCACTTTTCCAAGCAATATTTTTCACAGCTTGGAATTGCTGAAGGGTTTACATTCTTATGATCTCTCTCTCTCTCTGTTTTTTTTTTTTTTTTTTTTGAAATAACTGCTCCTTATGACTAGTTTACAAAAAATAGTAGCAGCATGCAACGTATCTGTTATGTTGTCATGTCTCTATTTATTGTAACTTACCGTATACTTGAGCTCAGTATATATTTTTGTATCCTCTCTATTCTGAAAGAGGAAAAGGAAGTTTCCATGTCCTTGATCTTGCTTTTTTTATATTTTCATGCTACGTATCATACTGTAATTTCTGACCTTTTCGACTTATGTCAGGTATCACTATACATGGACAAG
This sequence comes from Carex rostrata, assembly GCF_964058835.1. Classification (NCBI taxonomy): domain Eukaryota; kingdom Viridiplantae; phylum Streptophyta; class Magnoliopsida; order Poales; family Cyperaceae; genus Carex; species Carex rostrata. Next base: position 8,446,652 of record NC_135926.1, read on the forward strand.
TTTGCAGGAGTTTGCCAGTCAGTTTTACATGAGTGCAAGCTGACATTTCTTCAAATACTTTGCGATCATGACTTGTTTGTCGAAATGCCCGGCCGAGATCCTTCTGACAGGTAATATGCTCATATGGCAGCTGCATATTTGTCTTAACTATATATACATTCATGAACAAGATCATGCTACCACCTTAAATCTTGTAAAAAGAGAGCATGTTGATTTTGTTATCTATTCTTGCTTTTTTCTCAAATTGCAGAAATTACCTATCTTCGGTGCTAATTCAGGAGATATTTCTCACCTTGGATCATGATGATTTGTCTCAGCGGACAAAAGTAGGTTTTATTCAGTTTGCAATGTATGATATGTTCCTCTTTTTCTCTCTCAAAATGTGCTAATTTGGTACTTCAACAATAAAGGCGGCACGCATGTTGGTGGTGCTAATGTGCAAGCATGAATTTGATGCGCGTTATCAAAAGAGCGAGGACAAGTTATACATTGCACAGTTATATTTCCCGCTTATTGGACAGGTACCTTCTCTTTTTCCTCTGTTGTTTTGAAGGAATAAAACTGGAGGAGAGTTGTCTTCTTTTCTTTTGTCAATATTCATTTTTGTGTTGGTAGATTTTGAAACTTGAATACCAGCTTATCAAATGATGTTTTATGTGTTGGTAGATTTTGAAACTTGAATACCAGCTTATCAAATGATGTTTTGTGAACTATATTCAAACAATTCAACAAAGGAACACAAAACAAGGACAATTTTTCTATTGGTTTTGTCCATTTCCGTGTTGACTTGGCTAACTATTGGTTTTCTCCATTTCTCTCTTAGATACTTACGTGTTTTGCTATACTTACAGATACTAGATGAGATGCCAGTTTTCTACAACCTAAATGCTATTGAAAAGAGGGAGGTCTTAATTGTTACCTTGCAGACAATAAGAAATCTTGATGATGCATCTCTTATCAAAGCATGGCAACAGAGTATTGCTCGTACCAGACTTTTCTTCAAGCTTCTGGAAGAATGCCTTGTGCATTTTGAGGTTTCTTTATTTCACATAACATTTTCTTCAAAATCATCTCCTTCGTCAAAGGCATAACAACAAAATCTTTAAAATCAGGGATTAACACCATTTCGCGCTGATTGTTCTGGTAAATATGAAGTATGTATTTATTTGTTGTACTTTTCAATTATTTTGGCACAGCACAACAAGACGGCTGACACACTATTGATGGGAAGTAGTGTGCGGAGCCCAGATGTAGAGCGGCCTGCCTCTCCAAAATACTCTGATCGGCTCTCTCCAGCAGTCAACTTGTACCTGTCTGAAGCTTCTCGTCAGGAAATCAGGGTACCTGTTTTATTTGAACTGCATTCAACTTCTCATTAGGAATTGCTTGGACGGGAAAGTTTATGGTAAATCAACATAGAAAAGTTAGAACCAGGAACTTTTGTTATGGTTGATTTTTTGTTTGAATTGATAGGATCATAGGAAGAATATAGTATTGAATTTTTAATTATTCTTTTTCAGTTTGATAGTGCAAAAAAATTACGTTAGTGTATCATATGACTATAACTTGGTTTATAGAAATTCATCAATTGCAAAAATTTAATATTTGCATCTTTTGCGACTCTTATGAGTTGATGTATGCTGTAAAAAAATAATGAATAATGAGGAAAATCATATTTGATTGGTTTGGTAGCCGAATTCAGACAAAGGGGTTTATTTTATTTTCTGAAACCTTCTACACATTCGTCTTTATTTTTGTGAATTTCTGCAATTGCATAAAATTTCCTCAACTTACTGTTATTTCTGGCAATTGTGGGAAGAGACAATTGGTGCTCCCAATTTCTATTCCCATCTATCTTATCCTATCCTATCCTATCCTATCCTATCCTATCCTATCCTATCCTATCCAAACATGCCCTTATTCTGTTGATTAACTTCTTCTCGTTCTCTGGAATTGATATTATGTGCATGATGTTTTTATTGCAGCATAATAGTGGAACCCCGGAAAACGGGTACTTGTGGAATAGAGTGAGCCCCCAGTTGAGCTCCCCCAACCAACCATACTCCTTAAGGGAGGCTCTTGCACAGGCACAATCATCTCGCATTGGGGCCACAACGAGGGCACTTAGGGAATCACTACATCCTGTATTAAGGCAGAAGCTGGTAAATAATTTAGTTTCAAATTATTGTTTTCCAGAGTTTTTTTTTATTCTTTGTAATGCTGAAAGACCTTGAAAGGATAACTATTAACAAGGGCTGCTGGGTATATTGTAGGAAGCAATATATTACTAGCTTCGTAGTTATGGTGATTTTTTATTTTGTGGTTTGTAAATTAATATTTGTCATGCAGGAACTCTGGGAAGAAAACCTCAGCACTGCTGTTAGCCTCCAGGTACCAAACTTCAACACTCTAATTATGATATGTCCACATATAAAATAAGCACATAAAGTTACAATCACTCCTCTTTTAGCACCTAAAAGGATGTGTGATAACATAATGGCACCTTTTGGTAATCCAACCACACCATGGAGCACCTCAAATGGCTTTGCAGTAGGGGCTTGTGCTTTTACATTTCTAATCCTGACAAATCTGACCCCAATAGAATCTTAATCTGCTAGCCTATCTGATTTACATATGAACACGAGTAAGGATCCCTATACAAACATAGCAGCCTCCCACACACATCATGTGAAAAACACTTCTATGGACATTCAAATGTCGCAACTTCTTTTTTCTTGACCAGGTACTTGAGATGACAGAAAAATTCTCATCGGCGGCTGCATTACGCAGCATTGCTACTGACTATGCTAAGCTTGACTGCATCACATCCATTTTGATGGGGCTCCTATCCCGGAGCCAACCACTAGCCTTCTGGAAAGCTTTCCTGCCGGTTTTCGAGAGCATCTTCCGTCTCCATGGTGCCACTCTCATGGCAAGGGAGAATGACCGGTTCCTCAAGCAGGTTGCTTTCCACCTGCTACGTCTTGCTGTTTTCAGAAATGATTCCATCCGAAAACGTGCCGTCGTCGGCCTGCAGATACTCGTCAGGGTATGTCCTCAACCTTTCAGTTGGTGTAAGATTTGCATTTTACAGATTAGTTGCTTTTATTTTTGTTCTTATTATTTTTTCTTTATAGGTTATTCTATGCTGAATTCGCCTTATGCTGAGTATTGATCAAAGTTGATACAGTGTTAGGGAGCTAATTCTCACATTACTTATTTTCTGTGCACAGAACTCATTTTTCAATTATGGGCACACCACACGGCTTCGTGCGATGCTGACAATCACTCTGTCGGAACTGATGTCAGACGTACAAGTAGCCCAGATGCGGCCTGACGGGTCCATGGAAGAGAGTGGTGAAGCCCGGCGCCTTAGGAAATCCCTGGAGGACGTGGCAGACGAGAGCACAAGTGAGATGAACTTGCGTGAGTGTGGACTAACTTCGACTACCCTTCATGTTGTTCAAGAAGGTATTGCAGAGAATAAGTGGTCATGGCCGGAGGTGAAGCGGCTGTCCCAATGCCTAATTCTGGCGCTTGATGCTGGCCTTGAGCATGCCCTTTTAGTGAGCATTCTTTCCTCTGATTTGTTAGCCAATTTTTTTTTTCTACTTGTGTTAATTACAGGCTGTTCTGGTACTGGAAACTCAGAATATGTCATATTTAATCCGAATGAAATGTATATTGTTATTTTTGAAGTACTTCAAAAAGTACTAGCATTTCTTTATATAATTCTCATGCCAGTGTTTAAATTATTACTTGCATCACCCTATTAAGTAAATTATAGTATTTTTGTTTTCTCATAACAGATGTGCAAATGAATTGTATTTTTGGCTCTTGTTAAGGAATTCTGGGTCGTTCTTTCTTTAACCTTTAGTTATATTATACAGGGTTCTGTAGTCAATGTAGATAGATATGCTGCTGCTGAGGGATTTTATAAGCTCGCAATGGCATATGCACCCGTACCAGATCTTCATATAATGTGGCTTCTCCATTTGTGTGATGCACATCAAGAGATGCAGTCTTGTGCTGAAGCCGCACAATGTGCTGTTGCTGTAGCTGGTGTGATTATGCAGGTGTGATCATCTTATCAATTACTATGTTAAAGCCTAAGATGTTTTTTCTTTAGAAAAAGGTTGCATGTATATCAAGGATTGACCTGTTTGTTTCAATGTTTACTAGTTGCCTGACCAGTTTACTCTGAGACGGGTTGGTATCAACCCTGATTGTTATGAAAATGATTGACATGGAGCTGGCTGAATTTTTTTTTTTTGAGAAACTTGGTAGATGCTGGCTGAAATATTTTAATAGTCAGTACAGAGATAATATTGGCAGGACACCAAGTTTGATTCTAGTACTAGAAGAAAAACTTTATTTGCCACAAGAGCTTGCCAGAGGATCACATGCAAGTACTCAGTTCCTTCTCAATCAACTAATGTATTATATCTACCAAAAATCCCTTTTAACAGGCATTGGTGGGAAGAAATGATGCGGTATGGACTCATGATCACGTGTCATCTTTGCGCAAAATCTGCCCAGCTGTCAGCACAGAGATTAGTTCCGAAGTGGCAGCAGCTGAGGTTGAGGGCTATGGAGCCTCAAAACTAACTGTGGATGCAGCTGTCAAATACCTCCAACTTGCAAACAAACTCTTTGCACAAGCTGAGCTTTTCCACTTCTGTGCAAGTATCCAAGAGCTAATTATCCCAGTGTACAAGAGCCGTAGAGTATATGGCCAACTTGCTAAATGCCACACGTCCTTGACCAACATTTACGAGTCGATCCTTGAGCAAGAACAGAGCCCAATACCTTTCATTGATGCGACCTATTATCGAGTTGGATTCTACGGTGAGAAATTTGGGAAGCTAAACAAAAAGGAGTATGTCTTCCGTGAGCGGAGAGATGTGCGTCTGGGTGACATAATGGAGAAACTGAGCCACATATACGAGTCGAAAATGGACGGGGATCACACCTTGCACATAATTCCTGACTCACGCCAGGTTAAAGCAGACGAGCTCCAGCCAGGTGTCTGCTACCTTCAGATAACAGCTGTTGATCCTGTGATGGAGGATGAGGACTTAGGCAGCCGTAGAGAGAGGATATTCTCTCTTTCTACTGGTGCTGTACGGGCCCGTGTCTTTGACCGTTTCTTGTTCGATACACCGTTCACCAAGAATGGGAAAACTCAAGGTGGATTGGAGGATCAATGGAAGAGGCGAACAGTGCTACAGACAGAGGGATCCTTCCCAGCATTGGTGAATAGGCTGGAGGTGGTGAAGTCAGAGTCGATGGAGTTCTCACCTGTTGAGAACGCAATAGGGATGATAGAGACAAGAACCGCTGCACTGAGGAATGAGCTGGAGGAGCCTCGCAGCTCCGAAGGTGACCAACTGCCCCGTCTCCAGAGCTTGCAGCGCATCCTCCAGGGCAGTGTTGCTGTGCAGGTGAAGTTTTCCGTTGTTTCGTACTATAATGTCTTGGTGCATTTTAGTGTCGCAGGATATCTGAGGATTTCTAGTTTGTTGGGTCCTGCTATTTTTTTTAGTTAAGTGCCTGTCCATTCAGAGATGTAAATCACACCCAAAAACAAAAGGCTAAAACTCACAAAATTCTGCTACTGTTTTAGTTACATGAGACCTGTATATAATTTAGCTATACTCTTTTCCAATTTTATATTTTGTTCCTCTTCAAACATTGCAAACATAATAGTCCTGGTCTTTTGATTGCAAAGACACTTCAGAATTTAGTGTCCAGGTTTTAATTTTAAGTTGGATTTTGGAACTTAAATTTTGAAAAGAATTTAGCGTACAGGTTGTCATTTAAAATAGGATTTTGGAATTTACATTTTGAAAAGAATGGAAAAGACACGGTATGGATCCATGCTATACTCAGTTTCCCTATTTGCTAGGGTGTTGGTTATAGTATTGCCAGATGATGGGCTGCTTTTAATTAAATTTCCACTCCTGGTCGTAATACAGGTCAATAGTGGTGTACTGAGCGTATGTACGGCATTCTTGTCAGGAGAACCTGCCACACGGTTGCGCTCGCAAGAACTGCAGCAGTTGATTGCAGCACTGCTGGAGTTCATGGCTGTTTGCAAGCGTGCAATAAGGGTGCACTTCAGGTTAATTGGGGAAGAAGACCAGGAGTTCCACACCCAACTAGTAAATGGTTTCCAGTCCCTTACTGCAGAGTTGTCCCATTATATCCCAGCAATACTTTCTGAGCTTTAACTTCTTGTTGTCGTTCTTGTCATGCTTGGTTAGTATTTTGTTTTATTCTTTTGAGGTTGTGGGGATTTTTTGGTTTGTATGTTTGGTCTGGTCTAGATCTTGCAATGCGCTGTAGCATAGCTGTAATATTATTATCTTAATTGAGGGAATATGTAGGCTGGCTTTTGTAAAAATATGTTTCCTTTAGCTTTGCTTTTTGAAATTATCACGAGTGCGAACCTCGATTTTTTGTATTGTATCAGTCTAGTATGAACCTCGATTTATGTATTTAATCAGTCTAGTTTCAAGTATGTTCGGTCTGAAGCTCGGTCTAGATCATCAAGTTTTACAAAAAGATAGGAAGTACAAAAAATGTCCTCTACCTTGATTTACAAAAAGATAGTAAGTGCAATAAGATTTACGAAAATACCATAACTTGCAAGTTGAAATGTCGTCAAACTTAATGAAAAGATAGGAAGTACAAAAAAGTTTGCGAAAAATATTTTAGGACAATAAAAATTTACTTGATACACGCAAAGGGTGCATATTTTTTCGTACTGGTACCTTTTTTTAACTAGGTTTTGTGGTATTAAGAGGATGCAACAACTTGTACAGCACACTTTTAAGTTGGTATTGGCTAATTCCATTACATGTCCAATGAGATCTGACATTATATCCTTAATTTAGCGAAGTTCTAACTGAGGAGTTTACCTACCAGTACTGCCTAACAAATAACAAAGGCCTTGTTAGTTTTCAACAAATAACAAAGGGTAATAGGAGCTGATGCAAAGCGATATTTTGCATCCCTCTTAGTTTTCAAAGAGGCTCTTTTTAAGAAAGAAATCTATTTCTGTTAATTGTTCAGTTTTTTTTTTCATATTTGGAGTTGATTTTGGCTTGAGCTTTGATAAAAGTATTTTCTACTGCTATTAATCAGACTTAAAGCTACAACTCTTGTTAGTTCATCATGCTTTTTTTTTTTTTTTTTGTATACTTCGCTTTATTGCAATGATTAAGTGCCATTTTGTAAAATTCGTAAGATTTGTTTGCTTTAGGTGATGTTGGGCGAGAATTGAACTCTAGACATCTGACAGCATCACTCCATATCACAATATCCTTAATAAATAAGAAATTTTCTCAACTTGTGGATCCATAACTTAAACACCGCTCTTCATTTGTGTTTGTTGTATTTATGCACTACTGCCTTTTGATCTACCGATCAATTTGTCAAATTTGGTCACTGAGGTGAGTTTAGCATATCACCAAGATAGACAAGTTAATTTATGTAAACTACTGCCATAGACTTGGTATATACCATATACATATCAGTACCATACCACAAACAATTTGTCTACTGATCTGACCTCCTTTCTTGCCCAACTTAAGTTTCTTTTTTTAGGCTAGTTTCATGTTTAGCAGAGTATTAAGAGAAAGGTAGCCTCAAACAGTCATGGTGTTATGATCTAGAGTATAATAATTAGGAAAAAATAGAAAACAAAAATATTGGAGCTAGATAAAAGAATAGAATCTAATGGAGATGTTTAGAATAATTAGATGGATATATGGGAGACTAATAAAGATGCGTTAGTTAGAGATGTTTAGAAATATAGAATAGTCCAATTGCGATTAATAAAATAGAAGCATGACTCCTATTCTTACTCAAGAAATGTAGAATAGTCTAAACTTATCCAATTCTTGTAGGACTTAATTAATGTCGATTGGGGTTTTATTTGAGACTTAGTATCTCCCAATCAGTTGAGCTTCTTTTATTTGAGGTATAACGATGCCATAAAATCCCCTAAATTAAAAACACTCAAAATGTAGCTTTGCTGTGTGCTTATTCTCCCATTATCGATTCAAAATGTCTACTCTGGGCCAGTGTGAGAGGAAATAATTAGGACCATTTATGGGAAAAAATTGTGATTGAAATGTCGAAAAATGACAGAAATTTAATTAGTCCACATGGATCTAGCTTTCAGTGGACTTAAAGTATCCCCAAGTAAAAAGTCGCTAACTTGTAATAACTCGCAATTGCTGATGCAACCTGTTTTTCTGGGTTCGATGGGCTCCAAGTCCATCCGATATGCTTTAAGATATGTGCGTACAAAAATTGAAACAGGCTCGCACAAATATTTAAAAAAAAGTGCATTATTACTTGCATTGTAGAGTTCAAATGCATATTAAATGTGAAAACTTTATTGTTTATGCTTATACCCTCTCATAATTTAGTGCATTATTAATGCCATGATGGTAAAAATATATACGTGTGCACTGTGAGCTAAGTTTATCTGGTACAAACTTATTTTGCTCTTAATCTAACTGAACTCCTAGGAGAAAATTGCATCATCAGAATTTCAGTTGTCTAAAGCAAAGCTATCGAACTTATTTGCACTTGCAAGATGACATGTTTGTTTGGCTATGTTTGGATGTACTGAGAATAGCGAGAATAACGCTGTTCCGATTCATCCAAACATACTCAATTGCTATTCGGAATAGAGAGAATAGCGCTGTTCCGCTATTCCTACAAAAAGTCAGAATAACAATTGGTGCTCTCTCAAATGTTTAATCCCTCTATCGCTATTCTAAATGTTCAATACAAATAACATTTTCGCTATTCCGAATAGCACCACATCAACACTATTCTCACACTATTCCAAAAATCACTATTCTCAAATAGTAGTTATTCTAGCTATTCTAGAGTGCTTCCAAATGTACCCATGTGTGTGTGTGTGTGTTTTTGTGGAAAGGTGAAGGTCTAGCCTACCGACTTTTTAATTGTTCATAAAGGATTTCATTCGGATTTCGAACCCATGACCTCCACATGAGAGTCCATGTGTCTTTGCTACTAGACCAAATGTTAGTTCTTATTTGTTTAATGTGCTAAATCACATATTTAATAGATGGTTCAATTTGTGAATGCATTCGGGTTCAAAATGCTACATCTTACTAGCAAACAACAATGCTTGTTTTCACTTTCATTTCTCTGTTTTTTTATTTTTTTTATTTTTTTTATGTATAAGCTTGACAACAAATATCTAAATAAATCCTTTTGTCAGACTATTTTTACATTTTTATGTAGGAAATGCTAGGGACCTAGTCTTTTGATCTTTTAACATCAAAATAAGCACGAGATACTATGACCCATTACTGATCCATTACTGTTCGCATTGGTGAATAGGTTGGAGAGTGGAGACGGTGAAGTCAAGAGTCAATGGAATTCTCGCCTGTTGAGAATGCAATAGGGATGATAGACAAGAACTGCTGCACTGAGGAATGAGCTGGAGGAGCCTCGCAGCTCCAAAGGTGACCAGCTGCCTAGTCTCGAGAGCCTGCAGAGCATCTTCCAGGGCAGTGTTTTGGTGCATTTTGGTGTCACAGGACACCTGAGGATTTCTAGTTTGTTGGGTCCTGCCATTAATCAGACTTAATTCTACAACTCTTGTTTAGTTTTCATGTTCTTGTTTAAGTGCGAATCTGTAAATTTCGAAACATTTGTTTGCTTTAGGTGATGTTGGGCGAGAATTGAACTCTAGAGATCCGGCAAACAAGGTATCAGTCCATATCACAATATAATTAATAAATAAATAAATTTCTCAACTTTTGGATCCATTAACTTGCACAGCTCTTCCATTGTGTTTATTGTGTTTATGCACTACTGCAATTTCATGCATCAATCAATTTGTCAAATTTGAATATCATTGAGGTGAGTTTACTTTTGTATCCATTTCAATAAAAAAAAAAAATACCTCTTCAAGTTGATCAGAGAGCATGGCTTCCTCCAACTTTATCTGTACTGGAGATAGAAACCTTCATTTCAAATCTGGAACCTGTATACAAGTGGTCAAGGAGCATGCTTAGATTTCGTCAATATCATTAAAAATTAAAAAACAAAACAAAAGAAAACGAGAAAAGTCTCCAGCAACCGCAGATCCCGCTTGCTGGCTTACACCGTTACACGTACAAATATCCAATTTTTTTTTTTTTTTAGAAAAAGCACAAATATCCAAAATTCATGACCAAATGCTCAAACCTTTGACCGGCTCTCTGCCTCTCTCTCTCTCCATGGCTCTCCTTCCTCCTCTCTACTCCCTTTCCTTCTCTCTCATCCTCCATGGATCTCCATCCATGGCGCATGCTCCACAATCACAAGCTCCAAATCATGCGGTTCTTCATCTCACTGTGGCAACATCATAGTAGCCTATCCCTTCTCACCGTACGATCCGGACCCCAATTCTTCTTCTTAAGTCTTCTTGTGATTGTTAGAATTAAATAAAAAATACCGTTAAAATTAATAATTATTAAGTAATTCTTCTTTTTAAGTCTAGTTAGCATAGGACAGATATTCAAGCAAGCGACAACTGTATAGAAAAGTTTCATTAATAATTATTTAAGATGGTAAAATATTTTAATTGAAAAAAATTTTAGCACTTGCTTGCACTATAATCTAGATACATTCCTCTAAAACACAAATAGTTTCCCGAATTGCACTGTGATCTTCTTCTGGTTAATCCAAAAGAATCGGTAATCGAAATAGTTAAATTTGAGGTTTTTTTTTTTTTTTTGACAGATAGCGCCCGTAGTCTAAAATTTGAGATTTTAAAGAGTATTATTTCAATAAAACAGTGCATCTCTTCAGATTGATCAGAGAGATGGCTTCCTTGAATTTTCTCTGTACGGAGAGATAGTCAGATAGAAGCTTTCATTTCAAACCTGTGTGCAAGTGGTCAAGGAGCATCCCTAGATTGCGTCACCTTCACTATAAAGTAAAAAATAAAATAAAAGAAAACGAAAAAAACTCTCCAGCAACCGCAGGTCCCACTTGCTGACTTGCACGTACTAATACCCAAAATTCATGACCAAATGCTCAAACTTTTGACCGGCTCTGTGCTTCTCTTCCTCCATGCCTCTCTTTCCATCTCTCTACTCCCTTTCCCTCTCTCTCATCCTCCTGATCTTCATCCATGGCACATGCTCCACAACCACAAGCTCCAAATCAAGCGGTTCTTCATCTCGCTGTGGCAACATCACAGTAACCTATCCTTTCTCTCTGTACAATCTGGACACCAACTCTTCATACTACGGCTATCCCGGCCTTCGGATATACTGCTACTATGACGACACCCCTATTCTATATCTCAGCTCTGCCAACTACACCGTTACAGACATAAGCTACCAGCAAAAAACGATCTCCCTTGTGGACACTGAAATCCTGTCACAGAGCACCTCCACCCCAATAGTGCGGCATAACGTCTCGTTCACCCCTTACACATGGCTGAATTACACAGATGTAGTTATCAACCTCACTTTCTTCCTGAATTGCCCATTCAACTCTAGCTATACCTCAGCTGAAATTATCCCGATTAGTAGTATCCTTGGATACTCCTATGTCTTTCCGAGCACAGCAATACCCCCAGCTATTAACCACAGCAAGTGGGTGGATGAATGTAAAGAGGTGGTCATTGTGCCAGTGCTGGGCAACGTAGTCAATCCTCAGGTGCTGGATCTTCCGACCACCTATGGATCGGTGCTGTTAGCTGGATTCCAGCTGGCATGGAGCAACCCTTCGGACTACTGCGTGCAGTGTGAGGAAAAGGGAGGCCAGTGCGGGTATAATGTCACGAGCAATTCTACCTTCATCCCAACCTGTTTCTGCAACAATGGCAGATGTGGTACGTACAATTTATTTATTTTTAATTATTTATGAATAGTTTTTTTTTTATTACTTCCGTTATTGCATCGAAGTTGGATTTGACAACTGCGTTCTTGGTGAGGGTTTTTGTGTTCCCGGCTCCTGAGAGTAGTAGTTGGCCGTGTTGTAAAAAATGTCCGTTTAGGTCAATTAGTCGGCCGTTTAATAGTTGGTGGTAACTAAATCATCATAATACTTTTATTATAGGTGGTAGAGCATGTTATGAGTTTTCTTTTCTCATCTGATTGCATGAGTTATGTTATAATACTTTTCACTAAATTTTGTTTTCTGTCATGCTGTATAAACAAGCTAGAAAATAAAAAATATAAACAATAACCTGCAGTATATAATAATATATGAGATATCAAAAGAAAAGGCCACAGATGATATATATTATCAAATTATCCGCGTGATAATAAACACAACGCAATTTTTTTTATATTTGTCCCTTCCAACTATTTTTACTATTTTATAATAAGACAGTAGCTCCGTACGATTAAAAAATAGAAACAAAAATGTGCAAAAACTCGGGGTCCACTTTCTTAAGAAAGAAAAAGAAATTCACCTAGGGGTGCAAACGAATCGGATATGGATCGGATAGTGATAAAATCATATTCAAACGGATACGTATCCGTTTTTATTTTTTAGATCGAATATTAGACGGATACGGATTGGATATTAACTGAATACGGATATCCGCTTTTTATAATAGTAGATAACATAATTTTTTTCATAATATATCTCCATTCTTATATTATGCACGTAGTTGTCCTGATCCGCCAACAACTGAGATTGAAAAATGAACTTTCAAATTGAATATCAGCCCTTCAATCACATAATATATCTTTTTTTGATTAAATACATCTATATTATGTGTAGAAGTCTAAATTTAGTTAAAAACAAACTCGCCACAAGAACTGTTACATGGTTTGTCACTATTAAAATAAAATTGAATGAATCCCTAGCGATTCGTTTCCTTATTTCTCTTTACAACGATCTCCAATTCTTGCAATTAAATTATTTTCTTATTTTTCCGTTTCCTCCATTTTATTTCTCATCTCCATAGTTTCGACAATGGAAATGAAAATTATCATATCTTTTCGGATTTTGTTTAGGGCTACTGTATCTTTGTGAATATATGAATAAAAGATATTGTGCTGATGGAAACAATTATATCTTTTTTATCTTAATATATAGAGTAAAGCTAGCGTGTGACATGCTCACCAAAAAAGTTTGGTGAGCATAACTCCAAAAGTATATCGGATCGACGTCAAATGTCAAATCCAAACCGTTGAAATCCATGTACTTCATGAGTGATGCATATACATGCAAAATTTTGAAAGTTTCGAGTTTATTTGCTACACGGTCAAGTGGTCAAAGAAATAATAAAAATTGAATATATAAAATAACTTATAATAAAATGTTCATTTCTTTGACCACTTGACCGTGTAGCAAATAAACTCGAAACTTTCAAAATTTTGCATATATATGCATTACTCATGAAGTACATGGATTTCAACGGTTTGGATTTGACATTTGACGTCGATCTGATATACTTTTGGAGTTATGCTCACCAAACTTTCTTGGTGAGCATGTCACACGCTAGCTTTACTCTAATATATATATATATATATATATATATATATATATGAGGAGGGTTCAAATGCACCCAAATTTTTGTGCACCCAAATGCACCCTATCCTTTTTCTCCGTTTTCAAAGTCTGAATAGTCAATCCGAACCGTTAGATGCGATCTATATATTAATATGTGCTTGGAGACCAAATTTTATATTTTTTAGAATTTTTTTACTATTTATTAAGCCACTTTGAAAAATCGCTGATCCAATGGTCAAGAAAATGTAAAATCAGCGATTTTCAAAGTGGCTTAATAAATAGTAAAAAAAATCCAAAAAATGTAAAATTTGGTCTCCAAGCACATCTTAATATATAGATCGCATCTAACGGTTCAGATTGACTATTCGGACTTTGAAAACAGAGAAAAAGGATTTGAAAGATAGGTACATTTGGGTGCACAAAAATTTGGGTGCACAAAAATTTGGGTGCATTTGAACCGTCCTCTATATATATATATATAGATAGGCTAATGTGCTTTTGGTAGCATATGGGCCGAAATACACACGGACCAAATTTGAAATTTTAAAATTCAAAAAGTTGATCTGAACCGTTCATCTTGTTCTCCATATTACACTACAGCAGAAAAGACTATCAGCGACCGGTTTTCCGGTCGCTGATAGTCATGACGCCGGTCTCTGATAGTAATCCCGGTCGCAAATATCCGATTCCGGTCGTTGATAGTCCGGTCGCTGAAAGCATTGTCGCAGATACTCTTCTGATGACGTCACCAGTCGCTGATTGATGTCATCCGGTCTCTGATAAGTTTTCTGTGACTAATTTTTTTTGTCGCTGTTGTTTTTTGCTGACGTCAGAAAAATGTATCAGAGACCGATTTTCCGGTCGCTGATACTCAAAACCGGTCGCTGATGATTCTACCAACATTTTTTTTTGTTTGTTTTATTATTTACATTTCTCCATAATATTTGATAACAAACATACAACATTACATCAATACACATAAATAAGACAACAAATATCAAACATACAAGTGCCAAAAAAACATAACAAATTAAACATACCAAAAATCAAACATAAATGCCAATCATATCTCAAATAATATCTAAACAAAACATTTAAACTACATAAGTCATTGTACCATACCAAATAACATCTAAATTACACAAACCTATATCTAACTTGTCAGTACCAGTACCGTTCTAATTTGGTACCACCCGGATACAATTATTTAAATACATGATAATTAAGTACCGTTCTCTGGCTGCGATCAAGGTAGCTTCTGAACTCAAACTCTGCTGGCCCTCTTCCTAATTGCTTCTTCAATTCTTTTAGCAGTCTCCTCTTCCAATAGCTAGATTAATATCAAATTAACGAAAAAAAAATTAATCCAGAATCTCACTAAGCAAAATCGAACAAGGGAAAAGAGAGAAGATACCAGTGTCGCCTCTGCTGGTCCACTCAAGCTCCTTCTAACCACGAATTGAAAAAAATACGAATTGAATAGAAAATCGAATTGAGCAGAAATTTGAGAAGAGATTCGAGGTTCTAACTTGTTGAGCAGAGATTTGAGCACAAAATCGCAGCAAATCACCAAAAATCACTGAAATTTGAATTGGGCGCGGGGGAAAATTGAAAAAACTAGGGTTCTGTCTGGCGCGGGGGAGAAGGCTGACGCCTTTTTTTTTTACCCAATACTTTCAGCGACCGGTAACGGCGCCGGTCGCTGATATGGTCGCAGATGCTAGTGGTCGCCTGATGAATGAAATTTATTTTATTTTTTTTCGAGAAATTGAATTTCTGCGACCGGCGTCATCCCCGGTCGCTAATACCGGTCGCAGAAATTCCATTTTGCTGTAGTGTTAATATGTGCTTGGTGACCAAATTTTACATTTTTCTGAATTTTTTTACTATTTATTAATCCACTTTGAAAATTGCTAATCCAACGGTTTTACTGTTTTGTTAAGCCACCGTTGGATCAACAATTTTCAAAGTGGCTTAATAAATAGTAAAAAAATTCAGAAAAATATAAAATTTGGTCTCCAAGCACATATTAATATGGAGAACAAGATGAACGGTTCAGATTGACTTTTTGAATTTTGAAATTTCAAATTTGGACCGTGTGTATTT
Source organism: Carex rostrata (assembly GCF_964058835.1). Classification (NCBI taxonomy): domain Eukaryota; kingdom Viridiplantae; phylum Streptophyta; class Magnoliopsida; order Poales; family Cyperaceae; genus Carex; species Carex rostrata. The sequence continues at coordinate 8,462,273 of NC_135926.1, forward strand.
CGGCTCATATGCTACCGAAAGCACATTAGCCTAGTTTCGAAATCATATCTCTAGTTTTGAAATCCAAATAGCCGATCCAAACCGTTAGATGTTTAATCTATATTAAAACGTGCTTGGAGACCAAATTTTACATTTTTTGGAATTTTTTTACTATTTATTAAGATGGTTTGAAAATCGTTGTATTTATTAAAATTCTGCACCATTAAAAAACAGCGATTTTCAAACCATCTTAATAAATAGTAAAAAAATTCCAAAAAATGTAAAATTTGGCTCCAAGCACATTTTAATATAGATTAAACATCTAACGGTTTGGATCTGTTATTTGGACTTCGAAACTAGAGATATGAGCGCGAATTGAAACATCCCCATTAATTCGCGAAGTAGTGTAGCCTTACTCTATATATATATATGAGGAGGGTTCAAATGCACCCAAATTTTTGTGCACCCAAATGCACCCTATTTTTCAAATCCCTTTTCTCCGTTTTCAAAGTCCGAATAGTCAATCCGAACCGTTAGATGCGATCTATATATTAAGATGTGCTTGGAGACCAAATTTTACATTTTTTGAAATTTTTTTACTATTTATTAAGCTATTTTTGTAACACCCCGGTATACATTTTTAATTATTTTGGACTTATTTATAATATTAGAAAATATTGAAGGTTTTAATTGTAAAATAGACAAATTTAAATTAATGAAAACATGAGGTGGCTTTATTGTGCCACGCGGCTCCCATGCATAGATCCCCCAATATGACATATTCCTTTGATATCTGTTACCGATTCATATAACAAAACGAAAATACAAAAGATACCAAATATAGAAAAGAGAATAAGAGAAAGGAAAAAGTGAGAGATGAAGAGAAATATATTGATGAAAAATTTGAGATACTGATTAATATTTCATGTTCGATTAAAATTCTGACTACGTCGCATTGATTCTGAAAAGTTATTGCAACTTGAATTGGATTCTGAATTGATCACTATCAGGTAATCAGACTTCTCTATAATGTGTGGTTTCGATTTGTATGGTTTATTTGCTATTGAATTGGGTAATCGGATTATGATAGCATATTTAACTGGAATATGGGGTCTAGATACTGAAATTGTTTTTAATGGACTGGAAATACTGGGAATCGCCTGTTTCAGGGATTCCAACTGGAATGGAACTGATTTTACTAAAAACCTAGACCCAACTGATATTACCGGTTAAATTTGCATACGTAATTTGATTTTTTAATTGTGTGGATTAATCCAATCCTATTGAAATGGTTGTTTACTGTTATTAAGCCAATTATAGAGAAGCTGCGTCGTTAAATAACTGATTACTCGGCTTTGTAGCTGACTTCGTATTGTTTCTGTTTATTTCTATTGCGACGTAGGTTGACAGGACGGCGGATGGATGCGAGGATGTCGTTCTGTCGCGTCGCGTGCCCGGCCCGGCCGTCGGGGCGTGACAGAATGGTATCAGAGCATTCGTTCCTCGGACTGTATTTGGGTCCAAGTATCATTTGTTATCTATTTTCATTTTAATTTTGATATATGTGGAATTAGTCAAATAAAACATCTGACTCGTATCTGCTAGTTCCAATTTGAAAGCACTTTGAAATCTTCATTCTTGAGATTTTGACTGTCTGATCTATCTGAAATCTGATTGATTATTCATATGAAAAGTTAGTTAATTTGGTTTAAGTTGATAAATTTCTCCAATTGATTTGATAATTTTATATATTTGCCTATTGAATTTAAAATAATTGAATGTTTGAAAATTGCCTAAATAAATTTGATTCAAAAGTTAATTATTTTATCTTATTTATATATCCGCATGATATGATTTTATATAATCGTTTTAATTGTGGTTCGGTTCAAATTGACTGTCTTCTCCGATTGACTTGTATATGATAAATTTGATTTAATTATTATATGTTATTTGTGGTCCTGTTTGATTATCATTTGGTATATAGTCTATTTGACATGAATTTATATAAGTATAGAATTTTAATGTGTAGATAAATGTACAGAAATAAGTTCATTTACTTCAAGTTGAATATTTTCTCCGATTGATTAATTTGTACCTGATACATTCGAGTTAATTATCGTCTGTTTTGTCCCGATTGATTTGAGTATCATCCGTTTGAATTTTGGGGACAAAATTCTTTTTGAGGAGGAGAATTTGTAACACCCCGGTATACATTTTTAATTATTTTGGACTTATTTATAATATTAGAAAATATTGAAGGTTTTAATTGTAAAATAGACAAATTTAAATTAATGAAAACACGAGGTGGCTTTATTGTGCCACGCGGCTCCCATGCATAGATCCCCCAATATGACATATTCCTTTGATATCTGTTACCGATTCATATAACAAAACGAAAATACAAAAGATACCAAATATAGAAAAGAGAATAAGAGAAAGGAAAAAGTGAGAGATGAAGAGAAATATATTGATGAAAAATTTGAGATACTGATTAGTCAAATAAAACATCTGACTTGAAAATCGCGATGCGAGGATGTCGTTCTGTCGCGTCGCGTGCCCGGCCCGGCCGTCGGGGCGTCACAATTTTGAAAATCGCTGATTTTACATTTTCTGGACCATTAGATCAGCGATTTTCAAAGTGGCTTAATAAATAGTAAAAAAATTCTAAAAAATGTAAAATTTGGTCTCGAAGCACATCTTAATATGTAGATCGCATCTAACGGTTCAGATTGACTATTCGGATTTTGAAAATGGAGAAAAATGATAAGGTGCATTTAGGTGCACAAAAATTTGGGTGCATTTGAACCCTCCTCTACATATATATATATACATATATATATATATACACACATATATATATATATATATACATGGGTCTGTCTAAATTGCTGCTGGCAGCATTTCGGCAGAGGTGCTTCCGGGGCTATATTTAGCCGTGTGATGTCCAAACAACAAATCCAAACCGTTAGATGTTTAATCTATATTATAATCTACTTGGAGACCAAATTTTACATTTTTTGGAATTTTTTTACTATATATTAAGCTGGTTTGAAAACCGCTGATTTCAGTAAATTTCTGCAGCATTGAAATCAGCGGTTTTCAAACCAGCTTAATATATAGTAAAAAAATTCCAAAAAATGTAAAATTTGGTCTCCAAGTAGATTATAATATAGATTAAACATCTAACGGTTTAGATTTGTCGTTTGAACATAAAAAAATAGAAAAAACGGTGGCAGCACCGCCGGCAGAAATGCTGCCGGCAGCAAATTAGCCACAGCCTATATACATATATATATATATATATATATATATATATATATAGAGGTTGGCTAAGATCAAAGTGGTAGTTCCTAAGGTTTGGTGCTACCAATTCGTTTTTCAATTTTCAAAGTTCAAAACGTCGATCTGAACCGTTCAATGTGTTCTCCATATTAAATTGTGCTTGGAGACCAAATTTTACATTTTTCTGAATTTGTTTACTATTTATTAAGCCACTTTGAAAATCGTTGATCCAACGGTGGCTTAACAAAACAGTAAAATCAGAAGCCACCGTTGGATCAGCTGTTTTCAAAGTGGCTTAATAAATAGTAAAAAATTTTACAAAAATGTAAAATTTGGTCTCCAAGCACAATTTAATATGGAGAACAACTTGAACGGTTCGGATCGATGTTTTGAACTTTGAAAATTGAAAAACGAATTGGTAGCACCAAAGCTTAGGAACTACCACTTTGATCTTAGCCAACCTCTATATATATATATATATGAGATGTGCTACGGTGAGACGCAGAGTAAAATGCGTTTGTACTCCACGCTATTTTTTCATTTTGAAAGTCCAAATCGTCGATCCAAACCGTTAGATGTGATCTCCATAATAAAATATGCTTGGAAACTAATTTTTATATTTTTTGAAATTTTTTTACTATTTATTAAGCCACTTTGAAAAATCTGAAAATCCGGGTGAACAGTAAAAACAGTAAAATTTTCTGGACCACCGGATCGGCGATTTTCAAAGTGACTTAATAAATAGTAAAAAAATTCCAAAAAATGTAAAATTTGGTCTCCAAGCACATTTCTATATGGAGAACAAGATGAACAGTTCGGATCGGTTGTTTGAATTTTCAAAATGGAATTTTTTTGCCATGGAGTATAAACCCCTTTTACTCTATAGCTCACCATAGCTCATCTCATATATATATATATATATATATAGAAAATTCTTATTTGAATCATTTAATTATATCTTTTCTAATTTTGTTGATTTACATATTATTTCTCCTCTAAATCGTTTAATAACATGTCTTGCTTATGGAGAAAATTAAATATTAAATCACAATGATACTTCATATTATATTCGATCTATTTTTTTTCATTTGTCGTCATTTATTTTATTGTTATTTATTATTTGGATATCTATTTTTTTCTCATTTTTGTCTTTTATTTTCATTTAAGATGAGGGTTCAAATGCCTCCACCATGCCTTCATTTTTAAAATGTTAATAACTCAAAATTTAAATCATAAACTTTAAAATAAAATTGTTAGATGTGATCAATGCTATTTTATCTATGTGCTAAAAAAACATCACATTTCGGTTTTCTTTTTATGTAAATCAATTAGTTGAAAAATCAACGTCTAGAAATTATCCACATTAGTATATTTTATCCACATTACTACTCATTAACAGCGGGGCTCAGGTCCGCCCCTGAAGTGAATACATATAACGAATAAGTGCAAAAACAAAAAAAAAAATAATAAAAGTTACTAACTAATTGATCCTATTTGGCCATATAAACGGAAAACGGACCGCACTAAATAAAATAATTTAGGAAAAAAACTATACGTAATATTTGATTGTAGTCTTTATATTTGATTGTTATCACTTTATTGTTAATTTTTATAATATTTTTTCTTAATCTGAATGGATTTTTATTCAATATGATATTGAGAAACTTCCAAATTAAATATTTTATAATTTAAGTTGAGTGCAAATAATTTATTAAGTTCATGAATATTGATGTATATTTTATTATTTTTTATGATGAGGGTTCAAATGCCTTCATTATGCCTCTATTTTTAAAAACTTTAATAACTCAAAATTTAAATCTTAAAATTCAAAATAAAACCGTTGGATATGAACTACATCATTTTATCTATGCACATGTAAATAATTATGGCATTTCAATTTTGTTTTGATTGTCATCTTGAGCTTGTAAAAATGTCTACAAATGTGGATAATTTCTAGACGTTGATTTTTCAACTTATTGATTCATATAAAAGCAAAATCAAAATGTGATAATTTTTTATGGACACATAGAGAAAATAACATAGATTACATCTAACGGTTTTATTTTGACGTTTAAGTTTTAAACTTTGAGTTATTTAAGTTTTTAAAAATGGAGGCATGATGGAGGCACAAAAAATGGAGGCATTTGAACCCTCCTCATTTTTTATTGCAGTGTTAGGTGGTATTGTTAATTATTTTTAATTTATTAATGATAATTTGCATTTAGTATGTTTTATGATCAATTCACGATTAATTTATACAAGTAATCATGTCATTTTTTGTTGTGATTTTTGTGAAATTAAAGATAAAATACTAATTGTCAAAATAACATTTTTAAAGTAGGTTGTCAATAAAACTTACCGAACTGGATAAAATAAACCGACATACATAATTTTGATAGATATATGCACTACTAGAATCAGAGTTAAATCCGTGCTTCATTATATGTTATTTAACATTGTGTTGATCTAATCAATTTTTCATTTTTATTTTCCGTGGTGCTGCAGATGGTGCGAAGAGCCATCTTATTCTTGGTGTTGCGATAGGTAATACAATTTCTCTTAGCAATATATATACATTTTGTATTGCATAATCATATTATAACTGCAATATGAGTGCATAATTTCCTATTTAAGCTATGTACGTAGTATGTAATTAAGACGGTACAATTAATTATGGACAGGCAATTACCCAACATTATAATTCTTTTTTCCGTGGAAACTATATATTGAAAGGAAAATTAAGGCGCAGGCGCTACTATTAGTATTAATTAATTAATTAGATGGTCGGGCGAACTTGTGAAAAGCTTGGAGGGCAACAATAAATTAAATTTAATTGCTTATTTTTTAAAACCATAGATATAATTCAAATATTCATCTGATTGATATAGATTTTTGAAACTATATGGATCTCCATTTAGTCGGAGAAACTTTTAAGTGGTACACCGTTTTAAAAAAGTTTTAAATCGAGAATGAGTCTTCAAGTAGCAAAAATAATGCTCTCAGTGTGAAAAGTCGTAGATTTGAAATCCAAAATGAACAATCATTTGAGAATATTAAATATTTAGATGGCTTGATCTCCAACTTTTACTTATTTTTTTTTTCAAATTGTGTTCTTTAAAGTAATTTTGCTTTTCATTCTCCATTGTAGGCATCTCCTTATTCATTGGTTTGTTTGCAGTCTGCATCTGCTTGCTCTTTTATTCTGGAAAAAATAAAAAAAATTGGTTTAGCACAGAAGAAAGGAAGAGGGAAAAACTTGTAGAGGTTACTTTGTATAATTTTGGATCTCTGGCCCCCAAAAGGTACACTTTCTCTGAAATCGGAAAGATAACCAAATCTTTTAATCATAAAATAGGACAAGGGGGATATGCTAATGTGTTCAAGGGAAACCTCATTAATGGAAGTCCCGTTGCTGTCAAGGTATTTAAAGACCGTGAAAGTAACGGGGTTGAGTTTACCAGTGAGGTGGTGTCCATCGCAAGAACTTCACACGTTAACATAGTCAGGCTATTAGGGTTTTCCATGAAGGGATCTAAGAGAGCTCTTATTTATGAATTCATGTCAAATGGATCGCTAGACAAGTACCTTCGTGAAAGTCAAAACTCAGCATTGAGTAATGAAGAATGTACGAGGCGATTCGAAATAACGGTTGGGATAGCTCGGGGGTTGGAATACTTGCACCGAGGTTGCAACACTCGCATTGTTCATTTCGATATCAAGCCGCATAACATTCTACTTGATCAAGATTACTGCCCTAAAATATCAGATTTTGGTTTAGCCAAGTTTTGTCAGCCAAAAGAGAGCATAATATCAATGAGTGGAATGAGGGGAACAATAGGATACATAGCACCAGAAGTGTTTTCAAGGAACTTTGGTGTTGTATCGAGTAAATCTGATGTTTATAGTTATGGAATGATGGTGCTTGAAATGTTTGGAGCAAAGCAAGGCAAAACGGAATCATCAGACAGTACCAGTGAGATCTATTTTCCAGACTATATATACAAGTGTGTGGAGCAAAACAACATTTGTTCTGTGTATGGAGTATCAGATTTAAGTGAAGAAATTGTTCGAAAAGTTACTATTGTTGGCTTGTGGTGTATCCAGGTGATGCCACATTCACGACCTACGATGAGCGCCGTACTTGATATGTTGGATAGAAGCATTGATGATCTGACTTTGCCACCACCATTGAACGTTTCCCTGCCTCCAGTACTAGACCAGGGGCCTACTGATGTAACTGCGTCAATCTCATTTGAATAACAACGAATGGAAGGGATTTATTAAATTTTTGTAAGTTTTAATGCATTAAAAAAAGTTGAACCCGATACATTTTTTAATGGATTTCTCTGATTAAATGGAGGTATCCTTTCTAGCTCGAATTACACCTTAATAATGGTCTCTGAGTCCAGTAACATAAGACATGTTTGTGTTCATGTCTATATATTTATGTCAGCTATGTATAAAGAATTTTTTCTTTGAAGCAGATTCATCTTTTATAATGGGAGAAATCATGATAAAGCAGAGTACTAATTAATTGGCCTTCTGGCTTTTCAGACTCGGCTCTAATGATAATGTGGACACATTATTAATTTAGAGAAAAAGATATGAGAATAGTAAGTAAGAACTCGGCAACATTTTTGAATTCAATACAATAGTGCATAACGGAGATCTTGACTTGTCTTGTTATCTACCTGCTGCTAATTTGTTTGCGTTAAATGTTTCCGACCTTGTTACAACCCTCAAACAGCAAAAACATTTGGAACTATTGTAGAGAGTTTAGTAGCATAAGAATTATTGATGTATTAAGATGAAATTACTCTAATAATTACATATATAATTTAGTAATAAATAATATTTAAGGGGTAACTGTTAAATAACTTGAAATGACAAGGCTCAATTCTCTCAAGTTCCAGTCTGTTCATCCTGGGATCAATCGACGCCATTTAGATCATGAACATACAGAAAAATTTAAATGAATCTCCATGCCTAAGTATTTGTAAAACTTGCAGGATCAATTGATGCTATCGGTAAATTGCAAAGGTTTAAAAAGCGTTTATCACGTCATTGTAAAACAGCTAAAAAAACCGTGCTATGTTCATATAGCACCGATAATGTTATAATTTTTATGATCTGAAAACACTATAGTGCGCTATTTAGAATCTTACTAAATTGACACACTCAATTTCACGTGTCCTCGTAGCGGATACTATGAACGAATATTCAATCAAATCATTTTATAATTAATGCATATATAAACAACACGAGTAAAACAATATTATAATAATAATTTGTAAAAAAATTAGGTATAAATAGTATGTTGTTTATGTACCAAAAATGTAGGTACAAGCAGGGCCGAGCTTGGATGTAGGATATATAGTGAAAAGTAATTTTATAATTGTTTTGACACATAAGATTTTTTTTTTAAATTTTGTTTTACAAGTATAATTTAGAAGCAAGTTGTACAAAATTTTGGAGACAATGTCTCTCTCTGCAAATATGTGACTTTTTTCGTTGAGATCTAAATATGCTTCTATTTATTTATTTTTTCTCCTTTCTCTCTTTCTCTCTTCAAAATCAATAGAGAATGGAGTTCGCTATACTAAAAAAGTGAGGTTTATTGGAATCATTGATGAACAGCAGTCTAAGTCTTCTATATAAACACTTGGTTGATCTATATAAACACCTGGTTCATTTATATAAGCACCTAAAGATATTATCTCAAGAAAAGTAGCAAATTTTGATCCCTTGTTGGGTATAAGGAAGATGGGGCTTAGATTGTCATTGGCCCAAAATCAGTTTGATGTCCAGTCATAATCGTTCAATTTGTTTTAAGATTCGTATACACAGCTTTAAGATTTGTGCGGATAAAAATGTGCGTAAAACTTAACACTAGATGGTTATGATTAGATTTCGGACCAATTTTTTATCTGATGCTCATCAGTTCTTGAGTACAAATATTTGGACGATAATTTATTTAGCCGTCACGGGTGAATTTAGGGGTGCAAACGAATTGGATGTTATTCGACTGTATCTGAAAATTTGATACGGATATCCGATATCCCTGCGGATACGGATAAGGATATGGTTTTAAATTTTAATTATCTGTATCCGAATAATAGATATATACTATATAGTTTTGATACTAGTATCATATCCGTGCATTGCAACGGAAACATATTATAAGATTGAGGAAAATAAAAAGACCTTTTTGTTTGACATTCACACAAAATTAAGAAAAAAATATAATTAAATGAAGAGGAGGGTTCAAATGCCTCCATTTTTAAAAACTTTAATAACTCAAAATTGAAAACTTAAAAATCAAAATAAAATCTTTGGATATGATCTACATCATTTTATCTATGCACTTATAATTTTTTTTGACATTTTAACTTTGTTTTGGTTGTCATCAAGAGCTCAGAAAAACGTACTAATGTAGATAATTTCTAGACATTAATTTTTCAACTAATTGATTCACATAAAAAGAAAATCAAAATGTGATATTTTTTTTAGCACATAGATAAAATAGCATAGATCACATCTAACGGTTTTATTTTGAAGTTTATGATTTAAATTTGAGTTATTAACGTTTTAAAAATGAAGGCATGGTGGAGGCATTTGAATCCTCATCTTAAATGAAAATAAAAGGCAAAAATGAGAAAAAGTAGATATCCAAATAATAAATAACAATAAAAGAAACTACGACAAATGAAAAAAAATAGATCGAATATAATATGAAGTATCATTGCGATTTAATATCTAATTTTCTCCACAAGCAAGACAAGCAAGACATGTAATTAAACGATTTAGAGGAGAAATAATATGTAAATAAATAAAATTAGAAAAGATATAATTAAATGATTCAAATAAGGATTTTTTTTCTCTCTCTCTCTATATATATATATATAGAGTAAGGCTACGCTACTTCGCGAATTAAACGAGTTGTTTTAATTCGCACTCATATCTCTAGTTTCGAAGTCCAAATAGCCGATCCAAACAGTTAGATGTTTAATCTATATTAAAATGTGCTTGGAGACCAAATTTTATATTTTTTTAAATTTTTTTACTATTTATTAAGATGGTTTGAAAATTGTTGTTTTTTAATGGTGCAGAATTTTAATAAAAACAGCGATTTTCAAACCATCTGAATAAATAGTAAAAAAATTCAAAAAAATGTAAAATTTGGTCTCCAAGCACATTTTAATATAGATTAAATATCTAATGGTTTGAATCGGTTATTTGGACTTCGAAACTAGAGATATGAACGCGAATAAAAACAACCCGTTTAATTCTTGAAGTAGCGTATCCTTACTCTCTCTCTCTCTATATATATATATATATGAGGGTGGTTCAAATGCCTCCATTTTTAAAAACTTAAATAACTCAAAATTTACAACTTAAACATCAAAATAAAACCGTTAGATGTGATCTATGTTATTTTCTCTATGTGCCCATAAAAAATTATGACATTTTGATTTTATCTATGCACATGAATCAATAAGTTGAAAAATCAATGTCTAGAAATTATCCACATTTGTATACATTTTTACAAGCTCAAAATGACAATTAAAACAAAGTTGAAATGCCATAATTTTTTACATGTGCATAGATAAAATGATATAGTTCATATCCAACTTTTTTTAAAATTTTAAGATTTAAATTTTGAGTTATTAAAGTTTTAAAAAATGGAGGCATGATGGAGGCACAAAAAATAGAGGCATTTGAACCCTCCTCTCTCTCTCTCTCACTCTCTCTCTATATATATATATTAAGATAAAAAAGATATGATTGTTTCCATCAGCACAATATATGCTATTCATATATTCACAAAGATATATTAGCCCTAAATAAAATCCCAAAAAATATGATAATTTTCATTTTTATTGTTGAAACTATGGAGAGGAGAAATGAAATGGAGGAAACGAAAAAATAAGGAAATAATTTAATTGCAAGAATTGGAGATCGTTGTAAAGAGAAATAAGGAAACGAATCGCTAGGGATTCATTCAATTTTATTTTAATAGTGACAAATCATGTATCAGTTCTTGTAGCGAGTTTGTTTTTAACTAAATTTAGACTTTTACACATAATATAGATGTATTTAATCAAAACAAGATATATTATGTGATTGAAGGGCTGATATTCAATTTGAAAGTTCATTTTTCAATCTCAGTTGTTGGCGGATCAGGACAACTACGTGCAGAATATAAGAATGGAGATATATTATGAAAAAAATTATGTTATCTACTATTATAAAAAACAGATATCCGTATCCAGTTAATATCTGATCCGTATCTATCTAATATTTGATCTGAAAAATAAAAACAGATACATATCCGTTTGGATATGATTTTACCACTATCTGATCCGTTTGCACCCTAGGTGAATTTCTTTTTCTTTCTTAAGAAAGTGGACCCCGAGTTTTTGCACATTTTTGTTTCTATTTTTTAATCGTACGGAGCTACTATCTTATTATAAAATAGTAAAAATAGTTGGAAGGGACAAATATTAAAAAAAATGCGTTGTGTTTATTATCACGCGGATAATTTGATAATATATATCATCTGTGGCCTTTTCTTTTGATATCTCATATATTATTATATACTGCAGGTTATTGTTTATACAGCATGACAGAAAACAAATTAAATTTAGTGAAAAGTATTATAACATAACTCATGCAATCAGATGAGAAAAGAAAACTCATAACATGCTCTACCACCTATAATATTATAAATATCATCAGCTTTTGCAAAGGTATCAGTTTAATTTTAACTGCTGAACTTTATTGACTTAATCAATTGCTTCATCTAATGTAAATGATTCAAAGTTATTATAGCATCTTTGGTAATGTTTACTCTGACCGTAGATGGTCCACGTCAATCATTTGGTACGAGCAGAAAGGTCCAATTTAAAGAGCAAAAGTCGTAATGAATATGCACTCGGGGGGCGGGGCGAGAGTTGATGCAATACCGTGGTCTCAGACTTAACGAGTCTCCAGTTTTTGATTTAATTTCCAACTTTGATTAGTCAAGGAAGTAAACTACGTGTAGGTTTTTTTTTTTCCCCCCAACAATCGAGGACCGGCACTGGTACAGGAGACCGCGCTTGGCTTCAAGATCCAAGAGGTCAAAAAAAAAAAAAATTGTATTTAAAAAGAAAAAAAAAATAATCTGTATAATTGGTTCAAATTTTTCAAGAAATAGATATAATCTATTGATATCAATAAAAAAAAATGAGATCCGCTAATACACTTTTATAAGTACTTCAATAAGTACTATATGCTTATAAATCATTTTTATGTTTTAAAAGTTCATATAATCGATCCAAACAGTTCAACATAATATCTATATTAAAACATGCTGATGTGATTTTTACTACACAAGTAATAAATCCTAATTTACACTCAATTCGGTTGCAAGTGTACAACATTGTCAAGTAGTACTTAGGGATCGTCTCCACAGGGACAAGTCGGAATATCAAATCTAACCTAACAATTTAATTTAGTAAAAGAAAGTAAAAAAGGTTTTTGTTTGTTCAAAGGTTGGTTTGGTTTCGATTAAAATGAATTAAACTAAAGTCTTAAAGCAAAATCTGAGTTTTTAACAAGTATGAGAAATTAGGGTTTCTTAGGGTTCCTATCCACTAGTGTTATGACTAATTGGTTTATTAAATTTGTTCTTTTAGTTATGAAGGCACAGTTGGGTGTTGTAGGTACAAAGGGATATCTCTATATTAATATCATCTTTAAATTAGAATAAACGTCACCTCTCGGTACTTGGCTACCCTAATCTAAAGTCATTAAGTTCTTACTGTCCCAATAAATCTAGAAAACTATCTTTCACCTCTCGGTACTTGGCACAATTCTCTAAACTATTAGGTAAAGCCCGTATAAGACAAGCGTCACCTCTCGGTACCTAGCCTATCGAATACCCTATTCCTTATGGTCTGGACCTAATATTCAATTTCTCAATTGCAAATACCAAATCCTAGGGTTTTATGTGATTTCGATTAAGTCCTCACAATCAATTAAAATAAAGAATATATCATAACAAAGAACAAGAATATATAAAATAAAACCAACTAAATCATAACAAATGTTTCAAGTACAACCCTAATCAACCCTAGAAAAGCCCTTAGCCAGCCATGGCTAAGATACAAATCAAATCAAAAGAATAAAAGAGTTCCAAAGGAAAGAAAATAATAAAACCGATTGATCAATGATCTCTTCTTCCTTCTTCTCTCTTCTAGCTTTTCCTTGCTCTTCCTTGTTGAAACCCTAGAAATTCTGCCTAAAAAACGTACTCAATCTATTCTACAGGTCCCCCTTTTATAACCCCTCCAAAACCTAGAAATAACCAACCAAAAATAGCAAATTCGGGCCCTGAACCGACCTAGTTGCGGGCCGCAGTGCATGGAGGAAGTTAACAGACTGCGCAGAAAAATCTGAAGAGTCATTGCGGGCCGCAATGGATTTGGTTGCGGGCCGCAATGGGTGTGCTGGAATGAAGATGCTGTGCTGGAGAAGTCATTGCGGGCCGCAATGAGTTTGGTTGCGGGCCGCAATGGATGTGCAGAAATGCTCTGGCTTGCTTGGTTCTGGCTTGCTTGGTTGCGGACCGCAATGGATCCATTCCGGGCCGCAATGAATGTTGGCAGAAGCTCCAATCTTCGTGCTAACTCACCCGTTTTGCTTCGTTAAGCTCCAAACACTTGATTACCTGTAGAACAAACATAACTAGAGCAATAACTTGAACTTTTGGACATTTCTAACCTAATTAAACCTAATTTAATCAAAACTTGGCTTAATTTACATAACAAACCCTAGGTTTCAATAGATATAATTTCAGCTTATCACATGCTTGGAGACTAAATTTTACATTTTTTTTAAGATTGGTAGAAAATCATTATTCACAAAATTCTAGACTATTAAAAATAATGATTTTCTACCAATCTTAAAAAATAGTAAAAATAATCCAAAATATGTAACATTTGATTTCTAAGCATGTTTTAATATGGATATCATGTTGAACAGCTCGGGTCGACTGTTTGGACTTTGAAAATGTAAAAATAACTTATAAACATATGGTGGTGAAATACTTATAGAAGCGTATTACCTGGTCTTATAAACAAATTGTATATGCAAATGGCCCAAACTTTTCTTCCGCTTCGGATTCCAAAATCTTTAGAACTGGCTCTACGATTTAGTATCTTCCAAAATTTAAAAATTAAAATTAATTTTTTTTAATTTTATAACAGTAAGATTACATTACAACCACCTCAACGTTTATTTTTCCATTATTTTTTACTGCTTGATTTTAATTTTTATACTAAATTAATTCAAAATTTTATAAATTTGATATGTAAACAAATCACTCGTGAAATAGATATGTATTAACGGTTGTATTCATCATTAGAGTTTTCATTAACGAATTTGGTAAGTTTAAGAACATCCTAATTCTACTTATGATGTTTTAATAACTTTAAAACATGAGGTTGATTTTGTACACTCATATCTATTTTATAAATGAGAAAAGATTTCCATCCACCATCTACTGTTCACATTTTGTCCACAGATCTTATCCACTCTCATTTAACTAATTTTAACGGCTTGGTCCCACCTTCCAACGGGTATTCAAATCTTTTTCCATATTTCGCCTATTTAAATATTCATTATTCTTCCAATCTGATCGTCTCTTTCTTTTTGTAATCTCATTTTCAAAACAAAACCTCTCATCTCTCCTCTCTCTCTCTCACCTCTCGCCTCTGTTGATTTTGCTTTCTGTTTGCCATGGATGAAAGAGGGATGATCTCGCCTTCAATTCAGCCAAAAGACCCAAAAAGATCACCAGGAAGCAAGCAATTAGTTATCGCTTCTCTCTCTATCTATTTTCAAAGACTACGATCTTTTCTTTTCATTAATTTTTGTCCAACTTTTCAAGTACCAGATCGATTTGTGCAAGAAGGTCATGGAGGAAAATGTAATTGTCTACCTAGGCATTGGATGTGGTAAAACCCATATAGCCGTGCTCTTGATGTACGAACTAGGTGACCTCATAAGAAAACCTAGTAAAGAGGCGTGTATATTTCCGACGCCAACAGTGCCTCTTGTCAGACATGTAAAAGCATTTACGGCTCATTTAGTGTGTACGGAGACTTTCTCTTTAACAGCTATCGTTTTGTCGGATGCGACAGCCGTGACAGCAACGAGATAATGTCTTATCCCCGCTTTGTGGATCTAGTTGAAGAGACATTGACAATTAGTGCATTTCTGTTATTTTTAGTACCTAATCTTTTTCTTTCTTTGTGGCATTTTACGGATATTAAGATAATTGCATAATCTCTCCATTATCTAGTTTAGTTTTACGGAGATTCTGGTTGATCTTGATTCGATCTGGTAATAATTTGAGTTTGATTTAATTTGATCTAATATGTCAGCTGTCGATCTGGTCTGGTTTTCTAATTTTTGATGGATCGACTGTTCATCTTGTTGTTTTACAATATTGACATTGTTGTTTTACGGTATTCATCTTGTGGCTTTACAGTATTTATCTTATGGCTATACAGTATTTTACAAAATATGTCAAACAGGGAGGCTGAATTCGTAATGTCGTTGATTTGAATTTTCTGATTTAAGAATTTACAAGATTCGATATTTTGTTTTATAATATTCGATTTCACTTTTGAAAGAAGAACACGACGAATCATCTATCATCTTCATCATTTGCGATTTGGATTGAAGAGCAGTAGCGAACATCATTTGCGATTCGACAGATATATTTTTGTGCTGAATATTATGGTTGTGTTAAATATATGCTTTTGAACTGTTATTTTTTGTTGAACAATGATGTATTATAGTAATTAATTAGATGGTCGCGCAAACTTGAGAAAAGCTTGGAGGGCAACAATAAATAAAATTTAATTGCTTATTTTTTAAAACCATAGATATAATTAAAATATTCATTTGATTGATATAGATTTTTGAAACCATGGATCTCCATTAGTCGGAGAAACCTTTTAAGTTGGTACACTGTTTTAAAAAAGTTTTTTCTTTGATCTAGTAGCAAATATAATGCTCTTAGTGTGGAAAGTCTCAGAGCAATCATTTGTGAATATTAAATACTTGGGTGACTTAATCTCCAACTTTTACCAAAAACAAAAGTTTCAAATTGTGTTTTTTGAAGTAATTGTGCTTTTCTTTCTCCATTGCAGGCATCTCTTTATTCATCGGTTTTTTGGCAGTCTGTATCTGCTTGCTCTTTTATCCTAGGAAAGATAAAAAGATATGGTTACGCACCGAAGAAAGGAAGAGAGAAAAACTTTATAGAGGTCACTCTGCATAATTTTAAATCTCTGGCTCCCAACAGGTACACTTTTTCTCTGAAATCGGAAAGATAACCAAATTTGAGTGAGTCTATGGTACTATGCATATTACGATTTGTTACCGTGCTACGGCTTTATATTTGAGTTTTCAAATCCTAACGGTCGATCCGAACCGTTCATCTTGTTCTCCATATTAATATGTGTTTGGAAACCAAATTTTACATTTTTTGAAATTTTTTTACTATTTTTTTAGATTTATTGAAAATCACTGTTTTTGGATGGTCCAGAATTTTCAGATCAAGTGATTTTTTAATCATAAAATAGGACAAGGGGGATATGCTAATGTGTTCAAGGGAAACCTCATGAACGGAAGTCCCGTTGCTGTCAAGGTATTTAAAGACCGTGAAAGTAATGGGGTCGAGTTTACCAGTGAGGTGGTGTCCATCACAAGAACTTCACACGTTAACATAGTCATTAGTCAGGCTATTAGGGTTTTCCATGAAGGGATCTAAGAGAGCTCTTATTTACGAATTCATGCCAAATGGATCACTAAAAAAGTACCTTCGTGAAAGTCAAAATTCAGCGTTGAGTAATGAAGAATGTACGAGGTGGTTCGAAATAACGGTTGGGATAGCTCGTGGGTTGGAATACTTGCACCGAGGTTGCAACACTCGCATTGTTCATTTCGATATCAAACCGCATAACATTCTACTTGATCAAGATTACTGCCCTAAAATATCAGATTTTGGTTTAGCCAAGTTTTGTCAGCCAAACGAGAGCATAATATCAGTGAGTGGAATGAGGGGAACAATAAGATACATAGCACCAGAAGTGTTTTCGAGGAACTTTGGTGTTGTATCGAGTAAATCTGATGTTTATAGGTATGGAATGATGGTGCTTGAAATGCTTGGAGGAAAGCAAGGCGAAACGGAATCATTAGACAGTACCAGTGAGACCTATTTTCCAGACTATATATACAAGTGTGTGGAGCAAAACAACATTTGCTCTGTGTGTGGTGTATCAGATTTAAGTGAAGAAATTGTTCGAAAAGTTACTATTGTTGGCTTGTGGTGTATCCAGGTGATGCCGCATTCACGACCTACAATGAGCGCCATACTTGATATGTTGGATAGAAGCATTGATGATCTGACTTTGCCACCGCCATTGAACGTTTCCCTGCCTCCAGTACTGGACCAGGGGGCTACTGATTTAACTGTGTCAATCCCCTACGGTCAACAATGAATGGAAGTAATTTATTATATTTTTGTACTATTTAATGCTTTCACAACAAAAGTTGAACCTGAGACATAAATTTTAGTGGAAATTTTTGAATAAATAGTGATATATATCCTTTCTAGCTTCAATTATGACTTAATAATGGTCTCCGTGTCTAGTAACAGACAACATGCATGTTTTTGTTCGTGTCTATGTATTTATGTTAGCTATATATGAATTAAGAACTTTTTCTTTGAAATAGCTTTCTCTTCTTTAAAGAGATAGAATCATGATGGAGCTTAGCACTAAATTGGGTTTTGGCCAATGCTTTTCAGCACAGCAAAGTGCTGGACTTAGGCCGAGCAAAAGATATGAAAACACAATAGAACTGCTAAATTAACAGTTTTTTGTTTTGTTTTGGAGTGGTGGGCGGTGGGGGGTCGGTCTTGGGATGTCAACGGGTATGATACGGGTCGGGTGGAGATATTTTCATATCTGTACCCGTTATGATAACGAAAAAAAATCTGTACCCTTACCTGTATTTTTGAATACGGTACGGGTCGGGTAAACGGATAAAAAAGTGTCATTAACATTTCGATTTGTGTTTTCGATAAAATATTTTTCAAAATAAAAAAAATAATAATGAATACAACTAATTTGTATTATAAAAATTTAATAAAATACAAAAACTTTATTGTATCATGTATCATCTTCATACAAATATATATCTATATATAATTTTATTTGTTAAAAATTATCTTATACGAAAACAGGTAAGATAATGAAAAAAAATATTATTACCCTTACCCGTACCCGATTAGCTAACGAAAAAAAAATCTTACCATTACCCGTGTTTTTAGATACGATATGGATCGGGTAAATGAGTAAAAGGATGCCATTGACACCGTGATTTTTATATATAAGAAAATTGAAAAACAAAATATTAAAAACGAGAATGGGTATGTGAAAATTTTAAAAACAGGAAGGGTACACGACTCATGGTGTCCCTGAGGGATGCCATACCAAATTCAAGTTCGACGAAAAAAAAAAAATTGAAAAACCAGGGACGCCATGGCATACCCCAGCCCAAGAATTTCAGCAAAAAAAAAAAAATTAAAATCCAGGGACGCCATGGCATATCTAGTACCATATACAAATCTCACGAAAGCTCTTTTTTCAGCTGAAAAACGCTAAGTAAAGTTTCATTTTCAGCTTTTGTATATGGGACTGGATATGCCATGGCGTCCCTGGAATTTAATTTTTTTTTTTTGTTTAAATTCTTGGGCTGGGGTATACCATGGCGTCCCTGGTTTTTCAAAAAAAAAAAAATTTCATCAAACTTGAATTTGGCATGGCGTCCCTGAGGGACGCCATGGGTCGTGTACCCCTTCCTGTTTTTAAAATTTTCACATACCCATTCTCGTTTTTAATATTTTGTTTTTCAATTTTCTTATATATAAAAATTGCGGCCATTGACACCCCTAGGTCGGTCCGTACACCACGCAGTACTGCTATTGTAAAAAAAAAATGCAATAACAATTTAAATGGATATCCATGTCTAGCAAATAGGACTCAGCCCATTTAAATGAAAAATATAACAGAAGAGTTAGCAGACAATCCGATTGAACCAAGTTGAATATTAAGGGAGCTGATTGGTAAAAGGGAAAAAAAAAAAATTAAGAACTCAATTGAGTCAATGAATATTAAGGTAGCTAATTGGAAACAAGATAAGTATTTTCGGCTGCTATTAATCAGACTTAAAAGCTGCAACTCTTGTTTAGTTTGTCATGTTAATTCTTGTTTTTGCATACTCTCTCTTATAGCAATGATTAAGTGCATGTCAATCTGGAAATTTCGTAACATTTGTTTGATTTAGGTGATGTTGAGCGAGAATTGAACTCTAAGGTCATGTTTGATTGTGGAGTAAAGTTAATGAGATCTAACTTGATTATTTCAACTTAAGTCGATCTAAATTATTCATGTCTTAAATTATTCCTTATTTGGTAAGAATTTGATGGATTAAGGCATGATTTGATATTACAAATTATTTTGTCCTATAGAATTTGTAATAACATTAATAAAACTATTTTTTTTTTTTTTTCTTTTCATTTTGATTGAAAAAAATTGTACAAGAAAATGAGTTATGTATAAATTAATTCTATATCTTAGAGAATTACATTGCATTTAATGAATCTTATTTAATTAAAGTTATATGTGTACTAATTTATTTGTCAAAAATATGTTAGGTTGATGAACAAATTTTTTATTATTTTGTAGTACAATTTAAAAAATATTTTATTTAATTATTTTCTAGATTGCATATTTTGTTGATTTAAAAAGTTATGGCATTTAAAAAAATATATTGATTCTATAATTGATAAAGTTATAAGTTTCATTATATGTAAATGAAAAAAAATTAATTGCTTATTTTATATTTCTTAAAAAATAATTAAAAATAATAAAAAGTTAAGTCTCATACTCAATTAAAATTAAACCCTAGAGAGATGGTTTAGTTTAAACCAATTTAATTCGGCCTAAAAATCGGCTTATTCCGTCTTAGTCCGGCTTAATTAAACAACGTTTGATGGAATAAGTGAGGTTTAAAGTCTGTATTCCACTGTTAGTTCACAACCAAACATAACCTAAAGATCTGACAAACAAGGTATCACCCCATATCCACAAACCACAATATCATTAATAAATAAGAAAATTTCTCAACTTTTGGATTCATCAGACTTAAACAGCTCTTCTTGTGTGTTTGTTGTGTTTATGCACTAGTGCCTTTTGATCCACCAATCAATTTGTCAAATTTGTTCACTGGGGTGAGTTTAGCATATTACCAAGATAGACAAGTTAATTTATATCCACTTTGAAAAGAACCGCTACTGCAAATCTACGCACCTAGCTATCTAATGATTATATACGTACCCGAGTTTGGTACTACACTGGTCATGTTATGTTCACTACTGGCATAGATTTGGACCAAGTTGAATATTTCAGGGATCTGATTGGAAAAAAAAAAAAAGGGTCAGGAACTCAATTGAATCAATAAATAGTTCAGAGGCCAATTACTTTCCGAGATAAAACACAGAGGAAATAGTGAGGACCATTTAAGGGGAAAAAACATTGTTGAGATGTCCAAATTAAAAATGGCGGTGGCTTAATTACAGTCCACAAGGATGTAGCTTTCAGAGGCCTTAAAATTAATATCGCAAACATACAACTTGCAATTGCTGATGCAATCATGCAACTATGAAATAATACACCTGAAACTTGCAGGTTTATGTAGGTCTATTACCGACATGGTTGTAACAATTACAAGGAAACAAAAGGTCTCACGCGAAACAGTTCAACATGCAACAGCAGATCCAGAGAGAGTTTTTGTTGACTTGTTAACTCTTAATTGTTTTTCCACGGGAAGTCAAGCAGTCTACCTTGCTGCATTGCTGTAGTGGTGTCCACTCTCTGATCCCCTCCCTCCTCGTCAAACTGCAAAATCAGAAACTACTGACCCAATCCTCCTTCTCTCCGCTTCCATGTCTCTCACTCCCCTTCTCTTCTTCTCTCTTCTTGTTCTTCTCTCTCTTCACACCTTCAGCTCCCGCACTTGTAAATCTTTCAAGTGTGGAAAATCTCTCCATAGAAGAATCCCAAATCCCACAACTCATTGACCAAATCCTCCTCTCCTCTCCTCCTCCATGTCTCTTCTTCCCCTTCTCTCCCTCTCCCTTCTTCTCCTCTGTATTCAAACCTACAGCTCCTCCACATGTAAATCTTTCAAGTGTGGGGATCTCATCATACAGTATCCCTTCTCTCTTTATGATAACACCACCCAGAACTGTGGCTTGCCGGGCTTCCTCATCTCTTGTGAAAACGAGACAGCGATCCTCCATCTCCAATCTGACAATTACACTGTGCTGTCGATTGACTATAATAATAACATGATAACTCTGGTCGACACTGATGTCCTTGAACAAGGTGACACTTGCCCGAAAGTCCAACACAACGTCTCTTTCTTCGCCAACTCTGGGGTAAACTACACAAGCTCTGATGTGAACCTCATGTTCTTCTTTGGTTGCAACCTCTCTGCTGCGGAGAATTATAGCCCTATAACATGTTTCACCGGTGCCGGAGATTCCTACGTGTTAGTTGCCGACCCCTTACAAACCTCTCAGTATGCCGACTTCATGACTGGGTGCCGGTTGACCGTGGTGGTGCCAGTGCTGAAATACTCCGTGGAAGAGTATCACAACAATCTCAGCACTGCGTTCGGCCAGGTGCTGAAGAATGGATTTCAATTGGGATGGAAACAGACCGATAATTGTACCGAATGCCAGAAAAGGGGTGGACAATGCGCGTATACTCTGTTGGCCGACAATTATACCTATAATTTCACCTGTTTTTGCGGCAACGGTTCCTGCGGTATGTTTTACCTTTAGTTTAATTTTTTTTACTCGCATTTATTTCTTGAGGATGATTCAAATGTCTTGCCTCTATTTTTTAAAATTTTAATATCTCAAAATTTAAAACTTAAAGGTCAAAACAAAACTATTAAATGTGATCTATGTTATTTTTTCTATGTACTCATAAAAAATCATCACATTTTAATTTTATTTTGGTTATCATCAAGAGCTTATAAAAAACGTACTAATGTAAATAATTTCTAGACATTGAATTTTCAACTTATTGATTCACATAAAAATAAAATTAAAATGCGATAATTTTTTATTAGCACATAGAGAAAATAACATATATCACATCTAATGGTTTATTTTGACTTTTAAGTTTTAAATTTTGAGTTATTATAGTTTTAAAAAATAAAGACATGATGGAGACACAAAAAATAAAAACATTTGAACCTCCTCTTTTTTCTTTACTCATATTTTTTTCGCGAAAGTTGATTTTCATTAGTGTTCTCCACTTTTTCTAAAAAAATAAAATAAAATAGTGTTTCCACTTCATGAGCTCATTTGCCAACATTTTTATTAATATCGAACTCTAAATATAAATATCCAATTATATTCATAATCCAAAGTTTTTGTAAAATTTACACAAATTTCAATATAATTTTGCGGTTTGGAATAAAAATTTCAAACCGTAAAATTATGTTGCGGTTTGAATTTTATTTATTTATTTTGTGAACCAATTCGATATCTACACGCTAATAGGCTGCACATGACCTTACTGTCACATTTGGAAGCCCTTCTTTCTTCTTATTTATTAGATTTCAAAGTTTATATTATTTTATTTTATAGTTATTTTTCACTGAAGATCCTGAAAGTTTAATCGCCGATAGCTTTAAATTATTTTTTATGACAAAGAAATCTAATTAAGTTGAACTAGTGTTCTTAAGTTCACTAGTTTCTTTGTGAACTAAACTCTAATGCTTATCAAATTAGTTTCAAAGGACAAATTCAAACTATAAAAACCGATCTAGCTTATGAGTGATACACCTATATGAAAAAAAAAATTATAATTAGTTTAGTATAAAGTCAAGAGGTGAAAATTAGAATGCTTATAAATTAATTTTAATGCATTCATTTTTTGAACATTTTTTTACCACTTGACTCTAGGCAAAATTAATTCAAATATTTAAATATTTTGTATGTATAAAGGTATATCGGTTTTAACGTTTTGAATTTGTTGTAATCAATTTGATAGATTTTAGAGTTAAGTTTACAAAGGAGTTCGATGAACTTATCAACACCCCAGTTTTACTCTTTAATATTTATTTATTTTGTTTAAATGAAGAAGCAGCTTCACAACTTGCACATCATAGTATTCTTATATGTATATGTTTCAACTTTCAACCAACGATCCAGAAAGTATCATTTTCTTTATATGACGTCAAATATTCACGCTGAGTTGGTAAAATCAGTAAAACATCCCTGTATTTCTCCATTAATCTTTTTGTTAGCACTTAAATGGTCGTACACACAGCCCCGAAAGATTGCAATGTAGACAAAACAAATTGAGGTCATGAGAAAAGGAAATGGAAGTAAATGATTCCACCACTTGCTGCTCTTTCAAACATAGACCCATTGTGTCGTCATTTGATATATAGGGTCTCTTTCTCCGATTAAAGGGAGAATAAAAACAGCTGTCCTTCAACAAAAACGGAGCTACTTCCAAAAAAAAAAAAGGAAAAATAATAAAAGAAAAGTGTTTTCTTCTGCTCTGCAATAAGAGCGTTCAAGTCCAATTGAATGAAACATTCGTCAAAAAAATGTAATGAAGCATTTCAAAGGGAAAACAAGAATTGCAGTGAGTAATTAAAAATTTGAGAACTTCTGTGGTCCATCTAATTTTTCTTTTCCATTCTGTTTGTGCTGCAGTTAAGAAGAGTCACAGCGGAGTTATTATAGGTAATGCAATTAATTAAGTGGTACACAGTTAAAAAAAATGTGTTCTTTTAAGTAATTTGTTTACTAATTGAGTTGTTTTGTTCTCCATTGTAGGCATCTTATTCAGTGGTTTGTTTGTAGCCTGCATCTGCTTTCTCTGTATCTGCTTGCTCTTTTATTCTAGGAGAGATAAAAAGATCGAAGAAAGGAAGAGAGAAAAACTTATAGAGGTTACTCTGCATAATTTTGGATTTCTGGCCCCCAAAAGGTACACTTTCTCTGAAATCGGAAAGATAACCAAATCTTTTAATCACAAAATAGGACAAGGGGGATATGCTAATGTGTTCAAGGGAAACCTCATGAACGGAAGTCCCATTGCTGTCAAGGTATTTAAAGACCGTGAAAGTAATGGGGTCGAGTTTACCAGTGAGGTGGTGTCCATCGCAAGAACTTCACACGTTAACATAGTCAGGCTATTAGGGTTTTCCATGAAGGGATCTAAGAGAGCTCTTATTTACGAATTCATGCCAAATGGATCCCTAGACAAGTACCTTCGTGAAAGTCAAAATTCAGCATTGAGTAATGAAGAATGTACGAGGCGATTCGAAATAACGGTTGGGATAGCTCGGGGATTGGAATACTTGCACCGAGGTTGCAACACTCGCATTGTTCATTTCGATATCAAACCGCATAACATTCTACTTGATCAAGATTACTGCCCTAAAATATCAGATTTTGGTTTAGCCAAGTTTTGTCAGCCAAAAGAGAGCATAATATCAATGAGTGGAATGAGGGGAACAATAGGATACATAGCACCAGAAGTGTTTTCAAGGAACTTTGGTGTTGTATCGAGTAAATCTGATGTTTATAGTTATGGAATGATGGTGCTTGAAATGTTTGGAGCAAAGCAAGGCAAAACGGAATCATCAGACAGTATCAGTGAGACCTATTTTCCAGACTATATATACAAGTGTGTGGAGCAAAACAACATATGCTCTGTGTATGGTGTATCAGATTTAAGTGAAGAACTTGTTCGAAAAGTTACTATTGTTGGCTTGTGGTGTATTCAGGTGATGCCACATGCACGACCTACAATGAGTGCAGTACTCGATATGTTGGGTAGAAGCATTGATGGTCTGACTTTGCCACCGCCATTGAACGTTTCCCTGCCTCCAGTACTGGACCAGGGGCCTACTGATGTAACTGAGTCAATCTCATTTGAATAACAACGAATGGAAGTGATTTATTAAATTTTTGTAAGTTTTAATGCATTCAAAAAAGTTGAACCCGAGACATATTTTTTAATGGATTTCTCTGATTAAATGGAGGTATCCTTTCTAGCTCGAATTACGCCTTAATAATGGTTACACTATGTAATACTTTTAGTCTTGTATGTATAAAAATGAAATTCTAATTCCAATCAAAATATTAAATATACCGGAGAAATCTTCTCCAAGCTTATTTAATTTAACCATACTAAACACAAAATGTCACACCCCAAACCATGAATTCTAGATTAAGGTGTGATGAACCTCGCCTCGTGCTTAATTAATCATTAAGCACGCAAGGCTAATCATAAATAATAAATCAAATAGCAGCGGAAGCAAAATAATATAAATATCAAGCATCAGTCACATAGCAAATAAATAAACATACACATACATAACATATAATTCAATCCATCTCGGATCCAAATAACACCATCTATAGAAGGAGATACATGATCTATCGAGCCCGTATATATAACACAGGAAATACGGGACTCGTAAACCTAATCAAAAACCTAACCCTAACTAGGTCAAGGGGTGTGGCCCTCGGGGACAGCTCCTGACATCTCCTGTTGCGGACCGCCAGAACCTGTACCTAAAACCCACGAAACAACTTGTGGGTGAGCGACGAATCACTCAGTATGTGACCCAGAATTATCCCCTCAGGGATCCTCTACGATCAAAGCACTTTTATATATAAAATGAATACAATTAAAAATGTGCACATGTGTGAACCTATATTAATAGCTAATAGAATTTACAATACTTTTGAATGATGCCATGATGCTATTATTCTATTATGCCAACATGCAAAATAAACCCAAAATAAAATCAAGGTGTAATATCAGATATAAATCAAGTCGGAATCCAGTACTCCTTGTACTGTGTGCCCAAATACAATAACAATAATAATAATATGGATAAGTAATCACCCCGTGCCGTGCCAATAGGATCAAAAAGATCCAAACAATATAATCCAAGGACTGTGATCAGAGTGCAATGATACACGTTGCCTAGTGACATCGAGCATTGCTCCACAAGATAATAGCACACTAGCCGATGGTTATATCAAATCCAATGTGTCATCTCGCCTAACGATTCATCACCCAAACATATCCAATAGGAGAAATCATACAATGCAGGTCGTAAAAAGTTAATCTCTTCCCTCATGAGCAGGAGAGAACTCTACCGTCCGGCCAGACCAATAGGACACCACACATGGATTCTACCCAAACCGGTGCTGGAACCCCGTACGAGATTCTACCCAACACTACCCGGCTTGGAATCCCGTTCTAACACATGGATTCTACCCAAACCGGTGCTGGAACCCCGCACAAGATTCTACCCAACACTACCCGGCTTGGAATCCCGTTCTAGGCAAAGTAGCTCCTAATGTAGGGAAGGAATAAATCCCGAATGGTATCGTGCCACAGAACTTGAGTCCGGAACTGCTCATGTCAAATAGTAAAATGATCGAAAATGATACATAATCAAAGTTTATACATATAATATAAATCCTAAAGCCATCCAAGGATCAAGTGACCCTCAGCTCAGTGGCTGTCGGGCCGTCCCATGCCAAGTGACACCAAGACGGAACGAAGTCACTCGACTCTGCTCAGCTCTCACCAATGCATGCGTATGCACGTAATATAATAATAATATATTGTCTCCACGAGAAGAAGGCAAACTAGTATCCTAATAGTCTAATAATATAAATATAGTATTATTTAATTACTCTACTCCTACAATACAGTAAATTCAGGTTTTTTGGGGCTTATGCAATTCTACCTATAGTGCAGAAAAGGATAAACATGCTCTAAAGTTTTAATGCAACTACTTAAAAATAAAGTGCGGATGTCAGGTCAGATGGAACGACTGGTAAGAGTACGCCCACGAAAAGAATAATTAAGATATCCCTCACCTGTAGGGCTGGAGTCTCTGTCGCTAATAATCAGCGTGCTCCGCGTATGCTCCGAACTGCGGGTCAGTCGGATCGGTCCACGGGTCGGACTCGTACGGAGTCGACTGATCTGTGATCACGAAATTTAAACTAATTAAAATCTACGCTAATTTTATTCTAACCTTCGTCCCAATTAATGTACAAGTCGATTTCTCGATTACTTCGATTTTATAAAATTATCGGTTCAGTCAGTCGGACTGATCCGATTAGGCATATGTTAATTAATTAATTTCATGTCATCGAGCTTAGCATTAATCTTAATTTATAAGTTCGTCAACTATTGATCATTCACTTTGGTCTAATTTAATCTAATTTAATCCTAATTAAATTTATATTCTAATGATTTAATTTGAAGATATATTGCTTGTATAAATTCAAATGTCGAATTATTCGTAATAAAAATAATTTTTCGAGAGTTATGGTAAATTATACGTGTTTTCACTTAACTAATATATTTTAATTTCCTATCTACTTGATTTATTTGAATCAGACTATAATAAATTTTAAAAAAGGTTCGAAATTCGGTTTCGAACGTTAATTTACAATTAAAATCCCTAAGGCAATTATTTAGATATAACCTATTAATTATATGATTATTGCGAATTTTATAATCCGTTTTAATATAGTTAAGTTATTTTATATTCTAGAAGTGTTATTCGTTTATAAAATTTTAAAAATAGGACCTTTAATTATTTTACGTGTTTTCTAACTAATTTTATTTCTAAGTCGCGCAATTCGTTATTTTTATCACTAATCAAATTTTTACGTTGTTTAGTTAGTCGTTTCGAATCTAATTGTCCTTTATTAATTAGCAACAAATTTTTGTACAAGTTCGAAAAATATTTAAAAGAATTATTTTAACTTTAAAACTTTTTTATCAAACTTTTATTTTTGTTTAATGTGTTGGGTGTTTTAATTTGGTTTGTTTCGGGATCATACAGGTGTCCAATCGGGTTATTTTGGTATCTGCTCAAATTATGTTGTGAGCTATCATCGAGGCATCAAGACCCTGGACGGTATAATCATTTCCCGAATTTAAATTTAAGTTTACATAAGCATCCGGTTTTATTCGGTTACATTATTAAAACCTAAATTTTTAAAAGCCGTCATTTAATCCGTCAATTCCTTTATACCTTCCGGCCCATTTGACTTATCAATTATTTTTAATCCAACTCCATTTGATTTAAAGACCTATAATTCACATAAATACATACATATGGCCGGCCTTATACATAAATTTCACCACATTTACAATTTGGCCCCTTCACTTACATTATTTACACTATTTAGGGGTAATTAGCATAACAACCCCTAATTCTGACAAATTAACAACAAGGCCCCTTGTAAACCATATACTGGTAAACCAGTATCCAAGCACACACACGCATATACCAGACAGAGATAAAAGAAACAGAGACAAAAGGAACAGGGGACAATACAAAGAATGCTACGGGTACGCAGGTCAGCAAAACACACAAGCACACAAACACACATGTACATATACCAGACAGAGGCAACACACCAGGAAAGGCAGCACAAGGCGAAAATTCACCGCATAACGGCACGATTCAAGCAAACCTCAATTTCTCTAAAAAGGCCGGTACCAATTCGATATAGAAGCACAAACGTCACAACAACAATTCAAGGGTGTACCGGCCTCAATCATTCTACTGGTCGGCCGGGAAAATCAACAACCCGAGCCGACTAGCAATTCAATCACACAACCAAGAGAGGGAATTAAGACGTGCTAGACTAACCGGAAAGAGCAATCAGCAAAGAGGTAGTTACGAGAAAGCCGGTTCCAAGAGTTGGTCTCACGTCACGGCTTTGCAAGTCCGATGAATTAGCGAGAATCCAGCACCTCTAGAGACCAGCAAAACAGCACCACGAGTAACAAGAACCACTCAAATCAATCAATGGAAAACCCCCAAATTTTTAAGGTTTTCAGATTCTCAAGAAAATTAGAGGGAAAGGCGAAATAGGGGGAGCAAGGCAGAAATCTCAACACATGAGGGAAAGAGAAAAGGCAAACCACACGAGAGAGAGACAGAGGGACTTATACCCAAGCAAGGCAGCAATAGAGGGGTACGGCCAAGCCCTCTGACAGGGTAGGCACGCCAAGGCACGAAAGTCACCAAGAGCAGGTGAACGGAGTGTCGCCCGTACAGGGCCTCTGACAAGCGAAACGACACAGCAACCAACTCAAAATAGGCGGGATTTCTCGCCGCTGCCTTCTCCATGAAGGAGAATCAAAGTCATAGGTGGGGTCGGGCTGTCAGCGGAAGGAGAGGGAGAGTGGGCTAGGGCTGCAGTGAGAGAAGAGAGACAGGGAGGGTTTCTCCCTTCTTGCGCGAAACAGAGAAGAAGGAGACGGGGAGAAAATCTCCTAGGCGGACCCGACAGTTTTATCAAATGGGTTTAAATCCCATTTTCAAATGATTCCAAAGATCAAGGCATGAGGTTGCTTCAAGATTCGTGTAAGATGAACAATGAATGGTCAAGATTTTTCAAAAGAAACAAATATTCATATATGGTTGCATATGGTGTGAATTCATTTCGACGGGAAGTAAAGGATGAAAATGTACCGACATATAGTCTCAAAACAGAATGGGAGATATAAGTTCGCAAAAATAGCCCCAACCGATGAATGTTTTATCCGGGGTCCAACTTTGCACCTCTGGTTTCCTTAGCAAAACAGCTCCAAAAATCATGAAAATGTACCGACATATAGTCTCGACATCCTAGAACAGTACTGCCAAGTTTCATACAGAATATCCGAACAGAACGGGAGATATAAGCTCGCAAAAATAGCCCCAACCGATGAATGTTTCATCCGGGGTCCAACTTTGCACCTCTGGTTTTCTTAGCATAACAGCTCCAAAAATCGTGAAAATTTACCGACATATAGTCTCGACATTCTAGAACAGCACTACCAAGTTTCATGCAGAATCTCTGAACAGAACGTGAGATATAAGCTCGTAAAAATAGCCCCAACCGATGAATGTTTCATCCAGGGTCCAACTTTGCAGCTCTGGTTTCCTTAGCAAAACATCTCCAAAAATAATGAAAATTTACCGACATACAGTCTCGATATCCTAGAACAACACTGCCAAGTTTCATCCTAGAACACCCTAATTATTCGTGAGACGATAAATTAAACGTGTTTTATTTAACTAACCTATTATAATTACCTATCTACTTCGAAGTTTAAAGTTCCTAACCTTAATAATTGGTGTATTGGCATAACTATTGCTAACTTGCATTTTAGTTATAGTGCTTAAGGAAGAAGAAGAAAAAAAAAAAAAATTCGATTCGGACCGCCTAGAATATATGCGGTCCGAATTCAAAATTCAGCCCGCCAGGAATATATGCGGTTTGGACATAAATATAATTTTTCAAAAAACGTGGTTATTTATAATAAAATTATTTA
The DNA here is from genome assembly GCF_964058835.1 of Carex rostrata. NCBI lineage: Eukaryota > Viridiplantae > Streptophyta > Magnoliopsida > Poales > Cyperaceae > Carex > Carex rostrata. The sequence goes on from NC_135926.1 coordinate 8,493,067, forward strand.
TTTTTTGAGTAAAAATAAAAATCTCGGAGGAACTAGTATAAAAATAAAATTTGTTTATTAACATTAAGTCTCCTTTAAATATCAAGTTTGTTTTATAAATTCGAATCAATTAGGATATATATATATATATATACACACACGTATATAAATACCCATTTAGTCATACTTCTAGAATTTTTAATAAATCGACATTTATCAATTTTATAATATTATGTTTTCAAATATTTCTCGTGTTTAATCTCAACTATAATTTTGAATGATTCGATATTAATCATGTATGTTTTTATATAAATATTTATCTATTCAATTCTTATATTTTATTTATTTATACGAATCGTATCATTTTATTTTGTTTTTATTCTTCTTTTCTAATCTTACGTCTGGTAATGAATTTCCGCAAGTAGTTATAAAAATTATTTTAGGTCTATAATAATAATATTTTTAATATACATAATATCATATTTCGTTTATATTTTGAATTTTTAGATTCGTTTCAGATTAATCAGATATTTCTGATCAGTCATTAATTTAGTTAGAAAATTTTATTTAGTGTAAAGATCAGTTTAGCAATAAATCACGTTTTTAAATTTTGGAATATAACACAAAAGGTACTTTATAGTCTGACCAAAAATTAAATTGATATAACCACACTCGATCCGCTCTAATGATAATGTGGACACGTTATTAATTTAGAGAAAAAGATATGAGAATAGTAAGTGTGAACTCGGCAACATTTTTGAATTCAATACAATAGTTCATAACGGAGATCTTAACTTCTCTTGTTATCTACCTGCTGCTAATTTGTTTGCGTTAAATGTTTTCGACCTTGTTACAACCCTCAAACAGCAAAAGCATTTGGAACTATTGTAGAGATTTTAGTAGCATAAGAATTATTGATGTATTAAGATCAAATTACTCTAATAAAATTACATATATAATTTAGTAATAAATAATATTTAAGGGGTAACTGTTAAATCACTTGAAATGACAAGGCTCAATTCTCTCAAGTTCCAGTCTGTTCATCAGTGCTAGAGGGAAAATTAGCCGCTGGGATCAATCGGCGCCATTTAGATGAACATACAGAAAAATTTAAATGAATCTCCATGCCTAAGTATTTGTAAAACTTGCAGGATCAATTGATGCTATCGGTAAATTGTGAAGGTTTAAATAGCATTTATCGCATCAAAATGGCTAAAAAAAACGCTATAATGCACTATTTATAACTTTACTAAATTGACACACTTAATTTCACGTGTCTTTTCAGCGTCTCTGCTTAGAGTAACCACATTACATTATTTATTTATTTTGCAATGCCTTCTGAGTTATAATCTGCTTTTTTTAGTGTTAGTTTTAATATTTTGTCTTTTTTAATGCCAATATTTGTTATGTCAAACATCGCTAACTTTATAATTATAATTGTGTTTAAATTAAAAAAAACTAAACCATCGGTTACGTTTTATATCATCTAAGTTATATTTGTATAAAAATTTGTAGGATTTTAACTTGATGATTTTGTTAATTCAAGATACATAAATGAGGTCCAATTGATGTATGACTTTATGTGTGCTCCTAGCGGATGCTATGAATGAAATATTCTATCAAATCATTTTATAATTAATGCATATATAAAAAAAACGAGTAAAACACTATTATAATAATAATTTCTAAAAAAATAGATATAAATAGTATATTGTATATGTACCAGAAAATGTAGGTACAAGCAGAGGGCGAGCTTGGATGTAGGATATATAGTGTGAAGTAATTTTATAGAGAAAGGGGAGGTAGCATAATTGGCTAGAAAAATGTCCTAGAATTGTTGTACTCAAAGGTCGAGAGTTCAATTTCCCCTCATGACTTCGTAGTATCTATGAAGGTTTTCAAAAAAAAAAAAAAAAGTAATTTTATAATTTTTTGACACATAAAATTATTTTTTTTTAAATTTGGTTTTACGAGTATAGTTTTGAATTTTATATGTACCAAAATTTTGGAGACAATGTCTCCCTCTGCAAATATGTGACTCTCTCGTTGGGTACAAGGAAGATGGGGCTCAGATGGTCAGCCAAAATCGGTTTGATGTCTGGTCAGAATTGTCCAATTTGCTTTAAGATTCGTATACACCGCTTTTAAGGGTCATCAGTTCTTGAGTATAAACATTTGAACGAGTATTTATTTAACCGTCACGGGTGAATTTCTTTCTTAAGAAAGTGGACACCGAGTTTTGCACATTTTAATTTGTTTCTATTTTTTAATTGTACGCAGCTACTATATTTAAAAAAATGGAAGCACCACAGCCTTTTGTCCACTATTTGTCCACAGTTTTGACTTGCGCGAATACTGTAAAATTACTTCTACATGCTGTATAATTATACATTATATCACATAAAAAATATCAGTTAATCAAAAAACATCCAGCAACTATTTGAAGTGGTCTCATGATAGTTAGAAAAAGATTGCAACAAGAAAAGAAATGTACTTTCAAACTGTACTTTCGGAAATTGCAGTTATAGGAAGTTATTGGCAGTTAGAGTTAGTTGTTAGCGGTTATTAGCGGTTATTGGCAGTTAGAGTTAGTTATTAGCGTCTGCACTGGGTTGAATCTTGTATACTGTAAAATTGAATCTTGTATACTGTAAAATTGAATCTTGTATACTGTAAAATTGAATCTTGTATACTGTAAAATTGAATCTTGTATACAGTAAAATTTTCAATTGAATCTTGTATATTGCAAAATTTTCAAATAATACTGTAAATTTTTAATTGAATCTTGTATACTATAAAATTTCTAAATCTAAACCATAAAATAATATCATGTATACTGTAAATCCGTTAAAATTAGTTAAACGGAAGTAGATAAGACTCTGTGGACAAATGGTGGACAAAGATCAGTGGATAAAGACATTTTCTCTTTGATAATATCATATGTGGCCTTTTCTTTTGATATCTCATATATTATTATATAATGCAGGTTATTGTTTATATTTTTTTTATTTTCTAGCTTGTTTATACAGCATGACACAAAACAAAATTTAGTGAAAAGTATTATAACATAACTCATTCAGTCAGATAGAGAAAAAAAATTCATAACATGCTATACCACCTATAATATTATTATCATCAGCTTTTGCAAAGGTATCAGTCTAATTTTACTAAAACAACTTTTATTATTTCCTTTGGACATTATTTTTTTATCATTATCCTTTGATACTATTTTCATTAAGAGAAAACCTAAATTTTTTTAATCAAGCTGCTGAACTTTATTGACTTAATCAATTACTTCATTTAATGTAAAATGATTCAAAGTTATTTATAGCATCTTTGGTAATGTTTACTCTGACCGTAGATATTCCACATCAGTCATTAATTTTGTACGCGTCATGGACGCAAAAAGGTCCAATTAAAAGAGCTAAAGTCGTATTAATTAATGAATATGCACTCGGACTCGGGAAAATTTCTTTTGGGTGGGTGGGCCGCCGACTCGGAAACAAATATGTGGGAATTCTCAGGGATTTCAGGAGTCTGAAATTCTGAATTCAACCATTTATATGTTTTGAGATTTATGCATAAAAAACTGTCTGCTTTGAGATTCGTGTATAAAAAAATTTAGATGGTTGGATTTGGAATTTCAGGGTCCCTGAAATCCTCAAGGATTTCAGCAGATTTCATTCCCGTGGACTCAGACTTGCGAGCTTCCGGTTTTTTTATTTAATTTCCAATTTTGATTAGTCAAGGATGTAAATTCCGTGTAGTTTACTTGCTTCAATTAGTCAATAATCGAGGGCCGGCACTGGTACAGAACATTCAGGTGACTGCTCTGGCTTGAAGATTCAAGGGTTCAAAAAAAAAAAATGCATATATAAAAAGAAAAAAATTAATCTGTATATATTAGAATTCAAATTGGTCCAAAATTTTCTATAAATAGATATAATTTATTGACATATCAATAAAAAATGAGACCTGCTAATACGCTTCCATAAGTACTTTAACACGATATGCTTATAAATTATTTTTGCGTTTTAAAAATCCATATAATCGATCCAAACAATTCAACATAATATCTATATTTAAACGTGCTTGGAGACTAAATTTTACATTTTTTTACTATCTTTTTAAGATTGGTAGAAAATTATTGTTTTTATTAATCTCTAAATCTTCTGAATCGATAGATTTTCTACCTATCTTAAAAAATAGTAAAAAGAATCCCAAAAATGTAAAATTTGGTTTCTAAGCATGTTTTAATATGGATATCATGTTGAACAGCTCGGATTGACTGTTTGGACTTTGAAAATGCAAAAATGACTAATAAACATATGGTGTTGAAGTATTTATGGAAGTGTATTAGCCGGTCTCATAAAAATAGTATATATATAAATGACCCAAAATCTTCAAAACTGGCCCTGCGATTTAGTATCTTCCAAAATTAAAAAATTAAATTTTTTTTGAAACTTTATAACATTAAGATTACATTACAACCACCTCAATGTTTATTTTTTATTATTTTTTACTGTTTGATTTTTAATTTTTATACTAAATTAATTCAAAATTTTATAAATTTGATATATAAACATGTCACTCGTAAAATAGATCGGTATTAACGGTTTGCATTCATCATTAGAGTTGTCATTAAAGAATTTTATAAGTTTAAGAACATCCTAATTCTACTCAAGATGTTTTAATAACTTTAAAACACGGGGTTGATTTTGTACATTTTCTCTCATTTTGGGCCCTGACTGAGGTATGAGTGTACGGAATATAGCTACATGATTGTGTTTTGCAAGCTACATAATGGGTTGCAAATGGATTGGACACTAGCTATCTGTCGATTTTTTTTTTTTAAATAGAACTGTTTTAATCTTTTTAACAAAACAAGCACTGTTTGCGGTAAAATTATAAAAAAAGACTCCACCGATCTTAAGGATCGGTCGAGGCAAAAAAAATATTTTCTCCACCGATCTCTAGGATCGGTGGAGCCATTTTTCGACCATCGATAGTAGGGGTGAAAACGGAGCCGGATAAGGCAGATATCCGCTCTGCATCTACATATAATCCGAATCCGAATTATCCGGATTCGGATAATTATTGGAAATCCATAGAAGATCCGGATTCGGATACAGAGCGGATATCTGGATTATCCGGATTCGAATAGTTTGACCGGACCCATATAAAAGAGGAATTAATATTTGCTATAGGTGGGACTAAGCTTTTGTTACCATTAGACCACAACATCTTTTGTTATCATTCATTTATTTGATATATATATTATATGAATAGATTATCTCCCATCTCTTATAAGTTCATTAATATTTATATTTAATGTTTTAATTAATATTTGTATCTTAGAAGTTCATATATCTTAATTATCCGACCATTATTCGTTTTATATCCGTATTCGAATCCGTATCCGTATTCGTTTAAGGCGGATTTGGTTTTGAATTTTGATATCCGTTTACTATCCGTATCTGTATTCGTATCCACTCATTATCCGACGGATGCAGATATGGTATCAGCATTATCCGCTCCGTTTTCACCCCTAATCGATAGTGATAAATGTGAAGTTTTTTGCTCCCTCGAGAGAAAATGGTTTTTGTCTTCACTGATTCTAGAGATCAGTGGAGTCTTTTTTTATAGCTTTCTCACGTATAGTACTTGTTCTGTTAATTTTTTTAAAAACAATTCTATTTAAAAAAAAACTTATCTGTCCATATTAATATTAGTATTTTAAATTTTATGGATTCAAATATTCGGATAAATATAATTGTGAATACATATACAAATACATATAATTAAGTTTATGCTAATATGATATGAATTTGTATAATTATTCATATTCAAATGTTTTAATTTTTCGAATAACTGTTTATTTTAGAATCATGTATGTTTAGAGAGAATGCTATCTTTTTTCGGTACTTTTTATTAAAGATAATGTTATGTTGGTGATTAATTTTTTTAACAAGATATATATTTTGTAAGAGTAAGGTTTAAATGTTTCATATATTTTTTATGTCTCATCATATCTCATATTTTACATTTCTGTTTTTAAAGTTCAAATTATTGATCCGAACTGTTCAATGTGACATCCATATTGAAACGTACTCAGAGATCAAATTTTATATTTTATGAAAAATATTTATTATTTTTTTAGATAGGTACCAAATTATTGTTTTCTGAAAAACTGTGATTTTGTATCTATCTAAAAAAATAGTAAAATATTTCCAAAAATATATAAAAATTTTGGTCTCCAAGCTGGGGGGGGGGGGGGGGGGGGGGTTAAACGGAGGGAGACGGATCAGATAGTGATCAAATCGTATCCTTATCCGTTATAATTTTTCGAATACAGATACGGACTAGAAGTTAAACATATAGACATACTTATGAACGAATACGAATACGGATATGAATACATTTTGGATAATTAAAAATAAATTACTTGATCATGAATCAAAATCAGATCGGAAACTCAAAATTAAAAAAAATATATTATTTTGTACGAAAATATAGAAAAAAAATTGGTTAAAAATTAATTTGGCAAAAAATTATGATAAGAAAATATATTAACTCAATATTATACAATTATTAGTTTATTACAAAATAAGAAAAAAAAAATCACGTTAGTTGAGTCTCCGAGAGAGCTAGCAAGAGAGTTTAAACTAATTGTAGTAAGTATATTATTTGACTGAATTATGGGACCCCACATGAATCTAAATAGTTTGAAGAATATACCTGATTCATACAGTTGCTAATATGTGGTTAATTATTATGGGTGAACCTAAAGCAGCCCGAGAGATAACTGTGGTTAGTAATCGAAATTTTTTTAGTTACTACTCTAATATTTCAGAATTCTCATATTATCATCTATTTCTATAAAATTAAAATGTAAGCATGATTCCAGATCAATATGCACACCAATTTGAAGTCGTGCACAAATTAATCTTACGCATCCATTTAATGCACAGATTAATCTTACGCATCAAATCACGTGGGGGGTGGAAGGGAGGGGGGCACAAACTAAGAATGAAGTCTCCTTTTGGAAAGATAAATCTGCTGTCAAAGACTCAACAAATTATTCTTATTTCAACCGTTTAAACTTTTTATGGACAAATCTCAACGGAAAAAACTTTTTTTATCCACAAATTTCGACAAAAAAATCAACATTTTAGATTGAAATAACAGAAACCTATTCCTTTGAAATAACAGCATATTTATTTCCATCTTTTGGTTTCTATTACTAATTTTAGCTCAAGTTATTAGGTGTTGTTTCTTTGGATTTATAATGTGCATACTACAGCATAGACCAATCTGCGACAGGAATTAGTATATAATTTACAGGAATTTAGTGTACTAGACTGATCTATGCACCAAATGCCGATTTTTTTATATATATCCAAAACTTCAATCAAATTACAAAAAATAACCGATGCACCGTTGAAATTCGATTTTTACCCAATCCGGTTATCCAATAACCGGAATTTATAGAAATGTCCGGTTAACCACTCCCCGGACTCAAAATGCACAAATCCGGTTAATGGTTAACCGGATTTGTGCATTTTGCCTTTTTTTTTTTTTTTTTTTTTTTTTTTTTTAAACAGAAATTTTTTATTTTTTGTATTTTTTGTATTAAAATATTAGAAATATTGAATATATTTCTTTGAAAACAGATATAATACAATATAATTTGATTTATTAGAAAGACTGCAACAAATAACCCGGATCAATATTTTTCAGATCTGATTTTTCGCGGCTGTAAGAAAAATTAATATATTTCTTTATGTGTTATTGGAAAAAAATAAAAATAATTAGATTCCGAGTTATTGATCCCGGTTCAAAATTCACTTCTAGGTAATCCAGAAAATATTGTGACCTTTCTAGTACATTTAATTAATAAAAAGTTGTATCTATTTTGAGAATTCTTTTTGAAAAACAATAATTAAATAAATTAAAGTTTTTGATTTTTTTCAAAAATAGATACAACTTTTTATTAATTAAATGTACTAGAAAGGTCACAATATTTTCTGAATTACTTAGAAGTGACTTTTGAACCGGGATCAATAACTCGGAATCTAATTATTTTTATTTTTTTCCAATAACACATAAAGAAATATATTAATTTTTCTTACAGCCGCGAAAAATCGGATCTGAAAAATATTGATCCGGGTTATTTGTTGCAGTCTTTCTAATAAATCAAATTATATTGTATTATATCTGTTTTCAAAGAAATATATTCAATATTTCTAATATTTTAATACAAAAAATAAAAAATTTCTGTTTTCAAAAAAAAAAAAAAAAAAAAAGGCAAAATGCACAAATCCGGTTAACCATTAACCGGATTTGTGCATTTTGAGTCCGGGGAGTGGTTAACCGGACATTTCTATAAAATCCGGTTATTGGATAACCGGATTGGGTAAAAATCGAATTTCAACGGTGCATCGGTTATTTTTTGTAATTTGATTGAAGTTTTGGATATATATAAAAAAATCGGCACCAAATGGGTGCGCCAACTCAATCTGCATACGATCTCAGATTTAGTTTGATGTGCATATTGGTCTTATGGTAATGTAACTTTTTAGTTTGGCATAAATAAATGGTAAAGTCCGAATTTTATAATATTGTGATCGTAACTAAAACCATTTTGAAGTTAGTAATGTAAAAAAGTAAAATTAAAATTGGATAGCGATCCGGAAGTTTAATCTGTGCTTCACAAAAGAGATAAAACCTTATTAATAGAAAGAAAAGGGACATAAAGCAAGCGCCATTTCGATTTGTGGGTGATGAATTTTGTCAAAATTCACATAGCATGGCCCTCCACACAGTATCGCTCCCCTCCGTTCACCTCTTTATTTTACTTCCATTTTATTTTTTTCTGAATCAGATGAACATATCCGGTGAAACGTAGTCTGATAAAATTCTCCCTCCACACAGTGATTTATTCTTTTCCTTCCTTCGTGTACCCTCAATTAAAATTGAGTCTTGGAGTATTAGTTCCAAAAAAAAAAAAACTTTAAACTAAATGATATACATCTATATACTAGTTCCGAGTTCAAAATTAATTGACCCATGTAGGATGGACCGTATAAAATGGGAGACGCTGAGATGCAAATAAAAGTCGGATATCCGATTCAAGTGAGATACTGGATACCAGATAATATCCGGATCCGCATCCGTATGATGCGTATCTGATTTCATATTTAAGACCATATATCTAGCATCTCACTCATATTCGATCCATTTGCTCCCCCTATCTGGATATTAAATGCTCGTTGGTTGTTTTATATTTTGTTGAACTAGTTGTTACAAAACTAACTAATTCTAATGAAATCGGGGGCTCTAGAAGTTATTTCTACCAAAATAAAATAATTACAGAATAATCTTTATGATTCAAATAAATTACTTATTGAATTTGATACAATTCAAATAAAAAGTGTAGCCCGGATTTTCTGACTCGCAGTCTCCGCTCCAACAAGGCCATGTGACAATTACTGTTTCTTTTAGAAACCAAATAGGCCTTTTAGGGCCTTAAGCCCAATATCAGATCTATTTTGGGCCTAATTTGCTATTTATGTCTAAATATGGAGCTCGGAGTTGAACTCAAGTCTTCCTGCTAATCGTTCTTTTTTGAAACCCTAATAAAATCGAGCACCTCTTTCACTTCTCCAGTTCACGCTTGGTCTTTCTCTTCCTCTAGAAGGTTCTTCGACTTCTTCCACAAAGATGAGGTAAGGATCTCTTCTTTTCCCTTTTACCCTTGTCCAGTCGGGTTACTTTTTGCGCTGTCTGTGTGCACTCACAATTTAATGATCGATTTATCGTTAGAGTTCTTTAATGGTTTTCGGTTAGTTTGATCTTATATTAGGGAGATGATCAATTTGTTAAGGTTAGGGTTTACGGTTTATAGACGGGATTCTGTCGATTTCGTTTAGGGTTTAGGGTTTAGGGTTGTCTGTTGATTTAGTTATCTGAAAAACTTTGATTTTTGAGGATTCTGTCTTTTGCATATTCCTATTGTCAAGTTACATCATAACTTTGCGTTATTTTTGTTTATTTGTGTGTATCGGGAATAAAATACAAATTACTCAGTGGTTGTGTTGATTCAACAGTAAATTAATTAATCAATTATTTGTTGGAACTATCAACAGAAACTCACTCTTCCTTTTTCTCTGTCTACTTATTTTGCCCCAAGATTTCTTTCTTATATGTATAATTAATCTGTGGATCTTATGATTTTGCCTTTTCTTAGTGGTGGAAATGAGCAGATGAGCTGCTTTTTGTTAATACCTAAAAGCAGTTTTACATTATTTGAAATCTCAAAATCCAGTCCTGTTGAGTTTGTTGAAATATACACCTTTATGTAGACTTTTTAATCCCTTGTTGACTTTAGGTCTGTTCTAGAGTATTAGCTTAGAACAAATTTGTTTCTAATTGCTGCATGTTCAGCTGTTAACTTGTACTCTTTTGTGTGTTTATGTTTTGTAGAAGGTCCATGAGTTGGGAATTTGAACTGCAAAACAGGAACAATTTGAATTATCTTCAAGTTAACCCAATATAGAGCCTCCAATAAGCCCTTATTTTGCACTAATTAGCCCCAAAGCTTTAAATTTCCACAACACTACCCTTTGTAACTTCACTTATGCAAATGAATTGATCACCAGAAAATCCAAAACAACTAAAGAAACATGAAAGGGTACAATTTTGATTGAATTCTTACAAGTACAATTCATGGTGATTATTACAAGTACAATTCAACAGAAACCTTTTATAATTTACTTTTTAATTATTATTTTGTAATTTCTTAGCCGCCACCCAGAGGTTAAGTGGGCCGAGAGACTTGACAAGGTTTATCTGACAATACAATTGCCCGATGCTAAGGATGCTAATGTTGATGTGCAACCTGATGGCACCTTCACCTTCTCTGGCAGTGCCGGTTCTGCTAATAACAAGTATGAGCTCGAGTTGACTCTTCACGACAAAATCAACAAGGAGGTACAATAATTATAGTTTAAGAAAGATCTGAGTGCTTTTTTATTTTCTTTTTCTTATTATCCCTAGTGCTGTTCTTGCATATAATGTATGTAATTCTTAGGGTGTCAACTGGCAATAGCTGTTTCTAGATGATTGCTAATTTGATACAGCCATTAGATTATTATGATTGGGAGGTACAACTTTGTCAGTGTGTATGACTAACTCTCAATCAAGGTGAGATTAAGCAGGAATTTTGGTTGTTCAAACATACTAGATAGAAAGCTATTTGGTTCTGGCATGATGGTATGTCACGAGAAATTTAGTCAGCTTTTCTTTAAAGGTTGAATTTTGGTTGCATCATATAAGGATTCCCGAGTACTTTTCACAAGCTAGATAAATGTAAGGTGTAATTTGGAAAAAGAAAATGAACATCTTATTTTAATATCTAACCAATTGGAGTCCTCATCTCCCCCTTTGTTTCATGCTCTTATTGTTGTTTTTTTTAATGAAGGAGAGCAAGATAAACAAGGGAATGCGATCAATTTTTTGCGTGTTGGTAAAAGAAGAGCCTTGCTGGTGGAAAAAGCTGTTGCGGGGGGATGGCAAGACACCACACTACATCAAGGTTGATTGGGACAAGTGGGCCGATGAAGATGAGGAGGGTAATATTTCTTATTTTCAGTTTTATTTTATTTTTGAAATATATGTGGCATGTAAACTTTTTATCTTAGAAAAATGATCATCATTTCTTTGATATACTCCAACATAGTTTTTAATACCCCTGCAATAGATTTTTTTTTACGGACATTATACGTGAAGCTGATTGAAGAAAATTGAGGAAATGTCGTTAGAGCGACCGACTAAAGTCATTATCCTGCTATTTTCTATAACCATTTAGCTCTCCACTATACATAAGTGAATATAATACTTGAGAATTGTCAATTAACTTGATCAATTTCTCATGACACTTAACAGCAACAACTAATATGAACATATAACTTGAATTAACAGCATATCAGTTATTGATTTATTAATTTTGCAAACACCAAGCAGAACTCTAACCGCTAGGCTACAAGCACACATTCATCATTTTATGAGGGGAGCTAAACTATATTAAAACTTTAAACAAACGAAAATTTAATTAAATTTCAATATACATAATTAAAATTATAAAATCATAGGGGTGGCTTCACCACCTTTGGCTATGGCTTTAGGTCTGCCCCTGCTAACATATATATACCAGTCAATAATTATATTTATTTTAATGTTTAGATTCAAAAACATAAGTAAATTTGATGAGTGAAAGGGTCAAATACTTATTTTGTATTCATTTTTATAGCAGTTTTATGATTTTGTACAATATTTACTGCCAAAGTTGGTAAGGATTAGAAAACATTTTAGTCTACCATGGTTTATTAATGCAAACTATATAAACCACTATATAGGGTAGCTTTCGAGATAGCCGCTATCTGCTATAGCTCTTTTTTGAATCTCACTGCAACGGATCACAAACTGTAGTTAATTTTGGATAATTCTCTTCTAATGTTTTTAAATAAGAAGTGGAATTTAGTTTGGGCACTGATAAGGACATGGGTGTGAGTGATGTAATCTATGCTTTTGGAAGCTTATTGTACATATCATCTCTTTATTGAATATAATTAGCTTATTGTTGTTTCGTTTTTTGTTCTTTTTTACAGGAGGTGATGTGGACGTGGGAGGAATGGACTTCTCAGTACGCTGATATTTTGACCTTTTTCCTTTGTACGTCCATCTATTATTTTCTTTTTCTGATCTTTTACTGTTTATGTTATTTGCAGAATCTTGGAGGAATGGAGGGAATGGGTGGAATGGGGGGAATGGGAGGAATGGGGGGAATGGGGGGAATGGGTGGAATGGAGGGAATGGAGGGAATGATGGGCGGAATGGGAGGAATGGGAGGGATGGCGAATATGATGGGAGGAATGGGTGGAATGGCAAATATGATGGGGGGAATGGGTGGAATGGCAAATATGATGGGAGGAATGGGAGCTGAAGGCATGGATGATGATCTTGAAGGAAGCGAGGATGAAGGTATTTAACCAACTCTCAATGAGTATTGCTCCCTGTACTCACAAAACCAATATTGAGAATTCTAAATAGGTCTTTTCCGGGTCAAAAGTGGAATGACTAGTCACCTTATTTTATTTTATTTTCTTTGGGCTGTAATATACTGATAATGGTACAAGGTAGGAAGTAAGTTGTTATAGCAAGTTATTTTTTCTCATCTTGAGAACTGAGAAAATATTACTTTCTGACAGTCACCTTTTTTTTTAATCTCGTCCTCTTGAATAGAAGGAAGAAGTATAACAAAGATTTGAATTTAAGCAAAATGACTTTGCTCAATTTTATTCTCACATTGGTTTCATTTACCGTTTGATCAGAAGAAGCAGAGAAGCCTCAATTGGATGAAGCAGAGAATCCAAAGGATGAGGGGGCTAAAACGCAAACAGCTCCGAGCACATGAGCAAATGTTTTGTATTAACTTATGAGCTCCTATATTTTTCTTGCAAGCGTCAAGTGATATTGTTATGCTATTGTCTATTTTGATGTTTTTACCTTTGATCACAATTGGCATTTAAATTTCTTTTTAATATTGATTTCGGCCCCCATCTTTTATTTACGTTAATTTCTATGAGATTGTGGATTTATCGCCATCTTTTAGGAAGTGATTTAGTAACAATCAAGGTGCTCTCGAAGTTGGTGTTCTATCAAGCATTGTGACAGCTTGATCTCAGCTGAATTATCATAATAGTATTATGTTGGTTTTGGTCTTTTTGTGGACCTTTTGGGTTAATAATTGTTCTTTCATATCTTATTGCCGGTACAAAGCTCTAGAAGAGCTGTTCTATCGTTGCTGAATGAGAATGTTACAACACAAGTACTGCTAGGAAGGATGGTGTGACCATTGGCTTTGTAAGTTATATCGGTTCTCTGCTGCCTAGGTCCTTTTTGCAAACTAATAGAACTGCAGCGATCTAGTCACCAAATTGAATGAGCAGGAGAATAACGGAACCCTAACGAGCATTTTACAAGGGAATAAGAAAGTATTCCTGCTTAAATGCCGACCTCAAATTTTATCTGCATGCTTTATTATAAATTTATAATCCGTTTTATAAACGTATCGTGTTCGCTTGAAGATTAAAAACGTGTTGTCCATAAAACTTAAGTTGACTACCCTCACCTACTATTTTGTGGAGGGGAATAGAAAAAGAAAAACTAAACGTGACGTGACTATCGCATTATAACTTGGTTACATCATGTGAATTTTTATGTCACGACATGACTAAGTGACGTAACTATTTGCGTGACGTGGTTGTAATCCACTGTTTAAGTCATGTCACCATTTTGTGACTACACGTAACGTGATTATTCACATGAAATAACTGATGGTGTTTAATTATTAATTTCAAATTTAAGTTAACTTTTTTTTAAAAAGAGCAAAATTAGAGTGTGATGTGTTCACCAAGAGAGATTAGTAAACACACTTTCAAAAAACTATTGCATTGACTTCAAACAACGAAAACTAAAGGTTAAGTTTTAATTTATCTGGATAAACTTTTTATTAAAGAAACATCCATACATTTCAATGGATACCTCAAAGATTTTAAGCTTGAAGATTATCAACTACAGCAACAGAGAATACATATAATAAACTACCTAGACTACGCCGGAGAAGAGTAGGTTCTGTTACACGACCATAACTTCACAAATCAAGAAACTAAAGGCACGCACGATCGATCATCGACCACATGAAATCAACAGGAAGGAGTGGGGACCCCACAAGTAGTGGCAACCTTCTTGCTATTCTTAGAGTTGACATAGCCTTGGAGAGAGGGGTCTTTTTTGTACTGACAAAGGCATGGTCTCTGTTCCCTCAGCTTGGTGCAGCATGCACTGGAGGGAGGCAAGGAGTATAGTATTGCACCAGCGCACGGTGTCAGTTCTGTGGCCCTACATGTCAGAGAGAACGCAGATGGAGCTGTATAGAGGAAGATTAAGGATAAGAGGAAGAATGTAAAGAGAGAAGGCTTCATGGAGATGAGAGATGGGGAAGTGTACTAGTTCAGTGGTTTGTAGTGTGAAGGAAATGCAAGGGAAGGGAAGGGAGAAGTAATATTTGTAGAGGGTATGAATAGGTTTCTATCCCAATTGTATACAAATTGGAGGCATCCTTTACCTCATTCAGGCGATTTAGTTTAGTTTACTAGCTACGTAATATAAATTAGACATAATAATACTAGTGATAATGCAAGTATATACTGGTGATATTTATTCAATCTGTAAGAGATTCGTAGTATTTCAAATTTTCAATATTAAATTTTGACATAAAATATTTAAACTTTACATAATAACACTTCAATTAATTTATCGATCTATTTTTGCACTAAGTGTCTTTTGCTAAAAAAAAATAGAATAATTGGGAGAAAATTATATCTCCATTCTTATATTAAGCACGTAGATATCCTGATCCGCTTAACAGGTTTGTTTAAAAAATGAAATTTCAGATTGAATACCAGCCATCCGATCAAATATTCTTATTTTATGCATCTTCTTTTATGTTTTTTTTTACGTGTAGAAGTCTAATTTAGTTAGACACGTACTCGCCACACATATTCTCCATATGCAAAACTGTATCCTCTTTTTTATTGGTCCAGATTTATTGCTATTTTTCTATGTCATTTACAAAATTTTGAATTGATTGATAATTGATTGGTCATGTCTTCATTTCTTACTATTTTTTTTACATCATTAAGGAATGTTGTATGCTATTTTGTTTGAGATTTTTTTTTATAAAAATATGTCAAAAAGATCAGAAAATATATGTCATTTATTATGTTATTTACATGTAGATGTCATATAAGGAATTTATTTGTCATTTAGTCTTGTTTTTTTATGAAAATATATCATTCTGTAGGAAATTCTTTATATTCTCTCATAATATATCGTTGCAACGGACACACGATACTAGTAAAAATATTATAAAGATTAATATTGTGATATAATAAAATTATTTGTCTTAAAACATTTAAAAACTCAAATTCACAGAAAAAAAAACAGGGATTATTCAGCAGTTTTGGAAAAAAAAAATTATGTAATATGTGTTATGTTTTAAAATATTTATGATATTTCAGTTTTATAGGATTAAAGGTAATATTTCAAGAAATAAACTTTAATTATTTGTCTTCAAATAATTAAAACATCTAAAACAAAAAGTAAACAAAAGGAAAAAAAAACTCCAAAACCGCTAGATTATCCAGCGAATGGAGATCTCCAAAACCGTTGGATAATCTAGCAGAAATTAAAAGAAAAACCATTGGATTATTCAGCGGTTTGGTTACTTTTGGAATTTTATTGAATACTGGAGTATTTTTTTAAAAATTGATTTTTTTTTGCTATTAATAAAAATTTTGGTTTTTATTATATACAACATTATTGTCTATCATATTAATTTTTATAAACACTAGAATTTATATGTATACTAATATATGTCTTCTCTCTTTACTCTTTATATAGTGACACAACAAATACATTTCTCTAGAAACATTTGAGAAAGAATAAATATCATAAGTAATGAAGTTTTCATTTAAAAAATAATAATAATAAAAAGTCATATATATTGATAAAATAGGGTTAGTAAACCATTCACGTAATTCCATAAATCTCCTGTACAGATGATATATGTTTGCATTATTGTATATTATTTCCGTGCTTAAGACCTTAATTAACTTCGACCGGAGCAATTATCTCCGTAGAGAAATGGAGAGGATTTGAACAGCAATTTTTGCTGTAGATCGTGAAAATGAGAAGGCAAGAGTACAAATATTGAACTGTTGACCTGAAATTACGCGCATACAACAGTGGAACATTGTCGGAGATGTACATATCATTGCAGACTTGTCATCAGATTCATCACGGGAACTACAATCCACCGACTGCGTATTCACTGAGATATCTCATATTTTGCGTGACCGACGTGTCCGGTGCCTATTCGGGGATACCGCAGGGGCCAGTATTATTTGAGCTTTGAGATTCGTGCAAAACGTATTTGAACGGTTGAGATTTTCCAAAAAGTCACGCAAAATGTAAGATATCTGAGAGGATCTGAATTTCAATAACTGGATATGAATGTGAAAGAGAAGTGTTCTACGGCGATCTTCGTCCCGGTTCGTTCGCTCATTACTTCGAATTGTTATCGCCTGAGCTACCTCAAATTTTGAGGTTGAATCTAGATAGTTCGATCTTTTTTGTCCGTGCATTTTCTGACGGAACCGTCCGGATCTAAATTTAAAATTTGAATTACGATGCAGACTCGTTTACGTCGCTTCAGAGATAATTTTTTCTCCAAGTACGAAATTAAATATAAATGTTGTATAATTTTCACATGTAGATACATTACTTGTAAGATAGAAGAATTTTAATTATTTAAATTTGTCATTTGAAATTAATTTAATAAATTTTAGAATTGAATTTACAAAGAGACTCGATGAATATAGAAACACTCTAGTTCTACTCTTATATTTATGCAGAATTTGTATTATATGGAAAAATATACAGGACGACATAGTGTGTTCTAAGTAATAGATTAGTTCGGAACGAAAATATTTCAGAGGATTATTGATAATCCTCAATGTAAGATATGTAAATGAAAAAAAAAAAAAAAATTTCTTGCTATAACAGCCTGTAGAAAAAAATGTATTTATTCAAGTTATATATAAGTTATATTGTTATTTCGTTATGTTATGTATATTCCATTATATTTCCAATATATTATGGGATTCATCAAAAAGTAAGTCTGATTCGAAGAGATATGGGAATTGATTAAATTTTGAAAAATGAAAATTGATCCCATTAAAAACTCCATTATGTTTTTAAGAAAAAATGATGCACGTAAAAAAATATACTATGTAATTTGCAAGAGGTGTGTGTGAAAACACACGAGTATAGAAAATTAAAATAATCTTGTATATCAACAAAATTCGGACACAAATAATAGTGTCTGCTCAATAGAAAATAAAACAATAAGCTGTGCAACATTTTCTGCAGAAGAATACAAAATATATGTATTATTTTGAGAGCATTTTTTTTACCTTACATATATACGTTGCATTTCTATTTTAGTGAGAAAAAGTATGAGACCACAAGAATTCGTCCAATCAAAATAAATCAGAAAATAATAACATGATCAGGACAACGTCAGACTTTTGACATATAGTAATTAATCATATAAAATTTTTATGTAAATAATATGAGTCAATTTAACAGTACCAAAAATTAAGAGTCAATTGGCTTTTATCGCTGATTTTTTTTAAATAGAGTCAAATTTAAATATTTCAATGAAGTAAACTGCAATCGGTGGAATTACTTTTTATAAAAATCATATTTAGTATACTTGTTTCATTAAAATATTTAAATTTGATGCTATTTAAAAAAAAATCCTCATTGCTTGTACTTAACTCCACCTCTAAATATCAAGGTTCTAAATAGCGTTTATCGCGTCATAGCGGGGAGCCTCCAAAAAAAGCTATAGCGAATAGCGACGTTATAGCGAAAGCTATCCCAAATAGCGTTTTTTTATTTTTATAAAATTTATATTATATATTTGTACTAAATATCAACATTATTTAGTCTCATAGAACAATAAATAATATCAAATTGATTAAAAAATTATAATATTAATATGGATTTGGCTAATATGCTATGGGTAGCTAAGAGGCCTCCCGTGCTACGGCTTAATATTCGACTTTTTAAAATCCTAACTATCAATCCGAACCATTCATCTTGTTCTCCATATTAATGTGTTTGGAGACCAAATTTTACATTTTTTTGGAAATTTTTTACTATTTTTTTAGATTTATTGAATATCGCTGTTTTTTATGGTCCAGATTTGTCTGAAAAACAGCGATTTTCAATAAATCTAAAAAAATAGTAAAATTTTTTCAAAAAATGTAAAATTTGGTCTCCAAGCACATATTAATATGGAGAACAAGATGAACGGTTCGGATCGACCGTTAGAATTTTAAAAAGTCGAATATTGAGCCGTAGCACGGGAGGCCTCTTAGCTACTCATAGCACCGTAGCCAAGTCCTATTAATATTGAACCAATACAAAGTCTAAATTGTGACTCAAAATATCTATAGTAATACTAATATCATAAACTATCGATCTTTGTCTATTTAAAATATCTTCAACATCATAACATAATTTATCTTTTTTCTATTTAAATTTCAAAATAACCTAGAAATTGAAAAGAAAAAAAAATCATACTTCTAGTAAAATAAACAGATGATCCTTGAAGAAATTCTTGTTAGTCCCTAAAATTTTCATAATTTAGCAATTATTTATTTGATTTATCATCAGTTAAAAAAAAACCAAGAGCAAAATGAAAAAATTATTATAGCGGACCTGAATTTAATATAATATAATATTCATCAAAATTAAACAATATCTTCACCATTTATTTATTTTAAAGCTCATATAAATTGAAAAAAAAAAAAACAGCAAATGTTGCATAGCGAACGCTATTTGCGCTATACGCTATGCGCTATAGCGGACCGCTATTACCGCTATAGCGTCCGTAGCTCAAATAGCGCGTTATTATGCATAGCTTAGCATTTAGGGTCCAAAAACGCTATAGCGCGCTATTTAGAACACTGCTAAATATGATCAAACCGATGGACACAAATGATATAAGCGTGACTAAGACTTAAGAAACTTGGAATTAAAAAATTTATCGGCCTCTTATCTCTCCTCCTTATTAAAGAGCTTAATGTCTAGATCTTGTAAGGGCCCTGATTTACTTTTCTTTTTTTTTAAATGATGCTCAGCCGTTGAATTTTCAGATCACACATAGATGAATTTTCCAAATTATGAGCTTCAACACTTAAGTATGCACTGGTCACGCCGCATATGATCCCAGTGTCCGTAGACCGCGCGCCGAACCCGTGGAACGCTCCTCTGAACCATGCACGGCACCTGCGGACCGAGCCTGTGCACCGCGCACCCTTTTTCTTTTTTTTCTGCTAAAGGCGGGATTCGAACCCAGTTGGGTTCTGTTGGTGCCAAAATTCTTACCACTACACTAGAGTTCACATGTGTTATCTTGTAGATAAATATAGTATTTAACTTTTTTCTCTACAAATTTGATTTAAATTATCTCTCCTCCTTATTAAGGAGCTTAATGATTTCTACTACATAATTTGCTTCCGTTGCTGTGCACGGTCACGATTACTAGTATCTTCATAATAAAGCAGGCTTCTAAATAGCTAGCTATAGCGGCGCTATAGCTTTTCCGGACCATAAACGCTAAGCTATGAGATAAAATTGCGCTAACTCAGCTACGACCGCTATAGCTATAATAGCTGACCGCTATTACCGCTATATGAGACCCGCTATAGCTACCGCTATGCTACATGATTTTTTTTTTTGCAATTTATATGGACTTCTGTACTTCTATTCTTATTTCTAATGCTACATGGTCTTCTACAATAATTATACTAAACCAAACTATATGCTTCTATTTTTATTTGTGATTTATTCTATCATTCTATATCGAGAAATATTCAAATACTAATTATTCATTTTGATTACTCTTTTTATAGTATTCATTTGTAAAATTATTATCGTTCGTTTCAATTGAAAGCTGATTTTGATTATTATTAAAAATGTTTAAATATGTATATTGACTTCATTTACCTTATAAAATTAATTACTCTTTGTCTATTATAATATGTAATACTATGAAGTATAAACTATTAAATAATGTTACTTTTTAGATTTTTTCATTCTTATTTGCATAATTGATAAAAAGTATAGACTTAGATTAGTTGTCGTTTAGTTGTTACATCAATTCTCTAATATTGATTATGTTGATAATTAGTAGAAATATAGAATATAAAGTTTGAAAAGGAAAAATCGCTATGTGTGATAGCTTCCGCTATAGCTACGCTATTCGCAATAGCTTTTTTTTTGGTCTCCCCGCTATGCCGCTATAATCGCTATTTAGAACCTTGTAATAAAGTAATTAATATTATGAGACATTGTGGTGCATCTTTATTCTAAGAGCGGATTTAGCCTACATCAGCTATAATTTATTTAAAAAATTACAGCTGCTGTCAAAAACTGTTATTCTAAAAGAAATAGCTGTAGTTGTGTCTTTTATCAGTTAGATACCGAAAATAAATTTTGTTTCAATTGAAGTATTTATCAAACCATCCATAAGAAAATCACCAAATTGTATAAATTTTTTTATGAAGAACATATTTTTTTCATTTTGAATCGTACTTTTAATTAGAAAAAAAAAATGATGTCAAAATTACACACTGTTTCGATGGCATAGTGATATCATTATCATTCCCGTTGTTTGATCCTATAAGTATTCAATTTCAACCTCACTTGCATGGGGTGTCAACGGGTATGATACGGGTCGGGTGGAGATATTTTCATATCCATATCCATTATGATAACAAAAAAAAAAATTTACCCTTATCCGTATTTTCAAATACGATACGGGTCGGGTAAACAGATAAAAAAGTGTCATTAACATTTCGATTTGTGTTTTCGATAAAATATTTTTCAAAATAAGAAAAAAATAATAATGAATATAACTAATTTGTATTATGAAAATTTAATAAGATACAAAAACTTTATTGTATCATGTATCATCTTCATACAAATATATATCTATATATAATTTTATTTTTTTTTAAATTATCTTATATGAAAACGGGTAAGATAACGAAAAAAAAATCATTACTCTTACTTGTACCCGATTAGCTAACGGAAAAAAAATCTTACCTTTATCCGTGTTTTCGGATACGATATGGGTCGGATAAACGAGTAAAAGGGTGCCATTGACACCCCTACACTTGCATGTACTATTTAATTTTATTCATTTTAGCAGTAGTCGCAAAAGTTACAATCAATCAAGTCATAATATTATTATTACGAGGGATCCACTTACACTGTTTTTGTTGACACCCGATTACACTTTACATTTTCAAAGTTTTCAAAATCTAAACAGTCAATCCAAATCGTTCAACATAATTGATATATTAAAATGTGCTTGCATATCAAATTTTATATTTTTTTTTTTAAATTTACTATTTATTAAGTATTTTACAAAATCGTTATTTTCAGACCATTGAATTTTTATACCCATCTTAATAAATAGTAAAAAAAAATAAAAAAAAATGTAAAATTTGATCAACAGGCACATTTTAATATATCTATCATGTTGAACAGTTTGGATCGACTGTTTAGACTTTAAAATGTAGAGTATAATCTGGTGTCATCAAAAATGGTGTAAGTAGATCCTCTATTATTTATTAATGGATCAAATTCTGATCTACTTCCCGATCTTATTTGACCGTGAAATCTTTAAAACTGACTAATCTTCCTTGTCATCCCAAGAATCACCTGGCTTGAACATATTAATTTCTTGTTGTCATGACTTGACTTCTAGAGATTCCTTGCTGGCTTCGAAAGGCAATTGTTCGCCCAATAGTTACTCCAAGAATTATTTTTTCCAATGTAACTGTAGTTAACATGAGATCTCAGAACATGAAATTAAAAATAAATTAAATATACTTGTCATAAAAAAATAAACATTCTAAAACTTAAAGAGTATCTTCATTTCAAAAACTAATTAAAAATTGCTATGTTGGATTACAAAATCAGAACTGAAAAATCAATCTAAAATTAGCAATTTACAAAATTAGTGAATGAGAATCCATAATTTACCCAACGTGAGAATTAAAAAAATAAACATTCTAAAACTTAAAGAGTATCTTCATTTCAAAAACTAATTAAAAATTGCTATGTTGGATTACAAATTAGAACTGAAAATCAATATAAAATTAGCAATTTACAAAATTAGTGAATGAGAATCCATAATTTACCCAACGTGAGAATTAGAAAATGATTTCTTTCTGATAATCAAGATTGTTAATTATTAAATTTTGAGAATTAGAAAGTTACTTCCTTAAAAAAAATTTGCTTATTATGAAATTCTAGCACATTACGCAAATTGACAAAAAAGAAAATCACGCATTGAATTATAAATTTTTTAAAAAAATAATGAAGATAATCGCATGTGCTAATTTCTAAGTGACGTATCGCATGTTAGTATAATATTATTACAAATAAAAAAAATTAATGTGAAAAATATTATTACAAATTATAAGTGGCGTATCACGTATCATATGTTTTTTGAGTAAAGATTGGAAATCAAACCATTCAACTATTTAATATCTTAGTTATTATAATAAAGGATTTTTTTCATTCAGATTTCAAACCCATGATCTCTCATACAGAGACTACGTGATCACGTATCGCGTGTTAGTGTAATAATCACATGTGCATCCATATTTCCAACCATCATAGAGTGTTGCATTCAAAATCTACTACGGAGAGAATTTACATGCACCCCAAACTTCCTTCTGTCCTCTTAGAGCTGAAAGTCTGAAACTGATATTGCAAGCAAGAATTATCCTTTATTCCCAACCAGTTCTCTCTAGTAAAAGGTTATCCTTTTCTTCTCCCTTTTTCTTCACTAATTCTATAAAAGAACTCTAACATTGTATGTTGGTAATTTCATATAAGAGGATCAATCCTTGACATTGTCGTTAGTGTTTAATTTGTAGCTGAAAAGTCTCTTTGAGTAACAAGAAATGCCTCGATTGATACACTCTTCGGACTCCGATGATGAACCAAAGATTAGACGAACCACCACCCCTACTGCAGCCACGAGCTCTTCAAGCTCTATTAGAAAACCATTTAGCAGAAAGAGATCAGTTCATGCAGCATTAGGTGGTGGAAAAGGTACGCTATATATATATATATGTCATGAACCCCCTTTCTTCCATTATTTATATCCTTCTGACTGGTTAGATTTGTCGATTTTCCAGTTGCTGATATACTGCTATGGAGGAACAGGAATTTATCAGCTGGGCTTCTTGCAGGGGCAACAATAGTATGGTTTCTGTTTGATGTTGTTGAATATAACCTCATCGAGCTCCTCACGCACATTTCCCTCCTTGCGATGCTTTCTCTCCTTGTATGCTCATGGGCTGCACAACTAATTGATAGGTATAGTTGATTTCATTTATATTTGCAAACTAATTCAATATTCTCATCATTAAGAATACAAGTGCCGCAAATTTTACGGATGCATTTAACATGAAATCCAAGTTTTTAAACACCAAAACACATGAGTTCAGCAGAAGTTGACTAATAAAAAAAAAATCCTAAGGATGCAATTCAGTACCAGCAGTCATGTTATTGATTTTTAGAACTCAAAATTGTTCAATTTCATCAGCTAACTTTAGTAAAATAATTAAAACGTGATCTTTCAAGGAATTCAGTAGTTTCATATGCCATGTGTACAGATTTTAAGTGTAAATTTTGTTGAAGAGAATTAAGAATATATAGCTACTGCAAATTAAAAATTACTTGAATAAATGAAAAATGACGTGCATAAATGAACTAACAGCAAACAATTTTTTTTATAATTAGAAATCCACCCCAAATACCAGAAACAATCGTGTCTGAACAGACCTTCAGAGAAGTCGCATGGGCTTTTCATTCAAGACTTGCTCACTTCATATCAACCCTTCTATATATTGCATCAGGAAAAGACCTCAGAATGTTTCTCACGGTAACTTAATTCTTTTCCAAGCCTTGTTTGACCATGGTTTATAACCCAGTTTGGAATATTAAATTAATTTTTTGGTTTATCTAGGTAATTGGTTGTCTATGGATCGTGTCAATAATCGGAAGCAGTTGTAGCTTCACATCTCTCTTATATCTCGGTAGGAAGCAAACTTTCTCTTGGAGTTTACTTTCATGTTATTTTCTGTTATTTTATTAAACGGGTTCTAGTATGTCGTTGCTAATATTGCAGGCTCCATTTTGCAACATGAAACAAATTACAAAAAAATATGAAGTAAATATTAGTTCTCTTTCTTTTTTGTAGGGTTTTTGTGTATTCATACCTTACCGGCCTTGTATGAGCGGTATCAAGCAGAAGTTGATCATCTGGTAGCTAGGGGCCATGAAGATCTCGGGAAATTCTACAGCAAGTTTGATTCAAAGGTTCTCAACAAAATACCAAGAGGCCCCACCAAGATTAAGAAGTTCAACTAATGAGATGCTCAGTAAACAACCATTTGTGAATCAAATACAGGAAATTTGTATTTGCATTGTTTATTTGTAATTAAAGTAACCACTGATACCAATAGGTTTGCAGTGTTTATTTGCCCTCATCTTCTAGTAACAAGACAAAATACTAATAAATGCCAAGAGGCCAGATAGGAAATCAACTGAAAAAATGATCCGATATTTGTTCCGCTTTTAAAAGCACTTACAAGTCTGAAAATTTGTACAAATCTGTTTCTGTCATAATTATTTTTGTCTTACTTCATGTTTTGTCTTATGTCTGTCGAAGAAATATCCACGCGGAACTTATCCTCTGGTATAGAGATAAACATATCTCTCAATTCTTCGGGAATTTCAATGTCGCCTAGTACCTGCCCGATTTCAGATTTTAATACCACAGATCAATAAAGGTGCAATTTTACAATAGTAGTACAGAGTAGAGGTTGTAATATTGTTGGGTCTTGGGCAGAATTAAAAATGCATCAGATTACGTAATTACTATATTCTTGTGAGCACCGGACACGCCACAAGCTATGTTGAACCCAACCAGCATCAGGCCCAATGGGTCACTAGGGACTCCCACCTGTGGCTATTTAACTTCCATCTTTATCCACACACTGCACAAAGAATAACCATACTAGGGACTCCCACCTGTGGCTATTTAACTTCAATCTTCCATCTTTATCCAATGGGCCACTACCAATGGTACAACCCCACTTCGCAGCCTCAGTGAAGTTAAAAAAAAAAAAAATGGTACAACCATTCAAATGTCATTAAAATAGGCCAACTCGGGTCGGGTAATCATCAAAACAGCTCCAGTCAGGTCGTGACCTGTTAGCCCATACCCCCACTAATATGTGGCAGCTCAAAAAAGTCTATACCCTGCCCCAAGTCCCGACCCATTAACCCATGAGATCAGCCTCATGCAGGTTGAGTAGTCAGGTTGGCCAATCAGGTAGGAATTGAAACTCTAGTGTAAACTCGCACATAATTAGAAAGGAATGAAATATCATGAATAATGCAGAGCATAAGACACTGCCGTTTATGCTCAAAAAAGAAAATTTTCCTCTGATCAAAAGACGCCCAGACTATCCTTCCCTTCATTTCTTTCAATGTCATTGACAAGAAAGGAGGCTTAGTTTTGGTTTCTTCAAGAAAATGTTTCCCAAGAGATATAGCTGAGATATTCGCATGTCTTATAGTGACATAACAGGTGTTCCTCACTTTTGTACGATCATACATTATCTTTTTTATGTTTAGTCACAGCAAACATGAGATTTTCCCATACAAAAAAAAAAATTAAGATATTAAAATAGGGTCTATAGAATGCATATATACCTTGAAAATTCCGTCTACCTTTCGGCCTCCTACAAGAAAAGTTGTACCTGTCCTTTTGCAGTCCAGTAGTATCTCTATCATTTTATTGTAGTCACCTCCGTAATATTTTGGCTAAAAGATAAAAAAACCAACTTTTTCAATGAGCAGGATAAAGAAAACTTCTGAATTCTTGTCTAACATTTTTGATGGCTCCTCCAAATTGGTAACATTATGTTACATAGAAAATGAATTGAAAAAATGGTACATGACCTCATTAAGAAACTTGCACAAAATATGGATAATTGGTGTTGGCCATAAAACTGTGGTTATGTCACGAGCCAACTATAAAACTTTACATAGTATATCAGGTGTGCAGTTATGTTGCACTTAAACAAATATGTCAGTTGTATGATCTAAACAATTTGTAAGACTTAAATAGGTCATGACAATCTTACATTGACAAGTCTTATTACGGTATCTGCACCAATTACAAAAGCACTGCCAGGGAATAATTTTGCTTTCTTGTAAAAGTAAGGCTGATTTGAAATTATCACATTCTTCCCTAAAATAAATGAAGAATAGTATTGAAACAAGCACTAAGAAGTTTGGGAAGTCACGAACAAACCAAGCATAAGTATATATTTATCAAATAAGAAAGAAAATAACACCTGCTTTTCTAAATTGGTCAACTCGCCTATTGATTTCATTTACAGATAGAGGTGGTTTGTCAGCATTAATTGCTGATATCTCAAAGTATTGTACTGCATTGTCCAACATGCTGCATAAACAATTGAAAAAACATTATAATAACAAAAAAGATGCTAACTGTGATCTAATTCAAACATTCAACATGAGATTAAAGGCTACAATTGCATACAATGTGCATGGTTAAACAATCTAACGTCTAATAACTGACGAATCCACTTACAACTCGGTGACACATAATCACATCAGTATTTGTTATATTAATAATTTAATTTTATAATTCCAAATGACAAATGTAAACCATTGATCTTTGTTCTATTTCACAAGCAAAAAATATGCATAATGAATTATAAAATTTAAGAGTTCATTTAGTATAAGAACAAATGTTGAAAATCAACAGCTGATTGCATTTAATGCTCTGTGATTTTTTTTTTTCACATCTTGATCGATATTAAATGAACTCTGAATTTTACAATTTACGGTGAACAAATACTTCTCGTGATATAGAGCAAGAAAAACAGTTTAGTTTTGTTTCGTGAAATTTATACTGTTAATGCAACAAAAAGTGTTATCATAATGTCTTACAATAACATTTGTAAGTTGGTCCCTTCTCCACTTAATTCCACTATGAGCATTCAACACCTCAACTATTTGTGCAATCATATGTTTCCAGTTTTTAAATCTGTAATAATTAAAATAAAGTTTGTAGTCTTGGATTTCACGTGCATGTAAAAGATTTTCTCTACGTGCATGTATAAGATTTCTATGTATTTGTATTTCATGCTCTTCATGTCCACTGCAATAAAGCCGAAACACCATATTTTTACAAGCCGTAGAGAAAGTGATATAGAACACATTTAATGGTTTAATTTTGTTCCTTAAGCTGTAGAATTCTAGTAGTGTGCATTTAAAGGGCGAAAGCATGAAGAAGGCATTTGAATCATCATTTAAAGGATTCAAGCTTGAAATATGTATTAGGTCAAAATTACACCTCCCTGCAATTTCAAGCAATCTTAGGTGACCTTCATGCAGTGGATTGAATGAACCAGGCAATATGACTCTCCTTTCAGCATTCCCTTTTATTTTATCTACAATGTTTAACAAATAAAGGATATGTTAGTGCTTCCAATCTAATTTTCATATACAAACCATAATCTCTTTCATTGCAACATGTTACCAGAATCTATATTTTGTAAATTATGCACCATATAAGCACTTGACAGTTTAATATTACTAAAATCTGAACCTAGCTCAGCTGCACTTGCAGTGAACCTATTAAATACTAAATAGCAGTTCAGTGCCGGGGGTCAGATCAGTTTAGTGAATATCAGATAGTGGTGGTAAATACAGAAGACTCTATGATTTATAACTCCCTATAGCAAGATATGTTAAAAATATAATATCTTCAAAATTATAATAAACAATTTAACATCAAAAGTTCCAAAGCATAACACTGCATCATAAAACATGTTTTGGTACCAGTACACCATACTGCAGTAGTATACTAGCTGCCTGAGAAGAAACAACTATGAAGTAAGAACATGAGTCAGAGAGGGAGGTGATGAGTAAAAAACTTTCGCTTCAACGCAGCTTTTAATTATTTTCATTAATTCTGTCTGGTTCGGGTCAAAATCTTCAAAAAAATTGATAAAGTTCCAGGCCCAAAGCCCAGTGCTACAAGAAATGAACATTGGACCTGCTAATTTTGCTCGGAGCTAAACATATCACTGTGATGTGTCATTACAGGGGCAAAAGAGTCTATTTTCATGGTTTTTTGGCTTTGTAGAATATGGGCTCATAGAGAGATACAGTGCGCTATTTTGAACATTGCTCACAACCTAAGTTATATGCTATAAATATGATACTAATATATACATTGTGGGGCTTCTTGTATGTTCCTTTGTGCGCGATTGATTGTTAATTTTCTGCAAAATGAAGGTTTGCCAAGGATTATTTAGGCTTAATAGGTACTGGCCTAAGAAAGATACCAGAAAGTTGTTTGTATTTACCCAAGGAAAACAATCACAAGGATCAATTTCTTTTATATCTAAACCAGATTTTATGAAGCACTAAAACAACATCCCTATTTTTTTAGAAATAGCTAACTAATTCCAAAGATAAAAACACATGTTTAGAAGTGCCAGCAAAACATACGCTGATGCATCCAGATCTTTATATACACATGTTCAGATTTTTGGGTTCTTTGAATTCCGGCATCTGAACACGTGCATTCAGCAAACACTTTTATATGCCTGCATTCATATATCAAGCATAATTTTGCTTTTTGGTAGAAAACAGGGATATTGTTGTTCTTCTTTATGAAATTTGGTATAGGCATAAAAGTTCAAAAGGAGCATTGATAGAATATGCTAAAAAGTACCTGTAGAAAAGTCGTATATTTTCGCACAAATCTGACCATCAATAAGCTGTTGAAGCTCGTCATCTTCATCAAATTTACTTTGTGTTTCTTGTGGTAACTCAGAGTCCTTCAACTCCACATTCACTGTTCTGGAAACTCCACATGCATCACCAACAGCCTTGAACAACAAAAGAAAACTTGAAAAAAATTGGCTAGATGCAACTGGTCATAGAATATTGCTGGACCTAACTACAAGGTATCAAAACCTAGCAAATTTGTACCATCATCAGTTGTTATTGACCAGTGGTTTCTCTTTCCTATTGTCTTTAGTAGAATGGGCTTCTTACAATATGATATCAATTTAGCACCAGAAATGATAATAATATTAAATTTTGGTTTGTATACTCTAGATTTACCTTGACCAAGAATTGGCTAGAAATTTTGTCTTCCTCTTCTCTACTCCTCAAGCCCTGAAAAATGTTACATATAGTTCACACAATAAGTATCCTAAAAGGTCCTCGACATAAGTTTAACAGATTGACAAAAGAAAAAAGGAAAAAAAAGAGAAAATAGTGGTAAACCTTTAGCAAAGTGATTTGTGATGTCTTAAGGCACTTCTGTGTCCTTATTGAAAGGAAAAACCTATCACAAGATTACAAGAAAATATGCTGTTATCATAGACCAATTTTACCCAATTGAGTCCCTCCTGTTTGTCATGACTTGCACAATAAAATCAAAATTAACAATCATTGACTCAAGTAACTAGCCCTTCAATCCTCACATTGCAGAGAGGTTCAATGTGTCAAGTAATCTTACTTGGACCCATGTTTGTTTAGCTTAATGTAAACCTGAAAGCTTAAAAATGGTCAAATTAAGAAGGACAGCACAACAAAATAAGTAGTTATATCAGTAAAAACCAGAAAGGTAAAGGCCCATGTCATGGCATAGACTTCATATATTTCAATATGGTGAGATTTCATACATTCAATTAACCGTCATTGAAAGAGATCAGGAACTTCAGAAAAAAAAAGAATATTCCAATTGAAAAAAAAAAAATGTTAAGTTTATGTTTGCAATCTATGCTCAGCGAGTGGAAAAAGAAGTAGAATGAAGTCACACTAATGTGATTCTGGTCAGTAGTATTAGAAATTGCAGGTCAATTCTCACAAATCTGACTAGAACTATGTGCTTGTCAAAAAGACATATCTATGATAAAAAAAATTAGGAAAAGAAGAACAATATCACTCCATCATTGCAACAAAAGGAGAGTGATTTGGC
The DNA here is from genome assembly GCF_964058835.1 of Carex rostrata. Lineage (NCBI taxonomy): Eukaryota > Viridiplantae > Streptophyta > Magnoliopsida > Poales > Cyperaceae > Carex > Carex rostrata. The sequence continues at coordinate 8,523,869 of NC_135926.1, forward strand.
AAGCAAAAGCATCTGGAAAGAAATTTGATGAGTTCCCCAAGGGCCTGTTCGGCAACATTAGAATAGAGGAATTGGACGGAATTAAGGTTCTATTCCAGCCTTTTCAATTCCAATGGGGAGCTGGAATTGAGAATTGGGACAGAATAGAGATGAAAAATGACTATTTTTACCCTTGTTTCGCTGATGTGGCAATCCCACTATAATTTAGTACTCCACCAACCTCCTCCCACCTTTCTTCTTCGTGCACATTTTCAGAGGAGGAAAACCCTTTTTCCTCCGTTTTACTCTGACCAAATTTTTGTCAACCTGCCAGGAGATTTGATAAACTAAGACTACAAACTCGATAGATGCAAATTTCTTTTTCAAATGAGATCCCTCTTGCCAAGAGATTTTTTAAAATCCGCCATTAACACTTGCTCATACCTAAATCGTGAGTCTAAGGAGGCTATCGGTTATCAGGCTGACACTGACCAATTTGAAGAAATTGGTCAGTGTATGTTTTTTATTCCATTTTAATACAATACCCTTTTGTTTGTTGTATGAATTTTCCTCTTGAAATTGGTCAGGCTGAAGAGGTATCGGGTTGAAGAGCTTGCTCGAACCTGAATATACTCCATTCTATTGCAAAAAACCTAAATGTATGAAGCGAAATGCAATACCTTTTTTACTATATTCTATTGCAAATAGAAATTGTCCAAAGTAACAAATTCATTTTGTTTGTTTCTTCTAATTTGTTCTCTGATTCAATTGTGTTATTTGTCTCAGCACTTCCACTTTACTGTTGTTTCTTTTAAATTATAGATTAGAACTTTGCAAACCAAAATAAAGTGTGTTTCTAGTGGAAAGCACTTAATATTAATTTACCAGTATCAGTAAATTTATTTTTAGGTCACTCAGCAACTTAGATTTAGTACCAGCTTGTACCAAGACCTATATGTACCGGTACAATCCAATATATTAATGAAACATACTCAATACTAAGTACTTGAGTAAACCATTTGAACCTGAGTAATTTATTTTTATTAAAAGAATGTTTGTTTACTGAGATTGGTCTAGTTGATCAAGCATTCATATACTGTGAATTAAATTAGTTAGGCAACACAACTAGAACTAGGATTAAATCATAATTGGCGCTAAGGAACCGATGTTCGGTTGTCTTAATCCGTGGGTGAGGCCCGGGCAGGGATTAAGATTCGGGCAACAGGATGCTAAAGGAGGTGATCTCAATCCGCGTTAAGGAACCAGTGTTTGGCAGGATAAGTGGCTAAGCTAAAGGAGGCTTAATCCCTCCTTTCCAAACAACACCCACATGTTAGTTTCTATCAAACATAAATTGAAAAGCAATTTATTTATCGTTCGTTTTTTGCTTTTTTTTTTTATATGAGCTAATTTATATATGCCCATATGCATATTAGATTGTCTTGCATGGTTATTAAAATACTCTTGGTCGAAAGGACAAGTTTTATGGATTCAAATACAAGTTCATTAAGCACAATTGCGTACCGGGCCAGTGCTGGTACGAACATACCGGACTGGTGCTGGTAAAAAGAAACTGCTGCATGGACAGAGAAGAAAGAGCGTACCGGACTGGTATGAACTGGTGCTGGTACAAAGGGGTGATGACCCAGAGACCCTTGGCTTCAAATTTTAAATTTTGTTTTTGGTTTTTTAGATTTTTCCCATTCAGATACTTCATCCTGACATTTACATTTGTTGTTATTTTAAGAATTTATAATGGCAGCTGATGCTTGCAATTTAATATTTATTTGGAAACAAATTTTGTATTGTTGTTAATACTAATTTAATATTGAATTAGAATATTTTGGCTATATTATTATTTTGTAAATTCATAATTTTATCTAGAGTGTTAAAATTCAGCATTTTATTCATACTAGTATTCATTACGTTATTGTCCATTAATCAAAATTCAACAAGGGTATAAGAGTGATTTTCTACTATTTTAGTATTTTATTAAATATTAACTTTCACTATTCCAAATGTTGAGATTCCCGAACACAATTGGAATACACTAGAATAGTGATCAATTCTCAATTCCACAATTCTTCTATTCTTTCACTATTTTGCATGCTGCCGAACAGGCCCCAAGAAAAAGGATCAAACACCTTTGTTTGGGTTGCCGGTGGTTTGAAAACATTTGTAGAAAGCAAAAGGCAAGAAAAAAGGCAAACCAATTTACAAACCTAAATTGTCAGTCCAAAATGATATTTGAAAAGCATATGCACTGATTACTAATGGCACCTCATACAAAAATATTTACAAAAGCAATTCTTAATTTTGTATATATTGAAGGCCTTTCTACAAACTTAACTTGCCCAACTTTCCTCAATTTGAACATTTTCCACATTTGGTTCAGCTACTCTTTTCAAAAATTGAATAAAATATCAATACCTTGACCTAATTAAGGATTAAAAAACAATCAACTATTTTCCAGTGGAGTTCATCACTTTCAGGTTCCCAATCAGTTCAACTCAATTTTAAGTAACCCAAGTTTGACTGCATTGACCTTATTGTGGAACAGTGAGTCAAAACAGCTTTAATTAACCAAATTTAACCCCCATGGAACTCATAAAGAAGCACATACCGGTGATCCCCGTGCTTTGGTTGTGAGCTAGCTAATGAACCAGTAAATCCAACGCCAAATACTTGTCTTCCTAAAAACAAACTCAATCCATTATAAATTAACCCCAACTGTAACCAAGAAGAACCATATTTATAAGCACCTAAAGGGACTACAAATAATTTCAGGTCGTCATATAGTAGAAATCATTCTCCCAAACTGGTAATCCGACTGGTAATTAAATCAGTACAAGCATGCTTATACCAGTAGTCTGTCAGGTTAAGAAATTAGTTAGCTTCAAAGGCACACTAGTACTGCATTTTGTCAGTAAAGGTAAATATCAGTAACTGCACATTAATTTATAATATTTCTCTTGAATTACAACAAAATTTTGCATGCACCTGGTGTAGAAAGCTTCAAAGCACGATTATAAGCAACCAGTGCCATTTCCTCTGCTGTCTTTTGGCTGGTAAACTGTGTGGGGATCTAACAAAAGAAAAATTCTGTAAACAGAGCTCTTATAGTCTTATTTACTGAAAAGAAATTGAACCTGAATAAGAGGTGATAGTAGAACACCTTGCCAAGTAGATGAGCCATGGAGTGTCTGGAGTAAGGCACAACTGCTTCAAGGATTGTGTTAGAAGCACCTGGTACGGACATCAACCATCCCAGCGCCTGCCGCGTGTAAACTTTCAGGATCATTAATTTGCCAATTCGTTAGAAGGACCACAAAGAAAATAGGATCAAATGACTCCTGTAAATAGGAGGTTTTACAGGGTTGAAATGCGAAGTTTGTGACAGGGAGAGAAAGAGAGAGAGACCTGAGAAGCGCCACCGGAGAGGTAGATGACGGATTGAAAAGTGGTGGAATGGATGGCCTCGACTAGAGCTCTGATCCAGCTCTCCATTCTGGTAATTCCCACTCTCCCTCTTCGAAATCTCTTCTCGAATAGCCTACGAACAATTTGCCAAAACAAAAATCTCTTCTAGAAGGTTTACGCAAGTCCGGTCTCTCCACCGTAAGCTTGCTCTCAAATTTTACTGGTTTACCGTTTGACTTCATATTAATTAATATATAAATTATAAATTTTTACATAAAAAATATATCACCAGATAAAACTAAATTAATTTCAACAATTTGAATTTCTAGTTTGAGACCAATGTAATAAATTTAAGGTAAGTTCATCAAAAAAAACTTGATGAGTTTAATTTTACTCTTGTTAGTCGTTACATAGCATCTTTATATTAACAATTGAAATTAATTTCTAAATAACTATTAAAATTATTTTCTAAACCACTGTTTAGAAAATAAAGTTTCTCTTAATTTCTAAACCTTCACATATCTTGAATTAATTTTGAATTTTTGTTAGAAGATAGATATCGTCACATAAATAGGAAAGAAAGAATTTGAACGAATTATTTTGCTAACGTAGCGATTAGAAACGATTTCTTAATAAAAAAAATTCTGAATAATTTCTAAATAAAAAGATAGTGTACATCTTTAAAATTGAAATAAAAATCGCCACGTCAGATTAAAAAAATCGATAATTAATGGAATGGAATTGCTGCCTAAGAAGAAAAGACAGGCATTCTATTATCGTATAATTAACTGAACGAATTATATTTACATAAAGAGAGTTTTAGAAATTTCAGATCAATTCGTACATTATAAATCAGATAATCCGAATTGAAATAATATAATCCTATTATTATTATTTTTAAAAGTTGTTTATACGGACTCGTTAAATATGAAAGAAGAAGATAAAGTATAAACTTTTCTTTTCAGATTTAAATTGTCTAATTCTCAAAATTTTCAGAAAACTGAAAAATCGTTAAGTCTTTTTTTTGAAGTTGTTTATACTGAAAGGTTTCTTGTTTGGATCCATTTTCCGTTTCTTGAGATTTTATTTTTGAAAAATATATGCTCCGTAATACAATTTTCTTTTATTTTTTAAGGTTGCATGTGTTATTAATTGCATGTTCTATACAAAATTATTTCTTTTATTTGATAATGATTTGGCACTCCTAATCAAATGGCCTCGAAAAATTAATATTGGCAAAAGTTATTTCACAAAATAATATGTAAACACGCATTTTATCTATTTTAATAACGAAATAAATAGTCACTGCATAGCATAAATAAATTCCAAATTGGAATTGGCAGCAATCTTTTGTCTAGCACATAACTGTAATTGTGTAAAGTTGTAGTATAGTTGTGATGATTGTTTATCTTATATTTTGTGTTGGTAATATACTGACATGTGTTGTTTACTGTTATGTTATGTTATATTAATTTAATTTAATTTAATTCTCTCATGTTTCATTAATTTTACTTTGAAACAGTGTTTAACGAATTTGTGGATATTGTGGAAGGAATGAATTGTTACCAACAGAATATAATATAGATAAGGTGTCTAGCTTACATTTTGAATTAAAAATAGTTATCATTGTTTTATTCTTTTGTAAATACCATGACCGATTTCAATTAGGAAAGGTGTTGTCACACGTGACAAAATCTCATAAGATGGATTTTTTTTTATATAAATCTAACATCGTAACCTAAATTAGACCTACTGAAATTTAAAATTTAAAATTATTGAATCCGAATAAATTTATTATTTGAGCAAAAGTGCCAATAATAATTATTTAAATAATATGAATCTAATTCAAAAAATAATTTGACATGCTCGGTTTATCTTTGAGGCTCGCACATAAATTACAGGTAACTTACTAAAATTAATATTGAAAACAAATCAACACTTGATTTAACTCATATCAAGATCAGTCTGATATCTCATAAAATTCAAATGTGCATGATCTAATTCATATAATCATTAAAATTTCAAAATTATACTGAATTTTAAATTAATTAATCTGATTAAATCTGAACTTAATATTTATCTGAATACAAAGACAATTTAATATAACTTACTTATTTGACTTCCTCGAAACATAAAAATAAAATAAAAGATAGAGCACCTAATGTATTTATCTTCGGTTTCACATGGAGAAAAGATGATGTATTTTTCAGCAAAAAGAGATGTCATGCTCATATTTGATTTCCAAAGAAACTGTTACAAAAATATTTGTAACAAAAAAAAGTACAAAGGATAAAAATTGCTCAAAATAATAGAGCCATAGTGCGACAAAGAAATTCAAAATCCAGAAAGCGAAAAAGAAACCAAAAAAAAAAACATAGAATTGTCTAAATTAAGAGAATAACGATACAAATTAATGATTTCTTTGTGAACAACCGTTTTATCTTTTAAAAATGTAAAATGTAAAAAGACAAACATCTAGTGGTGGTATTTATAATCCTCTTTACACTATTATAAAAGACCAGTAGAAAATGAAACAAAAAAATATTACGGTGTTGGGCAGAATGGTCTATCACGTCTAAGATATTTTTTCAATTTAATTAATTAACAATCTATTTAGTTAACTAACTACAATTAATTGGACGGGATAAACCATTCCGTTCATTCTATATTTCATATTTTGTGAATTCGTATTTCATTGTCGATATTTTTTTTCTATTAAAAATTTCTAAATCCAAATAGTTCTTTAACCTGATACGAATCTCAAAACAGATCTCATATATCTACAATAGCCACTGAATTCAAATCACTCGGTTGGATTCGTGCCATGTTTATTTATAATTCGGCGAGGTAATAAGAGAGGATACAGATTCCATCTATACCTGGCATGTTTTGATTAGTCTCCATATTTCATGTACTTAAAAAAAAGATGAAGATACGAAAATATGTGAAACCAATGTAAGAGAAGAATGGAAAAGGAAGAAGGTAGTCAGTTGGCAGTAGATTGGAAAAAAAAAAGCATTGTGTCATGCTGTGCTGCGAGTTTGTGATTACCACATTGTGATTGTGATTTTGATTTTGTGTTGTATTATGTCGTAATTAAATTAATTTTTCATGTGCCGTGTTATAACTAAAATGTCAAGGGATGATCACGGTACGCGAATAGTCACGTCATGCGAGTCACACTGTACCTAAACGTACATGACCAAACGTGACTCGTATGATCATTTAATCATAATTTATGTTAGTTTATTCAATATTCACCATTTGGTCAAAAATCTAATGGTTCTAATTACACGTGACTCGCATGACTACGTGCTATACTGTGACTAAATCTTTCGCATGTCGTGTCGTGCCAAATTTTCTAAAGATTATCACGACATGCGAATGATCACGACACATAACCAACACACGTGCTATGCTGTTTCGTACTGTAATCGTACCGTTTCGTGACAGAGCCGGCTCCACCATGCCATTTTTTCCACTCTAGTTGGCATGCTTAGGAGGACAAAAGTAAAAGGAAAACTTATAATTGTTATATCTCTTTTTAATTAGTATTCATCAATAAAATAAACAAAATAAACATTTAATTTTCTGGATGGATCAACAACGCATCTCATATATGAATCCTGACCTCTTATCTTATTTTATTTTATTTTAGAAAAAAGGATAACATATCTTATAAATTTGATAGAAAAATATATAATATAATTTTTTTAACGGACATAAATAAGTTTTCTTTTAATTAAATAGTATTTTTAAAACAACACAAACTTTTTTCCATCCGAATTCAACTATTATCTATTCGCTTTTACCATTCAATTATTGTAGCTAGTTTCCGATCCCCGTCGCTCTAAAAGAAATAACAATCACCCGCAGCCCCCCCTTCTCTCTCCCTCGATCGAGGTGAGAACCAGCAAAACCCTAGATCTCCGACCTCTCCTTCTCTCCCGGAGTACATCTCTGCTCCTCTTCTATTCATCCTCTTTTCTATTTATTTCTATACCGGTACTCTTTTCACCATGGATTTAGATCTATGGATCTCAAAGGTCAAGGAGGGTCAACATCTCGCCGAGCACGAGCTCCAATCTCTCTGCGAATATGTGCGTTCTTTCGCTTTGTTTTCCCTCTTGTTTACTGTCTATTGTTTCATTTACCATTTCGTTTCTAGGGTTTCTTGGTAAATAAGTCTTTCTTGGATGAGGCTATTTTATTTCCCCACTCAAAAATTCACAGCACCAATAAATCGCTTAATTGGTTACTACATGAAAGAAGGTTGAAAATTACAGAAAAATACCTGCTCAGGGAATTGTTTAGGGTAGAATGGAACCCAACTGCCTACATACAATTTGGAAATGTTACTTTATGATAGTTTATCCCATGGATGAATCCTTTCAGGTGAAGGAGATACTTATAGAGGAATCAAATGTGCAACCGGTAAATAGCCCCGTGACGGTTTGTGGAGATATACATGGCCAGTTTCATGATTTGATGAAGCTCTTTCAGACTGGTGGTCATGTTCCTGAGACGAACTATATTTTTATGGTATGTATTTTGACAATCCTTTCCTTCTTTTTAAGGTAGGAGCTTGTGATGTTCCTGTACTAAATAATCTTTGTGAATGATAACTACTGTTGAAGTAAAATAAAAGGAGTGCCTAGATTCTGTCTTGACTAACATACAACTTGGCAATTTATGTGTTTCTGATTAGTAATTACTGGTACCATACTCATATTGTGCGAACTCCCCTCCACCCCCCCTCTCTCTCCCTCTCCCTCTCCCTCTCTGTGTGTGTCAATTTATAGGGGGATTTTGTGGACCGCGGCTTTAACAGTTTAGAGGTCTTTACCATTCTTTTGCTTCTTAAAGCGAGGTATGATTCTTCAAAGCTTCTTACTATAGTACTCTTCTGACATGACCCACTGAATTGGAATCGTTTTTTCTTATGTATTGTTTCTTTTAATGAGTATCAGGTACCCCGCACATATTACCCTGTTGCGTGGAAACCATGAGAGCCGACAATTAACTCAGGTAAGAGTTATTCTTGGTGCTATTCTTCATGATATATTTTCTTTTCTTTGTTTATTTTTGACAGCGCACATGAGCAGAGTCTGTAATCAGTACCTTGAATGGAGTTCTATATAGTAGTGAAGGAACCAAATAAAATAGGCCTTGAAATTATCTATGGAAGTTTTTAAAGAGTCCGAATTACCATAGGTCACTGCTAACCTGGCAGTAGGATGCCTTGAATTGGTCCCTTCTATTTTTAAGAAATTAATTGATTCCTGTCTTGTATATTTCATTCATTTTAAGACTGAAAGTATTGTAAGAAATAGTTTCACTTTGTTTAGTTATCATAGCTGAAATAAATAATCCTAGTTGTTCCATAATTATTTCACCACAAAGCATTTTGTTATTGTAAACCAAATAGTAAGTTTCTAAGCACAGGCAATGCTTTTGTTAATTTTTGAAGCACCTCTAAAGTATTAAACAAATTACTGAAAGACCTTGGACTTAACTACGTTTTGCAATAATCCCTGTTGTATTTTTACAAGAATGTATTGTTGTCCTCACTATTGCATTTATTTTGGATGTGATGATCATAAGACCGAATTTTCTATTATTAATTTCTCATGAGATGGTTCCTAATTAATTTGTTTAACAAAAGTGTTTTGTCAATGCGTCATAAAATGGAGATGTAACTCATTGTGTTCTCAGGTTTATGGATTTTATGACGAGTGCCAGAGAAAGTATGGAAATGCCAATGCATGGCGGTACTGTACTGATGTCTTCGACTACCTTACTCTTTCAGCGATCATAAATGGCACCGTAAAGAATTTTCTCCAATTTAGTTTTTCCAAAAATCTTTACTTTTTAAGCTTGGAAATAATTATTTATTTGGGATTTTGGGTGAATGATTAGGTTCTTTGTGTGCATGGTGGGCTGTCCCCTGATGTTCGTACGATTGATCAGGTACTTTTTATTCTCTTGCTTTATGATTTGAATAAGAAATTTGCAGCTTTATCCTTGGGAAATTTTTAACGTCTGTAATTTTTGTTATTGAACTTGTGTGTTAACATGGAGCAGATAAGGACGATAGACAGGAACTGCGAGATACCACATGAGGGGCCTTTTTGTGATTTGATGTGGAGTGATCCTGAAGAGATTGAAACCTGGGCTGTCAGTCCCCGTGGAGCTGGCTGGCTGTTTGGCTCTAGAGTTACCGCTGAGGTATACATAGAAAAACTTTTATTGGTTTCTCCTCTCCAGAGTATAATGAGATTTATCTCACATATGCCTCTAGATTACTGTAAAATTATAATTTACAAGCAGCCATCTGTCAGTTCTGCAAAAGTACTGAAGTTACCCTCTTGCCTTTTCTTTTATGTGGAAAACAAGGAATTTGTGGTTCTGGACTTATTTTAAGGTAAAATGAGGTAGCAGTGATTTTTTTGTACTTCGGCTGACAAATATTTTACTTTGTAGAAATTTCTTCTGTATTACCTTTTATTTTTTATTTTTTGAAGGCCAACTCCAAAAATAATTATAATTTTGGATTCTGTGATGAATTTCATTTATTTCTTATGTTTTTATGCAGTTCAATCACATAAATAATCTGGATTTGGTATGCCGGGCACACCAGCTGGTACAGGAGGGTCTTAAATACATGTTTCAGGACAAAGGTCTTGTCACGGTGAGTTTTATTTGTTATTTATCTAGTAGTTTGGTTTTTCACTGGAAATTCTTTACCTGCAGTCCTACAGAAGGATAGGAGTACAATTCATTATGATTGCATATCTTCTTCTTCTTCAAAGCCTTTATTCCCAAACAAGTTGGGGTAGGATAGAAATGAAACCCAACCGGAATCAACAACACAGGGACTTCCCAGGAGGTCATCCATCCTAGTACTACTGCCCAATTCGTGAGGGTTTCATTTCCATACGAACTCTCCTTTTTCCTGGCTTGGGACAGGCTGTGTAGAAACTACACAGGCGGAGTTATGATTGCATATCTACTGTTGAAACTTATTATTTTAGTTATATCCTGTAAAAATGCTACACTAGTTTGTTGTGCTGTATTTGTTGTGTCAGTAGTATTCATTGGTACCAAAATAATTTTCCTTATCTTTATTATTGTCTTAACATGTTCAGTGCTTTAATTTTAGAGTTAGGGCTACATGAAGTTTAGAATTAGGGCTCTACTTGAACTGGCTGAATATAGTTTGATCTTGAATTTGGAACTGATTGCAGATATACTGGGAGATCTATAAATGCAACAAACACAATAAATTTAGACATAGTATAATTGAACTAGTATCAAGCTGAACTGGTCCTATCTAAAGTCCAAGTCTATTAATTCAGAAATTATGGGGAACTGGCAATACCGGTTCTATTAATTTGTCTGGTCTTCAACTCTGCATATTAATGAGCTCTTTGTGTTTCTATCAGGTGTGGTCGGCACCTAATTATTGCTACAGGTGTGGCAATGTTGCTTCTATTTTAAGCTTCAGCGAAAACATGGTATTGTATTGTTTTCTTTCTAATCTAGATGTATCCACAATTGAGTGTGGCTAGTATAACATCGGTGTCATTTCAACCTATATAACACTAACTCCAAAATCTATTGAATTGAGTTCAAGCGGTGAATCCAAACCATTCAAACCGATCTACTTCATTAGTTGTGTGTTTACATCAAAATTTATAATTTTTCGAATTTATTTAGTATCAAGTCAAGCGGTCAAATGTGTGAGTTTTTAAGTTAATTTTAATACATTCATTTTTTAACATTTTTTAACATTTTTTAACATTTTTTAACATTTTTTAACATTTATCACTCATAAAGTAAATCGGTTTGAACGGTTTGGATTAGTCGTTTGAAGTCTATTCAATTGATTTTGAAGTTAGTGTTATATGACACTGATGTTATACTAGCCGGACTCTCCACAGTTGTTCTATAAGCAGGAAAATAACACTAGTGTCATCCAATTGTAATGATATTTTAATTTTATCTTATAGGAGAGAGAGGTCAAGTTCTTCACAGAGACTGAAGAGAACAACCAGATGCGGGGTCCACGTACTGCTGTTCCCTATTTTCTCTAGATTATTTATGTTTTATTTTTTTGTCTTGATTGTTTGTTCCACTTGTACAATTTTAACTTATCATTTAATCTCATTTTGTGTAACAAGTGTTGGGTGTAACCAGATAATTTAATCTGTTTAATTATCTCATGTTAGGTCAGGGCTACTTCAATTTTGTGTGATGCTGCCTAGCTAGCACTGTTTTTTTAAACTTAAAAGAGTATTAGTGTTGTCACCTGTCTCTTCTAGTTGTGAATACGAATTGGTTTATTTTATATTCGATGTCGCTCGGTAAAGTGTACGGGCATTCAATAAACTTGTCATGTTGTCTGTCAAATTGCTGGTGGTTATTTTTCTATTTTTTTAAATTGCTGGCATACGGGTATTGTATTCATGCAATTATTATATATTTGGATACGCTGCTGAAAATTCAAGTTTGGTTATAATTTCTCTAAAATCACACTGAAGAAATTTCCATCCAGCCATCACATTCCCTTTCTGATACTAACGTAGCTATGAAAATTTAATTTATAAAAAAAATATTTCAAATTAAGCATGATTTAGTAACAAAATTAAATCACATGGCCGAATGGACTAAATCGCCGCACCGATAGAGCTCATTAATTTGGAAATCAAAATCATAATTATGTTTCATCTGCCATGTCTCCATGATAGAGTTAGACAATAAACAATAAGTGATAGATGCATCACTTAGCTGTACCTTAAATTTTCCCAATAGAGATAAGGTTAATATACAATTGTTCCTAGCCTCCCGTGCAACCAAGTTATTTTCTGATTTTTAAAGTCCAAGTGATTGATACAAACCGTTAGATGTGATCTCCATATTAAAATGTGCTAGGAGACCAAATTTTACATTTTTTGAAATTTTTTTTACTATTTATTAAGTCACTTTGAAAATCGCTGATCCAACGGTAGCTTCTAATTTTACTGTTTGGTTAAGCCACTGTTGGATCAGCGATTTTCAAAGTGGTTTAATAAATAGTAAAAAAATTCCAAAAAATATAAAATTTTTGTCTCCTAGCACGTTTTAATATGGAGATCACATCTAACGGTTTGGATCGATCATTTGGACTTTAAAAATCAAAAAACGATTTAGTTGCACGAGAGGCTAGGAATAATCGATTGTATATTAGCCTATCTCTCTCTATATATAGAGAGAGAGAATGGCTAAGCTCAAATCGTTTGTTCCTGGACTCAGGAACAAACTACTCGATTCTCTGATTTCTGAAGTTCAAACGGTTGATCCAAACCGTTAGATGTTTAATCTATATTAAAATATGCTTGGAGACAATTTTATATTTTTTGAAAATTTTTTTACTATTTATTAAGATGGTTTGACAATCACTGTTTTTATTAAAATTCTGCACCATAAAAAAACAATGACTTTCAAACCATCTTAATAAATAGTAAAAAAATTTCAAAAAATATAAAATTTTGTCTCCAAGCACATTTTAATATAGATTAAACATCTAACGGTTTGGATCGGCCGTTTGAACTTCAAAAATTGGAGAATTGAGTCGTTTGTTTCTGAGTCCAAGAACAAACGATTTGAGCTTAGCCATTCTCTCTCTCTCTCTATATAGAGAGAGATGAGCTATGGTGAGTTGCGAAATAAAGCTACGGTGAGATGTAAACATTTTTCAAAAAATATATATATTTTGAAAAATGTTTATATCTTACATTACGAGTAATAAAAAACTTAAAATGGTTAATCTCTTGCTTATTGAACAAAGTTTTTAACTTGGAATTTTTATGATCATTAAGAAAAATAATTGATAAATAATTTATATATATTAAATATAAACAGTTTCAATTTTTTAAAAAGTAACTTATGTTAACTATAAGCATTTTAGCAGTGCAAATAAGAGATGTAGAATATGGGGTATAAAAATAAATTCTTAGGGTGCGTTTGATGCAATCCTGTAAATAGCAAAAATAGTGCTAACCTGGCTTAGCGCTATTCAATTTTTTTAATGGGTTAGCAAGAACAACGCTAACACTTCATAAATAACTCTATTCTTAGAATGATTCAAATGTAAGCTGGTGGAAAAAAAGAATCACTAATCCAAAAACAATGCTAACCTTGTGCTATTCTTAACCATCAAAACACACCCTTAGAAAATATATGTGTGTATGAATGGTATTCATTTGCCGTCTCTCAAATATTACTGACGAGCTAAGTTTATTCTAGCTTTGCTATATTCTATACTTGAACTCGAAAGATGCTTTGTACATTTCAATACTGCTGTCAGCCTGTCACAGATATTGAATCGTATGTGGACATGTGGCTGTCGGTACAACACTTTGCCTGTAGTGTTATCTCTTCTTACCACATGAGATTCACTCTCCATTTCGTGTGGCTGTGCCAGAACAAAGTCTCTTTCCCCTGCCTAAGGGCTTTAACTAAAAAAAAAAGTCTCTTTTCCCCAATTGTCAATTGATCGAGGAAAGAAAGCTTCAGAACTTGGAGTTCTTTTACATCAATCCTAGCAAAATTCCAATATTGAGCTTGACGCTTCAGCAAGTAAACTATGTTTTGCATATGCCCGCTATACAGTAGAAAATTACGAGAAAAGTACAAATTCATTATAGAAATACGATCTAACCATTTCTAATTGGAAATCACTTGTTCCAGTTATTAGCAATTGTCAATTTGACTTGCTCGATCCTAAATTCCTCATATCATCACGAGAAATACTAATGGCAATTCTGAAAATTTCCTCAGAAAAGAAAATAGAAAAAAATAAAATTTCTACAGAAAAATGGCTCTAATCAATCCTACTTCAGGGAATGAGAGGAGATGTAGTATTTCCTACTCTCTTCTATGTTGAGGTCTCCATAGGAGTTCGCCACCGACCAGCTCGACCTCAGATGAAGAAGGAGATGAAGAGAATGTGTAGTGGTGGTGGCCTCGCCGGCGATCTCTGAGGCGGAGGCACTTCCGCGTAAGACGGAAGGGGAGGCGGATGCAGTACCACGCCATGGCCAAGGGACAACACACGCAGAGCACACAGGCGCTCGCGCCACACTCCGCCACAGCCTGACCACACTCGCCAGTATTGTTTTGTGGAGGAGGAGGAGGATCTGGCAGGAGTGGTGGTCCCATTTGAGAGGCCGACTGAGAGAGAGGGAGGGGCAAAGAGAAGCTTTACGCTTCTTCAATTATAAACAGTCTTTAAAAGGAGATGTTACTTGCATTGTTGCATTGAAAATGATTATTTTGAAATTTTCAATACTAATTTTTTTACTAAAATTTAAATAAAATTATTAAGTAAAGTTATAAGTATTTACTAGATCTATATCAAGCCATTAAATTTTATTTAATTTGTATTGCATGATATGTATTAAAATTTGTTAAATTTCGAACCGTCGAAATATAAATTATTTAATATACGGCAAAATTTGCATCAAGTCTTATCGTTTTATATAGGTAAAATATGAATAATATAAATTATGCTTACAATATTAAATTTTAATTTGAAAATTTGTTTTTTAAAGAAATTAAATTATCAAGCCCCTCTCAGTTCTCAACTTCCTTAACATATTTCTTTCCTCTCCATTTTGTTTTATAATTTATAGGCCAAATTAGTGCCTCGGTGCCATTTAATAAATTTAATTATTTAATTTAACTTATGCTAACAATGTGGAGGTTAATATAGATTTTCAGCATTTTCTTAATACAAAGCTCATAGGCAGAGTATCAGCATTGAATTATTGAAAAGTTCTTACAATGGAGGCTCCACACGGACAATATAAACGAATTCGTATCCTCTGAGATATCTCAAACTTTGAGTGACTTTATGGAAAATCCTAATCGTTTAAATACGTTCTGCACGAATCTCAAAGCACACATAATACTGACCCCTGCATCACCCCCGAATAGGCACCGGACACGTCGGTCACGCAAAAGTTGAGATATCTCAGTGGATACGCACTCCAATATTAACGGATGGTTTTCTATCTTACGTGTTCACACATTCCGCCACGTCACATCTCCCAACGGTCTTGATTATAGGCTGAGAAACTCAAAGGATGCTGAGTTTGACATCTCAACCATCCCATCAAAATCTCATTAGAATCAGATTAATTTAAAAATTCAAAAGATTATTTTAAAAGCACAAGTTTATAACGAACTTCCACATTCAAATTTTGAATATGTCCGAGATTTTAATTCCTTTATTTCCTCCTCTGCATACCGATTCCTTGTGGACCAAGGTCTTCTGTAACCACTGGGTGGCCAATCATTGTCGCCACTTGCCAAGATTCTAGTCTAGGCTTGTTGGGCAACATAAGAATTTTGTGAGAATAAGAAATTTTAATATGCGAAGAGAAATTTTAATTTGGCAAAATTAAAGATATTTAATTCATGATTTTTTTTTTAAATATAGGTATTCAGTAAATGCATGAGAAATTTGTTAGGACGTTATTTTCCTTTTCCTTTTTATGGAAGATGTAATAGTAAAATTAAACTATATTAAATGTATTGATACTAATCACTAATTATGATCAATATAATTGTATATCTCAGATTCTAAAAAAAAATTAAATGAGCTTGTTTAAACTATATTAAGTTTAATTATGCTTGTTTAATTAATTTCTTGTATTATTAAGTTGTGTTTGTTTAATTAATTTTAGTTTTTAGGCTTGTTTAAATTGTATTTATTTTATTATATTATTAAATTATATTTATTTAATTGTGCTTGTTAGTACTTTTGAGTAGTCTGAATAAATTTTATATAGGTATCATTAATGATTGGTGGTAGTGATTAAACAAAAATTTGAAAAAAAGTAAATAAAAAGAAATAGTTTATATGATTAGCTGCACTTTGAAGAAAAAAATTATATGAACCATGTGTTGTGCTATTGCAATTAAACAAAACTTTGAGAGAAGAAAAAAAAAATGAAAAACCGTGAGCTTCAGCTTTTGGGAGAAAAAAAAACGGAACTTGGAGTAAATTTTATTTTTCCGACACAACAAGGAAATAGATAGGGAAAAAATCTTTGAGGTTTTGAGAATGAGTTTTACCCAATAAAACCAAAAAAATACCAAAAAATACCAAAAATTCCGAACGGTTCATAGATAAAGATACCAAAAAAGTTACTTTATTCAATGGAACCAATGAAAACTGCTGTCACCGAACATGGCCTCTAGTGTCTAAAATGTTATGTAACATAAACCAGGGAACAATTTGGATCCTACATTCATCAGACTCGTATTTGAGTTTGATGGGTTCCGTATCTGTCTAATTTGGTTTAGGATCCGTGCATGTGGACATGCACAAATATTGAAGCTGTGCGCACAGATTTTGAAGCAGATTGGACGAAAACGGAACCCATCAGCGTCAAACCCAAATTAATCCCCATAAACTATTGTGTTTGGTCTAGTAAAGAAAATTAGTCATGTTGTTATCAGTTTTGTCACAGCAAGTCACACCATGCCATGTGTATCAGTCACATAATGTAATTCACATGTCGCATGATATGTTTTTTTTCGAAAAAAAATTGCACGTCCGTCATCCAATTGATCTGATTACGTCACGACACGTTATGTGACTAATTCTTTCATTATTATTTTATTATTATAATTTATTTTGTAATAGTTTCTTATTTTTAATATATTTATTATTATTTTCTATGAACTAACTTAAAACTAAACAAAAATATAATTAGTCATGTTACGTGAAAATATATTTTGATTACATATCATGACTAAGTCATAATATATTAGTCCCGTCACGTTACTTTAGATTGCGGTTTATGAGTATTAGATCTATGACCTGTTTGATATTTATTATAAGGTGGCCATACTATTATTTTAGCATACAATAGCTAATTTTAGTGAGAAATATATGCCAAAAATAACAACTTTTTTATAAACACTCAAACCACCACAATTTAAAGTATCCCATGCAACAAACAGATAATTGTACCCTATGTGTGATTTAAGGTCTAAATTATGAAATAAGAGATTTAAGTTTCAGGGTTTCACCAAATGAGCATTAAATAGACTGACGTTAATGACGTAAGTCTAAAGTTAGACGGATCTAAATTGACTTACATTAAACCATATCTCAAAATACTTTTATTTTGTGTTATGTTCCAAACTCACTGTCAGTAACTATTTACAAATGTTAATCCTCAACTAAATATGAAAATTTTTTGACCGTGTATATCAAAATAATCAGGACAGTAGTAAAGCATTTTTAAATTAAAAATAAATAAAGTCAATTAGTATTAATTATTGCATAAACTTCTAGCCGCACGCTACTAGTCTATCAAGATTTCGCTTCCAAGACTCAATCAAACCTCACAGCTCTGCTTCATCACTGTACACTTTCTGCCCTTATCAATAAACTGTATAATTTATTTCAGAACTAATAAAAGAATCCACCTAAAGTGCTGCCAAAATACAGCTTTCTCGCTGTCCATAAACCGTGCGCGCTCCAATCACTGTCTAGCACGTGTTCGCTGTCCAGCTTGAAAACCTGAAAATATCAGCACACATCTTTTTCTCTTTTTTTTGATGAAGCATCTTTATCGATTGCCATACTCACAAAGGTACGAAGTTCAGGAGCCTTTCTTTGTTAGGATTTTTCACGAGGGCAGCTTCATATGATAAATGAAGTTTCTTTCTTTTCAACCACAGAATAAATTGAGTTGAGGCAAATGGGTACGAGAGAAAAAGATTTTAATTTTGATCCGGACCCTGAAGTACAGTCACCGGTATAATTAGACTAGCATAAATCAACAACTCCTGTCACCTCCTGGCAACGCATGAGAAGATCTTAGAGATTTTCCTGACAGAATTTGCATCGCTCGCGACCTTCTGAAATATCTGAAAAGAGCGTAATATGTGGATTTAAACTTCGGTAGCAAGAACTAAGGTAATTAAAATGTTTTTAGTTATCTCTGGTGGTGGTGATATAGCATCTTGTTTTAAGTATAATTGTTGTGATGTCCCTATCATCATAATTGTTGATTATTTATATAAATATTCGAACCATTAATTTAATAAATGATAAATTAGTTAAGAAACAATAAAATATTATACAGAGAACAAATTTTCGTCAAGTTGTTGTTATTGATGCTGTTGCCAAATTCTCAAATCAAAGAATAGATTTACCTGTAAATATATAATAGCAAATGATACATCCGCTACAACTACAAGAAACATGATTTTTGCATCAGCAAATAGCTATTCACATTATTATAAGTTGTTTTCATTGGAGTCGGCTTTTGAAGAAAACCGATGCAGCTTCGTTTTCGCGTCTGCCAAATCGATGCAAAGAGACATTTTCTGAGTCTTCTAAGCCGATGCAGATGTTTTGCTGCCACAGTACTAAATTTGCATCTGCCAATAAGTCATTTGTCTGCATCAGCTTGGCGGATTGCAGATGCTTATACCAATTGTGTGGCATTATTTCAGCCTAAGCATTTTATGGATTTATTATACACACAAACTTCATAAATTATTATGGATTTATTATTTCAGGCTAAGCATTTAATAAATTAGTTTCTATTTTTGCTAAAGGTGGAATTCCATAGCAAAATTGTTGAGTTATCGAATAAAATAAGAGCGAGGGAAAAAACGATATCATTCATAAATAATGCACCCCTACCGAACTGAAATTTTTAAATATACCATTTGAAAAAAAAAATATGATAAACAAAAAAATCACGAATTATGTAGAATTTCTTATTTATCACCGAAGCAACCTCAAGTTGCATCCAAATATTGGTGGACACCATGGACGCAACTTCAAGTTGCGTCCATTAGTTAATATGGAATTCAACCTAAAAGTAATAATTTCATTGAAAATATATCTTTTTATTCATTTTCAAAAACAAATAAAGAAACTTATAATTTGAATGTACTAGAAGGAACATCAAACAAAATATATAAAACATCTTATAATTTAAATGTGCTAGAAGTACTGCGAAATATTTTCCATGCAAATTTTTTTGCGGCTACAAAAAAAAATTGAATCTCAATTATTGATTCCAGTTCAAAAACAACTTTTGGGTATTAAAAATATTATCATGGTCCTTCTAGTACATTCAAATTCTAAGTTACTCCATTTATTTTCATTTTTTTTATCTGACATCATTCCAAAATTTAGTTTATTTAATTAATTTTCAAAAATAGAAGAAGCTACTTATAATTTGAATGTACTAGAAGGACCATGATAATATTTTTTAATACCCAAAAGTTATTTTTGAACCGCGATCAATAACTGAGATTCAAAATATTTTTAATTTTTCTAGTAGCACATCAAGAAATAGTTTATTTTTTTTTACAGTCGCAAAAAATCGTGCCCAAAAAATATTTCGTAGTACTTCTAGTATATTTAAAATCTATTAAAATATATAAATTATAAGTTGTTTATTTATTTTATTTGAAAAATGTTTTGTAGTCCTTTTAGTACATTTAAATTATAAGTTTCTCCTTTAATTTTTTAAAATTAATAAAAAATCTATTAAATCTTAATGTAAATTCCATATTAATATGGTTTAATGGATGCAACTTGGAGTTGCGTCCATAGACACAATTTGAAGTTGCGTCCGTAGTAAATATGGAATTCCACAAAATTCGTGATTTTTTTGTTTATCATTTTTTTTTCAAATTGTATATTTAAACATTTCGACCTACCGAGCAAAAGGTTACCTATATTTGTTCCAGGAGTGAGGGTATGATAATGTACATTTGTATTGTGAATTCACTTGTATATTTTTAAAATTCAAACAGTTGATCTGAATTATTAAAAATAATTTTCATGTGAAAATATACTTGAAGAATAACTATTTTTTAAATATGTGGAAAATCATGACTTTCGAATGATGTGAATGATTTGCTACATGTCTGTAAAATTAGTAAAACATTCCAAAAAAAAAAAATATAAAATTTGATCTACAGATATATTTTTATATGATTATAAAATTAATAGTTTAGATCAACAAATTAAATATTGAAAATAGAAATAGAAATTTATAGCACTAATTGATCCGTAATATAAATATTGTCATATAGCCATCACTCTTGTGCTAGATATAAGATCAACATGTAATTAGCTTGATCAAAGATAGGGGGAACAGAATGTGGTACCAACCTGCTGTATTGGAACTAATAAGTAGTCAAGCATGCATAACGTGGAGGTAATAATAATATTTTCCTTATTGTTTTTCTATTGCTCGATTACGGTTGCCATGACAAAAAATTTGAGCTCAACAATATTGTCAAATCAATCAGAACCATTTATAAGTACAGCCATATATAACATGATAACTATGAAAAGAAAAGGTTCATAAAGTGCCAATTCAAAGCTTGTCTTCCCTTGACACTCAAATTCTTCAGGTCCATTAAATTACATTTAATCTTTTTTTAAGGACTCTAGCATTTGCATAAAATTGAATCTTTTTTTTTCTCTTATTTATCATGATTCAATCAAACATAGACAAACCAAAGAAAGAAAGGTGAATCTTGTATTGGATGAACTTGATTATGAATGATAACCGCTATTAATCTTTTGTACAAACAACTCAATAGCACCAGAGCAATAGCCATAGTTCGCGGATAACACACATAAAAAACAATTGAACATTCAATAAGAACTAACCATATAACCGTTTTCTATATCTAACATTCTACAACAAAAGATGCAATAAAACAATTTCACCTATTTTTATGGCTCGCCCTCAGCCGGCTGTCTCGTCTGATCTTTAATAAACTTGATCAAATTTGGCACTATCTTCTTCTTCTTCTTCTTCCTTTTGATGGTAACTGACGGTGACCGGGTATTAACCCGAGACACGGACGATACCGAAACCCGTCTCACCTTCACCCCTTTAGATGTACTTGAAACTCGGTTCTCCCTCCTCCTATTGGTCAACAAACAAGCATTTTTTGGTTCCAGCACACAAGCATTCATGTTTTCATACATCTCCATCTCCATCTCCCTCTCCAGGTCGAAATCTTTCTCTGCCTCATGAACTTTATCTTCGATTACCTTTAGCCTTTCGATTTCTTTACGCATCAACTCTGTTCTCAGTTTAATCTCCTTCTCTCCTGATCGTAGTGCCTCGACCCAAGCCCGACATGCTTCTACCTTCTTGTCAGCAACTAATTTCGCACCATTAGCACTGTGGATCAAATAATTGTACTCTGATTTTGATATAGTTACAGTATTGCCACTCTTCCTTCGATCCAGTTTGTAAAACCTGTCTACTACTGTTCTCTCTACAGCACTCTTTAGGCTTTTAATTGCAATTCTTTCAGATGCCTTCACTGTTTGAAGCTCTTGGACCAGTTGTCGTGTTCTCTCCTCGCACAAATCTTTTTGACTAAGAATTTTCTCAGTTTCAGTTCTAATCCGATCGGTCTCTTCAATAATCGATTCCTTCTCTTTATTGGCATTCTCAATTTCGGTCAGCATTTGATCTAATCCCGATTGAAGACTCGCGACAATGGTTCTGGTCCTCTCTTCACTGGCCAAAGCAGATTCCAGTTTAGACTTGGCCTTCACAAGCTTTGAGTTTAGATTTTGCACTATGGAATTGGCCTTCTTTTCTTTCTCTTTCAACAATGCTACCTCTCCCCTTATTTTCATCATTTCACCACGCGTACGATCCATATATGCCATGTACTGAAACCCCTCTTCTTTAACTGTTTCCAGCTCTTTCTTTACCGATTGTAACTCAGCCTCAGTTTTTTTCAATTCAGCAATTTTATCGACTTCGTCTTTTCTTGTCTTACTGGTGTTAGTCTCCATTGCTCTTACAAGTTCCATCTCATTTTGTAACACGGCTACATCCGAATTAGTAACCGCTAACCGCTCTTCTAACACACTGGCCCGACCTGTTTCCTTTTGAAGCTTATCTATCTTCTTTTTCATGGATTCAATCTCTCTTTTGTACTTCTCAGCCTCGGCTTCTCTCTTCCCTTCAATTTCTCGTGTTTCTCTCTCTGCCTCGATACGTGCCAGCTCAACTATGACATGTTCTTCATTTGCTTCCTCTAACTTCCTTTTTATCTCCTCAACCTTCAAAGCAGCCAACTGAGCTCGCAAGGCCGATGCCTCAGCTTCTCTTTCTGATCTTTTCTTTGCTTCAAATACATTTTTTAATTCGAGTTGGAGATTTCTCAACTCTCTCTTCATTTTATCCAATTGAATTATGACATCTTCGTCGCTGCGGTTGTTGGTTGAAATACTTTTCATGGGTTTTCTGGTACTTTGATTCCCAGCTATATGAAATTCAGTTGCTTTTGTGTTTGCTACCTCAATTTGGCTTGTGAGTTTCTCTTCATGTGTCCTTTCAATTCCCTATATGGTAGTATATTGGATTCAATACATCAGTAGATGGTAAAAACAAAATTAATGAATAAAATAAATTCTTTTATTTATTTGTATTACTAAGTTTTTGCACTTACCTCTTGATATTTGTTCTTCTCCAGTTTCTTGCCATTGATTCTTTCCCCAAAGAGGCTAATGGCAGCCTTGACTGATCCAATGGACTCTGGGTTATTAGATTTCATGGTTTCCATTATGGAGTAAAGTGAGAACAAAAAGGGAGGAAGGGGTGCGAGTGCTCAAAAGCCTTATCTTATTTTTTCAACCAGAGAACAATCCTTCAAAAAATTAAGTGGACATCATTTGTCTCACTTGAAACATCACTATTCCGACATTTATTTTTGTATAGAAAGAGACAAAAGGTCGTTGTATTGGGTATGAGCATGAAATACTTCCAAGTCTCTTATCTACATTGCATACACGTACCAGAAACCATAGCCATAAAAATCGTCCATTCATATTCCCTTCCCCGGTTTGTAGGCCTTTATTATTCGGACCAAATTCGGTAAGATGTCCGGTCATAAATGTCTCCTATTCACATCAAGATTTGTGTGCTCTTGCTCTGCACGAATCTTAAAGTTGTCCATGCAACTCTTTATACAGATCGGACGGTTATCGGAACACTCTGATTCACTTATTATTTCCTCTCTGTTTTTTTTATCCGAAATTGTGTTTCGAATGAAAAGTATCCAACTGTGAGAGATATCTTAACGTACACAATGTGTCTTAGAGAAATATGAAGAATAATTCAAGACAAATTAACATAATTTACATAACAGTTTGCTCGATCATGAAAGACACAAATGATGTTTTGAATTGGCCTTGAAGAAGTGACAGAAGCACTGATCAATAATCTCAATTTATAAAGAAAAAATAGTTTAAGGATGCATGATAATAAGTATAAATTAGAAAAGAATGATTTAACATGTCACTCATTGTCAATATATGCAAATACATGTTTATTATTAAAGAACAATTGCTGTAAAAATATTGGGTGGGCAATCAAAATGATCGCTCTAGATTTAATATCCGAAAGAAGACTCTTTACCCTTACAAAACCCCAACAGTTTAGATTTTACAATATTGGAAGTGGAAAAATGAACCACTGTGGAATTTAAACTATAGACAAGATTTACATCACACAAGGAGCAACACTACAAACAAAAAGGTCACGAGTCTCGCTATTTGTGAACCTTTTTTACTTGGGCAAGAGAAAGTAAAAATTGTTTCATAATGTAGCTCACATCTCCAAAAAAAATTAAGAGATGACATGGCCAGGAAAAACCTATGATCGCTTTGTTCTCCAAAAATCCAAAAATTACACTGTTCTTCTAAGAGGGCACTTCATCATGACGTGTGAGAAATTCCACAATACAGGGATATACTTCCTTTACAGCCTACATAAGCAATTGTTCAACATCATGTCAAAACTTAATGTTTAAGAAAGAGAGAATATTTTATGCATACCCATGCACAAAGATTTCTAATGCATCTCTAGAGATACAGGAAATACCCTTTACCTACCTCTCTCAAACTTTTGGAACTAAAAAAAGATCAGGAAACACATGCTAGATTTAACTAGAAGCTTATTTCTAGAAGATAGTAAAGGGAAGTGCATAGGCAAATTTCTAATGATATTTTCAAGGTTTAAATGTTTATTTAATTTATACTGTGCATTGGAGCCAGTCAAGTCATCAATTGGTATCATAAACTCAGTGCATTGAACCACTAGCTTGAGTTTTATGTCACTTGGTTGACTTGTTCGGTTTGTAGGACAGGTACAAGTCAAGCAGAGACAACTCATATCAATTTAAAACTAAGCATACCAATCGGCCGCCAACCAAGTCGTAATGTGCATAGTGGGGCCCGCCCTGCTTCCCAAACACCTTATATGTCACCATGTTCTGAGGAAGCAACTTTATCGTTTCTGACAAGCAAAACAAATGTGCATTCAGAGAATATTCTAAATTTCTAATCCTGAGTAAATACCAAGATTTAAAAGGATACATTTGCAACAAGAGCAGTAACAGTTGAGAATTACCATAGACAGCTTCAGGAGGGCAAATGAAGTCTTTATCACCTGCCAGAGCAAGAACTGGAATATTACAGTTTGGAAGATGCTCCTTAACATAAAATTCACCAGTGCGGTTGCAGAGCCCACCTTCACGAAATGCAGTAGTCAGTTGCAGAAGTACCTTTGCTGGTACAGTACCTATTTATTTGGCAAATGTAATAAACAGTTACTGTCGATAAGTCATATAAACACAGAAAAGAAGAGAAAAGAAAAGAAAAGCAAACTAATACTAGCTTACAATACTGGACCCGGGAATAACATCCAGGGTCAGGCAACAGTATAAAGGGCCTGGAAAAAATTGAAATTGACAGTGGTTTGCTCCTATATCTGAACTAGTTATGTGCCAAAGAGTACATCTAATGGCAGATTTTTTGGGTAAGTATGGTTTGTACTAATCAGGTCTGGAGCCAGCACAAAGTAGCCAGGCTGTGGTGTAGTCTAGCACCACTAATTAGTTACTACTTGGCTATACAGGAACTGCTTGCCATGACAGTTATTATTGGTTTCCCTAGACAGGAGTTGGAATTGATAATAACATCTAGAAAATAAATATTTAACCTACATAATAACTGAAGAAAAGAGATCGGGCAACTTACAGAAGTTATTTAATACAAGCTTAGAAAACAGTTCAGGATGCATCATATCTTGAGCTGTTATCTGACCATTAAGCCATGAAAGCAAATACGGTGGACCAGATGAGAGGTACGGCCTGTATGCTGCACTTAGCAGCGCACCTAGAGGTACAGCTGGCACGTTAAGTGCCTGTGCTGGATCCGCCTATTAATAAAAACAAAACAAAACTTAGATTCCACCAGAGTTCAAGTATTTTTCTTATCATCCCACACGCACGTACAACCAGTTCCATTTTAACTTAATATCAAGGATGTTTCTCAAGATTTGGATTATGCTACAAGATATTTTTAAGATTTCTTTGGTACAAGTTTTAAAAAAGTAAAAGAGATCAACTTATTACAAGAGGCAAGAACAACTTCAGAGAAGAGTTGGAGGTTGTGTAGTCAACTGATGATGCGATTGTAACAATAGCCGCCAATCTGGGTTCCACCTTTTCATGGCCTAATTTTCAAATAGATTAATAATAAGCAAGAAAAAGATAGAAGAACATAACTAAAATATATAAACAAGTACAAAAATAAAAGGAAAACTTGGGAGAGTATATTACAGCATTTTGCAACCATAGCATATAAGAGAATTCCACCCATAGAGTGGCCAATTGCAAGAAGCTTTCCATCCCTTCTGCCACTATGTAGACTTATGTAACTCATCTACAAAAACAATAGTAATATTTAAAAATACAGGAACGTTTCACCATATTTTGAAAAAGTTGTTACTGCTTAGAACCATTGTTCTATCCAAGTTTAACAACTTTTATCAGGCACCATACAAGTCAGGTCAGGCCTGGTATCAGAACAATTAACTAAACAGTACATATCTGACACATATCAGTCCATTGCTGATCATATGCAACCTTTCATTTGTTCTTTTCATAAAATTTTGATTTGTTTGTAACTTTTATCAGGCACCATACAAGTCAGGTCAGGCCTGGTATCAGAACAATTAAATAAACGGTACATATCTGACATGTATCAGTCCATTGCTGATCATATGCAACCTTTCATTTGTTCTTTTCATAGAATTGTTTTGATCTGTTTGCAACCAAAACCAACAGGATTGAGAAAATTTAAAAATTCTGGAAGTATGAAGTTTAAAATTCAATAGGCACAAGATTTTGAACTATGAAACTTATGATTCAAACTGAACCTACAGCAGCTGGAATATCCTCCTCCAAATAGTGGTCAAAATCCCAATCATAGGTCAAAATTAAATCAAGTTGCTTCTGGAAATCCTCTATGGTAGCTGCAAACTTCTCTTGAAGATCAAACAGTGGGGGTGAAACTGTCTTCTGACTTTCTTCCAGAACCTTCACCATCCTCTGACTCAGATCCGCCACCTGTGATGAAATGAAGATAAGTTCTTAATTTCACTGGATTTATTAATATCCAAAACAAGGAACTAGTAATATCTTAAACAAAATCTATTGCTCTGGTTAAGAATTAACATTTGAAGTCAGCATTAGCCTAATCAATCCATTCTTAACCTCCAGTCAATAAGATAGCATTACTCCTTTAATAAAGAACCTGTTCAGTGACTGCAGATCCTTGACCAGCCTCCACCAGACCAGATATCCGATCTGCTATGTCATTCAGCCTCTTGGTCAACTGTGTGTCTTCCAGAAGCTTGGCAACCTGGTCAAAGAAGCTTTCATAAAGGCCCTTTAGTTGGCTCTTGTTCACATATCCAGTCAGTGTTTCAGCTACACGTGTAAAGGCAACAGTTAGCTTTGTGACATATTCGTGCTCATCCCAAGCTGGAGCAACTAATGACATGGCACCATTTGACTTGGTGTTGGTTGGTGTTGGATCTGTGGTAGGTGCTGAAACGTGCTCTGCTATCTTCTGTTGGGGCTGATTTCGCACGCTTAGACCCGCACCGCGTACTTCTACTACCCAAGTGTCAAAGCCTTGGCTTGACATGTGGCGCGCAAATGAGGCCTGTAACATTTTTTTTTAGCTCACTGACCTTATAGGATTAAACAATGTACCTACAGCATAAGCACATACATATCACGAGGAAAATAAAGAACTTACAGCAGGAGAGAGGTCAAACCCAATGGCATTGGTACCAACACCTGACAGCAGCATCAAAGGGTGATTTCTCTTTGGTGCCTATACTCAAAAAGGTTGTAAAATAGAGAAAGAAAGAAATTTAAATCGAACAGCAACTGTGCATGGTACTTCTGTAAGCATAGCCAGAACCTTTTTGTGCCTTTAACAAGCCTCAATTTTGGGACAGTAATCTTGGTAGTTTGGCTCGTTGTGCCTGGTATGAGTACTGAAATCAAGATGTGGTACTTGATAGGATATTAAAAAAATGCTTGTTTTCCTTATTAATATACAATAATAAATGAGCAATGCAATTTGCCATTTGGTTGATCTGGGAAAAATTTTATGTTTGCAAACATTTAAAACAAAATTTCGTACAAGTGAAAATGTAGTTACAAAATCACAATGATTGTATCTCGTTAGCTAAGGATGTTGCCCAAAGGAAAAGTTAGGTCTTTCTGAGAAATTCCAATTTTGTTTGACCTAATTGGAGTTTAGTGGAAAGGGTTTGAAGAAACAAACATACAACAATGCATCATTTGAGAGAGTTTTGGACCATTACCTTTCAATACTGCCTAAACTCTTTTTACCTACAAGTGGCCCTCATGTGTTGATTAATAAGCAAAGTCAGTTAATAACTATAAAGAATGTTGAGGGGTACTTCCTCAGTACAAAACCCTGGTAATTTCTTTTCCAACCAGTTCTATAAATTCGTTACCCATTTCATTACTGAGAACCTGCATTAACTCCAGATCATTCTATCTATGAACAGGCTATCTTTGAAAAATTAACAATTCCATTTCTGATTATTTTGCTTTTTAAAATTTCTAAACATAGATTTTCCTGGACCTAACAAGGAAGGCACCAAAGTATGAGAATCCAACTGTCAGCATAAACGCCCAAAAGTAGATCAGGGGTCTAGATTCCTGATGATTGCACTTCCTTCCTGGTACGTAACAACCCAACAGTCTCCATTTCTATAATTGCAATGCATGGTATTTGATGCATCTTACTGAAATTGATACATACAGAGACAGAGACTATCTACCAACAGTGGACCCTCACCCAACCGTGTGATGGAATGTGTACAGAAATCAAACATTTCAATTATTTGTGCTAGACCAATGCGACACTGAAATGACTCACCTCAGGGGGTGGAGTGTACCGCCACAAAGCAAGACGCCAGTCGGTACCGGGTACAGGCGCATAATGCAACTCATCCGCCGTGCAAATGGTCGGTTTACCCTCTTTTACAAATGATGCAATCGCAGAATCCTGTGGTGAACAGGAGGAGGATGAGCTGTTCCCATCCTGTTGCAAGGAGAAGAAGAGCGAGGTGTCGAAGCGGGACGACACAACGGGGAAGGATAAGAAAGGATAAGGCCCGCTGCGACGGCGCCGATGGAAGGTGTTGGATGCGACAGCGGTGGCCGCCAGAGCGGCGCGAGCGTCGGCGTGGAGAAGCATGGGATCTAACTAATTTTTTTTTTGTTTTTTGTTTTCGTTTAAGACTTTCCTTCTATTTAGAGTTGGTAAACCGTAAACGGCAAGTTGCGACTGCCTGACTGGAGAAGAAGTTCAACTCTGCAATCCTGTTGGAGCAATGTTTAGAATCTGTAGTTTAGTAGTCTGGTTCTCGTCTTCTCGACTCTACTAGAGATTTGGAATAAATATTAACTTGCGGATATATTAACAAAATAAATATCGCAAATGGAAAAAAGAAATTTGGAAAGTCGAAATATAAAAAAACGGAATTGAATACATTGTTTGTCGGACGGTACAATATTTTCCGTTCAGATTAATGTTCTTCGCTGTGTAGAAAAAAATTTTTTGGAGGAGATAGATTATCTTGTTCATCATTGTAATATTTTTTTTTTTTTTTGAGTTTGGTTTCATAAAAGAGAATGAAAAAAAAATACTATAGTGCTGGACATGATGTTCTATACTGTTTAGATTTTTTTTTTCTTTTTTAGTTAGATCGCTAATTAAGGTCAAGATTCACGGGACAGGATGGTTTATCCCGTCCAGGTACAATGTCTGGACGGGATAAACCATCCCGTTTTTTTTCTAAATTTTGATTTTTCAACAAAACGATTCCTTTCGAGATATTTTTTTATTTTTTATTAATAAAAATTGGCTCTTTTATTCGGTGTTGGACAAAATAATGTTGCAAAAAAAAAACAAGGTGGATGAGAAATTTGATTGTAGGAATTTGGAAAAAATATATTTCTATTTTTTATGTTATTCTTTCCCCACTTTTAATTGGAAAAGTTTTCAGTGTACTATGCAAGTTTCTAACATAGCAAATATTTCTATAAAAACATCATAGTATCTTATATTTTCATGAAAACTTAAATATTTTTCCTTCCATTCTCTTTTACTCATTTAATATTTTATTTAGTTAATTTAAAATTTTAATTAACAAATATACTCTTTTATTTTAATCCTTATCTCTCCTAAATTATTTGTGTCAGTTCAATAATTTCAAAGTTATGATTTTGTTGGAGATTTTTTTATTTCATCTGGTTTCAAAGAACTTGAGAAGGTAATAGCAACGACCGGCTGCAACAGTTGTATCACTCGGTACCTAATTCATACCAGCAAAATCGATATTTGACCAAGTGAATACAAGAGAGTGCAATGGTCCAGTGAATACAACGGATACTTGGTATAAACAGCCATAACTTTAAAGGGTTCGACTTAATTAATTAGTAAAATCAAAGAAGTATTTTCTCACATATAGCAGAATGGTGAGATGGCCGATAAAGATAAGTCCGAAATTTTTATTAATACCATTTCAAAAAAAAAAAAAAATCCAAAACACATTTGAAATTGAGAAATTCTAAAAATACTCTCATTTTTGGAGGGTACAGATTGAATTGGAGAACTTCAAAAACCTAAATATTAGTATATTATAGTGTATTTTTAGATTTTTGGAGGACCTCCAATTCAATCAGTGTTCTCTCAAGAATAGAGTCACAAATTGAACTGGCATCGTGGGTATTTTTGAAATTGGATTATTTTTTTTAATATGGTATAAATAAAATTTTCGAAAGATAAGTAGAACATTTTGCATTTATATGACAAGTGAAATTAAAAAGATGTGCAACAATTTTCAAAGAATATGATCCTATTTAGGCTTCAATTCCCAGGTAGCACAGTAGGAAGCAACGATGAAATCAGACCGAATAAGTAGTTCCCCGGCAAAATCATAACTTTGAGATTATTAGAATGACACAAACTTTTTGAAAGAGGAGAATTAAATTGAGAAAATATATTTGTCAATTCAATTTTTAGAAATATCTAATAAAATGTTCAAATAGTAATATTAACTATTTTAGAAGTTTCTACGGACACACTAGAAATTTCCTCTTTTAATTTATCTCCATACAAATATACAATATTGACACGGATCGTCCTATATATTTGTTTCAATAATATATAATCTGTCTGCATCATCCATCTGCTCGAACTAGATTAGTACTTGTTGAATGTAACATTGACACATACATATATAGGATAAACAATCAATTATAATTCAGGTAAGATTAGCTACACTATAGACTATTTGATTAGAAAAAAATATAATATGTTTTAATAATTCTCATCCTCTCTCTATTAAGGCAAGTGGGTCTAAGATTATTTCTTTAGCTGTTTTCTGGTGTCAATCTAAATCTGATAATTTTTTTTTCAAATTAACTCTAATACTTCTTTCTGATGTTAAATATTTTCCAAACCTAATCATAGATAAAGAGAACAGTAGCTAGGATACAGCTCAGGTAATGGATCTACTGTTATCCATTGCCAGAGAGGAGTCCAGTGAGAACATAACTACTCAGGTTTATGGAGCTAGTAACCTCCAAATTCAATGTCTGAAGAAGATCAAGTTAATTGGGATATATTAACTTGATTGTGGTCTATTGGACGGTTTAGATTTATTAGTGTTTTGTTGGTTTGTGGAAACTAGTTTGTTTGATATAGGATGTTTATTTTGAGTATTAGATATTGTTATGTACTTTTGTTGTTTGAATATATTTAAGATTTACTGTATTTGGTTTTAGTATCTATTTTGGGTACCAGATTAAAAGTATATTTGATTTTTATATGAAATCGGTGAAAATCTCCACTATTATTAAAAATATATATATAATTCAGCTTTAAATATTTAAGATGGACTTTTTTACACTAATGAAATTAACTGATTAGCACGTTATATAATGTCAATATTTTATTCTAAGAAAGAGTTAGTACTATCTACAAAAATTGATTCTTGCCGACACATGACAATTTTTTAAAGGAATAAGATTAACATTGGAATTTGTTACTTAAACTTCAAATCTTGAATACTAATGGAAAATAGTTGTTGTGACAACTTGTGGCTTAATTAAACCTGTGGGGCCACCATTAATAATATTATATAAACTATATTATGCGTATAATTCAGTAAATTTAGAAATAATTTAAAGAGATCGTAAAAAATATATTATACAGGTTAAATGTTGGATACAATAAGTAAATCAGTATTTAATTTAGTAATAAAGGCAATAATTTTTTATATAAAAAATTACAAGTTCGAAATTCAAATAGAAAAAATACCTTGACTTAGACCCGAACCTTTTCTCAAAAATATTAGATACTAAGTTTGGGCCCTGTTACTTTGATGAATCGGATAACACGTCCTATGTTTACTTCAAAGGATTTTATATTTAGAAGGAAAAAATCCAGTGAAGATTTTATCACAAGAAAAGGACCATGCATTAAAAGATAAAGGTGCCATGTCATCACTAGAAAACCCGCTTATATATCTCCTCCCCATTCTATTATTAAGTACGTTGGGTGTTCGATTCGCCAACGGCTACGATTGAAAGATGAAATTTCGGATTTGATCTCAGCTCTCCAATTATATAATTTTTCTTCTTTTAATTAAATACATGTGTTTTATGTATAGAAATCTAAATTTAGTTAAAAACATACTCACTACATGTGCCGCCACACAATACGTTACAATTAAAATTGAACAAACTCTTAAATTTAGCGATATATTTATTTGTTTCCATATTTCTCCTCTTCAATTGAGATTTGAGAAGACCCCACCTTTCATTTTATTATTTCTTTGTTTCTTTCTTCATTTCTATACATATTGTTGTAGGCAATTTAGAATATATTTTCAATATATAATATATCAATGTATGTATGTGTGTATATTCTAAATTAGAAACAAAGAAGAAGAATAATATAAATTGGAATGCGTGTGTGAATATATATTTCTCTTATAATATGTGTGTGTGTATAAATTATAAATTGAAAACAAAGAAGAAGAAGAAGAATATAAATTGGAACGTGTGTGTGAATATATATTTCTCTTAGAATATGTGTGTGTGTGTGTGTGTATCATATACATACACACGATAACATTTTTTATTTATGTTTTTTGATATCATATTATATGTCAATATTAAATTGTTGTACGATATTTAATATTAGATTCAAATTGAGCTATTATTTGATATCATTGGTACTTAAAAATAAAGAATCATTACATCATCAAATTGTTATCAGATATCACGATTAAAGTTAATTAAAAATATAGAATCAATAAATTTTCTATTAACTCTTAATTTTTGAATAATTATTATTATTTGTATTGATTTTTTTTTTATAGTATGTCCGTTGCAATGCATGGTATGATACTAGTATTTTATTATTTTTACATTCAAATAATGCACGTCTCTTTACAAATTATCACTAGGGTTTCCAAAACAATTATCCCATTGCAATTGCAATAAATGGGTCTAATGACATGGTAATTAATTTTAAAATAAATAAGATGACCCAATCTGGAACAAAATCATTGTTAAGCAATTATGGTTATGGAGGTTTAAATCGAGTTTCGTTCATGAAGTTTTAAGGTTAAATCTAATAATTTGAGCAAATGATATTTCTTTTAGATATGGCGTGTAATTTGACTAGCATCAATGAGATAACTAAAAGGAAATTAAGAAAAAGGCCGTACATTGATGCTAGGAAAATAGGAAATAGGGCAAAAAGTGAGACGAACTATGTAATGTCTTAAAAGCAGTGTTGTAAATAATAGTATACGGGCGTCGGATGGATAGAATATCACTAAGCGATTAATTGAGAATAATCAAGAATAATTAAAAATAATTGGCTGATTGATTAGAAAAATTCGTTACAGTTTGATCACTGCCAACAACTAATCGGTCTAAACGGACGTTTTTTACAACATTGCCTAAAAGTAATTTTGTATTATGAATATGTCAAAAATTAACCCCATGTTGTATCTAGTTAAATGCATTTTGTACAAGACAGACTTAACTTCAATAATAAATTTTAACATAAATGCAATACACCCGACATAAAAAAAATGAAAATGAAATATTAATTTTGCATATGCAATTTGGCTGTTGAATATTTAAATCCACTGAGCTTCTTAATTTTAAGACTTATTAAATCCGCTTCAAACAATAAATGCAGTGTTGAAACCAATCTACTCCAAAAATTATATATTTACATACTAAATTTATAAATTTTAATTTTATATAATAAATATTCAACCAATCAAAAAAAGAAAAAGAAATATATTAAAATAACTTATAAATCTTCTTCTTTTTTAACACTCAACTAAT
Organism: Carex rostrata; assembly: GCF_964058835.1. Classification (NCBI taxonomy): domain Eukaryota; kingdom Viridiplantae; phylum Streptophyta; class Magnoliopsida; order Poales; family Cyperaceae; genus Carex; species Carex rostrata. The sequence continues at coordinate 8,558,111 of NC_135926.1, forward strand.
ACTAAAGTATTATGAAAATTTATAATTTTGTTTGTAAAGATATCACACATGAATTGGTTTGATTTTAATGATTTGTATCTGTCATTTTAAGTCAAACCGATAAAATTTTAAGTTAAACACATAAAATAGAGTCTGACTAATATAACATCAGTATCATTTCAGTATATATAACACCAACTCCAAAACCTATTGAATCGACTTCAAACGACAAATCCAAACTATTCAAACCAATTTACTTAATTAATTGTGCATTGATATATAATTTTTCTAATTTATTTACTATCGAATCAATCAAATGTAGAAACTTTTAACTAATTTAAATGCATTCATTTTTCAATATTTTTAACTAATCAAATGTAGAAGCGTACAGTTGCATGCATGTTGAGAGAAGTCAAAATGATTTGGCTGACTATCTCGCCAAGAGGGGCAGACTAGAAGGATGGAGTTACACAGGGTTCACCTTTCCTTTGTTTAGATAAAGAAATGTTATGTTTTTCTTTTTGAGTCACCTAGTGCTATTATAACAATCCTGTAATGCTACGTTTTTGTGGTGATTATCAATAAATGCCTACGGGCTTTGATTGCAAAAAAAAAAAAACTATTATTTGATCAGGTACTAAAATAGTTGGAAACAAATATAAATTTTACATTTAAATAAGCCAACAACCGTCAACGTTTTCTCATACTTTTTCGTAGACCCCTTTCCTCTCACTTCATTCATGTAGCTCAACTACTAGTAGGTGGGCCAAGCCCAGCAAAAGAGATAGCGGATCCTTCTGGTTAAAGCAAAGCTAGGCATCGAATTTACCAAAAATTCAACTTGTAAACGCGTCACTCTTACAATAAATCGATTTGAATAATTTATCAAATAAATTTACTAGCCGGATTCTATAAAACAAGATAAACTTTTAAGAATTTTCTCTCTTGAAATCTTAGCAGTGGCCTCTCTATATTTTATATATAATTAATCCGTAACAGACTTAATTTGTCAGGGTCTGAGATCCAATGAAAAGGGAACAAGTACCAAACCGTCTAATACTAATAACAATTGGCCAAGTACTAACAGACTAAAGCTACAAAAACAATAACAAATTACGGGCACAACTGAACTATCAAACAATAACAGGTTGGCAAAAAATAAAAGAATCTTTGTACATACTTGACAAGAGCACATAATGCCAAAGAATCTGTTGCCTTTTGGTCGTACATATTGCAATCGAGAAAAACATGGAACAAAAGAAAAAGGGCTGTACATACACAAATGAAGAAGAAGATTGGTTGGTTATCAGGATTCATGCCAATATACTATATTCTATCCTTGTAATAAATCTAAGATTTGGAAATAGATGTCTTGCAAACAGGGCAAGAGTTCTTGCGAGAAAGCCATTGTTTGATGCAATACCCGTGATATCCATGACCGCATTCTAACTTTCCCATTTCTTCATTTGCTTCGTACTCTTCCTACAGAAATTTAAATAAAAATGTAAGATATTTAAAGCAAAATGCACAATAGAAATCAACAAAAGCGCAAATGTTCATGTCAGCATAGGTTGCACATAATTATAATTTGAGTTTTGATCCAACTGCAAAGTCAGGTAATTAAGAGAGAAAAAACTCAAAAAGAAATGCCATAGTAAGAGAACTTTAGGGCTGTACTTGACAAATGGAGCATTTCTTCTCAGATTCCGGTGAGGAAAAATGGAGAGCTGATGGGTTGAAGACATAGGCTCTAACTTTGCCTAGTATCTCTTCTTCTCTTAATCCTGTGTTCACATACCCGATTTTCTCTCCCAAATCCAGCAATTCCTGTCAATTGCAAATCAGTACAATCCTTTTAGACTTGACAACTGGAAAAACCAGTAAGATCCAATAGCAGTACCTCTCCAGATTAGTACATGATACATACCTCATAAGACATGTGGTCAACATCGAGGCGCCAGTCTCGATGCCTGTCATATAAATTTGAGCCGCCAAATAGCATTCGTGTACTATACATCATAATCTATATACACATTATACCAAAGATGATAATACCAACAGTTAGTGACAAAGATGATGATAATACCAAAGATAATAAAGCAATCTTACTACCAAATCACCAGGGCAATGTTCAAGTTGGCACACAACTGATTGAGCTTTATACCAATGATAAAAAAAGAGAGAATTGCTTGATACCTCCTCTTCAAGATCCGGAGGAGAGTGATGACGATGGTGGTGATATGCTCTGGCACGGTGGAGCCTTCCAGGTGGTGTAAGTTCAGGCCCAAAGAAGTGTGCATCAAGGGGTGAATCCATGTATGCTGCTATCTGCTCTTGCACAGTCACTCTTCTTGAAATACATGGCCTCTGAAACAAAGAACCAATAATGTCAGTGTGTTTTACTAGATTTCTGAAATACCACATAATTTGAGAATGCAGATAGTGTGCTGACTGGGTACCATATACTCCAATTACTATACTCTCACTATGCAAGATAGCGTACACTATGGTACTGGTATTCTAAGTTCATACTATTTTTTTTAGCATATTTGTTAGTAATTGTGACCACCGTTTTACACACTGTAATTTAGGTTAAGTTAATCTTGAATAATACTTGTATAATATGGAGTTTTCTATCGGGAACATTTAAATTATATGCCCTCTGATCAATTTTTAGAAATATATAAAAGGAAAAAATTAACAAGTACTTTTTTGAGGAAAGCCGTAGAGAATTACCAAAATTGAGGGGCTAACCTAAAAACAACGAAAGGCATAATTTTATCTGTTTAAAGTAGCCAAGGCATGTGATACATATACAAAAGGAGTCAGTTAACATCGTTCAATATATAACAAAAATTGAGGGACTAACAACCAAAAAAGGAAAAACAAAGTAACAAACAGATCTAGTGCGAGAATCTAACCTCCCGATGAGCTCTCTCCACCACACAATCAACCGAGGCCTCCACGCACCACACATCCGCTGACGTGGCCCCACCGCCAGTTGACGTGGCGACCTTCTTCTTCTCCTTCTTTTTCTTCTTGCTGCGTCTCCTCTTCCCGTCCCAATCCGCCGCCTCTCGTACAGCTGAAGTGGCGACCTGGGCCCCACCACCACCGCCGACACTGTTAGATGGCACGTGTGCTGCAGCTGCCGAGGCACAACCAAGACCTCGAAGAAGCATGGACGAGGCGAGGTTGGTTTTCCTTTGCGTAGTATCGATGAGAGGTCTCTGATGTTCGGACTGATCGGGTTCGGAGCGCCGCCGGAGGAGGCGACGGAGAGTGCTGACCTGGTTGCGGCTCTGGTGCTGTTCCGGCGATGACATGTATTTTATTTCGTATTTTATACTCTCAGCGGAAGGGTTTGGTGGTGGGTATGAGAGAAATTATTGAGGAGAGAGAGAGAGAGTGTGTGGCGATGGTGGATTTTGGTTCTTTCCGGTGCTTAAAGAGAGAAAAGAGTAGTGTTTGTATTTAACAAGAAAAGAATGAAAAGAGTCAAAATTGGGTAAAATGGATCTTATGTGGCTGTACTGCTAATCAATTTGTGTGTTGTTCACTTCTTTTTAATATCTAAAAGGAGGTAGTTCTACCCAAATTTGACTGTTTTTGTTGTATCAAAACAGTAGCTTGGCTTCAAAGAGGAGGAAAAGAAACAATAAATTGCAAAAAAAAAAAGAAAAAAAAAGAAACAATAGGTAGCCTCAAAGTCAAGTGGTCAAACTGTCAAAGCGTCTTACAATTTAAAATGTCTTTCCAACTGGATAGCAATAAAAGCGACTGCGCAATTCTGAATATGAATTCAATGTTTGCTTTTATGAGGAATAGCAAACCTTTTAATATAAGTTTTGCATTTTCTCGTGAATTTAAATAAATTTCTCATAAGAGAATTTATAATTCCTTCAGAAGATCATGACAAGTATGGTACATTTTAATATTTCGGGTAATAATTAATGACGCGCTAAGGAGAATTAGAAGATCCCCACTCCAAGAATAAGGGAACCCTGATCTTCCGAGACAACTTTTGTGTTGCGGACTGTGTAAGCTGGAATTTATTAGATCTAGTCCATTAATATGCATCAAAATCTGTGCGAGCACGAATCTCAATGTATTTCGAGATCCCTTCTAAAAAGTTCCAGTTCGGCACGGGATTTAAAATCGTTCCTTACCATGGGCTGGTCGCCAATTGTACCGCTATCAGAGATAGTAGGCTACAAACCTACAATCATAATAACTATTTAAGTATAATGATGTAATGACTTGGGGCCTTGGGGGCAAGAACCCGTATCCTCTCAGGTATTGCACCATTATTGCAGAGGATCACTTAATTTACGGTTTGAGATTAAATCTCAACCGGCTTGGGATTCGGGTCACTGTAGGGGGCCCCATTTTTTGGCTTTGAGATTCGTGCCAAGTTAAAAATTACGGTTCAGATCTAGTAATTGTAAAAGATTCCCTTATCAGGTATTGGAGAGGATGTGAATTCTTGGGGGCAATGGGGGGAATGGAATAATGTTTGTCGAAGTAATTTCCACTATAAAGTATAAAGTATTATAGGGATAGGATGGAATATATGAGTCCTCTTATGTTACGGAAACTTGTAGGTGAATCATAGCACAGAGGAGAAAAGGGCGTTGTAGTTATCAGTAACAACTTTCTGTAAAGCCAAACAAGACAAGCCATGCTTTTACGTCTCTTTTTCTAGATACTGTATTCTATCTTTAATATTTTTGGCTGGATGCATTGATAATTGTATTAAAAAATTTCATAACTGTGAGTCTGTGAATATAATTTATAATTTCAAAATCCAATAATGAGAAAGTGATTTTTATATTATGCACTTGTGTACTTGTATAAAACAATAACATTGACACGAATAACATCGTTAAATAATTTTTTGCACTTATTGATTTTTAACATTTTGTGTGAATATGTAATTTTTTGCATTTATTAATAATTTTCATAACTGTAAGTATAATTTATAATTTTTAAATCCAATATTTATAATGTGATTTTTATATTATGCACTTGTGTACTTGTAGAAAACAATAACATTGACACGAATAACATCGTTAAATAATTTTTTGCACTTATTGATTTTTAACATTTTGTGTGAATATGTAATTTTTTGCATTTATTAATAATTTTCATAACTGTAAGTATAATTTATAATTTTTAAATCCAATATTTATAATGTGATTTTTATATTATGCACTTGTGTACTTGTAGAAAACAATAACATTGACACGAATAACATCGTTAATTTGCACTTATTGATTTTTAACATTTTGTGTGAATATGTAATTTTTTGCATTTATTAATAATTTTCATAACTGTAAGTATAATTTATAATTTTTAAATCCAATATTTATAATGTGATTTTTATATTATGCACTTGTGTACTTGTAGAAAACAATAACATTGACACGAATAACATCGTTAAATAATTTTTTTGCACATATTGATTTTTAACATTTTGTGTGAATATGTAATTTTTTGCACTTATTAATAATTTTCATAACTGTAAGCATAATTTATAATTTTTAAATCCAATATTTATAATGTGATTTTTATATTATGCACTTGTGTACTTGTAGAAAACAATAACATTGACAAGAATAACATCGTTATATAATTTTTACGACGGTTCAATTTTTTGCACTTATTGATTTTTAACATTTTTGTGTGAATATCTAATTGATGTGGAATTCCGTGCTTCACTTTTTGTGCAGACTCCATTGAGATTCAAATATGTTCATTTTCTCAAGAAAATGAGCACCTTATATTTTTCTATTCGAGCCGTTCAAAATCGATCACATGGCTTTAATTACATTTGATTCATTTTGATAAATTATATTAATATAAAAGAAAAAGTAATTGAGCCGCATCATTGATTATGAACGGCTCAGATGGAAAAATAGAAGGGTGCTCCTTTTCTCAAAAAAAAGAGAGCGAATTTGAATCCATTAAATTGTCTCAAGCAAACTTGAATTGTCCGTTTCATATTTAAATGATGTAAATAATTTTACGGAACTAATTATTAAGCATGATAATTTGTTAACAATCTCGACAATGAAATAGTTTATAATTTTCAAATCTGACCTTTAAATATAATCTATACTATATTTGTACGATGCGCATGAAAAACGAAAGATATGAATTTTAATGTAAATCTTTACCGTTTTCCAGTCGATCAAAACTTAAATAGTCTATATTAAACGATATTCGATTAAATGTGATACTAAATAATTATACGAAACTTACAACACGGTCAATTTAGAAGCCAACAACATGTCTATAATTTTCTTTTCTTTAAATTTTTACAAATATTTTAAAAATTAGTTTACAATTGTATTGCTAAATTATCAAAATATTAATTGTAAAAAAATCCAAATCCAATTATTTATTACCCGAAGTACTTAAATTTGGAGACCTCAAATTTGTTGACTCAATTGTGTAACAACTGATTCCACCTTTTTCAAATGCTTAGATTTCGGTATAAAATAAAAATAAAAATAAAAAAAGTTAATAAATAACAGCCGAGATTATTTGAATTTTAAATTGTCCAAAACCCAATTCTTTTTTAAATCCGACCGAACCCGTTGACCTTCGTTGCCTTCCCAAGTCGGCAAGAAAGCGATTACTTTTTTTCTATCATTCGGTTGGAGTGAATTAGGGGTTATATATTAGCAGAGCATTTTTGGTTCCATACAGCGCACGGACTATAGAACCATTCCATAGCGGCATAAGGTATATGTGTTGAACAAAGCCAGAGTTGCTCCGTTAAAATCTTTATCTTAAGTTCGCATCTTCCGAATCCGAGGTAACCTAAAATTTGAGTTTAGATCTGCACCGTCCAATCAAAATCTTTGTGAATATTGAAGAAACTTCTCTATCAAATTGATTCAGATTCTGATTGGACCATCTAGATCCAAACTCAAATCTTGATTTACTTTTGAAGATCCGGATCCTATTGGAGTCCGTATTCTCTTCCTACACAGACCAGTGTTGTAAATAACAGCATGCGGTCGTCGGACGGACAGGGTACCGCCAAACGATTAATCATGAATAATTGAAAATAATCGGTTGATTAGTCAAAAAAATTCATAACGATTTAATCACTCTCAATAATTAATCAGTCAATTAATCGGTCTAAACGGACGTTTTTTACAACACTGACATAGATTAATGCCATGGATCCGTAGGGACAGTTTTTGAGATGTTTGCTAACACGAATTTTGATACATATTAATGGTTCCGTTTCCGCGTTTCGGTACGAAGCAATCTTGAATTCAATGATATTGAGCGTGACGAACTGATGGAATAGACAGATAACAGCGCATCCGATGAGTCGTCACCTAATCAATCAATCTGAAATGAATAATGAATTTATTTAGTATAGTCCAAAATTTATTTATTTAGGAGAATTCCCTGAAATAAATATAACTGGACATGCGATAAGTTCGCACATGTCTCTCCGTTTTTTTTTTTGGCAATTAAGTTCGAACATGTCATGGTTTGCGGAAGTAGTCAGAATCTAAGTTCATACGAAAGCATCTGGTCGGCATTCCCTCCCATTTGGAAAGAGGTCAGATTGGGTACGTATTTCGGCCTTTTTTTTTAATACCCAAAAAAAATATATATATATATAAAAATAACCTCCGTTTTTTTTTATATATATATATGCCCTGACCGCTTGGATACGGGGCGGGCCGAAGTTTTTTTCATTCATGCAATGCATGAATCGTACGCACCACGCAGAGTTGTTTCAAAGAAATGATGAAAGAAGAAAGCATAGAATAACTATAAAACTTAATTATTTTTTTTTACAGTTTATTTTTGTATCAAAATAAATTAAAAATTTCAAAAATAATTTTGTATAATCCATTAATCCAATAAATTTTTGACGTTCTCACCAACTCTTCTTGATAAGCACATCACACTTTAACTTTACTCTTATTATTATTGCACTGCATGAATTAAAAACCGCCTTCCTCAAAATATTCAACTAGTCAATTTCATTAGAGCGTGTTCAGACGTTAGTTTTTTTATGGGAACAAGTGAGTCTTGGGATGAAATTTTCCCAAAGTCTTCCCATTTTTATTCCATTTGTTGGGAACATTTGGTTAAAATGGTGAGAATAAATTTATCTAGTCCATCTCTATTTTTTTTCAAACACTTGAGGTGCTACTTTAATCTCTCTTTGATTGTTATTTGTTCAAAAGAATTTCTTTTTATGTAACTTGAGTTTAGTTTTTTTTGTGAGCATATTTCACCTAGATGCAATGAAATCTGGAATTCTCCGGATATGTTTGATATTAACCATTTTTTCAATAATCGATGATGTCATGTTCAATAAAGATAAAATAGAAATAAAATTATCATTTTGTTAAATATTCTTTGTGGATAGTTTTGGTTCCTTCTCTAGAGATGAAAGTTCCAATTTTGTAACTGAATTATATATATCATGTCTTGAGTTTATTCATAATAGAAAAAACAAAGAAAGTGCATATTCTTATTATTAAATACTTCTTGTTTAATAATAAAAATTATTTATATTTATAAAATAACAATTAATAAGTAATGTTATGTTATTATCTAATCTATTTATTTAATTGCATCATTGATAATTTTATTAATAAAGAAAATCGTACAATATCAAACATTTTAAAAAGAAAAAAAAATGATTTTTCGTAACTAATTTAGTGGTGCAACTGAACATTAATTTCAAGATATTTTCATAATAAATCACATGCGTACCTGTGTCTATGGGTTCCCATTTTTTTAAAAATAAGCTCTCATTCCCATCACATCTCTCCCGTGTAATCCCATGACGTCCGAACAAATCTTTAATGTAGTATGTAGATATAAATGGAGTTTGCTACATGCAGTGAGGATATTCTATTATGGGTGGAACTCATGATCATTATTTTTTGAAAGAATGAACTTATTATCATTATTATAAATCAAATCTGTTCTATATTCATTTTAACTTTATTTTGAAAAAAAATATTTATGAAGAAAATATTAACTTTAAAATGAGGTAATTATCTTTCATTAAAAAAAAAATATTAGACACGAATTTTTTTTTTTCTAAACATTGAACATGTACTTAATGATAAACAACACAATTTTTTAATTTATATGGATGCAGGTGTCTAACTTCATAATTTTTCTTTGTAATTTCCGAGATAAAGAAAAATAAAAGAAACAAATATCTTTTTCATCTGTACTGTTCAGAATAAGGCTGCAACAATGCAAACACTGATCTGGTCTAAGGTCTATGTTGACTACAAAAATGATCAATGGTTATCAAATAAGAGTAAAGTTAGGGTGTACCGTGCTCACCAAGAAAATTTGGTGAACACAATTTTAAAAATTTATCGAATCAATTTCAAATGCAAAATTCAAACTGTTAAAATTCATGTACTTCATGAGTGATGCATGTACATGCAAAATTTTTATAAATTTCAAGTTTTTTTGCTACACGGTAAAGCGGTCAAAGAAATAAACATTTTATACCTTGTAGTAAATAAATTCGAAACTTTCAAAATTTTGCATATATATGCATCACTCATAAAATACATAAATTTCAACAGTTTAAATTCGACATTTAACATCAATCCGATACACTTTTGAAGTTGTACTCACCGAACTATCTTAATTCAGATGACTCGCTAACTGCTCATGAAATAAATACCAATACAGCCAACAGCTGTGTTGAAAAAGAAGACAAGTCCGGGGCTCTAAGCGTGTCGGTTCTCTTCGCTTCTCTTTGCTTCTTTCTGGTATCGAGTTCCGTGCGTGTCTGTATCAATTTGTCTTTTACGCACAAGTACACAAGAAGTCAATAACTCACAGCCTAAGGCCGCTGGCCGCAGTATGATTGAATGCAAACTATGGAAATTGAATCCAGATTTGCTGTCAAAATCGCAATGTCAGAACTCAAAATGATCAGTACCAGTAATGACGAAGAAAATATTATGAAACTTAAAAGCGTTAAACATTTTCTCCTTCCAAGTCTAATTTCCAAGAAGTACAATAATTTTTTGGAATTGAGTTTTGTCCAAATAATTTTGGACAAATTTTATCCAAAGCCGAAATCAGACCGTTAGGCCAGTTTTACAATTTGTGCTAATGAATTTTAAGCAATTCTATGAATTTAAATTGTCTATGCTAATTTTGATGCCAATCAAACGGTTCATGTTCAATATTAAATAAGACTTTGTTCAAAATCCTTTGATGAAAAATTTCACCCATTGAACATATGAACACCTGGAGATCTAAATATCTTATTTAAACATTGGAACATTGGAAGGGTACTCTCCAATATAACAAGTTTTTATAAAGTACAGTGGCATATCATTTTTATTATAATTTTGTTGTGAGAAAACTATTCTCCGAAACAAAATCCCCTCTAATATTTCTTAGTTAAGCTTTTTATAAAGGAAGCAGCTAACAATCTCCCAACTCCAGTCCTCTAAAAATCTCCGGATGTTTTCAACTAATTATGTAAACATCAATACTAAATCCTATAAATATCAATACTAAATCCTGTAAACTAATTCAACAAATCCTGTCAACATAAAAACACGTGAAAGCTGTTAAAAACGCGTGACAGCTGTTGAAAACACGTGACAGCTGTTGGGGACCACCTTCTGTGAACATACACATAGTATCATGTGAACATACACATATTATCCTGTAAACATACACATATTATCCTATAAACATACACATATTATCCAGTAAACATACATATTGTACTTGAAATTATGGCAGTTGTGGCAGTTGAAAGCGCGTCAGAACTAAGCTAAAAAGAGAAGGCTTTTATACACGGGAATTTTTGGGAGACTGTAGTCCGGGGAACGTTACCTTTTCTCTTTTATAAATCAGTTAGTGTTAAAGGCCAAGCCCGGATTTTTTTTCTACCAACAACAACAATAATAATAATAATAATTTAACCACCTTTTTTTTAAAAAAATTTCATTTTTACATGCTATGCATGCGGAATCAGGCTGCTGGTTATTTTAATGCATGTATCAACATGATCTCCATGCATAAACTGTGTTATGCGTGTATAAACTGCAGAACAGTCTATGCATGTATCATCCCGCATGTATCAATATGATCTTCATAATAAAATATGTTTGAAGATTAATTTTTATATTTTTTGAAATATTTTTTAGAATTTTTGAAAATCACTATTTTAATATGATTAAAAATAGTAAAATAATTCTAAAACCAGTAATTTAAAAATAAATAGTAAAAATAAATTCAAAATAATGTACAATTTGATCTCCAAACACATTTGAATACGGAGATCATGTTGAAATGTTCGAATCGACAGTTTGAATTTTAAAAATAAAAATATAAACATGAAGTAAAACAAAAACTGTACTTCCCAAAACATGATCACCCATCTTTTCTTCTTTTTTTCATTTTGTTCTTCCAAATCCAATATACAAGTATAGGAAGCTCTTGTTATGAATAACTGAAATCTTATATATTACGAATAGTACATCATAATTTAGGAGGTATAAAACTTAATTACTTTGTAAGGCTAGATTTTTTATAAAGTACTTAAAAAAAAACATAATAGATTGCGTTGCTAGTTTGAATCTTTAAGCTGGAATAAGCTATGCGGCGAATGGAGATGCATGGGACGGCCTATAAAATAATAAAATGAGGAACTAATTTTTTTTGCTTAATTGAAAATACTAAACAATTGGACACTAAATTTATCGTACAAAATATGAAAGATACTTTTTTCAATTTTTATATGAATTTTTTTTTTGTCGCTTCCACATCTGTAGGAAACTCCCGTTGAATAGATTGGTCCACTGAATTTTTTTTAAAAATAGTCTTACCGTCTCGTTTTACGACAGTGATAATAACAAAAATGATGTGTATAACACACTCTTTGACATGTTACCGCTTACTAACAAACAAATCTCATTGGGATTAAAAAGATATAAAATGATGATATCGAAGAAAAAAATTTCTGGTATTTAATTATTTATGCCATGTTGCTTCCAAATGAGTAATGACCACAACTTCAGCACTTTTCTCCGAGAAATTTGCTTATTCTTTGATTTAATTATCATTGTGGCAGTGCCACTATTCTTGCATTACGGATTTAAAATTTTAAATACACTCTGAAACATAGTGATAAGATTCGCGAGAAGTTCGTGTTTTATTTGTGTATTATTCGGTTTTTTGATATTACTGAACTGAACTCCGAATAAAATGAAAAAAAACGTATAATACGTTTTATTCGGGAATAAAACAAGAATTATGAATTATTCACGATAAAAACGCGATTTTTTTTTAATTTGCTTTTTTAGGGTTTTTTAGGATTTTTTTTTTGCTTCCTTGCTATACCGAATCATTTCCAAATTATATCTGAATTACAAATTTTTGACTCTGTCGAACAAAACCCGAACTATTCATTTGTCACTATGCTCTGTACATTGAAAATATATAAATATCTTTTATTAACATTTTTGAAAGAGCAGCATATACAAACTGTATTTAACATTTGTTTTCGTTATGGAATAAATATTTATATATTCAAGGTAAAGTAAAACTGTTTATTACCCGTTTAATACTTTTCTCTTTTATAAGAAAATAATCTCTTGAAGATATCATTTGCATATACTAATGAACAGCAGACACCTTATTCGATTATTTATTAATAGCGTACAAATTAAGTGTTGAGTTGAATAAACGACTAAGTTTTGCGTCAAATTTGCGTTTTCCAATGGTCCATGTTAAATTTTTGGTGAAATGGTTTTGATTTCCGTTTTTTTATTTCAACCGTTCAAATATTTTCAGCAATTCAGATTTGCATTTGTTGAAAACAAATCTAGACGGCTGAAAGTATTTAAATAATCGTGATTTAAAAAAAATATATTTTTTGAGAGAAGTACAACAGATTTGGTTTCGCTCCACTCATAGTAAGATGCAAAATATATTATATGGAAGTAGCAATTTTATTTTTATTAAATTTATCCATGATGAGTACAGTTATTTTATAAGAAATAAATCTGCTATGATCCAAAGAAATTGCAGGAATTCTGTTATTTTAAATTCAACTTTTCATTTATTTTATATTCATGAATAAAAAAGAAATTAAAATTCGTTCATTCCGAAAAAAAAAATATAAATTTGAAATAATAGAAACCTTGCAATTCCTTTAGATCAGCAGATTTATTTCCCATTTTATAAGCCTAATAAAAATGCATCTTGGTCGGCATTGAAAAAAAATAAACATTCTCATAAAATTGTTAGTGGTTGGTGAAATAACCAACCCCTCGCTAAACTATTTATCAATTGGGTGAATTTTGAACTGGACAACTCCAGTCATTTAGTATATCACTCAAATACAAAAACGTTAGCTAGATGTCACAATTAAGCACCTGCACACTTTGTCTTGCATGTTGTACTATATATTACTATATGTTGATGGCGCTCCATATAAATCCAAAATTTCAAGTTCTCTATTTTTTTTTTTTTCCTATAGTAGTCATTTTTCTTTTCTTAAGATGGGTATTAATTTGAATGCTTATATTGTTATCGATTTTAATATGATTTGCATGAATTCAATTTATTAGAAAGCTCTCTCGACGCCTTTTAGTTTTGTCATAATCTAATAAATTATTATGTTTTAAATTATTATTTTATTGTTTTAAAAAAATATATAAGTTCATAAAAATTCTTTATTTTTCCCAAATACAATGCTTAATTTGAATATTTTGTCTCAATGGTTTCAAGTTCGATTTAAGTAACTTTGATTATTTAAAAAAAGCATATATTTGTTATTTCTAGTCATATACACAGAACCAAGTATGCTACACTTGATCCAGTTAAAAACAGTCATTTAAAATGCGATTTTGTTCATATATACAGAAAACCACTTCATACTGCATATGTGAATTTGTATGTAGAAATACATATGCAGTTTTATTATGCATTGTTAATGAAATATTGATAAAATAAAACTAATTTATATCACAAGAGTTGTCTAGCCTTAGTTTGTGATCTTTATCATATTCTAAAAATTATGGATTCTAATCTCAATCAATGCAAAATAATTTTTGTTCTTTTTTCAAATTCGTATGGACCGCATGGTCACATATGCGGTTGCATATTCAAAACTGCATAAAATTTTGTATACAAAAGAGTACCGCATACACATATACAGTCCATATGGCTGCATTTGAAAACACTGCTTAAAAATGTTTTAATATTTTGATGACGTCTGTAAATTGAATGGATATATTTTAATCTTATTCAAATGCCAAATCTACTACTCATGTTTATTATTGTAAGAACCGCCAATAGAATGCTTATTTATCTAATTCAAGCTACGTTGACTAGTTTATTCAATTCATTTTTTTAAGGCTTATAAAAGATCGACATGATTGACATCAACAGAATATAACAGACACTTACAAGCGACCTGATATATACGTTTACTGTTGAGGGAAATAAAAGCAAAATTTCCTCGAAAGCAACTCAAATAGGAGATGCGGGTTCAAAATTAAAATACAATTTGGAAGGATAAATCTTCATCTTTCTCTCAAGAAAATTAAAAATAAAAGATTTTATATTCACGTGGAGATTTTAAAAGGAAGAGCTTTAATTAATAAAAAAAATAATGGTTAAGTTAATCAAAAAATAAGTCGTACATGAACGCCCTTGGCAACAAAAAAATTAATATACCTAAAATAATTTATTGCCAGAACTCGAAGTATTTAATGTGCCAAATTTCTTTTTAAAATGAACAAATTTACATGTCTTTGTATCTGTTCATGTTCAACATTGTCCAAGGACCTCCTTTTGCCCCTTAAAAAGAAAAAAAAAGAAGAAGGAAAAGTCAGACCACAATTATAGACCAATTTGGGCTTAGAAAGGCCCAAATATGTCGGAAATTACAATCCGTGGGCCACGGATCAAAATTGAGAACAATTGGATATGATTACACTCGGAAAATGTCAAGGAACGTGAGATTGAAACCGGGGAGATTTTCTAGTTATTTACTGGTAATGCTTCAAAAGCGTCTGTCACAAACAATCGGTATATACAATGACAATTGCATTGTGTTAGAAACAAACCATTGCACTGTTAGAACTTAGAACTGAAAGGATGCTGCATAAATGGCGGAAACAAAACTTGTATGAAAATGCTTTTGACATTTCAAGTGTTGGAAGTATTTTAATTAGGATGAGAGAATCTGTTTTAAGACAACATTAATAATTAAAATAAGGCAAGGTTACATGCATGGACTTATCAAAATTTGACAGCATTTATTTAAGATGCATGATCCATGACATACTCCGAACACTTCGTAAATTGTAACTATATATATATGCGACCAAATACAAATTCAGATACAGTCAACGAACCATACTTCAGTTCACATTAATTTTGATTTCGGTCCCAAATGAAATTAATACAACGCCTCGGTCAAATTTTGAGCAAAATTCAAGGTTCGCTATTTGTTGCAGTAATTAATGCGCTTGCATGCACAAACTTTACTACCAACTAGAAATTAACAAGTTACGTACGCAATTAATCCAGTCTAATCTCTCTAATGTCTAGATATCTATCTATCATTAATTATTGTCCTTGGTTATGTCTTTATCTTTCTGACTTTCTCTAGTGTAGTCTTCATCATATCATCTGTTCCCCCTTTTATCTCCAAAAAGAACACACCTAAACCTAACAACTACTTCTATATGGATCAAAATAATGACACCAACATGAATGAAGATCATTCTGTAAACCTAAGCCTAACACTTGGTACACCATCACCTTCTTCTAGGTTATTCCCTTCCTATCCAAACCCTAACTCTAGTACTAAACCAGAAACAATTCCTCAACCCTACCCATGGGCAACCACCCGTCGCGCCACCCTCCATACTCTCTGCCACATCCTCGCTCTCAACATAACTACAATTACAGAAAACTTCAGGTGTCGCAGGTACGAGACTTTGTAACTCGAGTTAATTAACATAATTTTTTTTCTCGTCTTTGACACTCTTTTAAAATTATGTAATGTAATGTTGGAGCAATACGTTGATTTGTGACCTCTTTTTTTTTCCGGAGTTACTATTAGAGTTTGTATATAGTAGAATTTTTTTTTTTTCCTTGACAAAGTAGTTTGTACCTAGTAGTAATCGAATACAATTTTGGTTACACAAAAAAGCACCTGGGTTCTGAATTCTATCTGCTAATGAAGACGGAGTTGTAAGCGCGAAAGTAGTTCAATACCAGTAAATACTCCTACACACGCGTATGATTTTCAATGTTCATTTTCTTTATGATTTTTTTTTTACAAATTTGCATCTGCAAGAATCTGTTTATTGGCGAGGGTAATATCACTTGATAGTATCGGTACCCTCATGGATCGATACTCCTATCAGTAATAGCGATACCCTCGGAAATAGCAATTTGTGTGGTCTTACCCTTGATAATAGTCATTTTGTGTTGTTCACCTATAAAACAGATTCTTGTAATTATTTTCATTATAAATTACGATGTTCCTTTCTTTGTAGGTGTGATTCTGTGACTCCAGTTATGTACAACATCCTTGAGAAATATAATGAAGTAACCAACTACATAATCACCAACCGAAACACGATGTTCAATCGGGCCCCGCCAGAGTGGCTCTTTCCACCAGCACTTCCTGATTGCCATGCATGCGGTAGGCAGGGTTTCATGCGTCCAGTCATAGCTGTTAAAAAGAGACATATCAATTGGTTGTTCTTGCTTCTTGGCCAAACCTTGGGTTGTTGCAACTTGGATCAACTCAAGTACTTCTGCAAACATAGTAACAATCATCGGACCGGATCAAAGAGCCATGTGCTGTATCTAACCTATCTCACCTTGTGCAACCAACTGGACCCTTCTTTTGGTAGCTTTTGATTGTATTTATTTGTACCAGAAAGAGTTAATCCTTTATGACATTCACTTTACTCTGAAGCGTTTTATAATTGTGCGTCAGTTATTCATTGTTTTATTATTTCTTATATTGCTAATCATACCATCATCAGGTAAAAGGTCATGGTTCAGAATTAAGTACCATTATTATGTACTCCAAACAGTTCATGGTTCAGAATTAAGTGCCATTACTGATGGGCCGGTATAGCCCGTTTAGAGGACCCTACAATTGTGGCCCATATAAAAGGTCCTTTAAATTTAAGTAAGGAATTAAAGCCCATTTTGTCATCTGCCATAGTATGACAGTACCTCAGATATTATGTTGAGAATAGAACTGTGTTTTTAAGTTCATCAAATCTTTTTTATGAACTCAATTTTAAAATCTATCAGATTAGCTTCAACGACGAATTCAAACCGTTAAAATTCTTCTATCTTACGAGTAATGCATCTACATGCGAAAATTTTAAAATTTTAAATTAATTTTGTATATAGTCAAGTAGTCAAAAGGCGTCTAAAAAATGCATTAAAATTAATTTATAAATATTTTAATATTTGATTACTTGACTTTGTACTAAATTAATTCAAAAGTTTAAATTTTTTACATGTTGACGCATCACTCATAAGATAAACAAATTTTAACTGTTTGAATTCATCATTTGAAGTCAATTCAATAGATTTTAAAGTTGAGTTAAAAAAAAAACTCAGTTAACTTAGGAACCCCTAGCTCAGTAGTTCTACTCTTACATGTATTTTGTATTCGTTTTCTTTTGTCTTCTTATTATTAGATGTCAGATATTTAATTAAGGATATTTTTTTAGCCCAGGATATTTCGTCTACGGATCGCCAATCAATGAGACACTGTCACGTATATAAATATGTACAATATGTCGATGTAAGTGTGACCCTAATTCAGTTTTCTCTTGTTCACACTTATCTAATTAAATATTGTATTTTGTCCACATGACATGATTATATTGATGCACATGTCATAGTAAATTGATGAGATTTAATGGATGTTGTATTATTGATTAACTGATTTGATTTTTCAACGAGTTAACTTCTTGATGAATCATCAAATGATAATTAAATTGTGTAAAATTTGATTCATACTTATCAATATATCCAACAACGACGTGCCTACAAAACCTTATATATTAATTTGCAATATTATTAAATTAATTTGAAAATATATTATTAAAATTATCAAAATAAGTTGTCATCTCTCAATAAAAATTTATACTACTTAACCAATACAAACTGCCAAAGATAAGTCTTCTAGGTATAACCGTTTTTTCACAGGGCTACCTTTTCTCGTCGTGGTATACATCTGTCAATTGAGTATCTAATTGTGATAATTTTTTGGACATGCCTCTATTTTTTTTTTTTTATTGTTTTCTTAGAACCATGTTAGTATAATTAATTAACGTATTGTTTTCCGTCCAGAAAAATATAATTTTGAATTTTAGTGCCTTACACTAAAAATAATTAAATATTTAACCTTGATCTCTTGCTAAAAAAATTGCGAACTTTTAACTGAGTATATAATTATAATTTTTTATTTGGTCATCAGCAGCTGCTCTTATTTTTGTGAAAAATAAATAGTACATTCTTTATTATGTTGTACGTAGTCGTCTCTATTTCATTATAATATTTTGACGTTTTAAAAGATTGACACTGTGATCGGAATGGAAGCATGATGGTAGTGTTCGGCAAGTTGGTTTGGCTTAACTTTTAAGCTCCACTAAGGAGGAGGTGTTTGGCAAGATAAATTTAAGAAAATGAATCTTTAGCTTTCTTAAGGAGGCTTAATGCCTTAAGCCATGTAGAATGGTGGCTTAAAAATTGGGGCAAGCTTAAGAAAGTGGGCAAAAGAAGGCTTAAGAAAGTGGTTTTAAGCTTTGCAAAGGAGCAAATGTTTGGCAAGCTTAAAACTCCTTAGAGCACTAAGGAGCTCTAAGGAAGCCTAAGCTACCATTGCCGAACACTACCGATAAAAATTCAATTCATTTCAGTATAATATAGTAGAATAGAGTTCAAAAGAAACGATTTTAAATTGAATTTTGATGATTGGAATGGTTCAATTAAAAAATAAAATTGATTTGAAAATAAAATAAAATAGTCATAAAGTTCATCTCATTTACAGTGATGCCATTGAGTAGTTTCCTGCCTCCTTTCCATTCGACTCATCTCTTCCCTGTTCTCTCTCTGTACCTTTTCCTCTCCACTTCTCCCCTCCTTTCCTGCTCAAGATCTCTCTCCCTCTCTCAAGTACTCTTCTAGTTTTCTCAAAAAATCTATTGTTCTCTCGTTCAAACTTTCTCTCTTCATTGCTCTGCTCCAGCACTCACCCCAGGTTAGAGAAGACAAGGGTATAAAAGACTTATCACATCAGCAAATTCAATTCTCGTAAAATACCTTCCTTTTTCATGTGATTTCTCCACGGGATTTAGAGCTCTTGAAATCCCGTCAAATCATTTCTATTTTCTCTTCTCTTTGTGTTCCGATCAGCAAATTGAAAATGAATTCTAATTCTATTTCTTGTTTGAAAGAAAATTACCCGTTCCGATCAAGGGGTGAATCTGCCAGCTTTAATGGTTTAATAATATCTTTTCCGTAATAAGAGTAAATCTGCCAGCTTTAATGTCATTTATGTTATTTTAAAGTTAAATATACTATACAGGTATGCAAGTTTTTTTTATTTTGAGAAAATATAGGTATGAAAGTTGAGCATCTCCATTCTTATAATATGCACATTCTTATATTATACACGTAGATGTTATGATCCGTCAACATCTGTGATTGAAAAATTAATTTTTAGATTGAATATCAGCCCTTCAATCAAATTATCTGGCTTCTTTTTTACGTGTAGAAGTCTAAATTTAGTTAGAGATGTACTCGCCACACGTATTGCCATACATAATATCAAGAATTGAGCAATTGGAATTAACATTAAATTTTTGTTACCATATCTCCAAGGGCGGATCTATAGTACTCCAGGGGGGCAGCTGCCCCCCCTAGATTTTGAGTTTTAGTGGTGTTCGGGATGTTCCGATCGACCTTGTGTCCCACCCCCCCGAAATTTTTTTTGCCTCCCTCTGAATGTTTGAATTGTAATTCGGGCTAAATTTGAAGTTAAAATTAAAATAAATTTCTTAAATTATGATTGATAATTAGAATTATAGGCCAGAGAATCAGAAATTACAAGTTAGAGTATTGGAAAGTACAAGTTAAAGTAATGTTTTTTATCGAATACCTAATTAGTTAATGGATCTAAATCCAATTAGCTATTTAAACCCGGTTCGATTTTTTTTTGCCCCCTGACAAAAATCCTGAGTCCGCCCCTACATATTTCTCCAGCTTTGATTGCGCATAAAGAGATTAATATCTGATTTTGACAGATATCATATCTCATTTTCAAATTGCCTACCTCTTATTCATTTTTGGAAGAGAACAAAAAGGGCATATTATTGATTTATTCCCTGCAACTTTTCACATTTAATTTAATTGAATTATAACGCAAAAATTGAGGAAGACATTTTGTACATCTTACTGTATTTTATATTTTTAAAGCAATACCTATTTATTTTTCCATCAGCCCACATGAGATGCTTGTTAAAGATTGAGGGGTCAATTTTGAACTACACTATAGTTTTATGTTTTAGTTAAAAGTACAAATAACAATTCTTTTGGTTTGTTGTGCAGTGGATGCCATTAGACGAATTCTTGAAGCCACAATTTCTTGTTTTTATTTGAAGTCAATTCTCCTTTTCTTTTGATTTTTTTCTTTGCTATTTTTACTGTTCAACTGCTTAGATGTTTGAGCAATTTAAATTTCGTTTTTTTTTTTCAAGCTGTTATAAACATCTTGTAACGCTACCATTATCAATGGAATCATACATGAGCACTGACTCACATTTTTTTCTCAAAAAACAAGTCCATGGAGAAGATAAGCTGATGAAAAAAATAATCAATATTTGTGTGAACAAGTGCGAAAATAATCAGCAAGGATTTATGCTTTGAACAACTGATGTCAAAATTCAATGACAAAATCTTGCACATCTACTGTTTGGATTTTGAGTCATCTCTGAAGGAATAATCCCAAGAAATCAATAGTTAGTTCCTCAATGGAAATCACATAGTTAAACAAATTTAATTAAAAAGGTCTTTGTATAAGGAACAAATGAATGTTTTTCTTGGTAATGTAGCATGTGTAATAAATAGAATTTGAGTGAGATTTCTGTATGTGAAACTACATCACAAAAAAGAATTGTTGTTACAAATGTCAAGTATATTATGAGCAAATGTTTTTTGAATGATAAATATATTTGAAAAAACAAATACATGCCACCAAATTAAAGCATGAAAAAACTGTGAATTAGCGCCAGTAAAAAAAATCAAGTTAACACGTGACTGAAATGCTATAATCAATGTACTGGAAGGAGATTGTGGATTGGAACTGAATTTCTTGTATATTTAAAAACATAGAAAATTTCAAACTTCTCGAAGTTAAAATTTATCTTAAAACAAAAGAAATTGAGTAATAAGATTCACTTGTATTTTTTTTCTTTCGGAAAAATGCCCTTAGGCTTCATTAACACCAACATGTACAGTTACAACTTATAAGCCTTCCAGATATTACAAAAACAGTTGGATTCACTTCAACTGCAATCCTATGGGATGAAATTAAATTGGATATGTACATGGGTGGAACTAGAAAATTTGAATAAGGGGGGCTAATTTATAAAATATAATATTGTAAAAAAGGGAAAAAAAATTGTGGTTAGTGAAAATTAAACCCATAATCTTTCACATACTAATTAGAGGTCAAACCACTAGACTACCATCACATATTTGTTATTTTATGAGGGGAGCTATATTATATAAAAATTCAAAAAACTCAAAAGTTCGACTAAATTTTAATATACATAATTACTAATTTTAAAATCATAGAGTGGCTTAGCACCCTTTACAACATACATAAATCCGACCCTGGATATGTATATTCTATGTTTCTCCAGTCTCCTTGTCTATCCTTCTTTGCTGGATAATCAGTCAAAGAATTTGGCCTCTTGGAACATGAAAACATCTATGAGTAGGGTTTCTTTGAAATTTTTTCAGATTTCAAACACCTCACCATAAGTTCTCCAATCAATCAGTCAAAGAATTTTGGCCTCTTAGAACATGAAAACACCTATAAGTAGGGTCCCTTTGAAATTTTTTCAGATTTCAAACACCTCCCCATAAGTCCTCCAATCAATTACTGTCTGTCCATGTCAACAAGCAGATAATAACTAGTTTTAAGACAAAAGAAAAGGACACGTGAAGCGATGAAAATACTTATGTTTCTAAACTAATATTGTTAACAGAGTCGTACGGCATATGTGACGCAGTTTATATACCATTTCAAATTTGACTTGCTTAATTATATATCATATGATTTCTGACTGTACCAAATACAAAAGAAAAAAAAAATGTATTCAAATTTGACGCGCCTATCATATTAAATAATAATACTTATTAGTTGGCCGAATTTTTTTTAGCTACTATTTAAAAAAGAAGAAGATGTATACATATATAGTTGACACAGATAACATATAAAAGAGTCTCTCGTATGGAAAAAAACAAAAAAAAAACAAAGAGGGACACAAATTATAATGACTAGATGGTGCCTTTTGAGGTATGCAGATAATACTTGCATACCGGATAAAAATATAATTTTTTTAAACAATATGTCAACTTGTAAATATTTTTTTTTTGTATATAGGAACTTTAAAAAAACGCAGTTTGGTTGACGTTGATACTTGATTGGTTGTAGACGAGATATCTGTTTATTAACTTAATTTTCAAAAAAACGGTGCTAGCTAGGTAAGATTTATCAGGGAGCTGAGCTGGGGACGGTGTTTTCTGTTGAGCGTAGTTAATCAGTCCAGTATCTATGCGAGGAAGGTCTTTCTGGATTCTACCGCGTACCGGGTCTCTTGCTCCATATTCAGTGCAGCACATTGATAGTTCAGTATATATGTTTTGCAATAAGTAATAACAAACAAAGTGTATTCAACTATGCTTTTAACATTTGTTGTATTATAAGATTTATAATATAAACATTTAGAAAATTCACCATTGAGGTTACGATCTAAAGACGGTTGAGAGCTAGCTTGTGGGATCCAAATCTGTTTCTATTCTTGAGAATGTGGATCCTCCTCTTTCTCTCTTCTCCCTATCTTTCTTCAATAACAACAAAGAATGAGGAGTGAGTCTATGGTACTATGCATATTACGATTTGTTACCGTGCTACGACTCTATATTCGAGTTTTCAAATCCTAACGGTCGATCCGAACCGTTCATCTTGTTCTCTATATTAATATGTGTTTGGAGACCAAATTTTACATTTTTTGAAATTTTTTTACTATTTTTTTAGATTTATTGAAAATCACTGTTTTTGGATGGTCCAGAATTTTCAGATCAAGTGATTTTCTAAATATCTAAACAAATAGTAAAAAAATTTAAAAAAATGTAAAATTTGGTCTCCAAACACATATTAATATGGAGAACAAGATGAACGGTTCGGATCGACCGTTAGAATTTGAAAACTGGAATATAGAGCCGTAGCACGGTAACAACCCGTGTTATGCATAGTACCATAGACTCACTCAAGAATGAGGTTCATTATGCTAAAAAAGCGGAGTTCACTGAGATCATTGAAAAATAGCAACCTAAGTCTTTTATATAAGCACTTAATTGATCTATACAAGCATCTAATTCATTTATACAAGCGTCTAAAGAAAAAGATGGTGCTTCTTTTTTTCTTAAAAAAAGAAGCAGATTTGAATCTGTGTGAGTGTATAGTCTTCTATAATAAAAAATAAGATACTAAATTTATACTGCATAAATTATTGTTGGGTTTGGAAACTTTTTATATAATGCAGTGTGACGCTGATTCCTAACCGTCTAATTAATTTACATCTATTTTTTTTGTTTATTTTGATTGATGAGCTCATAAATTATTTATTTTGCTCTCTTGGTTTAAGTTTGATGTGTCTGAATTGCTATATAATTCTTAACATGATTTCATTTTGGTTACTCAACATAACTTTTATGTAGCTAATATTGTGTTTTTCTCTATTATGCGGAACTATAGCATCTAAAAATATTATTAATTACTTTCAAATTTATGAACCAAAGGAAATGTCAAGAGAAGTTCAACTGTTAATTGCTTCTAAATATTAAGCTTGTTGTCAAGTGGGAAAACTAACTACCGCAAGTGACATGCATCAAGCAGAAATTTTTATCTATAATATCAAGCCAATTGAAAATTTAAATTATACATTCATTTTTGTAAAAAAATTATATATACACAGCCTGTTTAATAATCTAACGGACCAGGTTTGATTTGGTCCGCTGAATTTCTAGCGGACCATTTATATAATTCTCTCACAAAATAGCTTGAATACTGATCCTCTAAAACATTTGGTGAGCTGAATATGTTTAAAATTATAGTAAAAATGAGCGTAAGAATTGAACATTATACGGCCTGCTCAATAATCTAACGGATCAGATCTGATTTGGTCTGCTGAATTTCTATTGGACCATTTATATAATTTTCTCAAAATAGCTTGAATACTCTCCTGCTAAATCATTTAGCGAGCCGAATATGTTTAAAATTATTGTAAAAATGAGCGTAAGAATTGAATATTATACTGCCCACTCAATAATCTAACGGACCATATCTGATTTGGTATGCTGAATTTCTAGTGAAACATTTATATAATTCTTTCACAAAATAGCTTGAATACTGACTTGCTAAATTATTTAGCGAGCCGAATATGTTCAATTTTTTTGTAAAAATGAGTGTAAGAATTGAATATTATACTGCCTGCTCAATAATCTAACGGACCATATCTGATTTGGTATGCTGAATTTCTAGCGAACCATTTGTATAATTCTGCTACAAAATAACTTGAATACTGGTCCGCTAAATCCGAATATGTTCAAAATTCTTGTGAAAATGTGAATATTAATGAGCCGCATGTTATTCATTATAAAACTTTCCGAGCATCCAAAGTTACACTCTTGACAGTTGACACTCTTGTCGTTATTTTTGTTACTTTTTTTGTTCTTATTTAATATTCTGACGAACATTCAAACTTATGGTTGGTTCTCGTTGGGCAGGCGGCCCTACTATGAAGACATTTCTTCTGGAACGTGTGCCATGGATCGTCCATCATGATAATATTATCCAAGTTATAATTGCAGAAATAAAATTATTGTGTGATATATTAAAATGATAAATTTACACTTTTAAAATCAATCTATTTCACAAATACGTGTGTAGTGCATGTACAAGTAAACTTTTAAAATTTATTTAGTACAATTGTTTTTTCACCACTTCACTTTATACTATTATTGCGGATCAAGTTTAGTTTAGGAGAGTCAATTGTTTTTTTTTTTTTTTTAAATTTATACAAATTTATAGGTTTGAACCGACTTTGTCTCATCTAAAATTTTATTTGTCCATCTGAATTTTTTATTTGTAATTAATGTTAAGGTCAGAGTTACAATTATTATAATTTTTGAATTCTAATTGGTAATTAGAATTAAAAATCAGAGTATTAAAAATTAGAAGTCAAATTATTAAAAATTTAAAATTAGAACATTATTTTTTAATCAAGCACTCAATTAGATTAGTTTATGTATTTGAACTAATTAATTATTCAAATCTGATTCTTTATTTTCCTTTCCATCCCTGACCAGAATCCACCCCGAGAGACCGAAATTTTTATTAATAGGAAATATATTAAATAATATCCAGATTAGAGAACACTTTTGATTTTTTTCGAGATATAGGGAAAACGTTTTGATTTATCACAGCCTCTGGCCGTTATGGCTTATCACGGCCAGGATTAACACTAATTACCGCACTTATTAAAAAAAAAAAAAAAAAGAGTTCCTGGCCGTGATTGATAATCACGGCCAGAATTCAAATCCAGTGCAATATCTGACCGTGTAGAATGAGATATGGACACGTGTAGAATGAGATCTGAGTTTGTCCATTTTAATATGGCATATATACTGGCCGTGATTATCAATCACGGGCATGAAATTTTTTTTTATTTTTTATTTTAATAAGTGCAGTAATTAGTGCTAATCTTGGCCGTGATAAGTCATAACGACCTGAGGCCGTGATAAATCAAAACGTTTCCTATATCTCGAAAAAAATCAAAAGTGTTCTCTAATCTAATCTGAATATTTTTTTATTATATTTCCTATTAATAAAAATTTCGGCCCCGAGAGATATACTAGGGTTCTGGACCGATAACTAGGATTCTATTCAATTTTTGAACTTTGACTTCTTCCCCAACGAGATATTTAAAACAAGTTTGGCATCTCCAACTCCCATCTCGAAGAACAACATTTCTGCGTGTTGGTTTCGCAAATCCTTCCCCCGACCAATTTCTCTGAATCCCGCACGCCGCGACGAACAAGACGCGGTTGGTAAAAGAAAAAAAAGGCCATTTTTTATTCTTATTCTGTACGCCATAAAAGAAAAAAAAGGCCATTTTCCCAGTCTGAAAGAAAAGGAAGAAAAATTAAGGCCTGAGCAGAGCTAGCTTTGTCTCAAAGGGATGCATGAGCTTTAGTTCTACAACTGAAGTTACAGCCTCTTCACACCTCTGCATTGCCCGGTAAATTAAGAATCTTCTCCTTTTCGTTTATTTCTCTTTCATTTCTTATTAAATTTCACAAATTTAAGAATAGCTTTTTCAGCCATTCTCTCTTTTGACATTTCTCTTTTGAAAAAAAAGTAATATAATGTTTTCAGCTTTCACACTTGTCTAAAAGTCTCAAAAAATCTTAAGCAAAGTTCATTAGTCCGTAATTTTTCTTTTGCTGAACTACTAATCAAGTTTTGCCTCTCAATAGTTTTAAAAGGGAAGCATAAATTGTTCCTCTTATCAGAGTAGTAAGATTTGGGAACCAAAATTTGAATTAATTAAAGCAATTCAGATTTATAATTCCTTAAATAAAAGACGTCAAGTTTTCAATCAAAGAAAAAGATAGGTTAATGAGCTAGTTTCAGCTGGTGTTGACGAACTTCTTATCCAAATTAACAATCAATGCCAACTCTCAAAGTGCTGTGCGATAGCAAGTTTGGTATGAATCATGGTAGAACGGGGAGCATTCCAGCAACTATTAAACAAATCATAAAAACTAGTTTTAGGTCTTCATGTTGAGCTATGGGTTAAACTTCAGGTCGAGTTGTCATTATACCAGTTACCCAATAAGATTCAGATTTGGTGCATCAGTACTGCCATGTAAATAGCTCTAATACCAAAAAAAAAAAATCAATGGGAATGATTTTGGGTGTATTGTTAATTCGTTATACTTGGATGTGCCATAAAGCTTGAGGCCATGGACGCACACTTGAAGTACCTAATCAAATAATACTTCGGATTGGCCCATTAAACTAAGTAAAGCCACATATAAACTAGCCATTATGTTTTAGGGCCTATATTTAATATATATATATTGCAATTGGAATGGAAACTATTACCATAATCATTATTCCTGGAGCAAGGACAACAGTTTCAATTTCATTGTTATTTAAACATAACTTAGAAGCAAAAGTAAAGGAAATATGGAGTACTGGAAAGAATTGCAGCTTCGGGATGAGATAGCCTTAATCCCAATTAAACTATCAGATTAGTTTTCTTTTATTTTGTTTGATTTAGGCTTTGGTTCTAGAGCATTCTGACAAATAATTTTGACCTCCAATTATAGAATTTTATTTAATCAATTTGTCTATTGGAGTTTCTAGTAATACAAGGGCTTAAATGATGCCTAAAATACTGACTTTTAATGAATATACTAGAAATCTAATTGGGCTTGTTTCTGGTATGAATCAGATGAGTTTGTTTTGGGTTTTAACTTCAGGGTCAAAATCAACGACTACTGTACAACTGCTTCGTATTGTACCTGCCATCACAAATATACTGTTCCTGATTCTTTCTTCCTTGGTCAGAAGTCAAATCAAACAAAATTGACCTTCTTGGTCAAATAAAAACACGGAATTTACATATGCCTTCTGAAGAAACATGCAAAATTTTCAAAGTTCATACAGACAAATGGAT
This sequence comes from Carex rostrata, assembly GCF_964058835.1. NCBI lineage: Eukaryota > Viridiplantae > Streptophyta > Magnoliopsida > Poales > Cyperaceae > Carex > Carex rostrata. Next base: position 8,586,166 of record NC_135926.1, read on the forward strand.
TATTTTGGTCAAATTTAAGGTCCTGACTCCTGAACATTGTCAATATATATTCCCTATTAATTTATCATAAAATGCAGAGAGTCTTTGTTACTGAAAGAGAAGAAAATGAGTGATCCGGCCTGCTTGACTCTAAGATCACATGGTGCTAGGGTAGCACGAATCCATTTGTACGACTGGGTAATATTAGTGGCTTTAATTGTCACTGATGTTTTGTTGAATGTGATTGAGCCATATCACCGATTTGTTGGAAGAGACATGATGACCGATCTCAGGTACCCCATGAAAAGCAACACTGTACCCATTTGGGCTGTGCCGGTACACCTCTCTATCTTCTCCCCCTAATATAACACATTAACAGAAGTAACTTATTTACCTTTATTTTACTAGTACCTGTGAAAATTTCAATATCAGTGGGTTCCTAGCTTTTTAAAATGGAACTCTTTCAAGGAGGTTTCGTACTTGAGAGGTCATGAGTGTCAGACCGTTAGCACGAGTCTGCATCGGCCATCATTTTGATGCAGCAGATGTGCCATTTTTTATGGTAGCCATCTGATCAAAATCGAACAACTAGATTACACCTTTGTTTTTTCTAGGGAAATTTTGTCACTGATCTGAACCATCCAATTTTGGTTGGACTTTGATTGGATGGATATTATCATAATGGCCTATCATGCCGCCATCATTTTTGTGGCAGCCACTGCAAGTTGTACAATGATGCATGTGGAACCTTGAGACTTCTCTATTTATTCCAAAAATAAAATAAAAAGGGACTTCTAACTGTGATTTTGGTATAATTATCTAGATATTTTCTTATTTTGTGCTTGCATTTATGTAATTGTAGATATATGCTGTAATTGGACCCATATTGATAATTACTGGAATATACTTCAAGAAGAAAAATGTGTATGATTTTCACCATGCTATTCTTGGTTTGTGACTCCTACATTCATTTTGTTACTCTTTTTCTTCTTTTTATTGTGGGTTGTGGGTACCAAGCCTTATCAGTTTGGTACCATGACCCCACTTTAGATAACTCTGTTGAAAAGAAATCTATAATTGGGATACATTTGCAAAACAGGCCTCCTCTTTTCAGTGCTTATAACAGCTGTCCTAACTGATGCGATTAAAGATGGTGTGGGACGGCCCCGGCCTGATTTCTTCTGGCGCTGTTTCCCCGATGGAATTGATGTACACTTTTTTCCCTGTTAATAAAGCTTTCACTTTTGCTGCTGTCCTGGAATACTAGTTACATTTTGCATCTGTAATTGCGGGCCATCTTATCTGACCATATTTTCAAGAAAGGATTACTTTATCGCTCAGTGTACCCCACTACTGGCTGTAACCTACAAAGCTAGACTGAAATGTAATTGCTGACCTTTTTATGAGGTTTCTAGATCTGTGGAAGAAACTTGTCCGTATGCAAAACACATTATTGATTGATAATACAAGTTGAACTAAATGCTATAGAAGCAAAGAAAAGCACCAAAGAAAAAAAAATGGAAGTATACTCCGGAGCGAAGAATACCACAATCAATCCTTTCAACTGCAATGATATTGCTTGATCAATGTTACTTTTCTTGTTTTTCTAATCTAATAATGAACTTTTGCTTCTTAGAAATATGATAATGTGACATTAGGTGTGATATGCCATGGAGAAAAGAGTGTCATTAAAGAAGGTCACAAGAGCTTTCCAAGTGGTCATACTTCATGTGCGTTGACCAGCTACCTCTCATTAAAAGTACATATATTAGCAATTGAGTTTGTTTGTTTATGTTGGTACGCTGTTTTGCTACACAACAACAAAAAATACTGTCCTTTAGGAGGTAGAAAACTTTTGGGATTCAATGTATCACTTTCAACAGAGAATGTAAAAGTTCAGGTTGATTGAAAGCAAAATCTTCAGTTCTAAATTCAAGTTTGTATTTAATTCAGATACAAATGTCTTCAATTTCAAATAATTTTTTGAAATAATAATAACAATGATGTTGTTTCTGTTGATACTTATTTTGATTGACCTATGTATTATGCAGGGTCATTTGCGGGTCTCGGTTTTTGTTCGTGGTATCTGGCAGGGAAACTGAAGGCTTTTGACCGAAGAGGTCATGTTGGCAAATTATGCGTAGTCATTGCCCCTTTGCTTCTTGCAGCCATGGTTGCAGTATCTCGAGTTGATGATTACTGGCACCACTGGCAAGATGTCTTTACTGGTGGCTTTTTAGGTGTATTTCACATTTCAGCTGTTCTGTCAGATTCTTATGTGATATCATCTAAACTTTATTATATACAAATTTTTAAGAAAACAATTTTTAGCCTTGCTCCCTGTTACCTGTTCCAAGAAAATGTAAAAGCAATACATCATTCTGTAATAAATGCCTCCGGTCCCTACTGAAGTATCCACTAGATGCCAATTTTACCAAAACAGGTAGCAGAGAGCCAGAGGGAACTAAATAAAGCAAGAGATTGAAAATTTATGGAAATTGTGCTGCTGCCAGAAAAATTTACCATGGGACATGCATGCCAAAATTAAAAAAAAAAAAAAAAATTGTCAGTTCAGGCAACTCACATTTTCAATGACTTTCATCAATAGCTATTTGAAAATTTGCAATCAGTACCCGATTACATTGCTTTGTCTTTACAAAACATCCGACTTTTGAGGATTCATATATCATATTCTCCTCTAAGCCTTCATTTTAGAAGTTAGTAACTTAAAAATTTGACATTTCTATTTGAGTTTTAAACTTTATTCTTTTTAACTCGTGAAATTAGAGGCATGATAGAAGCACAAAAGATGTAGGCCTTTGGACACCTTTTCCACATTATTATGGTCTGTTATATTTATTTGTTTTTTCATTCGCAGGACTGACAGTTGCCACAGTTTGCTATCTACAGTTCTTCCCACTTCCTTCTGATGATAGTGGTATGTTACTCAGCAATCAAAAATCTTTTGCTATGAACGTTAATATTAATTGGTATTTGACTGATCTATTTTTCATTAGTCTCAAATTTGGTAACTATGATCATATGATGCATTGTTATCTAAGTTGGTTGGTGCAAACCACCTATTGTACATGCCATGTTAATTTACATTCCATACAAACTGTGGGCTGCATTTCGTAATTTTGCAAGTTTTTTGCATAATTATTAATGTACCTAAATATGCTGCTGCATAGATTAAGACATCAAGTTGCATGCTATAAAAATATATATATATATACTTCTTTCTCTTGTAGCTTTATGGCCACATGCATACCACGTTGAAATCTTGACACGGAACAGCAATGGAGATGTGCAAACTGGAATGATTCCACTCACTGTGAGCAATGGAGCTGTGCAAACTGGAACAAACCCATTCATTGTGAACACTGTCGAGATCGGGGAGAGCACTCCTTATTTTTCCGATAGTGGGTCTCAGCACGATGAAAGAGATACAAACCCCATCTTGGAAAATATGGAAACTGGCCGGAGGCAACATTGATTTTGTGATCCAAAACTTGCTTAAGAGTATATTTTTTTTCTTGCTGTAGTCCTATGCATCTTTACTGGATTTTTCTTTTGATGTAATTCTAGTATACATTTCATCTCATGATCATGTTCGTTTACTGTCTGTATTTGTATAAAATTCAAATTACGAAACTTATTTGTCTATCATTTAGATATGCAATAAATCAAATCTGGCTTAATTTGAATGTCAGTTTTCACCCCACCAAAGAATTTGAAGAATTCCTAAAGGATTAAATTTTCCAAGTCCTTTGGTGGTTGACTAAATAAATTCAAAGTCGATACAAAGTCTATGTAAATAATAAAAAAATTATATAGATAGTTTTGAAGTTGTTTATGCAGCGTTCTGTGAGGCTTTTTTTAAAACCCGTTTTTAAATATCTTTTTATTAATGCAAAACCGTAGGGATGGCAGTTTGCCTCCTTGCCATCAAAAAAAAAAAAAAAAAAAATCCGTTTTTATATAGAAACGACTCAGCACACCATATTGCCAATGCGAAGCCTTCAATTAAGAACATGCACGAATCTTGATTGCAGTTGTACGCTGCAGATCAATTAAAGGAGAAGAAACTCGCAGAACTATCACTATAATCTGTATATAGTTTGAAAGCAAACAACAAACCACATATCCCAACCCTTTCCCTAATTCTACCATTCAGCAACACATAATTTTATCAATATTAATTCATCAAATACAAGTACAGCGGTACAATATTATAGAAGTTTTAATCATTTGCACCTCATACTGCTGCCCTTCAACGGAAGCATATTCTTTGCGGAGTTTTTCCGTGCGGAGCTTTTAATCTGGTCCGTTTGTTTCGGATCAGACGAACCAGATTAAAAGTTCCGCAAATTTTGAGAATTTTTTTTTCAATTCGGGTAAGATCTAATCTGATCCGTCCGATCCAAAACGAACAGACCAGATTAAAAGCTCCGCACGGAAAAACTCCGCAGAGGATACGCTTCTGCCCTTCAACATCGTCTTCAACAGTTAACACACATTTTTTATAAAAAAAAAAAAAAAAAAAAAAACTAATTCACTTGAGACACTTATCCACAATTTTTTTTTAAAAAAAGTCAAGAGCAAAATAGTATTGAGTATTAGCTGCATATCCATCCAAAACACTTTCTATTTCGTTCTATCCAAATAATACACATAAAAGCAATCATTATTATCAAACATTACAGCCTGTCAACTTTTACCGGAACTAAACAAGAATCCCAAAACTCTTGCAAGAGAGACACTGTAACGTTTAAATCCTGAACACTGCTATTATTAAAAAAAATGGCTAAAATGATGAAATTAAAGGATCAAAGAACATGTAGAAAATAAATGACTCACATATTTATAATTGTCACAAACGTAACTACATATTTCTATAAACCTCTTCATTCCCTTTTTAAATAAATTTATCTCTTGTTAATTATTTTTGTTCATGCTAACCATAAAAAAAGTTTGATTTTCAAATATATTTTAAGGTGTCACGATAGTTTTATTTAAATGGCATCCCCCACCCACCCACCAACACACACAGCAATTTCCGAAATCATAAAGGATCTAACTGTAATTAAATATCCTATCAAACAACATCATCCTCTACAGTACTAAATGACATATTATGTAAACTATTAAGCAATTGTCTTTCCAATAGTTCAATTCTATTTGTGAGACATTGAAAGTTTGTACTTTTCTTCTATGTAGGAAATCAACGGGTCAAACCCTTTTCATCACATAAATCTGAAATGCTTTTTAACGTGCGACCTTTTTAAGATTTCAAGTGACTTCTACATATAAAATATAATGTAAGGATAAATTAATACTTATTTAAGGGAATGGAAAGAAATACTTTGTTTGAAAGAGGTCAAATTTAAAACGAGTTCCTTAAAAAAAAGAAATGGATTTTAGCTTCTTACAATAAAATAAAATGAAAAACCGAAGTTTGTTCAATGAAATCTATTTTTCGACTTGTTATCTCTCTTCCTTATTAAGGAGCTTAATGTCTAAATCCTGCAAAGACCCTGATTTATTAATTTTTTTTCGGAAGGAACTTAAGCATGCACTGGTCGGGCCGCATATGATCCCAGCGCCCGTAGACCGCGCGCCGCACCCGTGGACCACGCCTCTGAACAACGCACGGCGCCTGCGGACCGAACCTGTGCACCGCGCACCCTTTTTTTTTCTGCTGAAGGCGGGATTCGAACCCAATTGGGTTCTGTTGGTGCCAAAATTCTTACCACTACACTAGAGTTCAAATGTGTTATCTTGTAGATAAATTTAATATATAACTATTTTTCTCTACAAATTTGATTTAAATTATAATTATATAAATATCATATATAAAATAATAAAATATATATATATATATATCAATTCCTTCATTTTTGAAAATTGCCGTATCGCCGTATCCGTATCGTATCAGTATTATTATTGCTTTGAGATTTGTGCAGCACGTATTTGAACGGTTGATTTTCAAAAAGGTCACGCAAATAATGAAATAATGAAACGCTTGATCTTCTTCATTTTGTAATATTTTATAATGAAATAATCTGTTTCCGTTGCAACACACGGGTACGATGCTAGTTTGTTTTTTAAGGAGGGTTTAAAAGGAGATGTCTGATTAATTGTTTTTAAATTTAATCAATACCCTATAAAAAATGCAAATTTCTAAATGGAAGTAGATAATAAGAAAGCAAAATTGTAACTATATCATGAATCTAACATGAAGATTCAACTTGATGGTTCCATTTACACACTTTGTGTATGTACATCAGGTTTTCAATTATGTAAAAACAGGTTGCCGGGTTACAGTTACGGAATATAATGATGAAGAGGATAACAACACACTTTTTGGATGTATAAACGCATTTTTTGTGACTAAAGGTAGTATGATATAAACAAATTTTCGTGCTTATTATCTTGTACAAATTGTAAACTACTTGATAACTACATGTCATAAATAAAATTCTCATAATTCTAACATTTAATTTTACTTATATAAAATATAAAATATTAGAGAAAATCAAATTACAAATGTTATATTAACCGGATCGACATCTCCAGGGACTACAATAAGATACAAAATAATTATTTAGATTAAGCTACTGCATCCATCAGTGAGCTTAACTTCCACCTTTATACGGATTTTAGGATATAAAACTGAATCGACATCTCCAGGGACTACAATAAAATACAAAATAATGATTGAGATTATTAGTTTTAAAATCATATTTCTCTATTAAATAAAAATGATATTAATTTTTTCCGAATAATCCTTCCAATTTTCTGGAAAATATCGAACCAGATTATCTGCTTAACCAAGAAGAACTAATAAGTCATACATTTCCTTCTATTTATAATAATATAACTTACGGTAATATATAAGTCATCAAGAAAAGGTATAGAACTAGAAAGAAGTCATAGGCAACAAATTATCTAAAACACATCATTGCCTTGATTTTATTATGGTGCTATTACAGGTTTATTTTCTAATCTATTTTAGGTGCTCTTTTCTAAAAGGAATATGAAAACTCCGATGCACAAAAGCAATTCCCTAGGACTGCTATAACCTAAATCCCTAATTATTAAAAATACTCCACTTATATTTACTGAGATCAAGACTACATTTGTTGCGCAGTTGATATGTTCACATAAGTTTGCCATTAGGTTTGGTCGGATATTCAGGTAGAACTAGTGTTGGTTTGATTTACCAACTTTTAGAGTATCTCATTTCAGGTGCGGGTCCAACTTCAACTAGTCGATAGACTATTTGAGCATCAATGTAATTATTCTCAGTCTAACAAAATTCCTTATATAAATATTTTTGGCCATTGATTTATTACTGTAATAAAATTGATAAATTAATTATGCTTAGTTTTTTCATTTATTTGTACCTATTTTTTTATTAGAACAAAGTTTACATTATTTAAGAAAATAACAATTAACTTATTGCAAATTATATCTTATCTGCATAATTTGAAAATGATCATATTTACCGACAAGAAAACAAATTGAAGCCATTTTATTGCACAAGTCTTCTTTCGCACTAGTATCTTTGATAGTCAAATTAGTAATTGTATAGTCCAACAATTTAGGAAAAAAATAATATAGTCACTAAGCATTCAATATATTACGTGCAAATATTTAACGGTTAAAAAAGAAATCTATATAACTAAATTAATTTAGATTGAATTGAGAATATAATACTGTTATACCAAAAAAGGTATAGTACTAAGTTTTAATACAATTAGATGTACCTTTTTTGTGCAACAAGTTTTTAGCGCCGTTGCCGGAGAGTATAAGTTAAATACTAAGTTTTTGCTTTAGAAATTTATTTCAGATTTTTAGTTTTCTTCATTTTTATTTTATATATTTTTTGTGATTAGTTGATTCTCACGATTTATTTTTTCTTGTGTGAGGTCTTATTCCGACGAGATAGAAGGACAATGGCACAATTCTACGACTATGAAACCTACCAATGGCATAACCCCCAATACCAAAATAATTCTTTTTCAAACACCTACAATCTTGATTGGAGAAACCATCCAAATACTTATGACCAATATTATCAAAAGTCAAAACCCATACCAAAACCGACAAAACCAAGGTCCATCTCAAATTGATCGGATAGAGAAAAAGCTGGAAAATTTCATTGCATTTACAGAGCAACTCGATATGGAACTAAGACAACAAAATGATAGGCTCCGCAAAGAGCGCGAAGCATGGAACGCCATGATGGATTCTATCACAACACTTGACGACACTGAACAACAACTTGTAACCATGTCATCCTTGCACCAATATGACAAAATCCCAATCAAGCCGGAAAGCAACTCAAGGGAGCACGATCATGCCATAGCCATGGAAGTCAAAATTGTGCATGAAGGGCAAAGTAGGGAGGACGAGCAAATCGAGAAAGAATCTCTGAAAAAGGAAGGTGAATCTCTAAAAGGGCAAGAATCCAACAAACCTCAAAAGGAGGAAGGTAAATCTCTCAAAAGGAATGCAAATCTACAAAGGAAAGGTATATCCCACCTCAAAAAAGGGAAAGTTATAACTCTCATCATAGATCTATTTTCTTTTCACAAAATTCGGTTGGACTAAATCTAAATGATCAAATTTGTAATTTTACAAATCAAATAAGGCAACCAAAAATTGAAAAAAAATGCCAAATTGACCAGATTTTTTTCAAAATTTTCAACCAACAAAAGTGAGAGTGAAAATACCACATTAAATGAAGAAGATAGCGAAATTTTTTCATATGATTTACCTCTTTTATTCACATTAGAAGAACCCGAAAGCTTCTCATCACCATACTCAAAAGAGAATACAACAATTGAAAAGCCAACATGTGATTTCGAAGCAAATGCAAATCCCTTGCCCAAAAAGATATTTGACCAACTTGAGTTCGGTAATTTTGAGTCGACCAATGCGAAATTAATTCTAGAAGATAGATCAATACAATCTCCACTTGGTGTTTTGAAAAATGTGGTCTTCAAAAATGAGAAAATTGAGATCCCCGCCGATTTTGTTGTACTTAAAAATGAGAAAGATGTTCAATCAAATAATCTTTTAAGTCTAATTATCTTAACAACGGCGGATGTACACAACAAAGTCAAAGAGGGGGAGCTTTCTTTCTCCGTTGGGAAGAAGAAAGAAAATTTTTATTTTCATAAGCCATTGATACCTCATAACAAAAATTCAGTTTGTATGATAGAAATTTCACAGGTTAATAGAGAATTTGTGCAAAACAAGTCGGTGGCAATATCTGAAACCGACAAACCTCGAGAAGTCGACAAGACGAAACAAGCTTGGCTCCCAAAAGCAAAATCCATAAAATTGATGGAAAAATTCAAAAACAGGAGCAAGAAGAAGTTGAGCAATACCAAAAAACGAGAAAATCGACACAAAATGGAGCAATGGGGAAGCCGCCGTCCCGATCCTCCACCCAAGCATTGAGGCCGCGCACACCACCACCACCTTCCGCCAATATAGTAGTCCATGTTTCTTCCTATTTACTTTTGTTTATTTTTACGCATTGGGGGACAATGCTTAATTTAAGTTTGGGGGATGGGAAGAAATTGTATTTGCATGCATGTTTATTTTTTTTCCAGTTTTTCAAAATATTTAGAATTTATAACCTTGTTTTTTACTTGACAATGAATAGGATTTGTGATTTTGAACTTAATTGCTTGGTGTCAAGATGTTTTACGAGGTTATGAAAAATAGAGTCTTGCATAATTATACTTAATTGTTTGAAAATGCATAAAGTATAAAATCATGTTTAATTTTTGTGTTAAAAATTGGCAAAAATAAAACATTTGATAAATTTGAGTGATTGATGGAAATTAGAAATTTTGATGCGAATTTTAACGAGTTTTTAGTAATACCCTTGGAATAATTTAAAATAACTACATAATTTGGCGAAAAACTTTGTGGAAATAAAGATTTATGAAAATGAAAACTTAGGATATAAATTTATTTTGAAAATGTAATTTGTTTGTGAAAAATGGATTTAGAAAGAACGGGATATCCATGGGTATGATTTAATGCCTAGGGATGTGTGTATTCATGATATATGCAAATAAAAAAAAAGTGAAACAAAAGAAAAGATGGAGATAAATAAGAGTACTAGCACAATAAATCCTATGGGATGCCTTTGAGTTCATCTCCCAAAGTAAAAAAAAAAAGAGTACTGGTACAATCCTACCGAATGCCTTTGAGCTCGAAATTTTTTCAAAAACTTTTGCATATATCAACACATAAAGTGCACGACTTTCTAACCTAAGTTGGACTCAAGCTTGGGGGATTTTAAAAGAATTTGCACAAATAAGAGTGCATTTTTTGTAACAAATTTAGATATCTAAAGTTTACAAATTCTAAGTCTTTAAAGAAATAAAAGTTAGAGTAAGCAAATTGTGGGGTGAAGCATGATTTAGCCAAGGGTTGAACTTTAGATTTGTAAAAAATTACATTGAGATTTTTAAACTTTGTCAAGATCATACAAATTTTTTGAAAGTTTGAGAAATGTATACTTGATATGATGTTAATTTGAGATCGAATTGTAGTCCAAGTTTAGATGTTGCTTGGGGACAAGCAATGTTCAAGCTTGGGGAAATTTGATAGGCCTAAATTATATACATATTCGATCTAATTTTTATCACGAAATAATATCAAATATCTTGTATTTTGAATATAAAGTGAATATAATACACTTAGGATCAAGTTACTGCGTTTGTTTGATTTTAATTTGCAGAAAATGAAGAAAAAGGATGAAAAACAAAGAAAAATGCCCAGTGCGGACGCACGGTTTGTGATATGGCCGCACTAAGTACTTAGATGGATTTCTGAACGCACACCAATTTTAAAAAAAAGTATAATAAGCTATTCATCAAAATCCGTGCGGATGCACGGATTTCGATGCAGCCGAAATCTGGACTCACAGGAAAAACCGAGCCCAGTGCGGGTGGCCTGGCCGCACTGTAGCAGAACACATAACTGGAGCCTGAACTTAAAATAGCCATAACTTTTGACTCGTAACTCTGTTTTGGGCATACGACCACTTTTTGGAAAGCTAGCAAGAAGATCTACAACATGAGAAACTAAAAAAAGAAATTTGGAGTTAGTCGGATGCACTAAACTCGCAGATTGCCAGAAATACGCGTTTTCAACACGGTTTCTATTTTTGGCGCACCAAGGACACGTTTTTACAGCTAAAATTGGACAAGGGAACCTGGGAAACAATCCAAATATAGCACCCACTAACTCCACTTCATAGCCTCTTAATTAGGCATAGCCCTTGGCTATAAAAGAGGGGATTCGTTCCCATTCAAAACAAAACATCCATTCCTATCTCTCTCTCCCTTAGTGCATGTCCATTTCCATCAAATATAGCGATAAATCTGCGGTAATTTCTGGAGTTCCTGAAGCTTTTCTAGGAAGGAGAAGAAGGTCCAAGCAAGATTTCGGCAAGTTTGAGGTTGTTGATTCAATAAAGGGTCTAATCATTTCTTTATTTCATTTCTTCTTATTTTTGCTAATTTTTGTAATGGATCTCTTCATGAGGGAGTAGATCTCTCTCTAGGGGTTTAGGTCAATGCATGAACTTGTTTAATTGTATCTTATTCAGTTATTTGTTTTTGTTATGATTGTTTTTATGGGATTTGATGTTAATTTCTGTGATTTATCATTTGTGTTAATTACATAATTAGTACTTGAATTGTAGTTATCCCGTTTTGGATTCAAAAGAACCAAAATTGACTAGGATCAATAGGATAATACCAATACCCGATTTTGGTTATTTTGAATCCAAGTCAATTTTGGTTCTTTCGAATCCAAAACGGGATAACTACAATTCAAATACTAATTATGTAATTAACACAAATGATAAATCACAGAAATTAATATCAAATCCCATAAAAACAATTATAACAAAAACAAATAACCGAATAAGATACAATTAAACAAGTTCATGTATTGATCTAAACCCCTAAAGAGAGATCTATTCCCTCATGAAGAGATCCATTACAAAAATTGATAAAAATAAGAAGAAATGAAATAAAGAAATAATTACACCCTTTATTGAATTAAGAACCCCAAACTTGCCGAAATCTTGCTTGGACCTTCTTCTCCTTCCGAGAAAAGCTTCAGGAACTCCAGAAATTACTGCAGATTTATCGCTATATTTGATGGAAATAGACATGCACTAATGGAGAGAGAGATAGGAATGGATGCTTTGTTTTGAATGAGAACGAACCCCCTCTTTTATAGCCAAGGGCTATGCCCAATTAAGAGACTAGGAAGTGGAGTTAGTGGATGTTATATTTGGATTGTTTTCCAGGTTGTCTTGTCCAATTTTAGCTGTAAAAATGTGTCATTGGTGCGCCAAAAATAGAAACCGTGTTGAAAACACGTATTTCTGGCTGTCTACGAGTTTAGTGCGTCCGATTGACTCCAAATTTCTTTTTTTAGTTCTCAAGTTGTAGATCTTCTTGCTAGATTTCCAAAAAGTGGTCGTATGCCCAAAACGGAGTTACGAGTCAAAAGTTATGGCTATTTTAAGTTTAGGCTCCAGTTATGCGTTCTGCTACAGTGCGGCCAGGCCACCCGCACTGGTGCTACAGTCCGTCCGCACTAGGCTCGGTTGTTCCTGTGCGTCCAGATTTCGGCCGCATCGAAATCCGTGCATCCGCACGGATTTTGATGAATAGCATATTATACATTTTTAAAATTGGCACGCGTTCAGAAATCCATCTAAGTACTTAGTGCGGCCATATCGCAAACCGTGCATCTGCACTGGACATTTTTCTTCGTTTTTTATCATTTTTCTTCATTTTCTGCAAATTAAAACCAAACAAACGTAGTAACTTGATTCTAGGTGTATTATATTCACTTTATATTCAAAATACAAGATATTTAATATTATTTTGTAATAAAAATTAGATCGAATATGTATATAATTTAGACCTATCAAATACTTTCTCTACAATCATATATATTATTGGCTCTCCCTATTATAAATATTTTTTGGCTCTGTCACTGCTACTAACGGAATAAGAGAAATAAAATAAAAATTAGCTATCCAGCTTAATATTCATTTTGGAAAGGATCATTCGTAAATAAATGGTCCACTGTTTCATCATTTTGACAAAACAAAACAAAAATACACTGAATTTTGTTCCATCATCTTGATAAAAAATACACTAGGGTTTTGGCTTCGCGAACATTTTTTGGATAGATTTGCTTTAGTTAAAATTCTTTTTCTTTGTATTAACCATAAAAATGTCCATTTTTTTTAATGAAATTGTAACCTACCAGTACCAAGTAGAAGAAACAAAATTACATTAACCCCTCAAATTCTAATCAATCATAATTTGAATATATATATATATTTTTTTTTTCATTTCTGTATCATGGAAGTAAAGGAATCTAACGCTAGTGTGCCACTCTACGGTGCTTCCCCAATTGCTTGAATCTTGACCCAAAACACCAACTTGATTTTGGAAACCAACATCTATCACAATCCAATCTGAAAGTTTTTGCCAGTGAAAATTTCATTTAATCTATTGCAATTATAATCAACAACTTTTTCTCCGAGAATTTTGCCTAAAACAGTTCGTGAAAACACTAACATGTTGGAAATTTATTATCTTTCACTAAAAGTGATTTGAAAATTTGACACTCACCTTGAGTCCTTGAGCTAAGAAAAGAAATCCTTTTATTATGGAATTAAAAAAAGCAGAGCAATATTTTCACACTGGAATTAAAAAGAAAGCACTGAAACAATTATCATCCATTTCATTGCATGAAACAGCCATACACTGATTAACTAGCATCGTATACAACCCCTAATTACAAGCATTCAAACAAACTACTACCAGTAAATCAAAACCTCAGTACATACCCCCTAAAATGCCTTGTGAAATTTTATCAGATACCAGATGCACTTCCCACAAGATGCCTTGTGAAATTTTATCTCTTGCTCTTTTTATGCACCAGTTTAGACAAACATCATTCACGTCCCCCTAGATACCGGAGGTAGAATTACTGAATTCAGGCTGCTGTTTAACTCTGGCACAATATCAAAACAGATCTCCTATATTTAAAATAGGCACTGATTTCCTTTTGGCCCGGCTGAGACTAATTAATCCAGACTGTTCTTTTTCCTGCAATTCCGCTAGGTACCTGAGGGGATACGGATTCACTTACGGTTCTCTGTGAAGGAGCATGCTTCCTTCTATCGCCTCCAGATTAGACTACATCAGGCACCATCTATATTGCCATGTCTCGGGTTACTAGCTACAAGAACATAACACTAAATTTTCTCTTCGAGACATTGGGTTGTAGACCGGAACACATGCATATTGAGTCAGATTTGAATTTGTATCTATCTGGCTAAAATTTGTTGTTGAATTGATGATGTTTTCCTTCTTTTTGCTACCAGTTTACTCATTTCTTTCTAATCTTTTTTTCTCTTTTTTTTGTTACTATATCTTGCGGCCACCACTTCTGTAAATATTTTTTTTGTTTTGTAAATGATAGCAGGTTTTTTGTTTATTGCTTCAAAAGCCTCAAAGGACAATAAAAGTGGTCGGTGAGTGATCAATTTCAGCCAGTATTTCATATTAATGAAGCCTTAAAATAATTAATTTTTTTAACTGAAACCGTAAGTAATATATTATATATTATTGTAAAAAAAATGCCGATAACCATCGCACTTTCTATCTCAGATCACAAAATGTTGTGATCTAAATGTATGTGCCTGTATAAGGGAAAGAAAAAAGAAAAAAAAAAAAAAAAAACACACACACAAAAGAGAATGTTTTTCATGAAAGCTAATCCTAAACTTAAAAAGCAAAAAATCTTGCTCATGCATGTTGTAATCTAAAGTTTTGGTTAAAACTCTTTGTAATTCAGTTTCATTAGTGCTGAGTATGCTAACCTCGGCTTCTCAGCGTTTGTTAAAAACTTAAAATAGTTCTTAGTAAATAACAACCCCAGGTGACGCAAATAAAAATTGGTTGGAAAAAATACGGCCCATTTTTCTCCAGGGCCCAAATTACTAAGGCCTTTTATTTCTTCTTTCATTATTTATGTTGATAATATTACAACGATAGACCATCACACATCCGTCGACCGTCATGCATAAAGCACCGTTTTCTTGAATCATTATTTACCATTCTGATATAACTTCACTTTTGTTGTTCATATCTATTATATATATATAATCTTGATGGAGTCCGCTACAGTACTGCAACAGTGATAACTACAGTGAGACTGACAGATGGGCCCACGGGTCCCACGGTCAGAGAGCGCCCTTCTCCTTTCTCTCTCGAAACTTCATCTCTTCCTCCGCCTCTCTCGAAATTTCGTTCCTTCTCTTCTTCTCTCTTCCAGCTCAGCTCTTCCAGAACCTTTAAACCCAGGACTCTTCCATGTATCTCTCGGAAGTTCACCCTTGCTGTAATACTCTCCTCTCACTCGAACCTCCTTTCGTTTTCGGATTGTAGCCCCTTCTTCCCTTTCTTCTCCACCTCCGTTCCATGGCTCTACACCTCAACCTCATTCCCACCACTCCCCCCTCTCCTCCCTTCGCCTCCTCTTCTCATCTTCCAAATCAGACAGATTCGACTCTCTTCTCCTCTCCCAAATTAGACCAGACCCCAACCCTTTTTCCTCTCGACCATAAACGAGAAGGAAGAATAAAGTAAAACAAAACAGATCGATTCTCCAATCAAGCTGTCAAGATCATTGTCAAAGCTTCATCATATGCCGCTCAAGGTCTCTCTCTCTCTCTCTCAACTCATCTATATCGATGTATAGTGTATCAGTCTGTTTATAAAAAATAGGAGTAAGCTTTTAAATTCAGATTTCGGAATTTCAGATTTTGCTATTGTTTTCAAAACACTTGAAGTGGGCTTAGAGTATGCATCATCATCAAAAGAACCAAAGCTTACACAACGGAAAATGGATTGATACGACTACTTATTTGCAAATTATTAATTAATACTTATGTATATTGATAGATGGCTTAACAACTTCAAATCATTGACACTTTTGTAGCCTAATTGTGATTCCTTGATTTCTTGAATAGGGTTTAGGATGAGTTGAGACTAAAATCGGGGTTCAGTTGATCATGTGTTTGTGTGGATTTGAAGATGCATGTTGTTGAAAAATTGTAGAAAGCATATGATTCACTTAGGGTATTTTGACAGCAAAGAGGTAGAACAATCCGCTAGAAATTCAAATCCATTGTTTTTTTATCAATTATCTTTGTTTATTAAGGCCTTAGCCATTGTTTTTGCAGATTGTAGAGGAGAAGATAGAAAGATACACCCAGGCCGAAGCTAATACTTTGAGGTAGATTTTTACTAAAAATGATTTGTTTGAACTTATTTAAATGGTTAACAAATAGTAGCTTAACCTAAGAAAAATCCTAAAGCGTATCACACACCAATTACCGTAGATTGATTTTTTGTTGTTGTTATTAACAACCTTTTGTGATATTTGAATAGTTAATTATTTCGAGAGATAGTGGCTTAGTTCAATCTTGAATTCAATTTAAATTGCATAGAGACATGGACAGATATGGATATCAATTAGGATGGATTGAAAACCAACATATATAAGAAACTAATAAAAATATCTCCTTTAATCTTGCATTAACCTAACCTAGACATGTCTTATACCAGCATCCAATACAATGCCATGTCCACTTTTGAATCCAATTGCACTAGGCCATTTGGCTACTTCTATCTTCTATTTTGATTATAAAATATATTAGCAAGAAATGAATATTTTAAATCTTCTCATAAATTTTTTATTGTACTATTGCAAGATGTTGAAACATTGGCTCAAGTCTTTGGTACAAAACTTTATTAAATAATTTCTGAATTTTATGTTCTCTAAAAAGGAGGATGGGACCTGCCAAGTAGTGATTCTTAATGCGACAATATTGCATCCACAGGGTAGGAGTCAACCCGATTGATACTGGGATTTATTGTTTCAACTGGAGATGATGCAGATGGAGAAGCTAGATTCTTAGTTGAAGATGTCATATCAATAGATGGTATGGTGAGAAATTTACATTTTTATTATCTTATCATTCAAGTTCAGTAATGCAAATCTACTATATGATTTGTTTAGGTTTCTCGCTGGACTGGTTCTTTTTTTTATATGTGGATTGAGGCTGCATTAGGGTTTAAATAAGAATTTAGACCAACAACATTTTATTAGGATTATACATGACAATGGTGCATTGTATTAAATTTTTCCAACTTCAATAACATTTTTTTAGGTTTTTCATTACAGTATTTTTGAAGGAATTCAACATCAGTCCGAGTCTAATATCAGAAGAGGAAACCAAGTTAACTTGCAAGTAAATGGAAAGAAGTGCAACCTCAATTCATGGTACACAACTGCCATTTCCTAAGATTACTAATCAGAATCGAAAATGCTTTTGATGTTTGTTTACTGATCCAATAATTTTATAATTAATTAAGGCTGCAGTCAACTGGTCATTTCTTGGATATATGCATGAGGAATGTCGCTCTCGATCATATCTTCAATCTGATTGATATGCCTAATTTTATCATTTTTAGAATTTGATTGCGAAAAGAGAAAAATAATTTTATCATGTTGTTCCTACTATTTTATCTTCATTTCTAGAGCTTTTGTGGAGTTTAAAGGGACAATACGGCAAGATCAGAAAGCAAGAAATATGAGTTGGAAAGAGAGGCAAATGCACTTATGTGGGGGGTAAGATGAGGCTTATTAGTATTTTCTTATTTAAATCATGTAATTGTAAAATCTTAGCAAGTTTTTTTTTCAATGAGTAATTAACCTCTATCAATATGTGCATAAAAAACTCATAATTTGTTGCTGGTGTGCAAGAGGTTTCTGTTTTTGTGTTTATATTATATCAGGATGATGCTTAATTTTGAGAGCTTTTGCGTATGGTGAACTCTCAAAACACCTCCAGTTGTAAGTTAACTTTGTTTCGTAATAAAACTGAATTTCGGCCTTTTTAACCAAAAAAAAAAACTCACACTTCGTAATATACAAAAGAATACCTATACATATCATTAGTTATTTCTGCCAAAGATTTTTATTTTATAAAAGGAAGCCCCTCCACAGTGGTTGGAGCTGGGGCTGCTGTGCTGTGGAGGAAGAAGAAGAGGCCATTTCTACATTTGGGATTTCTTTAGCAGAAAGTTTGATTTGTTATTTGAATCCTTAAAGCTTGCTTTGTAATAGATAATTGAAGGATTTGATTGATAGCTATTTTTTGTCTCTTTAACCCTTGTCAGATTTGAATCTGATAGCTATTGTTCAATTTCTTCTGATAACTCAAACACAAATTGTAAAAATTAGGTTCATATATACCACTGAAATCATTTACTCCATTATCTCGCAATGAACACAAATATTGTACCTTTTTAAATTGATCTCCATCAAGATTCCACAATATTCATTTAAGACTTTGATTTTTATGTAGTCTATACTTTTTTTTTTTTTTTAAGTTCATTGTAAATCTGTTCTAAATATTCAATTGCTAACAACTTATATAATTGATCTCAATTACCATTGCCGAAGCAAAGCGAGGCATACTTCTAGTTTTTTTTAAACAGTAACTTCTCCGTGATACACGCTAATTTGAAAATGCTACTCACGGTATGTCATGTGAATATCTCTTGTGCCAATGAATTGTCCGAGTAAATTTCTCAAAATAAATTGACTTAAGGATCCACCATGCATATACTTAAAAATATCATTGTGACTTTGAGACTGGTGATGACTTGACTACTATTATTATTATTTTTTTTAATAAAAATTTCGATCCACGACTTCACGAGTCAAAAAATTTTATTATTTTTCCTTTATTTTATTCTTTGCATATGGGTTACTCCGACGAAGTAAAATTTTATTTTACGCAGTTCTTTATGTATTGGAAATGCATAATTCGTACAACTAAATAATGCTTGATTTTGTCAAAATACATATTTTTGAATTAAATTGAACGTTTGATTATTTCAGATCAAAACGACTTATAACAGCTGGATCCAACTCTGTTGTTTCAAATTTAATCGTTAGATTTTTTTTCCATGCGCGAATATCAATACAAATAAACAGTTAAATTTAAAATAACAGAATCCGATTATTCCATCTAGAGAACAACAAAGTCAGATCCATAACAGCTGCCACACATATTGTACGGCTATTATTAGACCTATTGTACGACACCTTGTAAGTTCTCTTTATGTAGTACTACATACCTATTCAACTGCATGCTACAAATAATAGTCTTCTCTTTGGAATATTATTATATAACCGTTCTTCTCTACGGAGTACGTACATGTCAATGTTTCAATTATCATTTTTCAAAATTCAAATACGCGGTCCTTGCCTCTCTGGTATAAATATATAGATTTTTCGTAATGTATTACATATTTTTAATTAATAATATCCGTTTTTTCAAATCAACTAGTGTTTATGGGTGAACTAGAAAATTAGATTATGGGAGTTGACACTTAAAATGTATAATTATTAATTTGTGGTTATTGAAATTTTAATTCAAAACCTCTCAAGTATAAAATAGAGTCTTGACCACTAGACTACAAACACACATATTATAATATTTTATGAGGAGACTGAACTATATAAAAACTGAAGAAAATAAAAATCCTATTAAATTTTAACATACGTAATTAAAATTTTCTAAATCATAAGGTGACTTAGCACCCATGGGCTATGTGTAGATCCGGCCATGCTAGTGCCGTATTATTAAAATCGACAGTATAAAAGAGTATAGTTTGGCAACTTTTAAAATAATGAGATCCAATTTTTAGTTTAGTGGTAACGATAATACTCTCCGTGTGGAAGGTTACATGTTCGAAATTCGAAATAAACAATCACTTATAGATATTAAAATATTAAATAATTTAGTGGCTTGGCCTCCAACCTTTATTCAAAAATAAACTTTTAAAATAATGAGAGCTTGTTTTTAGACTAATAACTAACGTAATGTAACAAAAGAGATGATTTGAGGTATAAATTCTTCCATATATACACGCAGTTTCTTGCATTCATTTGCTTCAAATCTATAATATTCATACAAAATTGCATAGTATTACATATCTTCTCGAGGAAAAACAGAGGATCGAGTCCCTGTTTGCATTCATCAACAATTAGTTTCAAATACAAGTTCAGATTTTGAACTAAAATCCGAAATGAAAGTGAAATAAAGATATAAAAATGCAATAAAATATAGAAAATGGGATTGATTTTAATTTGAGCCCTACATGTTCATCATTTTCTATGAACCAGAGAGTTGTATTGCGGAAGACATTGTAAATTGTTAATTTATTGCTAATCTATTTGTGATAGATATATGAGCCTATATATAACAAAAAAAAATAACGGTTGCCTGCGTTACAGTAACTTTATATTTATGATAATAAAGGTTGAGTTGTTTTTTTAACCAAAAGTAGTAACTCTCTATTTTTCTAATTAGCCAATGATAAAATTTTCATGTGGCTTTGAGGCTTACTCGAACTAATTACATTTTTCAACAATACACTAAAGTATTAACTTTAAAAAAAAAAACAAAAATCATTAAAATCTATATCAGACATGCGATTGATCAATAAATAATATCTGATCAACTGAATACTAGTACTTAAAAATCTGAAACTGGAAGTCTAAAAGGGGATGATAAATTCATGCCCCTTAGACAGTTGCCACCAACTTGTTTTTTTAATTAGCCGTTTAGGATATTTATGACTACCTTGTAATTTGCTTACTCGATCAGTCTTACAAATTAGATAAACCTGGCGATCTTATCTCCCCTACTCATCATTCATAGATGCTTTAAATTGCTTTACAAATGGAAACTTCCAAGAATCAACATTCCTTTTCGTTTCTTCTATATTTTTTGAGAAAAATCCAAGAATCAATGCTAATGAGCAAAAAAAAAAAATCATTGTCTGCGTGGCGCGTGCTTTGATAAGAGAAGACTTATCCTTGTTATTTAATGAGAGGAGTTGAACTATATAAAAAGTAAGAAAAAAAATTCAATTAAATTTTTGTATACATAATTAAAATTTTAGAATTATATATTGGCTTAGTCACTAACAAGATTTTTTAAGTCAGATTTGTTTTTGTGACATCATGGAATGTAAAGTATCATTCAATCCCGTTCACCTCGTTACTGATATATGTATGGAAAAATTTAGTGTTCAAAATCAATATTATCCTTATGCTTCAATAAAATTGACAAATGAGATTAACTACGTAAGCCCGCGCGTAGTGATAACAAGTGAATAAATAGAAAAATATCGTTAGAGACATTATATATATCAACACACTATTCTTTCTGGCAAGTGGCATGGGGTTCTTTGACTGTGCCAAACTAAGTGGCTTTTCATATTGCTATGCGCACTCCAATTTATCAACCTTGAGCAAAATAACATACAATAATTGGAGTAAAGCTAGGGTGTGATGTACTCACCAAGAGAGTTTGGTGAGCATAACTCTAAAAGTTTATCGGATAGACTTCAAATATCGAATCCAAACCGTTGAAATCCTTGTACTTTATGCGTGATGCATGCACATGCAAAATTTTGAAACTTTTGAGTTTATTTGTTACAAGGTCAAGCGGTCAAAAAAATTAACATTTTATAAGTTAATTTATAAGTTGTTTTATATATTCAATTTTTATTATTTCTTTGACTGTAGCAAATAAACTCGAAACTTCGAAAATTTTGCATGCATATGCATCACTCATGAAGTATATGAATTTCAACGGTTTGGATTCGATATTTGACGTCGATCCGATATTCTTTTGGAGTTGTGCTCACCAAACTCTCTTAGTGAGCACATCACACCCTAGCTTTGCTCCAATAATTGTATTAGTTATATACCGTGTTTCATCGTTTGTTTGTATAAACATGTTTATTATCGAATCGTATCATTAATTAATTGCAAATTAGGATATGAAATCTCTACCTTATAATTCATTATTATTATGATTCGAACATATTATAATTCAATCTGGACTAACTAATCTACTATTGAAGAATTCAAATCTTTTCATCTCATAATATAAGAGAGAATTATAGTATAGATAAGAATAAATAGTTATTTTTATTGTGTATTACAACAATAGTAAACTCATTTCAAATCCGAGGCTATTCTATCATACATACAAAGTCAAAATATAAAAGTTTTTCAATGAGCAGTGAATATGTAGAGGGTGGACCGGAGCCAAGAGAGCAGTATGTCAAAGTTCAGAGCGTAGAATATCTACCTTTATGTCAATTGGAGCGCGGTGGTGGTCGAAAAAGAGTGGATCTAGTCGTTAAAAAAAGATGAGAATTAAGTAAATAGAGTAAGTAAGAGTGTATACAAGTATGATTAGAGGATTATAATAGTTTGGAGAATTTCATGAAAATATAAGAGTAGATCTAAGAATAAAAGTTATTTGACTTGTTGAAAATATAACTTTCATCAATGAAATCTTTAGTAAGCATTTAAACCCACTAACAATTAAAAAAACAAAAAAAAATAAAAAACTTGCTTTTAATATAAAAGTTTATACATACACTTTTATAACTCTAAATTTATTTTTATTTTCATTCAAAAGTGAAACTGTTTATTGATCATTTTAAAATTTAAAAACGGTCAAATATATCTATATTTCAGACATTCCACTAAAATAACTTTTTTTTTTCATTTTAAGATTAACTCTTCTATATATCACTCTTTTTATTCGTTCTAGTCCTAATTCAGTCATACCTCTCTTTTTTCGAAAGTCATAGATTGCTTCTTTCTCCCTCATCTCTATTTGTATTTTTTTTAAAAATAATTATCACAGTTCTCATCGTAAGAAATATGTGCAAATCAAACTAACTTGATTGCAAAATCTTTTGAAAATATTTAAATTATAATATTCAACATTCTAGTTAAACATATCATATCTATACATGCTGCTTAATGTAATTGTACTTGTAATTTATATAATACAATTTAAAATTTGCTCCATTACATTACCTTATACTAAGAAAAATATTTAAATTGACTCAATCCCTTCAATTGACCAAGGATAATATAAGAAAATAAATAGATTTAGTTTCTATCTTCTTTTGTTACCAAATCTTATATTGAATTTCCTTACTTTTCTTCATATAATCAGTCCTTGTTAAGTTAATTATCATATGTAAATAAATTTCTTCAAACATATATTCTGCATTTTTTGTATATAAAAAATTTCTTCCCATAACAGTAAATTGTCTAATTAAATCACATTTAACCGATGAAATTAATATTGCAGACGATTAAAATGTTTTTAACTAGTATACTGAACACATCATCATCACAGCTCCATGAGCCCAAAATTTTTATTAATACCATTTCAAAAGAAAAAAAAAACTAAAATACCACTGAAATTGAGGAATTCAAAAAATATTAGAGTTTCTAATTAATTCAATCTGTTGCCTCATTCTGGAGGGCTCAAATTGAATTGGAAGCCCTCCAAAAACTTAAATATCAATATATTGCAGTGCATTTTTGATCTTTTGGAGGCGCTAGTATTTTTTGAATTCTCCATAATTTGTGTTTTTTTTTTTTTTGACATTGGTATTAATAAAAATTTCGGTCTATGAGTCGTTCCTATTTCTACAATTGAAAGATTGACAAATCAGCAAGATCTTTTTGTGTACTCAACGGTTGTCCCGGAACGTTTACTTTTCTTTGGCCTTTATCCGGATTTAGTATATTCTAGAAAACTTTGGTTTCTGGATTTGTGCTGGAAGCATTTTCTTGCAACAGAAGTTTAAAAGGAATGGTCAAATGACTTGTGAGGCTAGCATTCCTGGTCTATATCCAAGAATATAATTAACTGACTAGACAGTAGATATTTTGTCATAGTTAGGCACCTTACCAGCTCTTACGTTGAAAAGTTTGACAGCAGGCCAGTGATGAAACCTAATCCAGATTAGCCAATAGTTTATCGTCGGCACTTGGCTAAGCTAAACAACAAAATTCAGATTTGACCATGCTGTTTAAGTTATTCAACCAACAGAATTAAATCCTCAGCCCTCAGGTATTACACTATGGATTTCTTCACTTGAGGAATTTCCAGGGCAAAACAAATATGAACACTCTAAATAATTTGTCTCATTACCTAGTTCTGATTTGGTATACAAATTGTCAAATTCATCAAAAATTTACATTTTCAAAAATCACAAGAAGCCTAATAGTTTAATTAGGAACGAACAAATGGACCAAAAACATGTTATGCATATTGCAAGCATGCCCTCTACACTAAGCTTCTACACATTGCTTCTTGATTACAAGTGAATCAATCTCCATGCCTCTACTCCTCTTCAAACTATATCCTGGATCCTCTACAACACTAGACTCCTCAACCTTTCCTACAGCCACTGCGATTTCGCTATTCATCATCAAGTTCACCCCAAATAACCGCACGACTCCTTTTACCGGCAGCCTGTCCGGTGTCTCTACAGCAAGAGCATTTACATGTCGCAACTTCCAATCTATGAAAAGCCGTTTGTCGGGTCCCATCGTGCGATGAAAGCTGATCACATCTCCGGCACGCAACCCCTTCTCTTTCACAAACCTACTCCACCCTTTTGTTAGAACATAACTTTGGCTACTGTTCCAATACGAGTACCTAAACCTCCAAACCTTGCCTCCTTTATCCTCAAAGCTTAAAAGAATCCCTTTGCTTTGGCCGTCCCCTTCCCCGGTACCCGCGGTTGCACCCAGTATTGTTGGACTCAAGGGGAAGTGTTTTTCGGCATACTGTTTTGGTACCACTAACCGGTTCAACTTCCCTACGTCACTCGGAGTTACGGTTTTATCAAATAAATGTTCATAGTAAGGAACATTGCTTTTACCAGTGGAAGTAGAAGCAGCCATTTGAGCAGCAGTAACAACAGATGTAGCAGAAGAAGTGGAAGCAGCAGACATGGAGAACGCACCGAGTTCGTCATTGTACGTGTGCTTTCTCAGCATGTCAACTATCTCAGATTTGGAATGTGACTTGAGGAATTGAAGTTGTTGGAGATCGGAGGGGTTGGATTCAGATAGCGGGCAAAAATTAGTGGTGGCGTCACGACCTCGGAACCGTTGTGCTGCAACATCGTAAGCCTTTGCAGCCGCGGTTTCCGAGTCGAATGTTCCGAGCCACACACGACTATGCCGCTCATAAATTTGAGCGCCCCAACGACCATTCGGTTGCGGCACTACTCCTTTGTACTGTGACGAAGGTAGTCGCCGTGGAGGCATCGGCGGATGCGGCGCTGCGGGAACCGGCAGTTCCAGTGGTGATTGAGAGGATGAAGTGGAAGAAGGGTCTAGTGATGTGGTACTTGAGGATTTGTTGTCAAGGATGAGAGTTGTAGTCATACCTGCTTACTATTTGAGATGTCACAAATGGAAGTTTTTGGTTGGTCTTTATAATTGGGGTTGATTTTGTAGTGTGTGAAGCTAAGGAAGGAAGGTTATATAGATGGAGATTAATAAGGGGGACTGTAGTAGTTATCTCATATCTGCAGTATTTGCTGGTTGGGCGTTGAGAGAGGGGAAATGTGGACTAATATTTTATTGATTTTGCTTATAATAGTATGATAATATAAATATCCATCTTGTAAATCATGGGTCTGGTCACTGGTGTGGTGGTCAAAAACGGAAACTAATGGGCCTGGTTTTTTTGTTTAGACCATGTCTACAGTTCCTAGTTTTATTTTTAGACTTTCCGACATAATTAAACTGATGATCCACAAGGTGCATGGGACCCATCAGAAAACAAATATCTTACTATTTTTATGACATGTAAAGTATCTCTACGATGATCAAAATCCACACCTTCCTAATTAGTTTATATATTTAATCTTTATCCAAAACCTTGTTAGATCTATAGACAATACTTGTACTGAAGTTTCATTGTTCACAACATGTGAAATTTCAATTTAACGCGAAATATATTTGAAAAACTCATGTGACTGCATAGCCAAAAAAGGCCTAACATACGAGCAAAGACATTATAAAAATCACATCTCTCTGTTTTTTCAGGAGTCCGCATCGTCTGCATTAACTCAAAAGTTGCTCTTTTGAGTTAATCCATATCAGTCGTTCGATTATAAACAAAGTTCATCTTATTTTTGTCTAAAATATAGAAATCTTTAATATTAGTGCAGATTTAATTCACATAAATTTTAAAACTAATTCTAGATACATTAACTTTTAAAAAAAAAATTAATTAATGAAGAGGATACGATTTCGTTTTTTCAGCGAAAAATCGCATTCTCACCCTTCTTTATCTTCTTTTGGAGCAACGAATTCATATTCAGATATCTCGTGATGTACCAACTATTCCTAAGAAGGCAAGAATCAAGTTGGCACGTGGTGGAACAGGTCTACCATGTCAACGGCCATCAAGGCATGCACCGATTAACCCTTGAATGTTGAAATGTGGTAGAAGAATAGCGTGGGGGTGGGGCCCGGTGAAATGAATAGTAACAAGGTGTTGGGACCCACAAAGCAAATGGCGAAGTGGATTGGATGCCGTGTGTGCGTTCACATGACAAAAGTGTGGTCCAAACCGTAGAAATTCATCCCCCCCTGAAACTTGCTGCTCCTGACCATTGGCTTAGGTCAGATTCGCCGTCTCCAGTTTTACTAACACTTGAGACCTCCATAGTTTAGTTAAGAACTTTTGCAACTTTCGGCATTTCTCTTTCTGGAATCAAGATATTATAGAATAATAAAGATATTAAGAGTCCTAAAATACATTTTAAAAAATGTTGTCCTCGATGATTATATAAGTTTATTTTTATCTTTTATTGAAAGGTAAGTATAGGGTTCAATTGAAAAAAGTTAATAGTGTTCTTTTTTTTAATAAAAATAAAAATATAAGGGTCTGTTCGGCAAAGTACAAGGGAAAGTGAATAGGAATGGGCTGCCAAAATATTGAACTGATTTTTACTGTTTACGTGGGAAAAAAAAATTCAGTCAGACTAAATTTTTTTTTCCCACATAAACAGTAAAAATTAATCTACTGCCGAATAGGCCCTAAGGGTTTCTTATGATAGGTGAAAATTGAAGGTTACTTTATTTTATATTATGTCAATTTACGTGCACATATGATGCAAATGGGATTTGCATCTTTGTTATTATTATGCACAAGACCAATTTACCTTTATGTATATTTTTTGGACCAAGTGTTAATTTTTTTAAGCATACAGTGAAATTAGTATATGTGATAGTTAATTATATTAAATATCAGTCATATTATTAGCAACAAATATAATATATATAAGTGCGCTAGAGGCTAAAATGTAGTATGGTAATTTCTTTCTATGTGCAGGTTATGAAAAACAGATAATTAAATTTCCCTACTAGTAATTAGAAATTTAATACAACAACAAAAACAATCAAGTCTTTAGTCCCAAACAAGTTGGGGTAGGTTAGAAATGAAACCAAATCACAATCTATGGGTTTCATTTCATAAGAAAATAAATGTTTTTTTTTACGTTGGCTCGCCACGCCTATCACAACCCTCCTTCTTTATTCTGGCTTGGGACAGACTGTGCAAAAACTACAAAGGCGGAGTTAATTAAGAATTTTAATGTTAAGCAGAAATTCAACATAGCCTGGTTTATTGTGGCCCATTTGGGCAGTTAGAATCCAATAAATTATATTTAGAGATAATTTTTTTTAAGGACTCGATGAGTTCAAACTATTTCTTTAGTGTTATACTGAAGAGTGAAGAGTGCTAATGTGCAATGCGGATATTAAAAAAAAAATGGTATTCCGGTGGATTTTAGACTGGAGAGATCTGATTCATGCTTAGTAGGATAGAAGTGTTGTTTCCAACTTGGCTCCTTCCTTGGATACTCTAATTAATTACTTTTTGCGTTTCCTTTGGATAATTTGGACTGTCATCCATATCCACTAAATTATCAAGTAACCTTTCTGTTGTACTAAGAAAAATATTAATAACGTTACTGTGTTCTGAACTAATATAATAGCACAATATGTCTTGTCATCTGTCTTTGGGTTTGATATATAATTAAGTTGATACATTTTTATTTTTATTTTCACTACGAGTACATTAACTGTATTCCATAAATAATTTTGTATAGATTTTAGTAGCATGCATGTTTTTATTCGAGCACAATAGTACACACCACAACATTAATTGTTTATTTGTATTTAGGTCAAAAAGATGATGGGATGTATGTGTATAGTTAGAGATAAAATTAAGCTTAATATATAAGACTGATATATAATTAATGCATGACATTATCAAATCTTTGACTAACATAAACTACGTACATTTTTAGAGGTACGAATAATGGGTGCAAAGAGGGGGTGCCTAAATTAGTTTATTGACAATGATATTATTGGAACAGGTTGTCATGTATGACAAGCAACCATGCCATACTGATACTGTGGTTCCAGGACAAAGGAACAGAGAAAACAAAGGAATATATCTCCATGCATGCATGGGTGTGTGTGTATATATATATATATATATAGAGTTAGGCTGGGTGCTATGGATAGCATAGTGGCTTCTATGCTACGGTTCAATATTCGAGTTTTCAAAATCCAAACGGTCAATCCGAACCGTTCATCTTATTCTCCATATTAATATCTGCTTGGAGACCAAATTTTATAATTTTCTGAAGTGTTTTACTATTTATTAAGCCACTTTGAAAATCGCTAATCCAACGGTTTTACTGTTTTGTGCAGCCACCGTTGGATCAACAATTTTGTAAAATACTTAATAAATAGTAAAAAAATTCAGAAAAATGTAAAATTTGGTCTCCAAGCAGATATTAATATGTAGAATAAGATGAACGGTTCGGATCGACCGTTTGAATTTTGAAAACTCGAATATTGAGCCGTAGCATAGAAGCCACTATGCTATCCATAGCACCCCAGCCTAACTCATATATATATATATATATATATATAGAGAGAGAGAGAGAGAGAGAGAGATAGATATATTATAATTAACTTTATTTGTTTGATTTAGTATATTCTATTTCTACTGGGATATGGCTGCTGGTTTGATCTGCCAATTGTATTCAGATAAGCTGGATCAGAAGGTAAAGGCGAAGACGAATATATTTACTCCCATTGTCTGAAACTTGTTGTATTTTTGCTGTTGCATTTGTGTTGCAAGTCCATTCAGGTGAACAGAAATTTGAAAACCTATAACTAATCTTTTTATATATTAAAAAAGAAAAGGAATAATAGATATATATGTTGAATTTAATCTGATTTTTCCATTCACAATTAGTTCACTAATTGTGTCAAAACATGACTACTTAGTACCTGATCGACTTACTAGCTAGATCAGATAGTTATTTTTATTTCTATATATAATCATGTATACATGTGTGTCGAAAAATGGTTTGGGAATTTACCTTTACTAAGCAAACATATAATTAAGAGCTGAGGACTTATAAACTATTTGATTTATTATAATAAAACCATCATAACTGAGGTATTAATTACCAATTTTAAGATTTTACACCCATACTCAGTTAATTAATTGAATATATTGAGGAGTTACATTTGTGGTAGTTAATATAGTTCTTTCATATCATACATATTTTTCTTTGTAACATAATACATATATATGATAAATTACCAATCAAACACAATAATAACATACTTGATGACACACAGATCAAATTTCAAAGATGATCAATAAAGCAAGCAACATAAACTCGTTTCATAAGTCACTACAGAGATTACTGCAACAAGTCAATAAAAGAGGTTCATGAATCTCCCTCATAGGCTCCT
The DNA here is from genome assembly GCF_964058835.1 of Carex rostrata. Lineage (NCBI taxonomy): Eukaryota > Viridiplantae > Streptophyta > Magnoliopsida > Poales > Cyperaceae > Carex > Carex rostrata. The sequence goes on from NC_135926.1 coordinate 8,615,998, forward strand.
AGGCTCCTAGCATTCAATTACAGGCATGGTCTCACACTCATTGATTCATAGCAGTATAGCACACAGAGTGTGCTAAACATGAGAGTGATCTGGCCAGAGAGTACCACAAGTGGGCTCAGATTTCATGGGGCCAATATGGACACATCAAATTGTGTGACAGTTTACTGACAATTAGGTTTCTTAATAATTATTAAGCACATTAATTCATTAAAAAAAAAATGAAATGCAGGGGTCCCATAGTATGTAATTACCACAAAATACTGATCTGCATGACTGCATCTGCCACAAATTATTGAATTCCAGCTGGAAGCCTGGAAGGTGAATGAGAAATCTGCTGGTTCTATGTTGTCTTGTGTGCTTGATTGTTTAGGTATTGCCGTGTTGAATGCGGATAGAATAACAAAATCAAGGAATTAATAAAGCAGATACCAAACAAAGTCCTAATAAAGCATATTCATGAAGCCTCATCTGGTTTCTCCAAATTTGTTTTTTGTTGCGCCTGTTCAATGTTGCTTTTTAAATACTATCTCAACCTTTTTTTTATCCACCAATACATACATATTAAGAGTGAATCTTATTAAGAAAAAAATACATAAATTTTGATAATCAATTAGAAATCTTAATTGTAAATATGAAGTTAAGGTTGAAGGTCAAGCCATCTAACATTCAACACTCTCTTGTACTTTACGCTCTTATCTTCGTATTCAAAATTCAAATAGTCGATCCAAACTGCTTAACATGAACTCCATATTGGAATGTGTTGGGAGATCAAATTTTACATTTATTTTTGAGTTTTTTACTATTTTTTAGAATGTTTGAAAAGTATTGTTTTTCAGAAAATTCTAGACTATTAACAAACAACCATTTTCAAAAAATCTAAAAAAAATAGAAAAAAAATCCTCCAAAAATATAAAATTTGGTTTGAAAATAATATATTTAAACAATCAAGTAAATAACATTCATAAAATATGTTCTTTTTCATTTGATGTCATAAAGCTTGCAATTCATCATTACTAATTAGGTGTTCCTGTTAAGAGAAAATCAATCACCAAAATTACTTCCTTCCCCAATCGAAGAAGGTATAAATTATTTGGTATTAATATATGCAACTTTAATCATTGGCTACAGATAAAGTGACTTGAATTTTAGATTGATATCAACTCAGGTTCATACAGCCAGCAAATGAACTCACAACCTTTATTTAGATAATTCCATCTCATAATCATCCTTATCTAATTAGCACGTTATTTCTTACCTTTTTCTCTTATTCTTTTTTTTTCTTTCTTTCTTTTGGCATGTTTTTCTTGTATCTTTCGTTCGGTAACTTTAGTCTGACTCTGAGAATATTTCTGTAGAGCAGAGGCCAGAGGGTAATGTTTACACTTACCCAAAATACACCCTGGTATATCTCAATGTACTGATTAGCGCTTCAGTGAACTTACCGAATTTTTTTAGTTACCACTCCCAATCTTTCAAAATTCTGACATTATCATGAATTTTTCCAAAATTCATAGGTTACCATGGACGCTAGACTAATCTGCGCACCAATTTGATTTGTGCATCATACTGATCTACGCACCCTTCGTGATCTGTGATAGAAATAGGCCAAATGAGCATCATTTTTCATTTGAGTACGTATCCCCCCAGGTACCGGAGGTGCAATTGAAAATAATTAACGGCTCAGATCAATTTCATTCATATCAAACTCAATCCGGTGCATGTTGAGGCTGTAGGGGGTTGCTTTGAGATTCGTGCCAAGTGAAATGAACAGTTTAGATTCACCACTTGCACCTCAGGTAACTGGAGTGATGCGGATTCTTTTCATTTACCCCGTTCAAGTCTTCTCTCTCTTGGTTCCAAGAGCAAAACTTGTAAGATTTTTACAGTTTTGTCCTTTAAATTTTTAAAATTATGTACTAGTTTTTAATTTAATTATAAATTTGTAATTGTTAAGTTTGTCCATTAATTCAACCAATCATGACTAAAATTGTCGTTTATCTTGATGGTGAGGTATTACAAAAGCATAATATAACAATAAAAGTATAGAATTTAATGGATAATTCAGAAACACAATTATTATACACTCTCCTCCTCCCCGAAATTTTTAACACAGATCAGATGATAAAACAATCTAAAATTTTAAATAAATTAAATGACAAAAAAAAAGTGCTAAAAAAGAATCATCCAGAATTTTCTGAATTTTACATTAAACATAATTTGATGATACAAATACTTCAAATAGATCTCGTTGAGTGCTGATGAGTAAGTTTTGTGTTCCTAGTTGGAATTGCCAAAGTGTATTCAAGAAGGGTGTTCAATTAGCAATTTAGCACTGCAGAACAGTTCCATGTATAATGCATTTGCATGATCTCAGGTTTATCCAACTGAGCTGTCAATGACACGCACAACAATAGCAAACACTATGAAGTACAAACCGTGAAGTTTGAAAATTGCAACCCTCAAATTAAGATATATACAGATTACACAACAGGGTGAGTCAATTGCATGACAAGGATTTGTCAAATTTTATTGATAAGATATTGAACAAGAACTTTTACTCATTTTGCTGGGCACTCAGATTTGATCTGGAGACAAAGGATTTGCAACCGAAATTTTTATTATAGCGCGCAAAAAAAAAAATTTAGATTTGAGGGATTTTTACATTTATTCAGGCCACAAAGCCAATCCGTGGCCCATTTATGGAGGGACGCAGATTGACTTAAAGGTCCCCGGAAAGTACAAAAAATGCATTGTCATATTGAATATATTTAAGTTTTGAGGGACCTCTAAGCCAATTTGCAGCCCTCCATAAATGAGCCACAAATTGACTTTGCAGCCCGGATAAATGTGCAAATCCCTCAAATTCTAGGATGTTTTGGTTTTTTTTTTTTTTTGGAAAAGGTATAAATAAAAATTTCGGAATTTGCAGTTCTCTGAGTGTTCCTTCAAGATTAAAACAAAAATCACACTTTTAAGTATATTGTCGTTCACTTTTTTCTAATTTTAGTTATATTTATTTTTGAGAATCAGACAGTCTGATGAGCATCGGATCAAATTGAAAAAAAATATATATGTTGTTATTTCAAAGAAATAGCATGAACCTGTTATTCCGATTTCAACTATTGAAATTTTTTTCATACGTGAATCTCAACAAAGATCAATGATTGAGATCAAAATAACAACTGAGTCCAAGAATTCGACTCAAGAAACACATCTTTCATTTGGTTTCAATCACTGAGTCCAAATGAAAACAGAGATCGGGTTGCAGGTGGCTACAACTGGGAAATAAAAATACTAAGTATTTCCATGCTTATGCTAATGTGAGAAAAAACAACAATTTTATTGCGGGTCTCAAAAATCAAGACGGCTCTGAAATTCAATCGGAGCTCCTGGAAGGAACAATTCTCAACTTCTATAAAGGCCTATATCAGGCCGGGTAGGGCCCGATATGACAGCCGAATTAGCGGGTTTGGATGACCCGATTTCAGCACAGGAGGTACAATAGGTGGTCATGCAGTTACCGAAGAATAAGGCCAACGGGCCTGATGGATTCTCTACTGAGTTCTATCAACATTTCTGGGAAATCATTGCACCTAACCTCATGCAGGTGATAACGAGAGTTCAAATGGGAAGGATTGACATATCAAGCATAAACAGAGTAGCAGTAACCTTGATCAAGAAAAAACAGAACCCAGTGGAAATTGCGGACTTTAGACCCATTAGTGTGATAAACACTTCGGTTAAAATCATCACGAAGTTCCTGGCTAATATACTGCAACCACATTTAAAGGCTCTGGTTTCCAACAACCAGACAACTTTTGTGAAAGAAAGATCAATTAACGAATCCTTTTTGGTGGCGCGGGAATTCCTGAACTCATGTAGTAAAAGGAAGATCCTATCAATTCTCTTCAAGGTAGATTTTGCTAAGGCATTTGATACAACAAGTTGGACATTTCTAATTAACCTACTCATAGAGCGCGATTTTCTGCCAAAATGGATATCGGCAGTACTTTTGATTCTAAGAACTTCATCATCAACGATATGCGTCAATGGAAACTTAACAGAATACTTCACCCACTCAAGAGGCTTGAGACAAGGGAATCCTCTCTCACCGATGTTGTTCATAATTGTCGCGGATTCCTTAAACTGGCTGATAAAAAACTCACTAAGTTTGATGTATCAACCCATTCATATCCCACCGAAACTCATACAGTATGCAGATGATACAATTATCATAGCCGAGGCACACCCGAAAACTCTTAAAATAATTGCTCTCATACTGGCAATTTACGAGAAGATTACGGGATTGAAGATCAATAAAATGAAAAGCGCCTTTGTTCCGATAGCTATTCCAGGCGGCCTCAAGGAGGTAATTGAGAGAATTCTGGGATGTCCCGCAACTGAACTGCCGATTAAATTTCTGGGACTTCCGCTTTCAGATAGAAAACCCAAGAGAAGTGACTTCCTTCCACTAATTGCGGCGGTCGAGGCTAGAGTAGCGAGCTGGAAATCGGCTCTTCTGTCCTATGGAGGGAGGTTGATACTCATTAAATCGGTCTTATCAGCGGTTCCGCTTCACTACATGCAGGCTCTGAAAATACCAAAATGGGTATTTCAGGCTATTGATAAAGTGAGACGAAACTTTCTATGGAAGGGTCACCAAATGTGCAAACCGATCAATTGTTTGGTTAATTGGGAAAAAACTTGTGTGCTCAAGGAGAATGGAGGTTTGGGGATTATGGATTTAAAAACTCAAAATGATGCTCTTCTGACGAAATGGATCTGGATATGCTACTCGGATAGACAGGGTAATTGGGTCGCCACTTTGATGGACCTATATGGTATTCAAGATTTATCTGAGGAACCGTTGCAACAGCGGTTTTCTTTCTTCCTCAAAGATCTCCAGCAACTAGCACCATTCTATAGGGTCTCAACCAAGCAGGATCCAAATTCCCTACAACTCATGTGGAGATGGGAAGGAAGTGGTAGGTTCACAACAGCTTCCACCTATATGATGCTACACAACACGGGGATGATTTGCGGCTACCAAAAGAGATTATGGAAGATTAGGGCACCGCCTAAAGTGAAGGTTTTTCTATGGGTTCTATTACAGAACAAACTATTAACTAGGGGGTACTCTTACGCAGAGAATGTCAAGTGCCTGGAGATTGTGTATTGTGTGGAGACACGGTAACGGAAACGATGTGCACCTTGTTGTTCTAGCAATAATCTTTTTAGTCTATTTGACTAATTTGCAAAAACATAAAATTATTGAATTTTACGATTTCTTCTATTTTAGAATTATGCAGGTTCAAGTCAAATGGAATTGCAATATGGAATACTTGAACTGAAGAAATCATGAAGACTTCTCAAGAATGTAAATTGTAAAATCTAAACTTGGTAAAGTGTTTTTGATGTTGTTTCAACAGGATAAAAACATTTGTAAAACGTTATAACGATTATACCTTAAGAAAACGCTGTGAAACAACTTGATCAAAGGCAAAGGAATAAAAAAAAATATGCTGTAACGTTTTAAAAAGTTACAACGTTTTCTGTAACGTTTTAGAAATTATGCTGTAACGTTTTAAAAAGTTACAACGTTTTCTGTAACGTTTTAGAAATTGTGCTGTAACGTTTTAAAAAGTTATAACGTTTTCTGTAACGTTTTAATTAAATCCAGCCTTCAAACAATTCCTGTTTTTGATCAAGATTTTACAGAGCAAAACGTTATGTAACGTTTTGGATCGATTAGCTGAGCTGTCATAAAATTGAAAACCTAAAATCGCATTATAAGATAAAACGTTGTAACGTTTTTAGAAAACGTTGTAACGTTTTAGCTCAATTTGCTCTTTCTGGAGCTGTCTCTATAAATAGAGCAGTGAGGTCTCTTCCCCACTTAATCTAGCCGTCCCTAAACTTCAAAAGAGGTGATTTTCTGAGAGCTTGGTTCCACCATTGTTGATTGAGCTTAAAACTTCAATATATCTCAATTAATCTCAAACAACCTCAAATCCACTTCACTAATCTCTAATTAGATTAGGTTAGAGTGGTCTATTGAGTGTTTCTCTTGTTCTTGAGTAGCTTGTGTGACTTCCCTTGTTTGTAAGGGCTCGCCGGCTCAAACCTCGAGTTGCTCGTGTGACTTCCCTTGGTTGTAAGGGCTCGCCGGCGCTCATCTCTCGTTGGCCGTGACTTCCCGTTTTGTAAGGGCTCACGGTTCACAATTGTAATCCTTTCATATTGGGTAATAGAAAGGCGCACCTAGAAAGAGGTTGCGACGCCCCGGAGACGTAGGCCTTTGTTTTGCCGAACTCCGTTATCATCCCGCGTGTCAATTTCTCTAAACTCATCTCTTTTACTTTTAATTGCAATTTAATTTCAGTTTTCGAGCTAATTAGCGGTGCTCCTTATTACAACACACCTTTCCTGGGAATGTGCCTATACGGCTATATACTAGCAATGGATTAACCATAGTTAGATGACGAGAATAATTGATACAATGATAGACTAGTTGGTAGATGAAATTTGAGATAATGTAATTAATTGTAATTAAGTTTCAAACTTTAAGTCCATTTGGGTTGTATAATTTTCCTTATCAATGAAAATCGTAAGATGACAACTTGCCACCTAACCCTAAAAAAAAGAGATCAAAATAACAACATATTTATTTCCGATTATATTTGACTTAATATCCGTTAAGAACCATTCAATTAACATTAAAATTTGTCCGAAAACTTTATCATATGTGCATATTAAGTATGCACAAATCTTAATGTGGTGAACTATTCGAACCGTACATCACATCAAATTTGATCTAATATCTACCAGACCGTCTTACTATCATTAATTCCATCCTTATTTTGCTCCTGAGAAATCAGCTGCGGTTCTCTACCAGATAAAATGTAATTCTTGCAGTTGTGATTTTACATAATATATGCGCTAAAACGAATATAATTATTATCCATAAAAACTCAAAGACCAAATTAATTAAACCCACTGTTTTCCTATTTGGTCTGAAAAATAAATATTATTTTTTCTTAAGAAAAAAATAGAAACACAAAGTTCTTGATATATAGGAGGCACACAAAAAAAATTAGAAAATACTTAGCAATCACATCCAATATCACTGTTTCCCAACTGGTTCAGCAGACCATCTAAGCAGAGAAGACGCCAACGGGTCAATAACATATTCCCTGCTATCTTTTACTAGAAAACAAAAGGCCACAATTAATGCAACTCACGTAGCGTCTTAATTAACACGATGTTCATAAATTCCACAGGTCATATTAACAATTCAATTCCAATATGAAAATGTACCAAGTAAAATTAATTACAAGGCTGATGAGGCATCAAAAGATCCACTGATCCGCATCTAATTCTGTTATTAATAATATTAATTACAAGCTTTTGTGCGTGCCAACTCATTTCTACCTAGGTAATCGCTATCAATGACATTATCTTTAATTATATAAATGTGTGTCAAACGGAACAATTTAGTATTATTACCGTTTGACTAAAGTTCTTTATTGAAGAACGAGGATTTAATTTAGTGACAGAGGTAATGCTCTCTGTGTGAGATGCATTCAAACAAACATGTTGCATGCAGTATTGCATTCATCATGCAGAGCGCAATAATTTTTCTAATAATGTTTTATCAATGTCAAAAAAAATTGTGAATCAACACTTAATTGAAAGACTTAATATATAGGTCCTTGCGTTTCGGAGAGCGAGCGCGCAGTTGAATTTTGAAGACAATTTGTGGGGGTTTTCAAAACTGTCATCCGTTCTATTAATTTTATTTTGAAGGACGGAACTAGAAGTTTTAAATTTAGAAAAAGGAGTCGAGACGTAAATATACATGATATATGTAAATACAAAGAGAGTTAAACTATATAAAAACTTAAAAATAAAAAACAGAAAATTTAATCAAATTTTTATATACATGATGAATTTTTTTTTTATCATAGAGATCGGTAAGCGTCCTTACACTATTTTAAATCTGCAGCTCCTGAGTCCTGACTATTTGGCCCTTGTACAACAATTTCAAAAGTTGATTGTTCAGATGGCCATAGCAATAATTTCTGACAAATTAACAAGTTGGTTCAAATTTCAACTTTGTGCTGTTTGGATCTATGACTCCTTCAAAACTTTGAATTTTGAAAACATTGATGTGCACATGCTCTTGCATCAATCACCCGGCTTTTGAAGTCAAGCCACAAGTCTCCTGCCTAACCATTGGACATTTTTTTTTTTTGGATTAGAGCTATATATGAGATATTTTTTGTTACTTTTTTATTAGTAAATGTCAAAGTATTAGTTATGTCTTCTTCTTCTTGTTCTTTCAGATTATAAACATGAATCTTTTTGTGGCATTGCACCAAAATAAGAAAGAGCTGAATTATAGAATCATAATTTAAATTAAAGCACTTTAGGCAAAATAACGTTTTGGCTTTAAAAATTAAGTTTTCAATTCAACCACATTTTTGTTGTACAAAATAAAAGCTGTGAAGTGAAACTCATGGAAGTTTGGATCCTGCAAATATTTAATTCAGATTACCTCGCTTAGCGTAATATTGTAATAAAACAAATTAACAATGACGACTTTAGTGACTACTTCTGCAAGTAGCGCTAGAATCACGAGCATTGTTTCTACTTTAAGTTTAATCATTGACTGACTTGAAATTCTTGATTAATTGCCCAATGAAAGGCAGTTGACCTTGGTTCTTGTAAATAAATGGCCTAGCTAGCAGTTAATACCTACTTCAGAAAAAAAAAAAAAATACAAAAATAAGCTTTTCAGTAACACCAATAGGCGTATAAGGTAATAGCATAATTGGTTCCTAGATAATTAAATAGAGATTTATATAAATATTTATTTAAAATTTAGTTATGCAGATCTAAATTCTAATGAGTATTCATTTTTTTTTTGAGTAAAAGTGGGATTACCACCAGTTTCATTAGAAACTAAATTGTCTTACAAAGTTTAGCAAGCACCATAGGCAAGTATTGAGTTACAAACAAAAGGAACACACTAGATGTTAAGCAACTAGGTGTTATCTACATAGCAAAGATAGACATATCACTGGTACAAAACAAACAAATCAGCGAAAGTAGCAAAAGTAAGTCTTAAAGGTGAGTTTAAGATGTAGGCGAGGAGTCAGCATATGAACCATCGTCAGAAGAAGAAGAATAAGAGTGAGAAGGATCAAAGGATATCATTATCACTCCCACATTTTCCAGTGCTTCCAAATCAGCCCTGTCTCAGAGGTAAGCCGAAAGGTCTGACCCCTCGAGTCCATGACATGGATCGGCCTCGGAATCCCAGCTGCTGCCTTCCTCCGAGGACGTATCGGTCACCAAGGGGGTTGTAGGAGTCTAATGAGTAATCATAAATTGATTTTTTTTTTCCAAATCTGACGTATGAAAAATAATATAATTCAAATCCCGCCCACATAATATATTGACTTCTATATGAACTTGTAACTAATTTTAGCAAGGATAAGTAATACTTCAACAATATAGGGACTACTTTGCATTTTTGAAAATAAGGGACTTCATAGTTCATACTATGGAAATAGTAAGTGTTACCGTCAATTAATTAATCAAGAATAATTGACTGATTAGTCAGAAAAATCTGTGATGATTTAATTACCGTTAACGACTTATCGGCCAATTAATTAGTCTAAACAAACATTTTTTTTAGAACACTGGAAAATACGTATCCGAATCCCCTAAAGTAACCCAATCTTTGAGTTTTGAATCGAGATTCAAATTCATCTCTTGAGATGTGTGCGCTCTACTTTGAATAGATTATTATGAATTCGAATCCGACAGTTTCAATTTAAAATTCAAAAATTGAGTTACTTCATTGAATCTGAACTCGAAAAATACCGGAGCTTTCTGAAAACATGTGTGTATAAAATTGTTACGTAAGAGTTATGGCGGCTTGAGAGTCGGACACTGTGTACAACTGGTTGATGCAGACATTAGTCATTAGCAACAAAGCATGGTAAGTTCTTCTGTCTCCATCACGTCACGTCCCGTTATTGATTGTTCCAAAAAAAAATGCTTTTATGAATAAAAGGTCTGTCAGGAACAGAGGAACTTTTTTTTTTTTTTAGTATAAACCCGTAGGTAAACAGAGGAACTTATAATTGTTTATGAATTTCTATTGTGGTCTCTCAACTTATTGTGCGGCGCTAGGTCACGTGGAAAACACGAATTCGTATCCTCTGAGATATCTCAAACTTTGCGTGACTTTTTGGAAAATCTCAACCGTTTAAATACGTTATACACGAATCTCAACGCACACATAATACTGACCCCCTACATCACCTCCGAATAGGCACCCGACACGTCGGTCACGCAAAAGTTGAGATATCTTAGAGGATACGCACTCGGAAAACACTGCATTGCCATGCCTCCAGGGCCCAGGCTCCAGGTTCCCAAAGTTGGATGTAACCAAATTGAATGGAATTGATTGATCTGACAGAACAACATGGGGCTAGGATTTCTATTGTAAAACAGGCCGAAGCCCAATAATCCGTTAGCCCGTATATCCAATTCTTTACCAAAATCGAAGCACGGTAACTGAAGCGCACACAAACACTCATCGCCACACGCCACGCTCAGGAGGGAAATGCACGGGTTCTCCGTCGCAACCAGTGGCGTAGCGCGCCTACCTCTTACCTCGACGCTTCGCTCCTGCCTAAGGGCTCCTGCGAGGATGCGTATTTTATCGGCAGGGTCGTCCATCGCCACGTCAGCGACCGATGTGGACGGTGGGACCCACAAGAAGCTCCCCTGGCTGATTGTTGGTCTCGGCAACCCTGGAAAGCTCTATCAGGGTACCCGCCATAATGTAAACTTTCTATTTTTATTTTTTTAACTGTGTTGATTATACTTTTCTCAATTTAATTTTGCTAAGGTATAGAATTCCAAATATGAAGAGTTTGTTTCTTTTTTGTGCTTCTGAAAACAAAAATAGACGATGTAATTGTAAAGAGGTATCCTATATTTATGATATCCCAGGTAGGGTTTGAAATGGTAGATGCAATAGCAGAGGCAGAAGGCATTTCTTTGAGCAAAATGCAATTCAAGGCTCTGTTTGGTAAAGGTACCCCTTTAGGAACTTCTTATTCACCTTATTACTACACACCTTTTACTAAAGAGTAATTCGATTGGATTTTTCTGACACAGAACCAAATTAAATAAATTGCAGCCTTCATATAATGTAATGTGTATTCAATAATAAAATCCCCAATATAAGCAAAATTCAATTATGAAAGTATCAGAAGGCCAGCTTCTAGTCGAGTTTCATGGTATAATACGATTGAGTAGTTACATCACATTTGATGCGGTGTCAGTTTGTATTTTTTTCTATGTAATTCTTAACAATTATTTCTCTAAATATTAGGTCAAATTGGTGATGTGCCTATCATTCTAGCCAAACCACAAACTTTCATGAATGCAAGTGGTGAGTCTGTAAGTATTATTTATTTGCTAGAATATTCCTAGTTTTGTTACATCTTATGGGAAAAAATGAGTTAATTTTTAAGACTAATTGCGAAATTTCATGTAGGTGGGTCCACTTGTTTCATACTACAAAATTCCACCAAATCAAGTACTTCTGGTAGTTTCTCGATTTTGAATTATTGTTTTAGACATTTTGTATAGTCTGTAGTTAATTTGAGATACTGTTTCTCTAATTTAAATTTTATTGTTGTTTTTGCTTTCGAAGACGTATGATGACTTGGACTTGCCTTTTGCAAAGTTGCGTCTCTTACCAAAAGGAGGTCATGGTGGGCATAATGGGTACTCTTACTCTCTTGAAAACTTTGGCAGCGGCTGCCAAGTGCTCTCTCTCTCTTTTGAAATCCTTGGCAGTGGTTGCCAATTATAATTTTCATTAATTAAACATAAATCTCTCTCTCTCTCTCTCCTGTATCCAAGGTGATCTGTGTGAAAGTATTTACTTTGTTTACGTGTATGGTATTGTTCGTAACAGCCAATAGTTCAAGGTAATTAAAGGAGTAATCTGGGCTGATATCTATGTTTAATTGTTAGATAGTTCATCTCCAAGTGAAAGTGTCAATGAACATAAGAGTGAAAGTATATTCAACTGTTATGATAGTGGTACTATTCTGAACCAGGGCTGTACACAATGATGTGAAGTACTTGTTTCTGATTGTAATGATATATGTTCAATTGTGCATTGTAGGATGAGAAGTGTTATAAAGCATCTCAAGGAGAATCGTGATTTCCCCCGTTTAAGAATTGGTAATTTGCACCCCACTTATTTATAAGTTATGAAATTTTTACAAGTTTCTTTCTTTGAGTTTCAGCCTTGAATATTTTTGGAACTGCATCTTACATTGATTTAATGAATATTTATACCAGGAATAGGACGACCACCTGGGAAAATGGATTCTGCCAACTTTGTTTTGCGGCAATTTAACAGGCAAGAACGTGAAGAGGTACACCTGCTACCCTTATTTTGATGAAACCACATACAGTAGGAGGTTTTATCCAAGAAATATTTTTCAAGAGATCTTAATTGTTTCTTTGTGGGACATTTGTGATTTTATCACAACAATATCAGAAAGCTTATGTATTTCTAATTATCAATGAATGAGACTGTATTTCAGTCTTGCTCCAATGTGGATGACATGATTAAATATTTTATCTTGGGTGCAGTTGGACTTTGCATTTCAGAGGGGAGTTGATGCCATGCGGTTACTGGTACTTGAGGGGTTCAACAAGAGTGCTACTTTTGTGAACACGTCACAATCATCTAAGCTTTTGAACAAATAAAATTAGAAGCTGAGAAAATTTAAACATTAAACCGGATGAAACTAAAGGCACCAAGGACAGCCGCTAATTTTGCAGAAAGCGAAACCATTTTTGTAGTTGCCTATTTTGATTCTTCTTTAACAAGAGTGAATTACATGTAACATTATTTTATTCTTGTTATTGGATAGAGAAATAATTTTATTTGAAACTCAATGTAAAACCTCTTTTTTGGAAGAAAAATAGCTTTTTGCAAAACACGCTTAACACTAAAATGCATTCATGAGAAATTTCATTAGAATTTCGTATGACTGTACAAGTGAGAATTTCAGTGGTGAAGACGTTATTGCATTCATCAAAAGAATAATAGGTTTTTAGAAAATACAAAATGTACTAATCCCATCTTTGCTAAATAACCTTTTTGTTTGGAACTATTCGATCGATTAAGATGGTTGAAATCAAAGAGACATTTAATAAATTTATCTTTACATCTTTAGATCTCCCATTGATTATTGTTTCAATTCTTCCTTTCTAACAAAAAAAAATAGGATGTGCTTGTTTGCTGCAATTCGTTCATTGATTATTTTCGTTCATTGCTTTCTTGCAAATAAGAAAGAAAAACCAGAACTTGTTGCTGTAGTGGAAGGACATTTGTTTTCCATTTAGTCCCCTGGATCATTAAGCTCTAAAACTTAACAGTTGGCAGTTAATAAACATTTATAATTATAACTGGTAGGGGTGCGCCAGCCAATGCAATAGTGCAGCGCAAAGGCGACGCTCAAGGTCCCCGGCAGCAAGCTACCGTGGTGAAACCTTCCCCACAAAAAATAAATTTAATATCGTTGTGAGCACATGGCCCACATATCAGATATTAAACTGATAAGAACAGATACTACACTTGATCTTAGCCAAAAGGCCGAGAAAGGTATGAATTGAAACGGTGCTATGCTCCTCTATTTATAGCGTAGCCAAGAGCGCATCGCTTGATAACTTTTCCGTATGGGACTAATCATGCGCCTTTTCGTTCCGACTTACGACTTCTGTTCTGTCTTGAGAAACAAACCGGACGGGGCATCTAATGTCTGATATTTTCTGGGCCGGGCTTTTAACGGGCTGTTAGCTCATGAGAACTTTGAAAGCTCCTTACTAAACTTATTTGTTGGGGAAATATATATTTTCGCTTTTTCTTTTCTCATGAACAATGTTCGACGATTGTAGCTCCTAAATTGGTTATTCAAGTGACCCATATAAGGGGACGATTGTAAAATTCTTACTATGAAAATAATAATGCAAATCAACACAATTATCATCCATGCATTCAGCTCTTCTTTAATTGATTAATTGCTAATTACTAATCACTTTGATAGGTTACGTTGGAAATTAAGTTGGGTATTTACTAATTACTAATTATTATTTTTAGGTTACATTGCTGAAAATCTTAAAACAGATATCTCATGGGAGAATGTTCGAGGATTAGAAAAAATTAATTTAAAATCCAGAATTATTGATAGAAGCATTTGAATATAAACCTTCAAGATCTTTTGTTTGTGTGATATCAAGTACATTCATCAGAATATATGCATATGTAGTTTAATAAATTATTAGTATGTGTATGCAATTTAATAAATCAATTTAAGAATATATATTTATTGTGGTTTAGCTATTAAGGGGATGTAAATAATTGAATACAGATTGTTACAAATATAGATACAGATCCTTTTGGATATGGCTACGGATAGTCTCAAATACATACACGAATTAGATAATTTAAGTAACTTTTTGAATTTGGATCCAAACAAAATAGAATAATATCCGATCCGTTTATACCCCAACTTTTAATGAAAAAATTAGCTATTTCAAAAATTCAGATGAACACACTGATTTTTTTTCCTACTTCCTGTGATTGTTAAACAGAAAAGAACACTTGACGTATATACTCTCCTGTCGTCCGTAACTTGCACCTTCTATTGTTTTGGATCAGTGTCATATTTACGCTCCTAAGTCCTAATAATATAAATATAACAAAAAGGCCGAAAGGATAGTAATTGTAGTTTTTTCTTATTGTAAACAGATAGTAAATCAAATTATAATTAGTCTAAAAAATATAATAAATTGTGTAGTGACATTTTTTTATGTTTGTGTGGTTTTGGAAAAAAAAAAAAACTCGATGATATCAGTAATATAAATTTTAACAAAGAAAATTAACAAATTTAACAGAATTTCTAATGTAATTTTTAAATTCTTTGATGCGGGAGTTTAAAATTTCGTCATTTATTTAAAAAAAAAACATGTCCATTTTTGACACGTCCAGCTACTCTGATAACTGATTTAGTACAAATTTGGAAACACATAAAATCAGTATTTTGATCCCTCTTCTTCGGCATGAGACAGCGAATCCTTTTCAGCCCTAAAACTGGACGACTTTAATTCATCTCCATTATTTACAAACTTGAGTCCATCATCCAGTCTAGCTATAGCACTCTTTGTAAACGGAGGCATATCGTTCTAATTAAACTGGAGAGGAATACATACAAGAACATCCCTCATTCACATCCATCACTTACACCTGACCATTTCTGTCTCTCTCGTAGTCTCCTTCCTCTCCAATCGTACAGTAACCGCCGCACTCTCTCACTCGACAAACCTAGCCATGGCGACCGCCACTTCACCACTCTCCTTCCTCATTTCCCACCCGCAAAACGCTAAAACCACCCCTTCCTCTCTATCCCCTTCTCTTCATCTTCCCAGACATAACAATCTAACGCGACTCCACTGCGCCACCAGCTCTACGACCGAACTCTCCGCCAGTTCTCCAGCCGCGAAGAACCGCCGACCAGCTGAAGAGAACATTCGCCAGGAGGCCTCCCGCCTCCACCCTCATTGTAACTCCGAATTCTCGGCCTGGTACTCTCCCTTCTGCTTATAATTAATTTATCTCCTTTTTTTTTCATAAAAGTGGAAAAATGCCCACCTGTTTCCATTGAAACAAAAACAATTCATTACAACTACTGGTAGACAGAATCAGGCCCTAAAAACAGTAGACTTACTAACCCTAAGAACGTTGAACTTACAAAACAGACCCTGACATCAAAGAATTGGCAGAGAAGCCTTGAAAAAACTGAATTACATCAAAATAAAATATACCAACGTCACAGCAGTTTTAAAGAAAAGAACTAAGTGAAGATTCTAGCAGTATCCAGATTGACAAGCAATCCAGGAAATCAGTAGTACCCTTTATCTTTTAATGTAGAATTGCAACAAACTGAAAAGTCATTCAGGTCTGGTCCACACCCAGGCTGTGGTGCCACCTGCTCTGCCATCTCCTTCATATCTGTTTGGACCTGCATTGGGAGATCCCTCACATCACAGAGCAACATTAATGAAAGTTTTAAAAAGGATTTATCTCCTCTCTGTTTACACCAAAAATAAGCTAGAGAAATTATTTTTGTCCCTGTTTATTTTAAAGAGCCAACAGAATCATCTCTGAAACACACATTGTGTCTTTTTTATTTGAAGCGTTCAAATAAGTACTCTAATCATTTCTAGGAGTTTTGCTGTAAGTGGTATATCTGCATCTAAAATCCAAAGGTCTGCCATTAAGATGCAGTTAAAATGGTAACCATTGTAACTTATTTATCTCCTTGTAAATTAAGTTCAAAAGGTTTCTTGTTCTGTTGCAAGGTACGAGCCCTTTCCTTCAAACAAAGAAGACCCGAACGAGAAATACTCTTTAGATGAAATAGTGTACCGTAGCAAATCAGGAGGCCTCTTGGATGTAAAACATGACATGGAGGCACTAGCAAAGTATCCAGGGTCGTACTGGAGGGAGCTGTTTGACTCACGGGTTGGGCGCACCACATGGCCATATGGGTCAGGTGTGTGGTCCAAGAAGGAATTTGTGTTGCCTAGTATCAGCCCTGACCAAATTGTGTCCCTTTTTGAAGGGAATTCGAATTTGTTCTGGGCCGAGAGGCTCGGGAAAGAGCATCTAGGTGGGATGCCTGATTTATGGGTTAAGCATTGTGGGATTTCTCACACTGGTAGCTTTAAGGATCTCGGTATGACAGTTCTGGTATCACAGGTACAGTAAATCCTAATTTGGCTAATTTTCTTATGCTAGGTAGTCATTTTAAATCCTAGTTAAAAGGTGTAGTCATAGGTATGGGGTACTATACCCTACTGCAGAACTATGCCAGGATTTTTGCTGTTGATTGTCATTTGCATGAATTGTCCATATGCATTGTGGGATGGCGATTTTAAGGATGCTATCATGAGGCCACTGGTATTGCACATACTTCGTTCGTAAAAATGTCAAGCTGAGTTGTTTTTTTAGCAAGCTGGACACCCATTGATATGTTCATGTACCTGTTCTTGCCCATCTTTTACATCCTCATTGCAATATCTTATTGTAATGTGAGCCGAGCATGTGAAATATATGACAGTGCATTCATTACTATGTTAGGTTTTTGTAGAAACTCTTTGATTAATAGTGGTCATATAGCTCATTGTTCTACTGGTCTCAGATAAGCTGCTGGGGTTGGCAATCTACTAATAGGCAAGGGACACCACCAGATTTACCAACCCTGTTCCATCCAAAATGGACGCTATCTGTATATTAGAGTCACTGTTAAGTGACTTGAGCTTTAACTCGTGTATCCATTGAACATTAGTTGAAAAATAAGAGCATGATAAAAGAAAGGTGATTGAAACGAGGATCCAATCTCTGTGGATCTTACCATCCTGCTTTTTATAATGTCAAATTTGGAAAGGATGATCCTTGGTCCATTCTTCATCCAATTTTGCTGTTGCCAGAGGATTTCTTTCTCATTCATCTGTTTTCAAAATTTATTGCCCCTTTTTTAGGCCTGATTTATATGTATTTCTCTTTCTACTCCAATAGGTGAACAGGTTGCGGAAGGTGCCTCTGTCTCGGCCAATTGCTGGAGTTGGCTGTGCCTCCACTGGTGACACCTCAGCTGCGCTCTCAGCCTACTGTGCAGCCGCTGGCATCCCTGCAATAGTGTTCTTGCCAGCAGACAGGATATCAATAGCTCAGCTCATTCAACCCGTGTCAAACGGTGCAACCGTGCTGTCACTCGACACAGATTTCGATGGGTGCATGCGACTTATCAGAGAAGTCACTGCCGAGCTCCCCATCTACCTTGCCAACTCGCTCAACTCTCTTCGTCTTGAGGGTCAGAAAACTGCAGCCATTGAAATCTTACAACAGTTTGACTGGGAGGTATGGATATAGTATTTAGTAAGTAAAAATCAGATTTGATATGAGTTTCTGAGTTCATCTGTTGTTTTCTTCACTTGTCGTGGCTGAATTTTTGCAAATTAGTCTCTTTTTTTCTCCATATTTAAGAACTTTCTGAAAGGCAGCTTCACCGGCAAACCAGAAAAATCCAAAATATTTTAACTGGTCCCATTACAAGTTATCTCCCTCTTGGGTCAGATTTATTTACTGTAGCATGAACTGTTTGTTCTTTATTAATCAAGAAGCTGGAGTTATGGACGGGTGGATCTACGTATATGTCAGGGGGTGCTAAGCCACCCTATGATTTTAAAATTCTTAATTATGTATATTAAAATTTAATTAAACTTTTGAGTTTTTTGAACTTTTATATAATGTAGCCCCCCTCTTAAAATAACAAATAAGTGTTGGTAGTCTAGTGGTTTGAGTTCTAGATGGTATGTGTAAGGTCATGGGTTCAATTCCCACTAAACATACTATTTTTGTCTTTTTCACATATTACATTTTATGGATTAGCTAGCCCCCCCCCCTTCAAATTTTCTATTTCCGCCCCTGGTTATGGAAGTAGAATAGTGTTGAGATTTTGATATTTTGTTATTTTTTTATGACATCTATAATGTGCTTTTTTTTTTCCAGGTGATTAAATCTATACTGTTGGTAATTTTATTTTCCTATTTTGTTCTTTGTTATAGGTACCTGATTGGATCATAGTGCCAGGTGGCAACCTGGGTAACATTTATGCCTTCTATAAAGGTTTTGAAATGTGTCGTGCACTGGGCCTAGTTGACCGGCTTCCGCGCCTTGTCTGCGCACAAGCAGCCAATGCGAATCCGCTGTACCGGTACTACAAATCCGGGTGGAAAGATTTTAACCCAATAACAGCAGAAACTACCTTTGCCTCAGCGATCCAAATTGGGGACCCTGTCTCAATTGACCGAGCAGTGTTCGCGCTTCAAGCGACAAATGGGATTGTAGAAGAGGCTACTGAGGAGGAATTGATGGATGCCATGTCGCTAGCAGATCGTACTGGCATGTTTGCATGCCCACATACTGGCGTCGCACTTGCAGCACTTTTCAAATTAAGGGATTCAAGGGTTATTAAAGCTAACGATCGGACGGTGGTGATTAGTACAGCGCACGGTTTAAAGTTTGCACAATCAAAGGTGGACTACCACTCAGGGACCATTGCTGACATGGCATGCCGGTACAAGAACCCGCCAATAAGTGTCAAGGCCAGCTTTGGAGCGGTCATGGATGTGTTGAGGAAGAGTCTCAACAATGGCCACAATTGAGTTGTTTTGATCTTCCACACTTTTGTTGGTGAACAGAAGTTTCTGGTTTGATTGTACCTTGTTTGTAGTATTCAATATGGCTTGTCCCATTGATTTTTGTTATGATCCCTCAGTATGGTGATGTCTTAAGAGCTCAGTGTGGTAGTTTCTTTACCGGTTTTATTTTGATGGATCGATCAGGTAGGACATCCAAAGTCAACCATACCTTGCGATAATAGTGCGAACCGTAAATTCTGTGATTTAGCAAATAATTTGCTTTCTTGATTTACATTTTAGAGTGAAGAGGATTACAATAATGGGATCTTGTATCTTTTAACTTTCAGTTTACCTCTTAGAAAGCATGTCTAGTTAATTCACTGGCAACTCGTACTGTTATATGCCTTTTTTTTTTCTTTTCTTAAATGTTGTACTGTTTTCATCCGTTTTTTGAATAATTTTAGAGCACCGTCTTCTTTGTCATGGTTGAGTATAGGGCTGGCAAAAAAATTCGAGGTTCGTGATTCGATTTGGGTTTGATTCGGGTTTAATTCGAGTTTAATTCGATTTGAAATGGGTTCGAATTGAAACAAACCAAATCAGGTTTGGTTCGGAATTAATTCAAATCAAATTCAAACCTAGCCTGGTTCGATTGAAATGGGTTCGATCATTTTTATAGTTCGAATCTCATAATAACATCGGCCGTCCATTTACTGATGAAATTAAAATCCAAGATAGAGAGTCATAATTTAACTTAGCCGATACTTCCTCGCTCTCAAATCTCAATAACCTAGTTCTCTCTCCACCTCTCCCTAACTCACTCTCCCTCTAGCTCTAAAATCTAGCTGACACTCTCGGCAACTAGCTGTCTCTCCGGCTGTCACTCCTCTCTCCGGCCTAGATGACTGTCTCTTCTCTCTCTTCGGTCGTCTCTCGTAGTTTATACCAGGAAAGCCGTCTCTGATGTATTTTTTCATAAACAATTTTTCAACTTAAAAACACTCATTTCATAGTTCATACCGGTAAAAGGAAGCCATGTGAATTGTCCCGCGAGAAAAAATTAATGTATAAACTACCGGTATAACTAAGACTGTTAAAAAATAATTTAGTTCGTGGTTCGATTCGGGTTCGATTCGAAAAATGTGTAGTTTGCAATTAATTCGATTCGAAATGGGTTTGGTTCGAAACGAATCAAACCAGGTTCGGTTCGTTTCGAATCAAACCAGGTTCGGTTCGAAACGAATCAAACCAGGTTCGGTTCGAAACGAATCAAACCAGGTTCGGTTCGAAACGAATCAAACCAGGTTCGGTTCGAAATTAATTCAAACCAAACTCAAACTTAAGGTAAGTTCAGTTCGGTTCAGTTTGTTGCCACCCCTAGTTGAGTATGATTCTTTCTCTATGACGGGAAACTAAATTCTGCACCAAAATTCAATTTGTTTCAACTTATGTGCAATCTGGTATGATATGTGTCGAGCGTCCCATTGTGATATTATTAATTCTTTACAAGCATCCAATGGGCACGATATACGATTGGTTTCATGTTCTTTACTGTACCCATGAGTGCAAAGTCTGTCTATGGGTGAATTCTTATTTTTTAAAATGTATTAACAATGGAAAAAGGAACCTTTCTAGGATGGACAAATTGTGCATTCGAATGATTAGGCTAGTCAAATATTGCTCACTGGAATAAATTAGTTTATTTTTGTCGCTATTAGAGTAATGATAATTAATTTAGGTTATGCACCGATTCTCGTTGGTATAACGAGGATGTACAAAGCAAAGAATTAACAAACAGAGAAATCACCTGAATAAACTTGAATTATTGTACTTGTACAACAATATAACAAGGAGTGAATAGCACCTGAAGTTTGTTTGTTGATACCGACTCAACTCAATAGAACTGCTCAATTTTAGCCCATCCTTCATTTTTATTAGGATCGTATGCAAACCTATTTCTTTATTCTTTATTTATTCTACGCACAACTATATAAATTCAACTTCTTCAGTAAAATCTGGTGGCTTGGCACTCGATCTTTCACTTGAAGAAAAGGAAACACTGGAATGGCTTTTATGATTAGTTTGAAAGACAAAACATAAATTATGCACATATATTCTTGAGAAGGTTAGAGGCGAATGACCAGTATTTCACTTCCCAAACTTCAAATTTGATATATCTAACTCTTGAATGAGTACCATTATTAAAAGCATTGTAGAAGTTCCAACCTTCAAAGATGATACCTTATTTACTCCATTAAATCATTGTTACAAGTAAATGATATTTTATTATTTCAGAACAAAGTTTGCTGATTAAATTGGACAAGAGCCTCCACAGAAATGCCCGGTCCAAATGCAAGCAGCAGCCCGAATTCAAATCCATCACATATGGTCGCCTTTCCTTCTGCGGTTGATTTTTTTTTTTTTTTTTTTCTCTAATCTCGTCCATGATAAATAGTACGGAATTATATTAAATCTAGACCGTTAAATTTTTTTCTGCACTATTGTCTCCCCGAATTCCGAATAGGGCACCAAAAAATATTTGGCCCGGCTTTAGATGAACTCGAAACTTTGAGATATATTAAATAGTACTGTGGGACCAGAAAAACTGCCGACGCCAGATAGCACCTTCCTAGATATCTCAAAGTTTTTCCTTGTTAGTTTGAGCTTTTCTTCAGCTTGATTCTAAATCGCCGACCCTTGGAGTCGGGGATGGACAATCCACTTTAACGGGAGCCTTAAAGAAATTTTCAATATAAACTTGTGAAAAGGATCCTGCAAGTTCCGTAAACAATAATTTTCCAGAATCAAGAGAAAATTATACATGAGAACTATATTTTCGCTGAATTCCTATCGTCTGCATTAACTCAAAAGGGAATCTTTTGAGGTAATGAATGTCAATCGTCCAATATATTTTAAGATTCGTGTGAATTAAATCTGCATTAATATTGAAAACCTCTATGTTATAAGCAAGTGCCGAATGTCCATTTACAATTTGAGATTCTGCAACTCAAAAGATTCCCTTTTTGAGTTAACGCAGAGGATACGCATTCATTTTTGCTACGTTCAAAAAGATCGCCTGCATGCAGGCTGCAGGGATCTGTCACACTTTTGGAAGCGTGTCCTCCTTGAGTACGGTACACACAAAAAAAAAATTTCGAGGAAAATGATACACAATTCAAGCCGGGTGATATTTTTCGGGCTAATCGTAGTACGGAGTTCTTTAAAATTTGTGTCAAGTAATTTGAGATTTGTGCACGTTAAAACGGATAATACATATTTCTTATTTTACACGGTGGTTACCTTACGACATCTGAATCTCACTCTTTTTGTATATATAGCAATGTTATCATAATTGAACCAGATGTTAAACCGATAAAACTCTAAAATAACGGTTCATTGGTAGGACTGCTAAATCAACATATCCGATCGCTGATTTTTTAATATACTTATGTATTTATGAGATATAAGTGCTATTATAAAAATTATCATATTTTATAGAATTTTAACGTAGTGTGAATAATATATTTTAAAAATAATTTATAAATAATTAAAAATGCAATAAAATGTATTTTTATGCTCAAAATACGTAGAACTTATCCTTATAATTATTAAAATAAGACACTGTTGAAATACTTTCTTTTACATCTAATAAATTCTATAATTTTATACTTTATTTAGAATTGAATAAAATCAATAAATACATAAAAAGTTCTTCAAATTTTCAGATGAAACAAACTACAGACGATCATATTAAAATTCAGCATTTCAAAAAATTTGGTACAAAAAAATAATATTCTGACGACTATTTAATCATACACAAACACATATTAAAAAAATGTTACATAACAATACATATTTGTCCACAAAATAATATTTTCTATGTGCTAGCTTTTTTCCTCAAAGTTTCTAACTTTTCTCTCTCAAAATAAAATAATATGACGGGTTTCTAATATTTTGTGTTGGTTACAAATTAAAAAAAAGGACTTTTTTTTGTTCATCGGTTTTCTGAAACACCACCCGGTTTTCAATTTTTTTTTCCGGTTTACATGCTATTGGATCTTTTATCCGAACTGAATCTGATGTGGTTCCAGATCCTGTTTTTTATTTCTACATGATGGCGCCCACAGCTGCTTGTATGGATTTTTCTTTGCATGAGAATGAAACTAAAAATAAATGATACCACTTTTGAGGAGGCAAGGAGAAACAAAATCTCCAGGGGCACAACAAGAAAAGCAACAGGTACGATAATAAATATATTAAATAAAACCTTCTCATACTGAGTTCTCTGTTGCAGAAGATTAACACAGACATTAAAACCCAAATATTCATGAAGATACCATTGTTTTTATTTTACGAGAGCATCACATCATGCTTGGAGCCTTTTCTCTTTGATTTGCTGAATTTCTCCATCTAGAACAAAGACGAGCAATTCAGGTGGCCTTGGCATTGGAAATTAGTCACTTCCATTTTCCACAAATGCATGCATACATGCCAGACCCAGCCTGATAAAAAAAATATAATGGATTAACTAATATTATTAATATTCTTATGTCACCAACCCCCCCCCCCCACCCCCACCCGCACCACAAAAAAGGAAAAAGGAAACAAAAAAAATTCTTTGCCAACTTCAAGTTCCTTAACCAATGAAAGATACATTTTACCTGGAATTCCTTTGCAATCTAATAAGTCTAAAAAAAAACAATTAAGCTACAGATGACGTAAGAGTACAAAGAATAATGGTTACAAATTTGCTTACTTTGTTGAGCATATCTGCACCGTTCCTGAAGTCACAAGCCATTGTAATTGTTAACCTAAAATCCAAAGCAAGCATTCAGTTACCTAAACAAAGTGATGAGACAACCAAGATATCGCACTATTCTGGATCCATCATAAAGAAATCGTCACAGAAGCTACAAACATCTACTGGCATGCCACCATGAATGGCACAGTATAAGAATGGGCATGCCACATCATGTATGCCTTTGAGGTTCTCATTTATTTGTGAGTCTGTGGTTTGCGGGACAATACCAGAAAACATATGAGGCTACAAATAGTGGTGGCAGTACATTGCAAACCTAACAAGGATTAAATTATCATAAAAGGTGAAACAATACCCAGCCTCGTCTCATGTCAATTCCAAAACAGAAAGCTCCATATTGTATACTTTTAAAAGCATGTTTTAGTTCTAAACAGGTACTCCTCTTAGTACCTACACTACCAAATAACATATGTCAGACATTATTTTCGAACATATTGCTATTCATTGCACAAATTGGAAGATAATAATTGCATTAAGAGTAAGAAAAAGAAGTACATAAATTAGAGATTAAACAAATGTGTACCATGACAAGCAATAAGAATGTGATACCAACAGCATCAAACTGTACCATAGGCATAAATGTTCTCTGGAAAAATAAACTCGAGTTAAATTATAATTCCAACACACACATAGAAGGCTTTCTAGAGGAGAGGAAAGGAAGGAAAAGAGTGTGGGAGAGAGAGGTAAGTAGTAAAAAAAAAATATATATATATATAAGCAAAAAAGAACAGTTCTCTATTACCTTGGGTGAGAACAAGAACTGTACTGCTTAAAATAGGCACTATATCTCGAATCTTTTCACTCGTGAATATTGTTTCAGTAGCTACAAGCAAAGCACAAAAATTCAGACAGAAGCAAGTAAAAAATCTGACTCTTACTAATGTCCTTATTTGTCAATCAGACCTAACCCACAAATATAGTTACAAGCAAGAGATTGCCTCATCTAAAAACTTGGTTCCGTACCTGTAATGGTACAAGTTTTAGAAAAGCTTGGCACCTGTACTACTATATATCTAATGAGACTGCAGTTCTTGGTGCACAGCCATTTCTGGAACCATGTTACGCATTAAACTACCAGCACTATATATACAATACTGGTAGCTGCCTGGTTAGTTATATCTATCTAGCGCAGATTGACCCGTACTACGGATCAATATTTTCATTTTTGAAGTTCAAATAGTCGATTTGAACAGTTTATCGTGATTTCCCTAAGAAAATGTACATGCAGACTAAATTTTATAACTTTATAACTTTTTTACTATTTTTTTATAGGTAGAACATTACTAGTTTTGAATGGTCTAGAATCTTTAGGTCATGTAATTTAATACCTATAAAAAAATGGTAAAAAATATAAAATTTGATCTACAAGTACATTCTTATACGGAGATCATGTTAAACGGTTCACATTGATTGTTTGAACTTTGAAAATGAAGATAATCAATCAATATGCGGTATGCATAGTACCGTAGCCTCACTCTCTAATTTTTAAGTATACACTTACGGTTAAAATTAAATAATAACATTATCCTACCTAAGATTGCAACTGATTTTTGTTTCCTTTCAGTTGTGTCACTATCACCGGTACCGATTTCCATACAAGATGCTGAAACCATATTTAATAAATGATGCCCGTCTGATAACCAGATTATCTGCGCCTCTGAAAAACCACTATAAATAAAGTATAATCACACAGTATATAAAACAAATGAAACCAGACAAACAATAAAAGGTCAAATTATCCAATCATGTAAAAATGTTAGGAATACACAGTTATCTGCCACCGCTGCTTAGTACAGTTGGTACTAGCATAAGTCCTACGGGAGGACAAGGGTTCAAATCCTGCATGTGCAGGAAGGGGGGGGGGGGGTGAGTGTGTGAGTGGATAGAGCCTACGAGCTATCAACAAAAATAAAAAATAAAAACTCAAAAGGCAAAGACATTTTGAGAGGAAAAGAAACCTCCAGTTGATAGTAGTATGTAACAAAATGAGGATAGATTCTAAATATTTACAAAGATTACTAGGATATATAGGCCTCTCATAACCAACAATGAAAAAAAAAGCCGTACTTGTGGAGAAATTGGGAGGAACAGCTAGTAATCGCACTTTGATGGTAACATCCAACTGATTGGTGCAAAAATCCCTTGACTTCATGTTACACTGAGAATTGGGTACCATGCCAGAATTGTTGACGAGATTAAAGAAATGGAGATCTCCAGCAGAGTCGAGCACCATGAAGGTTTTCTTGGAAAATGGATGGATGGAGACTGCTTTCGCTAGCTGTGGACTTTTATTTTCATTTTCTGACTTCATGGAACTACCCTCGTTAAAGGAAACAAAAAACGGATAATATTCTCCTGAGTTCTGTTTTACTTTCACAGTTCTCAACTTGCCTGAAACAATAATTCATACTGCTCAAATTTTGAAAAACATAGAGAAACACAGCATGTAGCAGTATGAGGTAATCCAACCAATTAAGCATTGTCATTATTAAGTAAAGTAAAATTAAAATTGAGACTATTTCTGTTTACATACTGACAACAAATTGGTACACTACAGTCCACTAGACTAACTTTCCAGTACTGCTGCTACTGTTACAGTACACTGGGTACCAGTAAAGATGTTTTATTATAGTCATCTCTGTTGCTGGTAATTTTAGGTCACTGAGACGTGTGTGGTTGTGAAAGGAAATATATCATGGAAAAGACTGAACATTCTGTAACCAAAAAACTATTATGAGAAAGCTGCTTACATTTTTTCTTATTGGCTGAAAAATCCACCATCCCATTAATCAAGCCCTTCCCTTTCTTCACAGTCCCGTCACCTCCCTTTCCCTCCTCTCCCTCCTTCCCCTTAATCATCGACCTAAGGTGAAAAACCCTAACCCCGCCTCTCTCCCCTAAAACTAAACACCCCAAACCCACACACATCTCATATACAGGGTCCACCAGCTCAAGGACTGCACATTTTTTCAATTCAACCACCATTGCCCCACCCTCCTCCCTCAAACTAACAAACAACAGCCAGATCTGAGAAGCAGCAATGGAGTGAATTGCCAGCAGATTTTGAAATGACTTGACACGAAAACCAAGGCCGACACCAAACGGGAGCAATGGAGAGAAGATGGAGGGTTTGAACTGGAGAGGAGTGGGAATGAACTGATGCGAAATGAGTTGGTAAGCGATTGGTGCAGGCGAGGAGAAGGAGATGAAGAGGAGGGCGTTGGAGGGTTGGATAAAGGAGAAGGTGGAGAGGGATGGAAGGGAAGGGGAGGGGAGGGTAATGGGTGTTGAAGGAAAGGAAGGACTAAGAAGGGGAAGGGAAGGATAGAGGAGCGCCGTGGAGTCGGAGAGGAAGACAGCGAGAGAGGTGAAAGGGGGAGGGGAGGGGACGATGGAAGATATGGAGTGAGGCGAGGGGAAGGGAGGGGACTGGAGGGTAGTTGCATGGAGGGTAGAGGAAGGGGCAGCAGGGGCAGGAGGGGAGGAGGGGGGCGGCATGGAGATTTGGTTTTGCTTGGTTTCGTTTGGGAGGAGGAGAAGAGAAAGAGTCGTTTTGACCGTGGTCTGCTTCTGCCTTCTGCAGCTGTTTGAATTTCTTTTTCTTTTTCTTTTTTTTTTTTTAATTTTGAGAAAAAGTTCACTTTGATAGTAAAAAAAAATTGAGCAGAATATTTTGCTTCTCAGATCAATTTTTTGTCAAACTCACCCATGAAATTCTACTGATTTTATTGTTTTTTATGAGATATACCTATACTTAAAACCAGTGTTTTAAAATGTGGTTTTGTTTATACATGCAGAAGGTCACTGCATACCGATATGCGGAAGTACATATGCGGTTTTACTATGCTTTGTTAAAGAAATATAGATAAAATAAAACTAATTGACTTGTTTAGTCTAGTGGTTTGTGCTCTCCTCCACTGCAAAATAATTTTTAGACTTTTTTCAAGTCTGCATGGACTGTATATGTGCTCGTATATTCAAAACCGCATGAACTTGATTGCATGAGTTTTTGTATGCAGAAGACCACTACATAAGCATATGCGTTCCATGCGACCGCATTTTAAAACACTGCCTATAACAGTACAATTCAGTACAATATGCTTTAATATTGTGAATTTAAATTAAAAATTAGTCCTACTATAATATCAATAGCATTTCATTCTAAACGTCACCGCTTCAAAACTTATCAACTAAATTTCAAACAACAAATTCAAACCAAAAGAAACAATGATAGTTCATTTCTGACGAGTACTGTGGAATCTAAAAACTAGTGAACTTTTCTTATTCATGCAATTTATAAAATGTGAAATTCGAAGACAAGTAACTACCCAATTTCTATCCCATAAATTACGCAAAGCCCTTCGAAGAGTCGATTATATAACCATGCAAGGGGTCAGAGTCAGACTGGTGGTTACTGATTAGCTATTTAAGAAAGTCTTCTATGCTCGTATAATAGATGAACAGTGACTAAACTATTGTCTAAAGTTGAATGGCTAACAAAATATAATGCATTAACTAAACGACCTTTTTTCTGTGCTTGTTCTTAGTGGCTGTTTTCCTTCCCTTCCATATTATATAACTAGTAGTCTCGGAACAATATTTGTCTTTATATTTTATTTGAAGCACTCGATGTCTGGATGGGCTTCGATAAACGGAGTTGATCCTCCACTTTAATTGCTTTCAATAACCTCTTAGTCGATGATGCCTTTACTTATTTTGCTACCATTACTCA
Source organism: Carex rostrata (assembly GCF_964058835.1). Classification (NCBI taxonomy): domain Eukaryota; kingdom Viridiplantae; phylum Streptophyta; class Magnoliopsida; order Poales; family Cyperaceae; genus Carex; species Carex rostrata. The sequence goes on from NC_135926.1 coordinate 8,644,863, forward strand.
TAGTAGCGAACTAGCGATCACCTTTGTTTTACAAGTCTATTAATAAATGCTTACATGCTGGATTTATTGCACTAGTAACCTAATACCAATTTCACAAACAATTCTTCTTGGCTTTTAGTAAATTGGAAAACAGGAGTTAAATGGGTGACGATTAATTGCCACGATTTACAAAGAATAACACTCCTCACAAGTCACAACAAAGAAAGAAACAAGAATTAAATTAAAAAAAAAAAAAATCAATGTCAAGTGCTTTCTCGACTGTTTTCTGTTTGTTTCCCCTATCCAAAATAAATTGAAAACTATTGGAACCCAATTTCTTTTCCCATCTTCCTAAATCTACATAAATTACACAATCATCTACATCCTCATAATCAAATTTCTACAGAGGTCACCCTGCTGGAAGAAAATGGCTGTATAGCAGCAAGCAACGGGCCGATTCAATCAGCCAGGGGTATTTAGGCAGCTTGCTGTGGCTTTAATTTCTTCTCCAGTCAAGCAAAACCACAATCACGCCTCTTCTGTTTGGACCAAAAGGAATGTCATCATTACGGGCAAGTATAGATCACGTAAGTGTTGCACCTTGAATTGATGCACCTGAATCAAATGGTCTTGTCGTTGTTTGTTGCGACTCATTTAGAAGACCTAGCACCTTTAGTGTTTGGCTGTATGAAGAAAGACTGTGTCAAAGGAGGAGAAACAAGTATCCCAGACTTGCCCAAAAATTCATCTTTTGTTGTATGGAACTAAGAACTCAAGCATCCCTCCATTTTTGTGTGTAAATAACAACTTGAAACAAAGAAAAAAAGATCACAAGTCGTTGAAAGTGAGACATTTAAATAAACCGCAAGTACGACTTACCTAGGTAATGTTGGATGAATGTTCTTATTAATAACATAAGAAGCAAGCGGGGCCCGTAGATTTGTATGCTTCGTCAATACATTCTCAAGTTGCGTGGAAGGTAACTGCAAGCACCGCATTTCAAAGTCATTAATAAAAAAAAAATCAAAGCTTTCATCTTTTCCTTCAAGTTGCCAAATCAAGAACATTGCAAATAACAAACCCTAAAGATGACCATCATACCAGCTCAATTTTTGGTAAAATGTATACATCACCTATAAGATTATTTTAGATCAAATTGGTTTGCAAAGAACACTGAATTTGACCCAAACAAGGGGTTAGATTTTATACAGAACCCAACTCCTAGCATGAGAGAGAGAGAGATTGGGGGGGGGGGGGGGGGGGGGGGGTACCTCCAATAGGACAGGAAAAGAATGAGGCTGTGTCTGGGACACCAACTTCATAAATCCAGCATACAGTTTGGGCATTTTCCAAATCTAGCATATTTGGTAGAATAACACAGCAGCTATAAGTTCTCTTATATACTTAAAAAATGCATTAAAATAGAAACAAAGTGATCAAACAGTTAATGTTCTTTCTGAAGTAGCAAGCAATTGCCTACTAATATAAGAGGCAATCAAATTATTACTCTTTGCATTACAAGGCAAAATATAACAAATATTAACGTTTCCCATCCCCCCAAACAAATAGAGAGAGAGAGAGAGAGAACCTGCTTGCTAACAAGCTTTGAAAGTAAGCTCATGACAAAATCAACCTAAAATGGAAATAAAAGAGAAATATCAACCGTGTAATCAGATCATGTCCAAGTGCTAGCCAGGGTTTGACAAAGTTTAAAATAGATAATAAACAATAAGTACTAAACCAAAGTACCAGAGAAGGAAATGCATCTATTGTTTGAATGACAGTCCTCATGAAAAGAAGAGGAAGTGGTACTTTCTCCACCTATAGATAGCAATAAAAAAAAAATGGAAAGTTTGAATGCTATTTAGAGAACAAAAAGGGCTACTTTTGCACCCACTATTTCTCCGCATTTTCAAATGTACCATGGCTTTTGTATTTGCCAAACAAAACCCATTTTAAATGGACAGGGAATAACATAACAGAATTTCTATTTGACTCCACAATATTTTGATTTTAGACAAAATCACCTGTATTGAAATAAGTATTATTTAACAGTAATTTTCTTCCCATCTGGCCAGCCAACAGAAGATTTTAAACAAATTAATAAACTGGTTGAATTAGAGTGTTTGATAGAGGCCGATTCAATTGGTTAAAATACAGGAGCATACGAAAAACGGACTTCTATCATGCAATGTGAGATTAAGGGCAAAAAAGTTATTCCTTAATTCCTTTAACATCGGGTTAGCTTTGCAATTCATTTTTTTTGGGCAATACTGCAAATCAAAATATCTAAGATAGGAATGAACAATTGATGCCTTTTTGCAAAAGTATATATATATTTAAAAGAAAGTATATGCAGTTTATAGGCAGCACCATTTGGTTCAGAGCTTTTGCCAAAACTTGTTGCGTGAACACAGTGCGCTGCTCAAAGCAAGCCGTGCATGCATCTGTCACCTGAATAAAGTTATAAAATGTTACAATCCACGTTTTCATAAGCTCTACATGATATCTCCTTACATATAATAGCTATCTCCCTGTACATATCTACTATATCTACTATACAGTACCAAAAATCACGTGCTTTTCTGAAAAAGGTGGTCTGTAACCTACAAGCGGTGTTATACCAGATGAGATTCAAATATGATAAAAGCCCAAACACAAATGGCAGAAGCAAGCATGAAATTGTACTTGGCAATTAAAAAAAAAAAGCAGAAAGCAAGTATATTTTTTTCAAAACAACCTGGCCTTTAGAAAAATACAGAAGTAATAAGCATACTTTTTTCAAAGCAACCCGGTCTTTCTCAGGATTTATATCATGTATGGCAACTAAAACCTCAGCCGGGGTCAGTGCTGGACCTGTGTGAGCAGAACCCTACAACCAAGAAAATCAAAGGAAAAGATGAGGGTCTTATGCAACTAGATAAAATATGAATTAATTCACTAAAATCAGCAAGTCATACACAATGTCACCTGTAGAATTCGAGCCAAAGCAGCTTGGAATTTTTCAAGAGGAAGCTCTAAAAGCCTTGGGAAAATCGGCAACACCTAACAAGATACCAATCAAGTTAATCTTTTGAGAAAGTAATTGAAAAAATGAAGGCCAAGGAGACCATGTAAAGCACAATACCTCTTCCTTGGATAGAGAAGAGAGCATCGGAATTAGAATAACCGGATCCTGAAATAGGGAACAGATGTTTTATCTTAATTATGTTTTATAATCTACAACACAAGACAGCTTGCAATTTAGAAACAAAAGAAAAGAACTATATGCATGCCCTCATCTGGTTGCTTGACCATTTGGATTTTAAAGAAGAACAAACAATGTGCACACACATATACATAATATATGTTATGGCTGACCAAAATTGATCTCAATCAGAAAAACAACTGATGCAGAATTAGACAACAGCAGTTAAAATTAACCTTGAGCTTAGTATAATACAGATGCTTAACAGCCCCTATAAGGTCAGCTGGAGGAGTTGACTCTTCTGTCAGAACTTGCAATACCTGAAAGAAAAAAATGACAATTAATAAGAGCAAATATCCGATTTATTGATTTTATATTTGCAGAAACTTCTGAAATAGAAATGAGAAGATACCAAAGTGACGAGATTTTCACTTCCTTCTGGTAAATTGTAAATGATATCAAGTAGCTCAGAACATGAACCAAGGTTTCTCAAGAGCACTGGTATGTGCCGGTGTATAGCCTGCATGGGTTTGATGTAAAGCTAATATAAGTCAGAATATTCTTTCGATGAAGAGAAGGTACAGGAACCTGTAGCAGTTGGTACCATCCAGGCTCAGCTAATATCAGCTTTTCTTAATTTAAATTTGTTTCAGTGTATAAGTTGAGGTTCATGCAGGTCAAACCATAGTACAGAACCTGTCACCTACATGTAACGGTTAGCACCGTAATTGCATAAAAGAATCACCTGTTTGACAACCTTCGGTGTCTTTCCATAAACATCGAATACAACACGGAGAAGACTTGGTTTCTGCATAAAACAATTTTTTTTTTTTTTAAAAAGTGATTTCAAATGGGCAAAAAGTATAATAGACAAATAAAATTGATAATGGAATTAATAAATTTGTATGCCTTTGAACAAAGCGCAAAGAAGAGAGATATTTGGGTCTGGGCCTGAGATAGAGACGGGCCTGATGGCCTTGCCAAGACCAGACCAGACTCATTTTCTGACAAACCCGGTTCAGAACTCTGAGAGCTTGTAACTGACATTTCTTGGTTCATCATCTGAAAGCAATTAAACAAAGTAAAAACGAAAAAAATTCTTTAGTTTATACATAAAGCAGTATTGTTTTAGCCACTCAAGAAATAAACGGATAAACAAGTAAAAACCTTTCTCAGTTTTTACATCCAGCTATTGCAAGGAAATATTAAAAAGCAGATGGTGTTAAAAAAAAATAATGATAACCATTTTAAAGCAGAGCAGAGAATGGAATAGAAACACAAATATGCACACACAACACAAGCGGACAGGCAAATCCAACAACAGCTCAACCAGACACAAGAAAAATTTAATTCGTTTTTTGGAGACCTCGTCAGGGTATGGTCAGTAACGTTAAACATGACCACCGGGTAACCTTTAGTATAAAATTGCAAAATTTAAATTATCTGTCCAATTCACCTCTACTTTTACGTCTCTAGATGATGTTTGGTCGACTTCCATTTCTAGGGTTTGGTCACACACAACTGAGAGGAGCTTGTTGGTTGCAAATTCCTCAATCCTCACTGATGCATAGCTTAGGAGGAATAGCTTGTTCACAACCTTAAAAAATTATCAACAATCAGCAAATTTAATATTTGTTTTTGTACTTCTTTCCATTTATTTCAGATAGAGGTAGAGATGCATACAAGTCTAATAGCCTTCGACCTAACCTCATCTTGAGAGTGGACACAACACTGCAAAAAATAAGAATTTGTCAAAGGCTTCCCAATAAGAGCTTCCACTAACAGGCCATATTGCACCAAAAGTATACCCTGCTGTACCTTTTGATTCTCTTTTTGTTTACTTGAGTGTGCCAGTAGTTTTTTGTGTCTATATGAGGACGAATTCCTTCTCTTTCCATTTTTATGTTTCAATTCTAAAGTGTTATCAGAATAATGAACAAGTCTAAGTCTATTCCCAACCATTCCTCACTAAATAAAAGAAAAGGCTACCTTTAGGGCGATATCTAGACATGACATTCTGGCAGATGGCCGGCCTAATATAAGGCTCCAGACAGTACCTAGGCCTTGAGTAATACGATCTCCGCCATCAATCTCCCTCTCCTTCTGAGTCCCGCCATCAGACATGCCACACAGCTCCTCAAGCAGATGAAAAGCAGAATCTGGCAAGAGAGGCGCATCACTAAGCAACCGGCTGAAGGACTTGTCAGTTGAAGGCAGGTTGTCCAGTAATGCCCTTGCCTAGAGAGAGAAGATAGAGAGATGTTTTAGCCATGTGCCAATTTTGATGTTGTGTTTTTACCGGTGCCCTACCAGTACCAGAGACCTAGCTTTGAGTGGGAAAGAAAGGGATAGTTGACAAGTATCAGTCCACACCAATCTTCTATCAATGTTCTATCAAAGCCCGATCTTGAAGTGGGGAAAAGAGAGGCATCTTTTAAAGGACAATGCTTTGCTTTCTTAGTATGCATGGTTTGAACTGGGACACCATGTGAGGCCAAACATCCAGTAACAGGTAGAATGGTATTCTATAAAAATGATAAAAGACTATACTGACCAGTGAAGTGAGGAACTTCTCATAGCGATCCAAAGCAGCAGAAGAAGAATCCATTACTATCACAGCTTTTAGGTGATAAAGCAAATGCATTGCCAACTCATGACCCTATAAAAATTAAGGACAAAGAGAAAGTAACTAAAAAAATAAAATAAAATAATCTCAATATTACAATATCATTACTCCAAATTATCAAAAGAGAGAAAACTGAATCCAAGCAATACAGTAAAGGTGTATGGTGCATAAAGGACTAAGCAAACTGTAAGGCAATCTTTACAACTAGTACAAAATAGAAACCATTGGCCAATTTATGATGATGTTGGTCAAAATCAACACCTTATCTCGGTGGAAGTCAACAGATATGTGTTTCTGTATCTGCTCAAGAATTTCATCATCTGGATCATTCTGCTCAAAATTACAAAAAGAAAAAAAAAAATTAGAATAAAAGGAACCATCTCAGCATCTGAATCCATTAAAAAAAAAAATGGATCTAACTATAATTAATTATCATCTTTCATTTCTTCAAGTACTTGTTGCAACAGTTTCAAAATATAAAACTAGGTAACCTCAAATGTCACGCTTTTCCTAAGCATGTGAATAAAATACTTGTGTTAACATGCATAGAGCTGATTCTTCTGTCATATTATAGATAATGTACAAACTGTATGATAAGAAATGCTGTACCAGAGCAACCATACGAGCAAGAAGCTGCAGGCAGGAATCACTCTTTCCATCAATTATTCGCTTAATTGCCATCTGACAAGCCTCTCTCTTCTCCCTCTCGCACAACTCGAAGCAAAGTGGAAACACTGGCAATTCACCACTACTTGCACTTGCATCCTCCATCAAAGAATCTTTGTTCTCAGCTTGAAAAGAAGGCTGATAAGACTCCACAGAATTATGATCATCAGGTGTAGATTCGGCTGCATCTTGGTCAATGAAAGTTGAATCAGGAGGTGGAGCTGTACGACTTTCTAGTTCAGTTTTTATTTCAGTCCACTCTTTTGTCAGTGTTTCAGTGACATCAGTCAATTTGATATCATGTGGAGGTTTTGATTCTGGTTCAACTTTCATTTCAACTTCTGGTGCAGTTTCTGCAAAGTTTGGCTCTGGGAAGGGCAGAGGAGGTGGCAGCCTAGTAGATTGGAGTGATGGTGATGGTACAGTGCGTGAGTCGACAGAGGTGGTATCTGTGCTCACTTGTGATTGGATGTGGCTTGTGCCTGGTGAGCCGATGGGCCCGACCGGCCGCCGTGGATCAAGGCGACGAGGGTCCTGAAAAGAAAAGAGGTACAAAGGTCAGCAGTCCCATCATTGGTTCAATTGAGAGAAAGTAAAAGAAGATGCTCTCTCTCTCTCTCTCTTTCTTCATTAAAAAAAGTACAAAATAAGTATATTCCCGTCTCATCTAACAAAACATTGAAGACGTCATAACATCGTTAAACTACCTAATTGCCTCTCATTTCCTTCATTTCTGGCAATAACAATTTAGGGTGCTTTGAGCATCCTTTGAAATCTAGAGAAGGAAAATATACTACAGATACCTCTCAGTTTGTAGTAGAATTGATAGTTCTGCTTTTTTGCTAGGATTAAACATGATATTTCTGGTTTCTCAAAATTATGCATGATATTTTGAGTTTTCGAAAGGTGACAAATGAAATTGACCAAGGAACTTTAAACAATACCCTTCTGGGATCACGCTTCCCATCAGTGCCATCTCCCGTGCTAACTGGGTTCTCTGTCAAAGCACCAGAGGGGACCTGTGTACGTGGACTGGAGACAGGAAGTGATTTTGGTAGCTGTTGCATTGTCTCTATGACAATATCTGCCAATAAATCTGCATGTATGTTGGAGATGAGAAGCTCGAGTGGGCCAACTCCTCTCTCTCCTTCGGCAATTAAAGCACCAATAACAGCTATCATTTTACCAGCCGGGGTCAACTCGCTGTTGGTTTCACTCTGATCTGACTCATCAGACCGAGAACGCTTTGAAGGCAGGTCCTCAAGGACCAAGACTGCAGAACCTCTTTTTCGGCTGATAGAATCTTCTGAAGGTGGAGGATGCTCGTCCTGCAAAGAATAAACGTAAGAATCATATATAAAATAAGGCTTTCATTAATTCAAATTATATATATAAGATATCATTAATTAGAAATTGTACCTTTTGTCTAATTGTACATCTTTTTTGGAAGATCCAGTGCCATTTTTATTATGGTTTCAGTTAATATTTCTTATATTGGTTTTTTTGTGCATAATAGGTAAAAAAAGAGTAAATTAAAAGCCACACTGACTCCTCAATGAGGCCTCATTGCAAAAGCTGGATGAAACTGAAACTCTTGTGCACAACAGAAACTTAATTAGAATTAATCAACCCTTATTGTGTACGATCAAGGCTTAATGGTGATGATTTGGAGCAAATGCCAATAACTTGTGCGAGCTTCCTAAATAATTAGCAAGAGAGAGAATGACCTTGTAAGATCTAAAATTATCACGAGAGGATCGCTCCATGTTCCGTGACATTTTCTCAACTTGACGTATTATTTGCTCGGTTGATTCACCTGGACTAATCCCTCTTAATGCCATAATGAGCTTATCCCTTGACTGATATAAGAAGCAAACTTGTAAGCAACCAAGAAAACAAAATAAAGGGAAAGGATGCAACAAGCTAACAAAACGTGATACCCTAATTCGAGGTTACCAGAAGTTTCCAGTGGGGTTTGATCTCCTAATTGGTACAGCCATTCCAATTGCGGGTCACCAGTCTGGTATGTTATTTAGTTCCTAAATTTTGTATTTGTTCCAACCCAGTCACTCTGAATCTCACAACTCTTCACTACCAGAAGAACATTACTCATTCCAAGATATTGTACACCATGTTCTGGTTCCAGTACCTGTTCCGTGTACCATACCATTCCCATTGGCCCAGTAACCCTGCCACAAATCAAGGACCTCAATCCTAGTCCCCCTCCCCCCAACCACCATCCACAGCACCTAAACTAATGAAAAAAGAAGAGAGAGAAACAGAGGTGGAACCATCCCACCTTCCTCAAGGACAAACACCCACCACAACCCTGCCCCCCCCAAAAAAGGAAGTTATGTAAAATGGCAACAATACAAAAAGTTGTTGGATAATACCTCGACCATGGAAGGGTTTGTACTCCTCAGAAACCCTAAAAATCCAGCTCGTAAGTTGTACCTGATGCTTGAAGCATGAGCGCCTTGTACTGAATTTATACTCGGATCAAAACTAAGTAGTTCAGAGAGTATTCGCTCATAGTATGCCGGCCTCTTCTTTGCAATTGCAACTAAGCTGCAATTATTAGTTACGAGAGACTACGAGTGAGCTTGCATCAGACAAGTAGTGCAATGGTTGACAGAGTATAATGCCAGTAGCAAAAATGCCTGGTCAGGTACAATTCCGGTATGGTGCTTACTTGATTCTTCTGTAATAATCATTATCGGACAGGGATATACCTTCAATAAATCAGCATACTGTACCAACTGAAAGTTAGGTATATCTCAAGGCTTACCAATTGATGGAGGTGATGGTGAGTGCTCCACGTAGCGAATAGGAAGAGTGCAAGGTATCGAGCAGGAGATTCAAAGCTTTAATCCCATCAGATTCCAGAATAACAGGGTCAAGAAATCTACAGTAGCCTCGTGGTATATTTACAATATTAAATCCCTTCCCTGTTATGAGGCATGAAAATATGCATGATATGGTCCTTATTCAGTTATATTCAAATAAATGCGAAGAAACATAAAAAAGCATACCAGGTGAGCCTGTGGCATCTAAGTGCGGTGTGAATAACGAAGCACACGTCTCAAGGAACTTTAAAGTAGCTGTCTTCGTACCAACTGGAACCGACTGTTGCAATTTTTTTCCATATAAGACATGTGATCAAAAAGGGTATGGTGAAAGAAGCAAATCTAATTGAGACAAAAAACTTGGTGACTTGCTTTTGACTAAACAATTTCATTGCCAGGCAGTGGTTATTACCAATCATAATTGGTATTGGTGCTAATATGTGGTACAATGTACCGGTATACTCCAATATCCTTTTCTTTGTTCATACTGATATCAACACAGAAGTATACCAGATGCAGGGGTCTGTTTACCTAGCAGTGTACCAATACTGGAAAGACCTATTAAACCCTTAATAAGCCAAAATAAATAACAAGCAAACAAAGATCAACACTGGAAATAACACACACAGACACAACTCATTTTGAGCCAGTATTAGGCTTTACAGAAATGATAACAAGGCAGACAATATGCAAGATAAAAAGAATGCAAACATGCCTCCAACAAGAGACCCGGTATCAAATCTTTAAACTGCACCATCCATGACCACAACTCATCAAGCCATCGTTCTACTTTTCCAAATGAGTTAATCTGCATTATGCAAGATAAAAAAAAAGTCAGATTGATTATAAAAAAGTAGAATGTCCAAACTTAGAACTCATTGTTAATGTGTGAAATACATGAACCAGTGCTGTAATAAATGTCATTAATACAAGACTTTTATGTACTGATACATAATCAAGCTAGTGCAGCATAAATGAAACAATACTAAACAACTTCAAGCTGGGTTTTTAAGAGACATGCTTTAAGACAACTTTGCAAAATATTGCACTTCAAAAAAATCATTTAGCCTTTTATAGAAATATAAAGATTCTACACCATAGATCAATAAAATCATACTAAAGCATTAAATTGATAAAATGCTGTATGATTCCAAACAAAGAATTAGCTGGAGTGGGGAGTGCCAAATTCAAAATGTAAATGGAAATGCAAATGATAAAACTGGTGGACTGGTAAGTTATAACTGGCATCTTTCTGGCAAAAAAAAAATGTCATCTTAACACTAAAACTCAAAACAATCTACCATGAAATCAGTTTTTAAAAAGCCAGAAACAGAAAATACTGCAATAAGAAACAAAGCAAATATTAAGAGCTCAAACAAATATCAGTAAAAAACTATAAGAAAGATCTAGAACAATGCATAATAAGATTTTAAAAGAATAACACAAAGAATAAGCAAAAATTAAACATGTGTTAGATTATTTGATAATAACAATTTAATTAAATTTATATTCTGTATATGATACCATATTAATTTCTGCATTAGTATGAAAATATTCATTAGTCACTCTAACCTGCATACTAAATCCCTTTGTTTACCATGTACATATAAATGTAAGAGATTAAGATTGTCAAACTGAGAATTGATAGAAACCCTTGATTGTACTGTTACTAAGTTCAAGCCAGAAGGGTAACTTCGATCTTGATGGGTGGGGGAAAAAAAAGGACCTGCCCACAATCTGTTATCTGACATGTTGTTTCTGTAGGGCAGGTGATATAGTTTGCATGTGTATAATTGTGGGTACTTCCTGTGAAATTCTAGCGTGATGTTTTTCGTATTATTTTTCAAATTAAGTCTATTATCCACTTTGAAGAACCTACACTTGAGATCCGTTTGAAAAAAAAATATATACTGATGATGACTCCCCCTTTCAGAAAAACTGGAAGATGACATTGCAAATTGAACTTCGATAAAAAGAAAATTCTGTTATCATTTACCACTGAAAATAATTTCAAAATTGAGATTATAGGGCTTTTTACAAATAGTTCGCTTCAAGGAAGCCAGTTATTCATTGGATATTTGAAATACATACATATTTTCTCACATTATCTTTAGCTTACTCGTCAAACAAACAGAAAGAAAACCTAAAGATCACAATCAACATGCAAACAAGAACCAAAGGAAACCACATCACCAACAAAGAGAAGATCTTTACACAGACAAAAAAGAGCCAACATTTATTAAACAGTAACAACAAAAAAATCATATCATTATATCTTGTAGCTGTTTGTTGGTTACAACAATAGAAAAAGACCTGAAATGCAATTTCTTGTAAGACACCCGCAATTAAAACTGTGCCACATGTGATTGCTTTCTTTACAACCAGCGGCTCAGCATGACGGAGAAACGAAATTAGGGTTGGCATTAGAACCACTAGGTCTTCTGATAACTCTGTACCGACATCTTCCAGCAATCTGAAAAAGATTTCATTAAACATTAGAAATGTTTCTTCCCAATTTTACTTTTTTTATGTATGTGTCCTACCATGTCAGGAATAGTCATGTAAAACTATATACCATAATTTTACTTTTTTTATGTATGTGTCCTGGTTCTCTTTCTTTTTCCTTGTTTTGGCTTCAACCAATTCTTTAGAGAAGAGCGGCACAATTCCATTATATTGGACAAGAATGCCAACATCAGGTACTTAATCACAGGAAACATATAAAGAAAAAGGATGCAGGAGAATCACAATATGGACTAAGAAAAAAAATAAACTGATTTACTAAGAATGAAATAAGCTAAAATATTTGGAAGTATAAACGTAGGAAAAATATGTGCCTACGAGCTGGTACTACTGGTACAACCAGACCAGACTGGCATAATGAAATGTAAGTTAAGGCGGGTGAAACCGACCGAAAAGGGAAAGACCAAAATTCTTTCTAAGCAAGTACATCTGTGTACTCTAATGGCATAGAATTTTGGTTTCTCGGATCAATTCAAGCCTAGTGATCTCTAACAGGAATTTCCTTTTGAAAAGTCAACCAAAAAGAAAGGTAAAGCTAACTAATGCCATCAAGTTCAGTAGCAACCAAAGTCAATTTAGTCAACTAATGACATTTCTACCCTTTTTTCTAAAACCAAAAAAAAAAATCTTTTTCACAAAAAGGTATGAACGGGCTTCATGTTTAGAAGATATCACAGGTTTCACACCACTCCAGCAGCTGAACAAAATCATTTCACAAATAATGTTTGGTTCTCTTCGTCTTACTTTTGTCAGAAGGGACTTCTGGGTGATTTTATTGGGATTTCTATGAACTCTAATCATTACATACATGCCAATAAGCTCAGGTGCAGATAAGAACAGACTGTAAAGATCAAAACCACCTAGCTTGTGAAATACTTATTGAGCAATACAAACTATAATAAGTCCTCCTTTCAATTCCCAAAAATGAAATCCTTTCTAAAGCAAGCTGCACAACATTAAAGTTCCAATTTCAAAATAAGTATTTCACAAGAGGTCAGAACTGGAGGAAGCCGCTTCAACATCAAACAGAGAGGGAAAGCGACACTTTTGCTATGAAGACACTGAGTTGTAAGGAGGATATTCGTTTGAGAGATCCAATCAACGGATTGGATTGATTCCAACTCAAAAAGCTTCGTCTATATAAAGAGAATTAGTCTAGAGATTCTGATTTTATGAAATATGTTGTCTGAATTTTACAATTTCTCATTCTTACTTTGCTGTTCTTTCCTTTGTACTCTTTACTAGTTAATCAAATAAATTCCTTTTATCACTTATATTCGCACTCTATATTCTTGATTGAGTTGAGGGTCATTACAAAAATGGTTGAATAAATGAAAAAAGGTACAATTTCCGAGGATTTTAGCATGAGCTATCAACACGAGCCATGCGCTAGTTCTATCCGCCAAACCGAACGCGAGCGAGAGAGAGACACATACACACACAAATTCAAATTAGATCCTAGAATCCCCAAACCTTCCGGCAAAAAATAAACTAACATGCATCGCGGGCACCGTATTTTAGAAATCCCGTTTCCACCCCCAATTTCACTAATTAATTCATGGAAGAGTGCATTTACCTCAATGCGCGGGAGGAATCGAAGCGCGAAGAACTGTCGGCCATCGGCAATCCTCCGCCTCGCCACTTCTCCAACTGGACCAACTCCGTGAATTAGGTTTCAGAAGAGAAATAAATTTTAATCTAGGGTTCGTGAAATTATATAAGCGGGGTTTCTCGCGACTCGTGAGAGACGAGAGGGACGAAGGTCACGTGCCAAGCTCGTGATACCAGCAGATAAAACAGAGGAAAATTAGAATCCGTATCACGGTGCAAGCTGAAAATTAGAGCCGTTCTTTTAGCCTGGCACAAATCTTAAAGTAGCCCCTACAGTCACAGCACCTACCGAATTGACTTTAATCTGAATCGTTCGTTTTTTTAAATTGCATCTCAGGTACCTGGTTGGATACAGACTCGGAAAATTAGAGATGTCAATGACATCCTTTTACCCGTTTATCCGATTTGTAATCGTATCCAAACAATTATTACTTCTTAGTTTCGAATAAGAAGTAATAATTGTTTTCTTGTTATCTTATCTTTTTGTATAAAATAAAATTATATATAGATATATAGAGTAGAACTAGGGTGCTCTTATGCTCACCAGAGTTTTGGTGAGCTTAACTCTAAAATTTATCAAATCGATTTCAAATTACGAATCCGAACCGTTGAAACCCGCCTACCTTACGTGTGATGCATCTATATGTGAAATTTTTAAACATTCGAATTAATTTAGTATAAAGTCAAGCAGTCAAAAAACGTTCAAAAATGAATGCACTCAAATTAATTTATTAACCTTCTAATTTTGACCACTTGACTTTATACTAAATTAATTTGAATGTTTAAAATTTTAATATATAGATGCATCACACGTAAAGTAGGCGGGCTTCAACGGTTCGGATTCGTCATTTGAAATTAATTTTATGAGTTTTAGAGTTAAGCTCACCAAAACTTTGGTGAGCTTAAGAGCACCCTAGTTCTACTCTAGATATATATTTGTATAAAGATAATACGGTATAATAAAGTTTTGTATTTTATTAAATTTTCAAATAAAATGAGTTGTATTCATTATTATTTTTTTCTTTCTTTTTTGTTTTGAAAAATATTGTATCGAAAACATAAATCGAAATGTTAATGACTTTTTTTATCCGTTTACCGTATTTGAAAATACAAGGGTAAAGATTTTTTTCGTTATCATTAATACGAATATGGAAATGTCTCCACCCGATCCGTATCGTACCCGTTGACACCTCTAAGAAAAATTCAGATTTTAATAGCTTTTTTTTTAAATATCAAGTTCGTTCTCGAGATTTTATTTGCATCAGGCATCAATTTAATTCTAATTTTTTTAAATTAAATTAATCACTTTTAGTTTTTAGGAGAAATTAAGTAAATTGTTTCATTTGACACGTAAATCTCTAATTTATCAATTAAAGCAAAATCAATAACTATTATTTTAGTAATCAATATTGCAGTATTCATTTTATGTGTCATTTACGAAAGTCCGGTTATAATTTCTCTTTGATTTCCATCATTACCCTTTCTTCCGTTTTCTCTTTTGAGAAATTGGAAAACATGGAAATATGAAAACATGCAGGAGTTGTACTCACCTTGTTTGGATGGAGAGTAGATGAAGGGAGGGAACGGAAATAAAATAAAATTTTCTCTTGAATTGTGTTTGATTGATAAAATAACGTCGGAGGTGAAAGGTAGAGGATGTAAAAGATTTTAACCTTGTACCATTATTATCAATAGAATCGGTTTTCCTTCGAATTTGGAGTGTAACGGTTGGAAATAAATTTTATTGCAAGTATTTTTAGAAAAAAATAACACAAATTGCAGCAAAATAAAATTGAATTGGGAATGGCCGTTGGAATTAAAGAGAAGAAGAAGAAGAAGGGAAACGGTTCCCTCTGTTAAGTGGATTCCAGCCGTTAAAGGAAGTAGAGACTGAAAATAGGGACCCACCTAAACAGAAGCAACAGTTCCGTTAGAAGGAAGCAATCGTTAGATTCAATCAGTAGCGTTGAAGAATGAAGAGTGAGCTGATGAACGAGAAATCAAGAGAAGGATTTACTCAACCGTTTTCTGTTATTCTTGTTTCCTTGTAATCGCCTATATAAGGCTAGTAGGGGTGTTCAAATGGTTCGGTTTATTTGGTTTTGAACCGAACCGGTAAGATTCGATTTAAATGGTTCGGTTGTTCGGTTGAATTGGTTCGGTTCGGTTGATTTTGTGACTTAGTTCGGTTTAAATGGTTCGGTTCGGTTTTGATTTCTCAAAACCGATTAAACCGAACCGGCCGATTTTATTGATAGGGTCAAGACTTCTAGTATTATTTTGGTTCATTAATCAAAACCGAAGTTTAAATTGGTTCATTAATCAAAACTAAAGTTTAAATTGAGTATTATAGATGTATTGAGTTTTGATTTTTGAGAAGGTTCGGTTCAACCGAACAAACCGAAGTTTAAATCGGTTTAAATGGTTCGGTTTTAATTCGGTTTGCTATTTTAGTTCGGTCGGTTCGGTTGGATTTTCAAACTTCGGTTTTAAGTTCGGTTTGATTATTTTAGTTCGGTTTAAACCGAACTGACCGTTTGATCACCCCTAAAGGCTAGTGTATTCATTGAACATATTTTATGAAATGAATAATCATATTTCCTGAATTTCGCTCTATTCTGTTCTATGTCCCGTTCTTTCGTTTTCTCAATTTCCACCAAATTAGTTCCTTTCTTTGAGAGATACGATTTGATTCGTTCTCACCTGTAGTTGAGATCCAGTCTCGCTGCATTTTTGGTATCAGAGCCAGGTTTCCATCAGCAGGGAAGTAGCAGTTCGAGCTATCAAGAATTGCAAGAAATGGCAAAGTCAAGGAGAAATGACCCCCCTGAGGAAGATTACCAGCTAGATGTTGTTGCAATCAATGAGAGGATCTCTCAGGTTGCGAGAGACACCCAAACTTCCATCCAGGCCCAAGATGAGAGGTTCAATCAGTTGGAGGAAGGGTTAGATGCCCGATTTGCGGCAATGACAAAAATGCTAGCTGATGCCATCGCGGGAAAACAGCGAGAGGAGGGTAGCAACTCTGCCATGCATAGAGACCACCATCAAAATAGGAGTGTGTCTCCTGACAGGCAAGAAACCAGAAGGGAGGGTCATGATCGCAATTATGGCTCTCAAAAGGTATTTCTACCTTGTATCGATTTCCCAAGTTTTGATGGGAAGAACCCAGTAGATTGGTTGGAGAAATGTAAATTTTACTTTGAGGCTTACCAAATACCTGAAGATTACAAATCCCGCATGGCTACTATGAATTTTGTGGGAGTAGCAAAGGAATGGTTTAGTTGTTATCGGGTTGAACACCCAAACCCATCTTGGCCTGTGTTAGTAGAAAAGGTGTTTGTGAGATTTAAAACCAGAGCTGCTGGTAACCCGATAGTACAATTCAGGAAGACTCATCAGACCGGTTCAGTAGAAGAGTACATCCAAGAATTTGAGAAAGCCAAATCTAGGTTGTTGGCTGATACCGGTATTAAGCATGAGAATTTTTTTGTGTGGAATTTCATTGGTGGGTTGAGAGAAGAGTTACAAAACACCATAAACTTGTTCAAACCCCAAACATTAGAAGCTGCAATGGATATTGCCTTAGAATTAGAGGTGGTCATGGGAACCTCTGACAAGAAAGTGCCTTTTCTCAAAACTCAAGCTTCAGTCAATTACAAACCTCAAAACAACCCAGTACTCAAGAACAACAGAACACTTGACAACCAAAACAGGAGGTGGAATGAAGAGCCTAGATTCAAATTTCCAACTGTAAACCCTCAAACAAGCATGAGTCTTGATCAAAAAAGGAAGTTGGGGTTGTGTTATAAGTGTGAAGAAAAGTGGCACCAAGGGCATAAATGTAATAAAGGAATACATGCCATGGATGGCGATGAAGAGGAGGATGAGCAACAAAGAGAATTTCAAGAAGAGAGGGAACCTGTAGTGAACAATGAAGGAAGTGAAGAGGAAGTGGCAGAAGGGTACATCATTACCTTGAACAGCATTAATAACTTCTCAAGCAACCAAACCTTGAAATACAAAGGCTCCATAAAAGATATACCTATTTTAGCCTTGATTGATACGGGGGCTTCCCATTCATTCATACATCCAAACTTAGTGCAAGCATTAAATCTTCCAACAGCACCCATAAAACCATTGTATGTGAAGGTTGCTACTGGCCCAAGATCTATATCGAAAACTGTGTGTCGAGGGGTAGTGTTCACCTTGCAAGGGCATCCTTTTGAATCTAATTTGAGAGTTTTGGAAGTACAGGGGTATGACATTATCTTGGGGGTTGATTGGATTTCTAGTCTTGGTACTATTAGGATGAATTTAGGTGAAGGGATGATGGCTATAAATCTGAATGGCAGTGAGATTCAATTGACCACTGAGAAAGAAAAAGCTGAGATACAATTCTGTGAGGAAGAAATGGATGTGGAGAAGGAGGCTAAGAAGGGAAATTCTGTCATGTATGCAGAGATTTTTATATTGGAGGAAGGGGCTGATAACCAAGGGGACAAAGAGCCAAACCTAGAACCTCAAATCAGCTCTCTATTGCAAGAGTTCAGATATGTATTTGAAGAGCCTAAATCATTGCCTCCTAAAAGAACTGTAGACCACATAATTGAACTCAAATCAGGTTCTAAACCCTTTAGCCAAAGACCTTATCGTTTCTCTTATTATCAGAAGCTAGAGATTGAGAAGATAGTACAAGAGTTGCTTCAGAATTCTCTCATCCAACCGAGCACCAGTCCATATTCGTCACCTGTGTTGCTGGTTAAGAAGAAAGATGGGTCATGGCGAATGTGTATCGATTATAGGAGGTTAAATGAGGACACAGTGAAGAATAAATTCCCTATTCCAATAATAGAAGACCTGCTGGATGAACTAGATGGAGCCCATTATTTCTCTAAGCTGGATTTACGTTCGGGCTACCACCAAATTCTGATGGCTGAAGAAGATGTTCAAAAAACAGCATTTAGTACTCATGAAGGGCTCTATGAATTTCGGGTCATGCCGTTTGGCCTCACAAACGCACCAGCCACATTCCAGCAGCTTATGAACAGTACATTCAAACCTTTTCTCAGAAAATTTATTGTAGTTTTCTTTGATGATATTCTAGTGTATAGCAGGGACTTGGATTCGCATATTAAACATCTCAAGCTAGCATTACAAACCCTAGAAGAGCACAGGCTGTTTGTGAAGAAATCGAAGTGTGAATTTGGTGTGCATCAGATCCAATACCTCGGGCATGTCATATCCAGAGAAGGTGTTGCCACTGATTCAACCAAGGTGGAGGCAATGACTAAGTGGCCTATACCTAGAAATATCAAGAGTTTGAGGGGTTTCCTTGGACTTACTGGCTACTACCGGAAATTTATCAAACATTATGGCATTATTTCAAAACCACTTACTGAATTGCTCAAGAAAGATGCTTTCCATTGGAACCAAGAAGCTCAACAAGCATTTGATCAATTGAAGCAAGCAATGGTGAAGGCTCCAGTTTTGAAATTACCCGACTTTAATCAGCCCTTTGTCATAGAGACAGATGCAAGCTAAGGGGGTATAGGAGCAGTTCTTATGCAATGCCACAGACCGATAGCCTTTTTAAGCAAGAAATCAGGGGTTAGAAACCAAAGCCTTTCAACCTACGAGAAAGAACTATTAGCTCTTTTCACAGCTGTCTCAAGATGGAGACATTATCTATTGGGGGGCGAATTCGTTATTAAAACGGATCAGATCAGCCTAAAATACCTCCTTGAGCAAAGAATAAATACACCTATGCAGCATAAGGGATTAAGCAAGTTGCTGGGCCTGAAGTACAAGATTGAATACAAAAAGGGCATTGAAAATAAGGTAGCAGATGCTTTATCTAGAAGAGAAGGGCAATTTGGAGAACAGAAAAGTGAAGAAGGGGAAGTACTAGCTGTGAGTGAGCTGACTCCTAAATGGGTTCAAGAAATCAAAGAGAGTTACTCGGAGGATGAATGGATTGAAGGGTTAAAGAAGAAATTAAATGATACTGAAGGGGTAGATGCAACTCACCATCTCTCAGAACATCAAGGAGTGCTATTTTACAAAGGTCGGGTATGTGTGGGTGATCATGGCCAGTGGAGAAATTCAATCCTGAAGGCAATGCATGATTCTACTATTGGGGGGCACTCTGGAATTACTGCAACATACCAGAGAATTAAAAAACAATTTTGCTGGCCGAATTTGAAAGAATCAGTGCATCAGTTCATAAGGTACTGTGATAACTGCCAACTAAACAAACCTGATTTCTTAGCCCCAGCTGGATTGTTGCAGCCATTACCCATACCTAAGGAGGCCTAGAGTAGTATCGGAATGGATTTTATAACGGGCTTGCCTAAGTCAAAAGGATATGAGGTTATAATGGTGGTAGTTGACCGCTTAACCAAATACTCACACTTCATTGCCTTGTCACACCCTTACACAGCATCTACTGTTGCCAAATCCTTTGTTGACCAAGTGTACAAGTTGCATGGACTTCCCACTGATATTGTATCAGATCGTGACCCTATCTTCACAAGTCGGTTTTGGCAAGAACTAATGGCCATCTTGGAGGTCAAGCTCAATATGAGCACCGCATATCACCCTCAGTCCGATGGCCAAACCGAGAAGGTGAATCAGTGCTTAGAATCTTATTTACGAGCTATGGTGTATGACAAACAAAAGAAATGGTCGAGTTACTTATCCCTGGCAGAATGGTGGTATAACTCAACGTATCACAGTGCCATAAAAACTTCACCTTTTGAAGCTTTATATGGGTATTCACCTCCTCAGCTTGGGTTAGGTAGCACACCAAAGAGTCAAGTGGATTCTGTCAACGTATTCCTACGAGATCGCCAAGCTGCCCTTGTTCAACTAAAAGCCAATTTGGTGAAGGCACAAGAAAGAATGAAGAGGCACGATGATAAACATAGGAGCGAAAGGAAATTCGAGAAAGGGGATTGGGTTTATCTCAAACTGCAACCATATCGTCAGATAACAGTAGCTGGAAGGGGGAATCAAAAGCTAAATTCGAAGTATTATGGTCCTTTTGAGGTGCTACAACGAATTGGTACTATGGCTTACAAACTGAATCTACCACCTAATTCGCAAATCCACCCAGTATTTCATGTTTCACAACTAAAGGCAAGGATTGGAGAGAATCAGATACCTTCTCCTAAGTTGCCAGTGATGGGACCAGAGGTGATTGTGACTCAAGTGCCAGAATTGATTTTGGCGAGGCGAATGGTTAAACGAGGAAATGCTGCAACAGCACAAATTTTAGTGAAGTGGCAAAACCAATCTCGTGATGATGCTACCTGGGAATATTATGAAGATGTCGCTCAGAAATTCCCTGCATTTATTCATGAGGACATGAATTTGTTTAAGGGGGGAGGTGTGCAGCAAAATAAAATTGAATTGGGAATGGCCGTTGGAATTAAAGAGAAGAAGAAGAAGAAGGGAAACGGTTCCCTCTGTTAAGTGGATTCCAGCCGTTAAAGGAAGTAGAGACTGAAAATAGGGACCCACCTAAACAGAAGCAACAGTTCCGTTAGAAGGAAGCAATCGTTAGATTCAATCAGTAGCGTTGAAGAATGAAGAGTGAGCTGATGAACGAGAAATCAAGAGAAGGATTTACTCAACCGTTTTCTGTTATTCTTGTTTCCTTGTAATCGCCTATATAAGGCTAGTGTATTCATTGAACAGATTTTATGAAATGAATAATCAGATTTCCTGAATTTCGCTCTATTCTGTTCTATGTCCCGTTCTTTCGTTTTCTCAATTTCCACCAAATTAGTTCCTTTCTTTGAGAGATACGATTTGATTCGTTCTCACCTGTAGTTGAGATCCAGTCTCGCTGCACAAATATCCAATTTTATATCTCACATATATAATTCTCATACAATTTTTTTCGCAATCCTACAACAGCCACCGAATTTCTCATTAACCTTCTAAATTTTAATCAACCAAACAAAAATAAAACGGAAACGAAAATTAAATGTATTTCTCTCGTTAATCATCCAAACATGATCTTCTATTTCATTTCATTCCCTTCTCCATCCAAACAGGGTGTTGGTTTGACAAATAAATACAACTTCTCGGATAGAGGGTCTGGACTCTGGAGTTCGATCGATTTCTTTTTTTAATCAAAGTTAGGGCATATTGAATTACTAATTGAAACATTGAACTAATGTATAAAATAATTATGTATTATATATTGTCAATTTATATTCAATTAAAAGCGATGATTGCAATTTATTACATATTAATTAAGCATTAATGTGACATGTAATCATGTAGAGTGTGGACTTTTGATTTGTCGAATTTAAAGTATTATATTTAAATAACATGTTAAGTGATGGACTCTAAATTACAAGACATTGTGAATTCAATGTGTATTGTACATATTAATTACCATAACTTCACTCCACTCAAAGAGAGTGCGTATCCTCTGAGATATCTCATATTTTGCGTGACCGATGTGTCCGGTGCCTATTTGGGGATGGAGCAGGGGTCAGTATTATTTGAGTCTTAAGATTCGTGCAGAACATATTTGAACATCTGAGATTTTTCAAAAAGTCATGCAAAATATGAGATATCTCAGAGAATGCGAGTTCACTCAGAGAGGGGTGTGATGTATTCACCAATAGGAGTTGGTGAGCACAATACTAAAAGTCTATCGGATTGTTTTCAAATGACAAATTCAAACCGTTGAAATCTATCTACTTTATGAGTGATGCATATATATGAAATTTTTTAAAAGTTTCAAATTCATTTAGTACAAAGTCAAGTAGTAAAAAAAATAAACATTTTATAAGTTAAGTTATAAGTTGTTTTATGTGTTTATTTTTTTTACTGCTTGATCTTGTATTAAATGGATTAAAAAAAAACTATATGCATGCATCATTCATAAAATAGATAAAATTTAACGATTTGAATTTGTCATTTGAAAACAATCCGATAAATTTTTAGAGTTGTGCTCACCAACCTCTCTTTGAATGTTAAACCCGCCAATGATATTTTATATTTATAAACAGTTCCAACAATTACTAATCACGAGAATCCATTGTTGTATAGATAAATTCTTATTAAATATTTGTTGAATTTCTCCAGTCTACTGACAAGCAAACGACAATATTATGCAATTTGAATAAATCGTCGTAACACTTTTAATATTATTAGATTTCTATCTTTATCTACTCGCTCTTGTTTACGAACTTATTTGTGCATGAAGACTTGTTTGTTTTGTTGTATTTTATTCTGTCTTATATTGCAAATTGAGAATTAAAAAGGAAGGGTTCAAATTTCGATCAAGACAACCACTTAACCCCCTTAGGTTGCATACAGGGACAACAAATAGATGCGTGTAAATATCCTATGAGTGAGGCTATGGTACTATGTACAGCGTGAATTGATTTATATCACAAATCAGTATTTTTATTGGTGAATCCGTCTGACATAATATTTACATGAATATGCACTGATAAATTAAATTTTATATTTTAAAAAAAGATACTATTTTTTAAATGGATAATTCTTTTTTTGTTTTTGAATGATCTGAAATTTTCAAATCCAAGTGATTTTCTATCCATCTACAAGAAATCAAGAATAGTAAATTTTCTTTAAAAAAATATGAATTTTAATTTACAAGTACATATTCAGTAAATTCAATGAAGATTAGGTGCTCACTCAGGGGTGGATTTACGTCTAGGAGGTGCTAAGCCACCCCATGATTTTGAAATTTTTAATCACGTAAGTTGAAATTTAATTGAATTTTTATTTTCTTATAGTTTTTATATAGTTTAGCCTCCCTCATAAAATATCAAATGTGTGCTTATAGTCTAGTGGTTAAAGCTCTATTTTATACCTGTGAGGTCTTGAGTTCAAATCTCACTAACTACAATTAATAATTATGCATTTTAATTTTTCAACCCCCTCTAAATAAATTTTCTAGTTTCGCCCTGTGCTTACTTATGTTATTCTTTATATTTTACACCTTGTTTGATAGTTGAAGTCGTGACTTAAATTAATCTATTTGAAAGAGTAAGATGTTGGAAAATGAACATATACTCATACAATGAGTTTTACAGGTATAGTAAGTGTGGAATAAGTTAATCCACATGGAAAGGAAGAATAAGTTGCTCCATATCAACTCATCTCTCGCTCCATCTTATTTCTATTTTACTTCTTATTTAGCGGCTTAAGTATGGAGTAAAGGGTTTGCTCTATGGCTTCACCTCTTTCTCCACAATAAAAATATGACCCATGATCATAGAGATCACGTTGAACAATTCGGATCGACCTCTAAATAGGGGTGCAAACGGGTCGGATATTACCTGTTTGTATTCGGATATTTGGATACGGATAGTTGCGGATTCGGATACAGATTTTTTTTATGCAAATTCAGATACAGATACGGATTGAGTTTCGGAATCGGATACGGATAATTATCCGTATCCGGATATTTTAATTTTTCGGATATCCGATAATAATCCCACCTCTCGGATCCGACGTCTTTCACTTCTAATTTAATTTCTCGTTTCGCACGTCGCACCCGTTCGACTTCTGACTTCTCTCACACGACTCACGGAGTTCACCTAATTTCGTGTTTCCCAACTCCCAAGCCCTAATTCTTTGACTTATCTCAAGCTATCAAGCAGCTATTTCTTCATTTCTCTCACGGAGAAGTCTCAAGCAACAAACAGGTATGAAATTCCATGCATTTTAATAATGCGATTGTGCTATACATAATTGTATCAGAAGCTGTTGAAGTGTTAGTGTGCGTACAAGACTGGGTCAGAGATGATAATTAAAAAAAGTATTATTTTCTTAATTATATCATTTTTCTATTAACTTAATAAAACTGTCTTAAATTCAAAACTAAAATCATATATAGTAATGTTGAGGCTCTACTGTTATTCTGTTGAGACTTTATTATTTTTCTATTTTTCTAACTTGGTCTATTGTTGTTATGTTGAGGCTCTAGTAATTAAGTGCAGAAAAACTGATAACACACTCATGTTTGTGCTATGCATATCCTAATTGATAATACACTTAGATGTGATCTACCTTTTGAAAATAATGTTGGCATAATATCCCATATAGGTCAAAATACAAATATACTAGTAATATGCTTCTTTAATCACATAAATATTGCATACTTAGGTTCTTTAGATTATCTAGGGAAAGATTGAAAAAAAAATGATAACAATCTAGAATATTTAGTTGTACTGAAAAAAATGATAACAATCGGATTCAGAGAGAAGTTGCTTTATGGTTGAAGTTATGTTAATTTAAATTGAGATTGCAAGCTTGGGTACCACTACAATGTAGTTATTTGATTTCTTTAGGTTACTGGTAAACTGGTACGTGGGTTGAGACATGCTCATTTCATACATGAAATATGTAGTTGTATTATTTTACTTTTATACTTTGATAGATGCTTAGAGTTAAAATAAATATCTTTGTTCGGTAAAAAATGATGTACTTCGATTTTTTGGATTACATTTACACTTTCTGAATTCATATGTTATAGGTATTAAGTTCATGTTATTTGGATAAGAGACACCAATATGGATTCTTAATTTTAAAAATCATATATTAATTTCAATTAATATTTTAATTTCAGGTCGTACGACATCAATTTTTTAATTTATTAAGGAAACAGAAGAAGATGGATCTTGCTTTGAAGATGGTGATAGTGATTGATGTGTTAAGAGAATATTTTTTGTTTTAGAATTATATATGTTTAGAGAGAATATCTTTTGTGCTGTTATATTTTGATTGAAATTATGGTTATGTTGGTGAATTTTAGTTAAATAGATATATATTTTGTAATACCGTAACAAGTTAATTAGACATATATTTTAAATTAGAAATCCGAATTATATCCGAATCCGTATTTGTATATGAAAATATCCGATCCGTATCCAATTAATATCTGATCCGTATCTGATTAATATCCAATTCGTATCCGTATCCGAAAAAAAATACGGATACGGATATGAGTTAAGCACTATCCGATCCGTTTGCACCCCTACCTCTAAAACTTTCAAACAAAAAATTTTAATTTACAGTGTAAGCCAATATGCGCTATGCGCGCATAGTACCATAGCCTGGCTCATATTCTTTATAGTTAATCAATGGCGACCCAAACATCTATGATATGTTCAATTTAATTGATATATGATTTCATGAATAATTATATTCATTTTCACATTAATTGTTCGATTACATCGACGCTAGCAACAATGCTAAAATTTATACTATAATAAGATAAATTATTATTTTTTCAATAGTCCGCAATTTTTATTCATAGGAAAAGCAAAAAAAAAAAAAATGAGAATGGTTGCAAAGAAATTTCAAAAACAGGAAGGCAGGATTGGCCCATGGCATCCCTGCGGGATGCCATGCCAAACTTCAGTTCTATAGGAAAAAAAAAAATTAATATGGGACGCCACGGGCTTATGGCATCTCATTTTTTTTTTCTTTTTGTTGGTTGGAATGGTTTATGGCGTCCCACTATAATATATATATATATTTTTTTTTAAGATTTGGAGAAGGATATGCCATGCCGTTCCACTATAATATATATTTTCAGAGCTGAGGTTTGGCATGGCGTCTCGCAGGGACGCCATGGGCCGATCCTGCCTTTCTATTTTTGAAATTTCTCCGCAAGCGTTCTCATTTTTAATATATTTTTTTTTTGCTTTTTGTATAAATAAAAATTGCGGGATGTTAAAATTATGAATAATTATGAATAATTCTGAACAAACTGCAAATTTTAAGAGTTAATATATTACTCTTAAATTAAAAAAATTAATAACCAAGTTATATTTATAAACCATTTGCCGTAATTTAGTCTAAAAATAAAATCGAAAATTCAATCACTGAAAGTCTTCCTCAAAATAGGGCAGCTTGCTAGATTGTTTTCACCCTTTATCAGAACTATTGTCGTGTTCGTGAGCCATAAAGGAAACATATTATAAGAAAATAAATAAACTCATACAAAATGCTATATTTTCATAAAAATATTAGATTAAATGACATATGCACATAAATAATATTTTTTAAATGAATATTAAATAACATTTTTTTTAATCTTTTTGACATAGTTTCATAAAAAAATCTCAAACAAAATGCCATATTAAATGACTAATAACATTTCTTAAATCTTAAATAATATAAAAACTTCTTAAAAAAATGAAGGCATGACCAATCAATTAAAAAATCGTTAAATGAAATTTAAAAAATAGAAAAAAAATCATGACCAATCAGAAAGATAATACAATTTGCGTGTGAAGAGTAGGTGTCTAAATAAATTTAGACTTCTATGCATAAAAAAACATAAACATGATTTATAAAATCATAATACCTGATCAGAGGACTAATATTCAATTTGAAATTTCATGTTTTAGTCAAACCCGTTGACGGATCTGAACATCTACGTGCTTAATATAAGAATGAAGATTATAACTTTTGTTCATGTTTCATCTCGAAAATAAATTTACTTATTAGAGGAAGAATTGAATTCTACTTGATACAAATATTGATCAAATAGAATACAATATCGAAAATGAATAACAAAGTTAAATATTTTTCACTGAGACGTGTCATCAAGCATTTCTGTTGAATTAATTAATAATTATTATCAAATTTAAATATATGATCACGCAATAAAATAATTTATTTTATACAGTGAATTAATTTTTCCACGTTGATGTAATAATAATTAATCTAGTATTTAAAATATTCTGGATGATAATTAAGAAATTCCTCTTTAATTAGTCCGGACAAATGGCAGCCACGAGCATCCTCCGCCTAGCTTCTCACCTCAGCCACAAATAATTTTCTTTCTCCCCTTGGAATCACTAATATACAGAAAAATAAAAATGGATAACAATAGAAATATTTTCGGTCCCACATATCAGTGACACTCCCCTGGAAAGAAAACAAAAGAAAACTCTTTATTTTCATTCCCGCTACAAAGATCAGTCTCCAAGCAGCAGAGGTAAAGAAAAAACCATAAAAGAAAAAGAAGAAGAAAAATGGCCACCACCACCGGTGGCCTCCGCCTCTCCTCTACCTCACCTTTTCTTTCGAACATTAACCTGCTCCAGCGGTACAACAGAAGGAAAATTAAACCCCTCTCGCCATCTCCTCGTGCGGCCGTCTCCCCAGACACAGTCTCGGATCTCCTGCAGCATCTGGTGGTTGGGGTCGGTGTGGGGCTCCCATGCACAGTAATGGAGTGTGGGGATATTATATACCGAAGCAC
Source organism: Carex rostrata (assembly GCF_964058835.1). NCBI lineage: Eukaryota > Viridiplantae > Streptophyta > Magnoliopsida > Poales > Cyperaceae > Carex > Carex rostrata. The sequence goes on from NC_135926.1 coordinate 8,672,573, forward strand.
GCTTCCAAGAAATGAGGGTTTGACAGTGACAATACAGGGGGCTGCACTGCTGGCTGCCGCAGCTTCGTATCTCTGGGCAACGCCAGGTGTCGCACCTGGTTTTTTTGATATGTTTGTCTTGGCTTTTTGGGAGAGAGTATTCAGACCTTCCTTCCGCAAGGTATCAGATTATTAGTGCCCGTACCTATCCTGACTGGCACGAGGTGGTTCCAGGTTGTTATTATAGTTACAGTTTAATCAATAGTAATCACCTGTAGTGTCCGGTGCATTTTTCTGGTACCAATCCTCACCTGGCAGGTCAGGCACCTGTGTTGTACTACTGTTCAGAAACTGTGTGGCGCCTAGTGAGTTTCCACTTTTCATCAATATTGGGTTGTTCATTGCAGCATGAACCATATAATACGTGCACCAGGTTGCAAGTACCACCTCCGTTGCAAGGGAATACTGGTACCAGTTAGTGGTACCTGACTAGGCAGCAGGTACCAATGAGACGATGTTTTTGTTAACTAATGCAGAATCACTAACTATGGAAAATTTGACTAAGTTTCGTATTCACTAATTTAGTAATTTTATATCTAGGATGATTTTGTACTTGGTAAAAAGCTGGGAGAAGGTGCATTTGGAGTTGTTTACAAGGCCTCCTTGTCAAAGCCCAAACCTGCTGTCAAGGTACAGATTTTGTTGTGTTAATTATAGTATTTGCTACCATCTGCAGATAACTGAAAAATTCTTGGCTATCACCGACAACTTAGGGAAATACTGGGAATCATTTGCTTACTAGTTAAAACTATTAGTTGTAAAGTAAGTGTTGTCATTGCCAACAACCCTTAGCTTTAGTTCGTTTTGGTACCCAGTGAAAATGGGGTTCACTTTTTGGGGGTAAAATTTTCAATATTATACTTGACACACCACCCATCACATTGATCACAGGTGATACCCAAATGAAAAATGAAAGCTAGGGGATCAGATGTTGTTTGAACAGATATATAAGTTTTCTCTTTTTTGAAAACAATGAATAAAAGTTGCTTTTGGTGATAAAAATGAAAGCTAGGAGATCTTGTGCTGAAGAAGGCGACAGAATATGGAGCAGTAGAGATTTGGATGAATGAGAGGGTGCGCAGGGCCTGCGCCAGCAGCTGTGCCGACTTTGTCTATGGCTTTCTGGAGGTCTTTTATAGAAATTTAACTTTATATATTTAATGATTGTGTAAATGCCATTATCATAGTGAGAAGTTTGCAAAATAGTTCCTGTCTACCTATTTAAGAAAATATCGCAAAATGTCCCTCCCTCGTTAGGATCTGTAATCGAGACCCTTCTCGCTTTTTGAGAATTCCAATTGCACCAGCCTGGTAAAAATCGAGATGATTAAGTTCATTTGCGAAATCTGTATGTACATATCTTTAAAACAAATGTTTTTGAGTTGATTTCTTGGCTGTTATTGTTAAATTAAAACTATAGTTTGTCAATATTGGAAAATTAAGAATCTTACCTGAATTATGGAAAATTCGCAAGGAATTTCTTCACCAAAATTGCAAAATGATGTTGTCTATAATCTGAGAATTTGAAACTTTTCTCCGTCATTAGAAATTGTGGATCAGGTGCTTCTCTTTATTTCATGGGAATTTATTTATGGTATCCCTTTAAAGTATCCTCAACCTTTAAAAAAAATGATATTGAAGATAGCTATTGTTTTCTTAGTGCTCCTATATACATTTTGGAATACAAATGCAACCGAAATTATGATCAGAATTTTACTGGTAATGCTAAAAATGGTACATGATCAAATCTGTATATTTGTTATTTAATGATTCAAACCATATTTTTTCGCACTTTACGAATTTATATCTTTGTGTATTTTTCTAATTGTAGAGCAAATCAAAAGGTAAAGGGGCCGAAGAGTATTGGCTGATCTGGCGGTATGAGGGAGAAGAAACCCTATTTGGCCTTATGCAAAGCAAAGAGTTCCCTTATAATGTAAGCATGTCATTTTGCATTGTTATCACAGAAATGATGGTTGTTAAAGGATCTTTTTATTATGGTATTCGTGGACCTTCTTATAATAGAATCTATGTAACATTTAGAAATGCACAATTACTAATGTTTAGGTATGAATTAGGTAGAGACAAAGATCTTAGGAGATGTGCAAGACTTGCCAAAGGGGGTAGATAGAGAAAATAGAATCATTCAGACTGTCCTGAGGCAGCTCTTGTTTGCCTTAGACGGGCTCCACTCGACTGGGATTGTGCATAGAGACATTAAACCACAAAATCTCATCTTCTCTGAAGGTACAGCCTAAGTTGATCATACATACTGAAATATGTGCAATGCCCATGTACCTTATAAATTTTGACCCTGGAATTATTGTAACTCAAAAACTGGTTTTCAGCAACCAGTGTATATCAAATACATTTTTTAAATCGCATATATGTTTCAGAACTTTGTTAGGACTTGGGACAAGCACACTACATTACTACCAAAAACAAATAGAAATTGGTTCAAGGAGGGATGTATTTCCTCCATTTCAATCAAAAATTACAACACAAACTATCTAAGGCATGTATTTAAATTGCTTGGTTTTTTTTTTGTAAATCTGTAGCGTCTCGTTCCTTCAAAATAATTGATCTCGGAGCTGCAGCTGATTTGAGGGTTGGCATCAACTATATTCCAAAGGAGTTCCTTCTAGACCCACGGTAATCTTTTATATCACCTAATCCAGGGGCTGAGCCAGGGAGTATCAGGATAGGGCATAACTTTATAATTAATTTGTACCGAAGGCTTATTTTTACAACTTTTTTACAGAAAAACATAGCACACTGCATATTTTTTAAATTCTTTTGGATCGGGGGTGGCAAATGCCTGCCCCTGCCCAAGTGTGTCTCCACCACTGCCTATTTCCTGGAATTGTGAATGGACCACGTATTATCTTGCTCATTACTTCACAATGCACACAAAGTGTGCCACCATGCTCACTGATTCTTTCTACACAAATGAGGAAATATGGGCAATTCAGGCATTTTCAATGATCATGAGATAGGAGAGATATAGGTCGTATATTTAATATTTAATGCACATGACACTTAATGTATTGTATGGGCATGATAAGACTGTTGCATTTACGCTTCCATTCAGGTATACAGCACCAGAGCAATATATAAATTTAATGCACATGACACTTAATGTATTGTATGGGCATGATAAGACTGTTGCATTTACGCTTCCATTCAGGTATACAGCACCAGAGCAATATATAATGAGTACGCAAACTCCATCAGCACCTTCTGCTCCTGTTGCAACTGCTTTATCACCAGTCCTTTGGCAGGTTTGTTTTCATAATTTGTCTGTATTAAAGGGACTTCCTGTTTTAGTTTCACGAAATTTTCATTATGTCAGTTTATTGATAGTAATTGTTTGTTTAACAGATGAACCTTCCTGATAGATTTGATATATACAGCCTTGGCCTGATTTTTCTTCAAATGGTGAGTTTGACTATTGAAGTTAAATTTTTAGTTTCTATAGCCTTTGGACTTCTTGTGTACTCCATTCTATAGAACAAATTATTACAATGTCTACCCGAACAAGAATATCATGGGTATAATTGCTAAAGCTCTTATTTCAGATTTCACTCTCAAACATAGATTAGTGGAACACAAGGGTAATTTGGCCAACTTTTTTTGTTTAAAAAAAAGTGGTTAAATGGATTGCATGGAGATGCTTCTCATGCCATTTTTGGGGGGTAATTTGTAATATTATTTCCATCTGGTAAGGTAATCGGTATAATGTTGAGGAAGAATAGATTAAAATCTCTTAATATTGTGCAAAATTCCTGAGTCCATACTAACAAGCATCTCGAAGTTCTTTAAATTTAGGCATTTCCTGCATTGCGCACTGATAGCAGCTTGATCCAATTCAACCGCCAGCTCAAACGGGTCAATTATGATTTGGAGGCCTGGCGTAGAACAGTTGAACCACGTGCTGCACCTGATCTCCGCAAGGGGTTCGAAATACTGGATTTAGACGGTGGTATCGGCTGGGAGCTTTTGACCTCGATGATCAGGTATTTATACATATGCCATCCAATTTAGTTAAGATATTGTGAACTATATGGTAGCAGATCGGATATCCTCTAGCTGGTACCAGATGCTAGAGTTGCATCCTGTCTACTACTAGTGAGTGGATATTAATTATTTTCTTGTATGTACTTTTTGTATATTCCTCCAAGATATAAGGCGAGGCAAAGGGTAAGTGCAAAGGCTGCCTTGGCGCACCCATACTTCAACAGGGAAGGTCTTTTGGGGCTCTCTGTCATGCAAAATTTGAGGCTCCTCCTGTTCAGAGCAACCCAGAAGGATTATAGTGAGGCGGCCAAATGGGTTACAGGGTTGATGGCCAGATCTGGCACTGAGTCTGTTGGGGGTTTCACTGAAGCTCAGCTCCAACAACTTTTGGTATGTATACCTTACCATTCTACAGATTTGACAATTTTTAATATGAAAATATTGTTCCTTCATTAACATCTGGCTCTGGCACTATAGTATTACCATAGGATCTGACAATTTTAAACTAAATGAAGTTCGCATCTTCAGGATATACATTGCATTAAATTTAAAAGCTCAGGAGCTATTTAAGAGTTTATATCCATTTTTTTTTGGAAGGGAGAGCTGGTCACCGGCCTTTTCAAGTGCGCTAATATTTGATTTTGTGTATCTTGTAGGAAATTGAGCCAAAGAAGGGGAGTGCACAGAGGAATGTGCTTGCCTCTCTTTTGCGTGTACAAAGGAAGATCATAAAAACACTGAATGAGAGCATGGATGAACTTACACAGCAACGAAAAAGCCTCTGGTGGAGCCGTTGGATTCCCAGGGAGGATTGAGTTGGGTGTGAATAATATAAACATGCGTACATTAACTTGAACTGGAAATTTTGTGCAGTACAATTATAGTGTAAATCATTTAACTCTGAACCAAGCAGATGTATATATTTTTTCTGCAAGATTATCAATATTGGATTAGATTGGCTGATTTGCCAAAGCTAAATACAAGTCCTTTGTAAATTCCTTGAAATCAGAATTATATGTAAATTCCGGCTAAATGCCAACTGGCGTGTTACACATCTGCATGTGATGGAGGGAAAGGCCAATGGGGAGAAAGATCAATGATTTAGTATCGTATATACACAAGGTGTTAGAAAGTCTCGGTGAACTGGGATTGAAATGAGATGGTGCCATGGTGGTGAAAGAGCCCTTCCAGCTCAAGGCAGAATAAGGCATAGTGTTTCTAAATTATAGATGAACAGTTGCGACTGAAAAAAAAAATGATGGCTAATATTGGCTATGGATAGAACAAAGATTTGAATTGTTCTCTTGTTGTTCTAAACAAAAAAAAAAAAAAAAGGCCATTCAAACAGGATTCTTGCTTTCATTTCTTCTTTCGAAAGCCAACAAAATGCGCAAGCTTTCAGTTTATTGAAGTTGATATTAAAACAAAAGGAATTTGTTCCTGCAGACCCTAATTCAACCAAGATGCCGCCATTTTTGCATCGCATACAATCATCAAAATACAACCAACAAATTAGAATATTAAAAAACTAATTCAACCGTTCACCGAGTAAGTCTTGATCAGTGTTTTCAATGTTCTCCTCTTGGTTGCTGACTATTTCAGATCGAAATCTATGCTCCACTGGAGTGTTACTCGGGTTTCATTCTGAGAGGAAAATTAACTGTTAATAAAATATAAGATGTTTGAAATGAGAGCAAAAAATTTGTACAAAAATATTATACAAGCAAATATTAGGAACGGAAAATATTAAAAACATTGATCTTCAACACTAAAAGCCTCGTTTATTTCACTGACTTTTTATAGCATTTCCAAAAAAATATATATATATATTAAAAGTACGGCACCATTTTGGTGAAATGTTGAAAAATAGCTCGATTTTTTTTTCTTTAAGGAAGTGCTTCCCTCGTAATGTGAAACGTCTTTGCGATTTTTTTTATGATGTTAAAACATTGAGAGCTGATAACTGATCTGTGCTAACTACAATAATTATTTGGAAAAATTACAAAAATTCTAGCACTGAATTATTTTCTAAAGTATGAATACCTATGTGCGAAAGTATTTATATTTATGAACGGAAGTATTTATACATGTGAGGCAAATAATTTTAATATAAACAATTATCGTTCCAACCATATCTCTCAAACGTACCCGTACCATAAGTACATGTGGAGACCACTCAAACTACATGGGGATCCATGCACGTTTTAGAGGTGGGTTTTTTTTTCTCCTTTCAACCTCGTCCATATTTATGACGATTTGCGAATAATTTTGCGAATCTAAAACCACGAACATCTTCTACATAATTTTCTCTTTCAAAATGAGATTCACGATGACATATTTTCGGACTTGTCATCACACAAATATTTATACCTCGTCGTGCAAGTATTTTTTACATATGACATTAGATGACATTTAAAAGTAATAATATTAAGTATTGCAAGTATTTTATACATATGCACTGAAGTATCTAGACCTATGTGGTAAATTATTTTTGTTAGAGGAATGTTGACATGGAGACGATTGAAAAATGTTGATGCGGGGATATGGAGTCCCCACTACTTCATTAAAGAAAGATTGACGCGGGGACGATTGGGGAGCTGGAAAAAAAAGAATGATCATAACAAGTTACGCATCAAAGTATTCATTTTTCAAGTGTTAATATTTTATCTTCTAAGTATTTATATTTGTGAAGGTTGACGAAAGAACGATTGCGGAAACTAAAAAGGGAGGGGGTATATAGTTAGTGGGGACCATAGAAGAAGAGTGTTGCAGGGATTTTAGAATAATAATTAGTGGGGACCATATAATATATTTTTAGAATAATCAATAGTGGAAATCATAATACATAATTTCTCTAAATGAGGTGTGTAAATTTTGAGATACTAGAGTGAAGGTACTCAAGGGCGGAGCCAAAAATTTATTGTTAGAGGTCAATATTAGCAAACTTTTAAATTGGAGAAGAAAATATAATATGGAGATAAACACTGAATACAATTAGTAAATTATATGGGAATTTATTATGGTTGAAATTATAATATTTTTCTAAATATTATAAATAGCATGTTTAAACATAATTATTTCAAGTATAAATGGGGGTCAACCTAGGGATGGCAAAAAAGTCCAATTGGCTCGGCGGCTTGGTCGGTCCGACACTGTGATGGGTCAGGTAAGGGTGGGCCTAGAGACGGGCCGGGCTGGGTTTGGGCTTATATCGAAGTCCACAGGCAGCCCATGGGCCTTTATGTTAAAAAAATAAGCAGACTAGTCGCCTTTATTTGCTATTAAACTATAAATTATTTTGTTGCTCTAGTAGCAAAATGACATTGTTGTTTGTTATTAAACTATGAATTATTTTTTTCCATTAGAAAAATCATATTATGAATTGTTTTGTTTTTTGTACGATTCATTTGATGTGGTTGAATATAGATGGGCCAGCGGGTATGGGTGGGCCAGGTAGATCCATGGACTGGGATAGGCAAGGATGAGAAGGCATGGGCTTGGGGGAAAGGCCCATGGGCGGGCCGGGCATAGATTTTCAAGTCCATCAGATTAGGCCAGGCAAGTGGGCTATCAGTTTTTAACGGGCAGGTCGGGCATGAGCTTAGTAAAATACCCGTGAGCTCGGCCCATATATTGCCATCCCTAGATCGACCCCCATTCATCTCAACTAAATCCATCTCTGAAAGTACTCAAATAATTATTCTACAACATTATTTATATTGGTCGTTGTTATTGAGAAGTTACCTAATATAGTAATATTATTTGTCGAAAAAGTATCAAAACATTGCTACGCAGTACGCAGTACAAAACAAACTTATTATGTAAATACGTAATTTCTTAACTTAAAAAAAAACGGTGAAAAACGCTTCACGAGAAAGCGTTCGTGTTGTTTTTTTGACATTTCACCAAAACGGTACCCATTTTTTTAATATTTTTTAGGAAATGCTAAAAGAAAAAATATCCCTTAAAAGTCCTGCTAGCTCCCCCACCCGTCCCAATTTTTTTTTTTTCCGAAGTTTTTTTATTCGAAACTTGTGCTGCTATTATACTGTCCCTCTTAAGTCTTTGCGTAAAGTAAAGAAAATTGATTTACCGCACTTATTTCTTTTTTCTTCTTTTCTTTGAAGAAGGGCTAGACGGGCTTCATTGATACAAGATTTGCCATACTTACCATTCTAAATGTCATATCAAAAATCAATCTCAGATCGTTACCGATTTCCTTGTATATCCCTCAATAAATGCATATAACCTGAAATGGAGTGCGTATCCTCTGAGATATCTCAACTTTTGCGTGACCGACGTGTTCTGTGCCTATTCGGAGGTGATGTAGGGTTCAGTATTATGCGTGCTTTGAGATTCGTGCAGAATGTATTTAAACGGTTGGGATTTTCCATGAAGTCACGCAAAGTTCGAGATATCTCAGAGATACGAATTCCCTGAAATGTCTCGCCAGTAGAAAAGAGAATCTTTCAACTTTACCTGACTTCTTATCAACATACTTAGATCTTGAACCATATTATTAGAGGATGAATTAGAATTTTAATAAATGAGAATCAATTATAAAAAACATTCATGCTCCTTATGAGGATTAATTTTTTTTTTCTTTTTAAGTAAAGTTTGAAGTGAAACCATCCAACTAGTTTTATTTATTTATTAATGCCGTAGGCACATAACACGCACACTCTACTCCATTTTTTTTTTTTAAATAGAATTCATTTAAATTATTTAAACAGAACAAGCCTAGTTTGATTGGATTTTCTAAAACTAACCTCCACCGATCCCTAGAATCGGTGGAGCAAAAAAAAACCATTCTACACCGGTCCTACGGACCGGTAGAGCCAACTTTCGCACCTGGAGAGAATGTAGCCACAGAAGATCTCATACTACCCCTCCACTGATCCTAGGGATCGGTGGAGGCTTGATTTCCACATTTTGCAGCCCGTGGTTCATCTCTCTCCCTTTCCTCTACTTCCTCCTCCTTCCTCTTCCTTCCAAACCGAGCTCTCCGTTTGAATGGTATCCTTGTTTTGGAAGTTCAGCATAACCTCTACAATTGACTAAATGTAGCCAGGCCCAGCTTGACACAAAGGGGGTCAAGTTCCGTCTCTAACAAGCTGAGAGCTGCAAAGCCGTAGTAGGAGTGATATAGATCAGGTATTGCCTCGTACTGACATTTTGTGAACCCACCACACTGAAAAGTAAAGTAATGAAAGGAAGTAATATATTATCAAATCAAAGTATCAAACATAAAAAACTTTTGATTACAGGTGTAGAAAAATATACATGAAAGAATGGATTATTACCGGTGATTGGCAAGATAACAAAAAGTCACGAAGTGCTGATTGGTTGATAAGTGATATAACCCTAACATTTTCAGTGCACCTCTAACCCTAGAGATAGAAAGAGCAAGAGTCAGTTAGGCTTAAAACATGGGATTAACTTTTTATATAATTTGAGTTTATATAACAACAATGAAAATAATCACAGTGCACCTCCAACCCTAGAGATAGAAAGAGCAAGAGTCAGTTAGGCTTAAAACATGGGATTAACTTTTTATATAATTTTAGTTTATATAACAACAATGAAAATAATCACCATTAGCATTGTTCTAATAGTCATGATAATAATCAACAGCAATACTGGTAATTGTAACTGTAATGACTAATATATGAATATTATTTAAGAATATACCAAAAGGCATAGCAAGTATCACTGGGCTTGTTAATTAGCTCGACCTTGAAGATTTTTCATAGATTCCAAGATTGACCTCGAGTTAAAATTCTCGAAGTCATAACCAACAACTTCCAAGGTGCTAGCCAAATTACTCACACTTTGACACGAATCCTGCACACAAAAAAACAGCAGTTGTGTGGAAATATTTACCTATTAGAAATTGAATATATATGACATCTTTTATACTGAACCGAGAAACTAATCAGATTTAGATGTTCTGGAGTACGAAACATTTGAATATGAACTGAATAATGTGGTGACCTATGTGTTTCTCTTTCCCCAAAAATACATGTAAAAAGAATAGAGAAGAAAGAGAAGAGTATAAAGGTTACCTCCGAGAACTGACAATTTTTAGAACCTAAACCTACACTGGTCCACAGGACCAGTGGAGACGTTTTTTGAAGCTACACCGATCCTGTGGATCGGTGGAGGTTTTGGTGTGGCCTTTGGTGCATCATATTTGTGGCGGGGTAAATGTTGGCTCCACCGGTCCCTAGGACCGGTGTAGAATGAGTTTTTTTTGCTCCACCGATCCTAGAGATCGGTGGAGGCTAGTTTTCGAAAATCCGATCAAACTAGGCTTGTTCTGTTTAAATAATTTAAATGAATTCTATTTAAAAAAAAAATCCTCTACTCCTGCAGGATTCAAACATAGGTTCTCCCGTAACAAAACATATACCTTAGCAAGCTAAACTGGGCAGCGCCATCTAACTAGTTTAAACCACAAAGAATCTTATTTGGATTTCAAACCTGTGCGCGACCTCTCACACAAAGGATATTGCTTTTTTCATTAGATCAAATACTGATTATGCGTATAATAGTTAATTTTACAGTACTCATAACATTTTACTCTAAACAATATAAATAATCATACATAATTACACAATTTTAAAAATAAAGGAGAATTGATTCACCTCGTTATGCGACATGATCAATATCCTCCCAGGTACCATAGAAGATTTTTCTCACTTCACGGTTAAAGATCAACTCTCAGTCAGTTTGAGATTCGGACTAACGCATGAGACAGTATTATTGGGCTTTGAGATTCATGCCAAGTTAACAAAAATAGTTTAGATCCACTAATTGTAAAATATTCTCTTTTTAGGTACCTGAGAGGATATGAATTTTATGCAACATATGCATCCGCCTCTGCATATTACCATTTACCAGTTACACAAAGCTATATTTATCTGTAGTACAAATTTCTCTCTAAATATAAAGGACCGCAAAATGAAATAAAACCTCAACTTTTTTTTTTTTGTCAACTGAAAATCTGAAACTTCCACTCTCCTTTTTTTATAAAAAAAAAAAAAAGCTCTGCTGAATTGTCAGTCTAACTTATGAGAAAAAAGTTGCAATATTAGGAGTAGAGCACATGAGATCAAGTTCATCAAGAGAGTATGAAGTTAATCTCAAGAACCAACTGACCAGTTATAGACTACAAATTCAAAAATCTTGCTCTATTTGACAAGTCAACTATTTACACAAATTTTCAGTTCTTGAGTATATTTCTTATAGGATTAAGAGGTCGAGAAATGAATTATTTTGTCGCATTTATTTTTCAATAATAGAATTATCTTGATCTTATACAAAACAAATTTGAAACAAAGAAAATATTAATTAAAATGCTTAATTTGCCAAGTAGTCAGAATCAACGATATGCTTGTTCTTTGTAACTAACGTTAATCTGATTGTATTTTTTAATATACTTTGATTTATTATAAATCAATTGCTTTAAATAAAAATATATATTTCGGTTTAAACCGAATAAACTGAACAATCTGAACAAACCAAAATAAAACTTTAATTCAGTTTGATTCAATTGCAATGCTAAATTGGTTCAATTTAATTCTATTTTTAAAACCGAATTATAACTTTAGTTTGCCTACGAGCGGATGAACACCCCCAACTGCGACCTTGGTCTGTCTTGCATTTTATTATGAGAAAAATCTTCCATTTTCTTTAATTTGGACTCGAGTGTAAATATGTATACATGCATGCATGGCATGTATATTTTAGGTCGAGTTGAGTTTTTTTTTTTTTAAATCCATCGACACGAAAACATGTGAGGGGAACGAGACTCAGTATAACGTGTACAATTTATTAATACATCATTATTATTTTTTTATATGAGACTCATTAATTTAGATATTCCGTGGATATTTTTACTCGAAAATTAATGTGTCATTCCGATTCTCTGTATAGAGATTGAATCTCTCACTATCTACGTTAGACCTGTTAATCATTTATTTATTTTATTAATTATATTATTATTATTATTATGAGTGAGGCTACAATACTATGCAAGTATGCATAGTGCGGATTGGTCCATACTACGGATCATATTTTTGTTTTCAATATTCAAATAGTCGATCTAAAGCATGCAGTATGATTTTTGTATGAAAATATATTTACGGACTAAATTTTATATTTTTAATTTTTTTACTATTTTTTTTAGATAGATTAAATATCACTATTTTTGAATGATCTGGAGTTTCTAAATTAAGTGATTTTCAACCTATTTTAAAAAATAGTAAAAAAAATGTAAATTTGATTTACAAGTACATTTTGATATAGAGATAATATTAAACAGTTCAGATCAATTGTTTGGACTTTAAAAATAAAATATTGATCCATAGTAGGAACTAGTATAGACATATTATTATTATTATTATAACCGACCAATGTATATTATATATAGCTTGTATTATTATTGACCGTGTTTGTTCCACACAAAACCATCATAACTACTGTAATTACACTTAAAATGCTACATTGCACGTAATAATATAATATAGTAGTGCTGTGTTTGAGTGTTACAACAAGGACATAAGAGAACAACGAAATTTTTTTCATACAAAATGACATATTTTCCATCAAAAGAATAGACCAATGAAAGGAAAAATTATTCAACAATATTTATGAATAATATTAAAATAAATTAATCATAAATCTAAATTATAAATAAAAAGTTAATTAGAAATAATGACAGTTATTTGTTCATCGTAGTAAACTTTTACTAATTATAATAGTCAAGACTAATGACTTTGTAGTTTGCTATCAGTGACTAGAGGTGTTATCGAGTTAGGTCGGGTCCGGGTACTATTATATTTGGACCCGTATCCTAAAAGTGTTCGGGTCCGAACATCGATCCATATACTTATTTGTTTCAAACTGGGTCGGGTCCGGATCCGGATACCTATCTACTCGTAGATATTTCGGGTCCAGTCTTTCGGTTCCAGGTTGATAGATACCCATAACTTGTTTGTGAATTATCGAGTCCGATTCGGATACGGAGCGGTTTCGGATCCAGAGCGGGTATAGGTTACAACTCCAAAGCATTTGAGAAATTATTTACATTTAAATATAATTATAATTTCTTAAACATCTCATATAATATAAATTAAAAACTGCTACAAAATAAAAATTACACTATTAATCTTGTTCATAATAAAATATATCATGCTACATAGCAAAATAAAAATAATAACTCTAAATTATTAGTTATCTATCTAAATTAAAAAAAATACTATCCTATTGATTCAACATTTGCAAGTACATTATCTCAATTACTATTTTGACAATCGTTGTAACAAATGAGAGCTTCAATTGTTGATGCCTCCAAACTTGCTCGTTTGTCATCAATTACTCTGTTACTTGTGCTAAAAGCGGATTCTAAAGCTCATGTGTGTATAAACATAACAAATTGAATTGGAAGTATCACATATTAGATTAGTCATATGAGCAGATTTTTTTTTTATATTAGTAAAATATAGCACAGAAGAACCGAGCTTGTTAAGGCTGTAATTAAAAAGCTAGTGTAAAACAACAGCATAAACCTGGTTAAGTTTTACCAAGCTATAACACAACTAAAATATATTATATAACACAAAAACTTGATGCAGAGTTATTAATATATATTTTATCGGGTATTTATATGGGTATCGGGTCGGGTTCAATTTGTTAGTGTAATAATCTAGAAGTCAATAATACGATAATTTATCATAAAGCTTTGTTCATGAATTGGATGATTAATATCATTTTGTTGCCTTGAGTATTATTGAATTTATGGATCATTTCGAGTTCATGACTGAAATTGTGAAACTCCATAATATAGATAATATATACTCTTAAAAGGTCACTGACCAAGGTAATTAGCAGGAACACTAATTACCGCGATAAGGTTAGTATGTGGATTAAAAGATGGTTAAGTTTTACAAACCACCTGACACGAGATGTCATTTTAATCACATAGATACATGTTCTAGAAACATGGTATTTGACAGACCTCGAATGAAACATTAAATAGAATTGTGTTCGTGTCATTTATGTTTTCATTCAGTGTCACGTTCTACAGTATGAGGTATTTATCGTTCCCACTGAGAAATATGTATGTGTGATTGTTATCCACCGCTGTCCGTAAAAAGCAGTCATAACGGTAGCTTTTCCATATGTATAGCTTAGCTGAGGAAGTGATAGTTTACCAAGAATACTATTTGTCCCTCGTATCTCTATACGAGCTATAGCATCACTGGGCCCCTTGGTAGAGTTAGATTATCTGCTAGCGGTATAATTACAAGAGTAATTATATTTGATAATCTGCTCAAGATCAAGAAAAGATTCAGTTAGCAAAGATGACACACATCTACCTTGAAACTGATCTGATAGCTATGAGACAGAAGAACAGACACAAGTAAATTGTTTACTGGATCGTGATATTGTACAGTACAGCATCATCTGTGTAATTGGATGGTCATGATGTGTTGCCAGATGCCACCCATGATTATAGAAGTTAAAACAGTTTTAACTCTATTTACCAACATAACACAGATCCTATTGGGTCACACCATATAGGAGTTAATCGGAGAATCTTATTGTGATTGATTATAAATTGGTTATGATCAATAGTAAGATGGTTATAATTAATTATACGTGTTATAATTAAATTATAAATGTTATGTAAAAAATAACAAGCAAAAACATTGGTTAATTTATAAACGTGTGTGACACGTTGTATAAAAGTTAACCGGTTAATTTATAAATGTGCAGGACACGTTGTATAAATTACCGAAACAACAAACCGCAAGAAAAATATATATATAATTGTTCAGAATAATTATACGAATATTATTTGTGTTCGGGCCGAGGGCATTCGGGTCTTTTCAGATTCGTCTTATCCGCATGACATGTCATCGATCCTATCCAGATGACACGTCATCGATACCGAAACAAACAACCGCAGAAAAATATATATAATTGTTCAGAATAATTATACAAACATTATTTGTGTTCAGGCCGAGGGCATTCGGGTCTTTTCAGATTCGTGCTTATCCGCATAACATGTCATCGATCCTATCCAGATGACACGTCATCGATCTTATCCACATGTCATCATCCTTATCCATTCGATGGCATATCTTGTAAATAGGCCGAACTTGGAGGGCATTTTGGTCATTTGGCAACCGACCCTAAACCCTATAAATAGGGGTGGAGGGGTAGAGAGAAAATCGCTAATTCACTCATACCGGTTTCGTGTCGAAACGGATCGGTATTTTCTCTCTTTCTCGGTTTCTCTCCCAAATAGTATTTCGGTTGAGAAAAGAAAGTTATACGTACTTGACGTATAATCTTGCGGGTTGTTGTGGAGTATATTTACGGGATTGATGAATAGTGTTTTATCGAATTTAGCGGTATGTCAGTTTTGCATATTGATGAAACTGAGCAACCGAAAATTCGTGTTTACGGGTTTTTGTCTTTTCCCCATGAATAGTGTTTTTGCAGAATTCCGCGGTTTACGGTATTTCTGGCAGAAGAAATAAACCGCTCTCCGGTTAGTCCTGGTGGATAACCGATAGAGGCATCAGACGTCTGATGCTCCGTTCCGAGTCGATTCCTTCCCTGGTGAGGCTCTACTCGCTCGGTCTGCATTCCAACTGTGATTTGGAAACAAGGTATAAATATGTTATATTAATCTATTTAATTTGTAAGTAGATTAAAGTTTTAGAAATCAATCATGGAGTAGATCTGTAAAAAGGATTAAATTGGGTTTTGATGCCAAAGGAATACTGAAGGTGGACCGCCTTGGAAAGTTTCCTGACATACCCCGTTTAATCCTGAGCTTAAGTTGGCCGTAGAAATTTTTGTTCTACGGTCATTCCGCAACTTAAGCCTAAAAAGGGTTTTGGTTAGCACCGCGTAAAACCCCAACAGTGGTATCAGAGCACAAGGCTCTCCCGCTGATTGATTTTCTAAAAGTTATAACTTATGCAAATTAGATGCATATACCGCATATCAGTTTAATTCTTACATTTGCAGCTTAAGTCCAAAACCGATTAGAAATGAGATTTTCTTGGATCGGTTATACCGACTAAGAAAGTTAAATTAGATTTAAGCTTTCTTTATGCTTTCTTATGAAATGTAAACTTTTACATTTCTTGGATCGGTTTTCCGACCGAGAAAGATAAAATAGGATTTTATGCTTTCTTTATGTTTTCGTTTTCAAAACTTTCAACTACGTTTGAGTATATCTAAGAATGTGATGAAGCAATAAAGTACCCAAGTAAGAACTGCTAATCTCCACCCGTAAACGACAAGGTTAATGACAAGAAAAGTCTTGACTTTTCGTCTAACCCTCGTTTACGTGTCCTGATAGCTGGCCCAAAGGGAACTTTGTCACGTTACCAAATTACTCTATGCTTTTGAAATGGCAAAATTTAGTGTAAGTTTTTCGCCTTTTCGAAAACCTTCGGATAAGTAAAGTTTATCGAAGAATGTGATGAAGCAATAAAGTACCTGAGTAAGAACTGTCATTTCCACACAAGAAAGAGATGGTTCTGTCTAGGAAAGATTGAGTCTAGCGGTCCTTGTGACCCCGATCTTTCCTGGGAGCCCCTTTCACGTGTCCTAATGACTGGCCCAAAAGGAACTTTGTCACGTTACCAAATTGCTTTATGGACCGAAAAGAATATCTGATTTTAAAACATATAAATTGTTTATGTGATTTAAATGGTATAAATAAGAACTGAGCATAGCTGCAAAATAAAGAATTGGTAACTGATAAATTATATACCCGACTTGGTCCCGTATATAAGTAAATTAGATTTACAGCTTATAGTAAATTGGATTTACTGCTTTAAAATGAAAATGAGTAAAACTAGATTTACCGTCTTTCCAAAGAACCGTGAAAGAAAATTTTCTTTGAAGAAAAATACGAATGTGGGATCACATTTGGCATTGTTTTCTTTCTGACTTCCTTTCCACGACTGCTTGCTGAAGCATATGAAAGAGGTCTTTTAAGAAAATGGAAATGCGATCATATTCACTATTCTTTCTGTCTGACTTCCTTTCCACGACTGCTTACTGAAGCATATGAAAGAGGTCTCTCAGGAACATAGAAATTGAATCACAATCGGTATTTTTCTGACAAGCAACTTTCACGTGTCCGTAACGCTGACCAAGGTCAAAATTACGAACTGAAAGAAATATACGCGACTCGGTCACATATATAGGTAAATCAGATTTACTGCTATCATATAAAAATGTATAGATTAGATTTACCGTTTTTATAAGAAACCATATAAACTACCTCTACAAGATAGACGGTAGCTAAAGTCAGTTACAAGAACTGGCTGCTTAACAAAGCTAAGCGTATCAAAGAGGTACTGATAAGAACAGAAACTAATGGAGATCACATTTCGTATTCAAGACTTCCTTTCCACGACTGCTTAATGAAGCATATGAAAGAGGTCGTTATAAAGATACGAATAGAATCACATTAGTCGTTCTTTCTCACATACCCCTTTGGAGATTGCTAACACTATTAAGCATAAACACCAACCCATTAAATATTAAGTAGTATGCCCTTCCTACTCTATCCTCCTCACATCGTTGTTCATTGGTTGATGATTGAAACCTACTCAGTAGGCATCGCCTTTTACCTTTGGTGGTCGAGGGTTATGTGAGACATAACAAAACAAAATAGAGTGAGGTTACTTACCGATGATTTCTAAAAGAGTTTTAGGCTTGGGGCAAAGTCTTCGTTAAATACACGTGATGTTTTAACGAAACTAAGAATCACAAAGAGATGTGATTAGCAAGTTTGCTTACCTAAGATAACTGATAGCCATGATATGCATACACTGCCTTGGTTATTGGTGAAAACATGGATCTTGGTCCTACTGCAAAACGGGAATAGAATAAATTTGCAGTGGGAGTTTTATTACTGGAATAAAACATTACATGAACAAAGCTAAAATCTTTACATTAAACGTTGTAGAAATATGGCTAAATAAACGTCTTTCTCTTTACGCACCCTACTCAAAAAGGTAGACATACATGAGAAAAGAGAATATATCCTAAATACACCGGTCCCTGCTTAAATAATAGAGAGCAGCTCTGTCAGTACTCACACACTTCGTATGACAAGTGATGATGAGAAACTGGAGAAGCTTAACTGTCCGTTGAGCCACGAGTTGGCCACGGAAGTTATCCTGAACTCATTTCCTCTCAGTTATTCGGAGTTCATTGTGAACTCCCATAAGCAAGAGTTGGATAAGAGCTTGCAGGAGCCCCAAGGGATGCTGAGGATCACTGATAAAGACATCGAGAATAGCTCTCATGTCCTCATGATCCAAGAAGGTGGGAGGAAGATCAAGAAAGCAAAAGAGAAAAATGGTTATTAAGTACAAAGGCAAAGGGAAGTTGGTCCAGGAACGAACTCTCCCAAGATAAATGTTTCTGCTAACTCTGACTGCTATTTTAGCAATAGCAAAGGTCACTGGAAGAGAAATTGCCCGGAGTATCTTGGAGATATGAAGTTTGAGAATGTCTCAAAAGTCTCAGTCTCAAGTATTTATGTTATTGAAATTAATGTTGCGACCTCTCTTAATGATTGGGTACTGGATACCGGATCATGTGCTCATATTTGCACGAATATGCACGCACTAAAAGAAAGTTACGCAATAAGGAAGTACAACTCCGAGTTGGAAACGGAGCACAAGTTTCAGCCGTTACAGTCGGTAGGATAGAATTGTACTTGCCTAGAGGGTTTATTCTGGAACTAGAAAATGTCTATTTTGTTCCTACCATTTCTAGAAATATCATATCAATCTCGTGTTTAGAGATGAATGGTTTCTCGTTTGTTATAAAGGACAATAGATGTTCAATTTATAAATATGAGACATATTATGGATCATCTTACTTGTTAAATGGTCTCTATATGCTAGAAATGGAAAACCCCGTGTTTAACATCAATAACAAAAGACTCAAAACGTTTCATGAAAGTATTGACTTACATGAGACATAAGTCTGAATCCTTTGACGAGTTCAAGGAATTTAAGACCAAAGTAGAAAATCAACTGAACAAAAGTATTAAGGCATTACGGTAGGACCGTGGAGGCGAATACTTGAGTTATGGTTTTCAAAACGTACTTAAAGGAATGTGAGATAGTCTCACAACTCACACCTCTAGGAACACCGCAATGTTACAGTGTTGCCAAGAAAATGAAACAAACCATGTTGGACATGATTCGTTCCATGATGAGTGACGCCATCCTTCCAAAATTATTTTGGGGACACGCACTAGATACTGCCGCACTAACGATAAATATGGTTCCATCCAAGTCAGTTGAAAAGACTCCATACGAGTTATGGTTTAGGAAATCCCAAATATGTCTTATCTTAAAAATAGGGTTGCGAAGTATTTGTCAAACGCCAGACGTCTGACAAACTTGATCCCAAATCTGACAAGTGTTTTTTCGTAGGGTATCCTAAGGAAACGAAAGGATATTACTTCTATTACCAGTCCGAGAACAAATTAGTTGTTGCTCGTCATGGTATACTTTTGGAGAACGAGTTTCTTGCAAAAGGAAGTAGTGGGAGTAATGTAATACTTGAAGAAATTCAAGATACATCACACAATACAATATCTGAACTAGATCAGATTAACCCACCTCTTGATTTTTTGGCTGATGAGCATCTGGAAGTACCAAGTCCACAAGTAGTTGTGGATGAGGTTCTAGTCTCGAGCTCAAGTGCTTCAATGCAAGTTGAAGTAGAACTGGATCCGCAGACAGTTGTGGATCAAGTTCGACAGCCTGAAGAACAAGTGCTACGTAGGTCAATGAGAACAGTCCATGCACCCGAGAGGTACTTGGGACTGCACGAGGTCTCAGTTTTTGACACTGAAGATCCTCTGACCTATGCGGAAGCAATGGATAGGCTTGACTCTGATAAATGGCTGGAGGCCATGAGATCCGAAATATAGTCCATATATGACAACACGGTCTGGAACCTAGTTGTACCACTTGATGGGGTGAAACCCATAGCTAACAAGTGGGTTTTCAAAAGGAAAACAGACATTGATGACAATATGACTATTTACAAAGCACGGCTAGTAGCGAAAAAGTTTCAAACAAATTCTGGGAATTGATGAAACTTTTTCACCCGTGGCTATGTTTAAGTCAATTCGGATACTCCTAGCAATTGCCGCATTTCATGATGATGAAATATGGCAAATGGATGTCAAAACCGCATTCTTAAATGAAAATTTAAGAAGAGGATGTGTACATGACACAGCCTACGGGTTTTGAAGATCCAGAGAATGCTGGGAAGGTATGCAAGCTTCTTGAATCCATTTATGGATTGAAGCATGCATCACGGAGTTGGAATCTTCGATTTGGCAAAGAAGTCAAAAAGCTTGACTTCGTCAGATGCGAAGAAGAATCTTATGTGTACAGAAAAACTAGTGGGAGTGCCATCGCCTTTCTTAATCTTATATGTAGATGACATACTCTAAATAGGAAACGATATTCCTCTATAACAATTAGCCAAGTCTTCATTAAAGAAAAGTTTTCTCGATGAAGGACTTGGGCGAGGATGTCTATATACTAGGCATAAAGATCTACCGAGGTAGATCAAAGAGACTTATAGGATTAAGTCAAAGCACGTACATTGACAAAGTGCTGAATCGGTTCAGCATGCAGGATTCTAAGAGAGGATTCCTGCCAATGAATCATGGTACACAGCTTAGCAAGACTCAGTGTCTTTCGACAACTGATGAGCAAAGCACTATGAGTAGAGTACCATACGCTTCGGCTATTGGCTCTATCATAAATGCCATGTTGTGCACTCGCCCTGATGTCTCGTACGCTTTGAGTGTGACGAGTAGATATCAGGCTAATCCAGGCATCAAGCACTGAAATGCTGTAAATAATATCCTTAAGTTCTTGAGGAGAACTAAGGATATGTTTCTCGTCTACAACGTTATCACCTAATACGAGAGATCGTAAACATCATAAGATGCTTATAATTTAATTATAAAAGATATAATTAATATAAAGGTGATGTAAAGATATGTAGAGTTGACACAGTCAGCAACACATCTGATCCACTCACAAAATCTCTTCCTCAAGCCAAGCACGAGATGCTTAATGCTTCTATGAGTCTGGAACACATAGAAGATTGGCTGTGAGATTTTCTCAGGATCTACGAGATCTTAGAGAATATAGAGTTTTGTATATAAGTAGGGCCTATGATGATTGACTCCTAGCTTAAGTGGGAGATTGTTAGTGTAATAATCTAGAAGTCAATAATACGATAATTTATCATAAAACTTTGTTCATGAATTGGATGATTAATATCATTTTGTTGCCTTGAGTATTATTGAATTTATGGATCATTTCGAGTTCATGACTGAAATTGTGAAACTCCATAATATAGATAATATATACTCTTAAAAGGTCACTGACCAAGGTAATTAGCAGGAACACTAATTACCGCGATAAGGTTAGTATGTGGATTAAAAGATGGTTAAGTTTTACAAACCACCTGACACGAGATGTCATTTTAATCATATAGATACATGTTCTAGAAACATGCTATTTGACAGATCCCGAATGAAACATTAAATAGAATTGTGTTCGTGTCATTTATGTTTTCATTCAGTGTCACGTTCTACAGTATGAGGTATTTATCGTTCCCACTGAGAAATATGTATGTGTGATTGTTATCCACCGCTGTTCGTAAAAAGCAATCATAACGGTAGCTTTTCCATATGTATAGCTTAGCTGAGGAAGTGATAGTTTACCAAGAATACTATTTGTCCCTCGTATCTCTATACGAGCTATAGCATCACTGGGCCCCTTGGTAGAGTTAGATTATCTGCTAGCGGTATAATTACAAGAGTAATTATATTTGATAATCTGCTCAAGATCAAGAAAAAATTCAGTTAGCAAGGATGACACACATTTACCTTGAAACTGATCTGATAGCTATGAGACAGAAGAACAGACACAAGTAAATTGTTTACTGGATCGTGATATTGTACAGTACAGCATCATCTGTGTAATTGGATGGTCATGATGTGTTGCCAGATGCCACCCATGATTATAGAAGTTAAAACAGTTTTAACTCTATTTACCAACATAACACAGATCCTATTGGGTCACACCATATATGAGTTAATCGGAGAATCTTATTGTGATTGATTATAAATTGGTTATGATCATTAGTAAGATGGTTATAATTAATTATACGTGTTATAATTAAATTATAAATGTTATGTAAAAAATAACAAGCAAAAACATTGGTTAATTTATAAACGTGTGTGACACGTTGTATAAAAGTTAACCGGTTAATTTATAAATGTGCAGGACACGTTGTATAAATTACCGAAACAACAAACCGCAAGAAAAATATATATATAATTGTTCAGAATAATTATACGAATATTATTTGTGTTCGGGCCGAGGGCATTCGGGTCTTTTCAGATTCGTCTTATCCGCATGACATGTCATCGATCCTATCCAGATGACACGTCATCGATACCGAAACAAACAACCGCAGAAAAATATATATAATTGTTCAGAATAATTATACAAACATTATTTGTGTTCGGGCCGAGGGCATTCGGGTCTTTTCAGATTCGTGCTTATCCGCATAACATGTCATCGATCCTATCCAGATGACACGTCATCGATCTTATCCACATGTCATCATCCTTATCCATTCGATGGCATATCTTGTAAATAGGCCGAACTTAGAGGGCATTTTGGTCATTTGGCAACCGACCCTAAACCCTATAAATAGGGGTGGAGGGGTAGAGAGAAAATCGCTAATTCACTCATACCGGTTTCGTGTCGAAACGGATCGGTATTTTCTCTCTTTCTCGGTTTCTCTCCCAAATAGTGTTTTGGTTGAGAAAAGAAAGTTATACGTACTTGACGTATAATCTTGCGGGTTGTTGTAGAGTATATTTACGGGATTGATGAATAGTGTTTTACCGAATTTAGCGGTATGTCAGTTTTGCATATTGATGAAACTGAGCAACCGAAAATTCGTGTTTACGGGTTTTCGTCTTTTCCCCATGAATAGTGTTTTTGCAGAATTCCGCGGTTTACGGTATTTCTGGCAGAAGAAATAAACCGCTCTCCGGTTAGTCCTGGTGGATAACCGATAGAGGCATCAGACGTCTGATGCTCCGTTCCGAGTCGATTCCTTCCCTGGTGAGGCTCTACTCGCTCGGTCTGCATTCCAACTGTGATTTGGAAACAAGGTATAAATATGTTATATTAATCTATTTAATTTGTAAGTAGATTAAAGTTTTAGAAATCAATCATGGAGTAGATCTGTAAAAAGAATTAAATTGAGTTTTGATGCCAAAGGAATACTGAAGGTGGACCACCTTGGAAAGTTTCCTGACATACCCCGTTTAATCCTGAGCTTAAGTTGGCCGTAGAAATTTTTGTTCTACGGTCATTCCGCAACTTAAGCCTAAAATGGGTTTTGGTTAGCACCGCGTAAAACCCCAACACAATTATGGGTCGGATAATTAAATGATATCCATATCCTACCCATTACAGTATCGGTTCCGGTTCGGATCCAGGTCGGATATTAAATTATTAATTTTGTAATTGTACGCATAATTTAACCGGTTATATTTTTTAAATCATACCCTATCCAAATTAATCGGATCCAGGTCTATTCCGGGTAATCGAGTAAAAGTAGCACCTCTATCAGTGACATCTTCATTCACATGAGATTTAAAATCAACAATCAAGACATCTTCTGTTATCATACTATGGCTCTTATTACTGTTATAAAGGTTATCCTCTTCATCCTAAGATTTATATGCATTTGTGTTACTAAAATAGAGAATATAATCATGTTTACTTGAATGATATCATTAAATGACAAATAACATTCTTTAAATGATATAAAAAAATGGCAAGAAACGAAGACATAACCAATTAATTATCAATCAATCAAAATTTCTTAAGTGACATTTAAAAAATAGAAAAAGAATTAGGACCAATCATAAAATCGAGTATCTCACAATAAATTAAGGGAGTTTAAGAAAGTTTTCAAACAAATTAGGGAAAGAGGAGGAAGCATATATTTTGTAAGATAGAGAGCGCTGGAGAGGCATCGACAAGTTCGTGTAGTGAGTACGTGCCTAAATAGATTTAGAGGTGCTATCGGGTCGGTCGGGTCCGGATACTATTATATTTGGATCCGTACTCTAAAAGTATTCGGGTCCAAATTTTGATCCATACACTTATCTGTTTCAATTCGGATAGGATCCAGATCCGGGTACCTATCTACCCGTAAATATTTTGGGTCCAGTCTTTCGGTTCCGGGTAGATATATACCCTTAACTTGTTTGTAGATTATCGGGTCCGGTTCGGATACGGGGCGGTTCTGGATCTAGAGCGGGTATATGTCACAAAAAAATCAGGAGGATAGAGAGAAAATAACTTTTGAAAAAAAAATATTGAAGAAGAGATATAATTTAAAAAAAGTAAAATATTAGAGATGACGATTTCATTTTCTATGGGTTAAAAAATCTATGAATGAAATACTAATAATTTGTAGAAATGACATATCAATGAGAGCAATAAATTTCCATTATTATGCAGAGGATATCAAGGCAAATATTGAAGGATATATCCATAGTAATAAATTTTATTTAAAAAATTAATGAGACTATTATAGAAGGAATAAATTTGGCATCCATCTATGTGTATAAACATAGCGAATATGTCACTGCATTCTATTTTCTCATATTTAAAAAAGTACTGGGCTCACCATGACTTATGCAAAAATTAATATGCAAAGTTGTATTTTTATATATTAATAGTTATTAATATATGTTTTATCGGGTATTTATATGGGTATCGGATCGGGTTCGGTTATGGGTCGGATAATTAAATGAAACCCATATTCTACCCATTACAGTATCGGTTCCGGTTCGCATCTGGGTCGGATATTAAATTATTAATTTTGTAACCATACCCATAATTTAACCGGTTATATTTTTTAAACCATACCCTATCCAAATTAATCGGATCCGAGTAGGTTCCGGGTCGGATCCGGGTAATCGGGTAAAAGTAGCACCTCTAAATAGATTTATTCTATATGTAAACAAAACATCAAAAAGATGCATATAATAAAAAAAAGGGCATACTATTTGATCGGATGGTTGCTATCAATCTGAAAATTTTATCTTTTAATCACAACTGTTGACGGATCAAGACATCTACGTGCTTGATGTAAGAGAAGAGATTATCAATAATCCATTTTTATTTGTTTTTTTTTAATCTCTTCTCTAATTTTGTTATTTTTTTCTTCAATTTTTACTCATTTAAAACTCCTTATAAATCACATTCATCTATGATTGTAAATTACAAGGATGATGCTCCTTAAAATCACATTCATATCTTAAAGCGTAAGCCTAGATTCTTCTTGTCTGAAAAATAGCGTGACTGTTGGATTTTTCATTCATTCGTTTCCTATGGTGCACGAAAGCAAATCTAATATATTTAATTATTCATCCTCTCGAATAATAAATAAATATTGTAAAATACCATGGTCTTTTCCTAGGATTCCCACTCATAATATATTCCTATAGGTACACGTTGCTGTATATGCCAGAAATATAGGTACACGTTGCTGCATTACGCTACACCCGGTCTAAATTTCATTTCTAGAACATCACCAGCGCAACTGCGCAAGTAAATAAAAGAAAGAGAATAGAGGTTGTCAAATGTCAACAACTACGATAAGAGCCGGATGGAAGTATTTTTATATATGTACCTGTTACAATTATTCTTATTTACATTTTACTTTTATTTATTACAAATTATTTTATATGTATCTTATCTTTATTAATTATAATTGTCGGCTAACAAAACGGTAGCTGATAAATAATAGATAATACTAATATAATAATAATTTTTATTATTTATTATTTAAAATATAAAAAATTCATTTTAGATATATATACGTGTTAAAACTCTCGGTAGTTGTTTTAATGATTAATTTAGCACAACACAACTACTAAAAATAATTTAAAAAATAAATATTCATTTACGGATACAGATAAAATCTATTTGTTACCCGTTATCTAATCAGATAATTATATATATACAGAGAGAGAGTGACTAATGTGCATTCGTATGCATATGGCCCGATATGCATACGGTCCAAATTTACAATTTCAAAATCCAAAACGTCGATCCGAACCGTTCATCTTGTTCTCCATATTAATATGTGCTTGGAGACCAAATTTTACATTTTTTTTGAATTTTTTTACTATTTATTAAGCCACTTTGAAAATTACTGATCCAACGGTGGCTGCTGATTTTACTGTTTTGTTTAGCCATCGTGGGATCAACAATTTTCAAAGTGGCTTAATAAATAGTAAAAAAAATTAGAAAAATGTAAAATTTGGTCTCCAAGCACATATTAATATGGAGAACAAGATGAACGGTTCGGATCGACGTTTTGGATTTTGAAATTGTAAATTTGGACCGTATGCATATCGGGCCATATGCATACGAATGCACATTAGTCACTCTCTCTCTCTCTATATATATATAGAGGAGGGATCGAGTTACAACAAAGTTACCACAACCATTTTTTACATTTTCAAAATCCAAATCGTCGATCCAAACCGTTCAACATGATCTCCACAATAAAATGTGCTTGCAGATCAAATTTTATATTTTTTGAAATTTTTTTACTATTTATTACGTATTTTACAAAAACTAGTCAATTTTAGACCATTGAATTTTGTACCCATCTTAATAAATAGTAAAAAAATTTCAAAAAATATAAAATTTGATCTGGAAGTACATTTTATTGTGGAGATCATGTTAAACGATTTGGACTTTGAAAATGTAAAAAAGGTTGTGGTAACTTTATATATACATATGAGGAGAGATCAAGTTACAACAATTTTTGAGTTACAACAAGTTACAACAAGCATTTTCTACATTTTCAAAGTTCAAATTGTCGATCCAAACCGTTAAATGTGATCTCTACAATAAAATGTGCTTGGAGACCAAATTTTACATTTTTGGGAATTTTTTTACTATTTATTAAAATGGGTACAAAAACTAGTCAAATTCAAACCATTAAATTTTGTACCTATCTTAATAAATAGTAAAAAAATTCCAAAAAATGTAAAATTTGGTCTCCAAGCATATTTTATTGTAGAGATCACATCTAACGGTTTGGATCGACGATTTGGACTTTGAAAATGTAGAAAATGCTTGTTGTAACTTGTTGTAACTCAAAAATTGTTGTAACTTGATCCCTCCTCTATATATATATATATATATATATATATAGAGTTAGGCTGGGGTGCTATGGATAGCATAGTGGCCTCTATGCTACGGCTCAATATTCGAGTTTTCAAAATCCAAACGGTCGATCCGAACCGTTCATCTTATTCTCCATATTAATATCTGCTTGGAGACCAAATTTTATAATTTTCTGAATTTTTTTACTATTTATTAAGCCACTTTGAAAATCGCTAATCCAACGGTTTTACTGTTTTGTGCAGCCACCGTTGGATCAACAATTTTGTAAAATACTTAATAAATAGTAAAAAAATTCAGAAAAATGTAAAATTTGGTCTCCAAGCAGATATTAATATGGAGAATAAGATGAACGGTTCGAATCGACCGTTTGGATTTTGAAAACTCGAATATTGAGCCGTAGCATAGAGGCCACTATGTTATCCATAGCACCCCAGCCTAACTCTATATATATATATATAGAGTACGGCTAATGCGCTTCCTCTAGTATATTAACAATATTCTTCCGGTCTCTAAAATCTATCGAATCGGCTTCAAATGACAAATCTAAACCGTTCAAACCAATGTCTTTAACGAGAGCTTCGTTTCCATATAAAAAAATTTAAGTTTCGAATTTATTTACTATCAAGTCAAGCGGTCAAAAAAATGACCAAAATAGTGCATTAAAATGCGCATAAAATCCTTCATCTTTTGACCGCTTGACTTGATAGTAAATAAATTCGAAACTTAAAATTTTTTTATATAGAAATGAAGCTCTCGTTAAGGGGTTTGAATGGTTTAGATTTGTCATTTGAAGCCGATTCGATAGATTTTAGAGACCGGAAGCATATTGTTAATATACTAGAGGAAGCGCGTTAGCCATACTATATATATATATATAATTATCTGATTAGATAACGGGTAAGAAATATATTTTATCTGTATCTGTAACCAATAAGTGTTAGTTTGTAATAATCTAGAAGTCAATAATACGATAAGTTATCATAAAGCTTTGTTCATGAATTGAATGTTTATATCATTTTGTTGCCTTGAGTATTATTGCATTTATGGATCATTTCGAGTTCATGACTGAAATTGTGAAACTCCATAATATAGATGATATATACTCTTAAAAGGTCACTGACCAAGGTAATTAGCAGGAACACTAATTACCGCTATAAGGTTAGTATGTGGATTAAAAGATGGTTAAGTTTTACAAACCACCTGACACGAGATGTCATTTTAATCACATAGATACATGTTCTAGGAACATGGTATTTGACAGACCCCGAATGAGACATTAAATAGAATTGTGTTCGTGTCATTTATGTTTTCATTCAGTGTCACGTTCTACAGTATGAGGTATTTATCGTTCCCACTGACAAATTGTGCCTATGAAGGACACATTTCGATATTTGGGGTCGATGTTGTAGAGTGATGGTGAGATTGGTGAAGATGTTAGCCATAGGATACGAGCGGGGTAGGTCAAATGGCAACATACATCTGGCATCCTATGTGACAGAAAAGTCCCACACAAGCTCAAAGGCAAGTTCTACAGGATGACTATCAGACCTGCGATGTTATATAGTACAGAATGTTGGGTTAGTAAAAGACAACATGTTCAGAAGATAAGTGTAGCAGAGATGCGTATGTTGCGGTGGAGTTGTGGTCATACAAGATGAGACCGCATTAGAAATAATAATATACGTGATAGACTTGGAGTAGCACCGATTGAAGAAAAGATCATCCAACACCGTTTGAGATGGTTTGGACATCTCCAACGGAGGCTGCCTGAAGCACCGGTGCGTATTGGAATTATAAGGCGTATCAAAAATGAAAGGAGAGGCAAAAGTCGGTCACGATTGACATGGGACGAAGCAGTAAAAAGGGACTTGAAGGAGTGAAATGTATCTAAGGAGTGGGTCTCGGACAGGAGTGCGTGGAAGCTTTTACGTACCAGAACCATGACCTAGTAGTAGTTAGGGATTATTTAGGGATAGTATTATAGGTCTTAGATTATTGGATTAGGAATTTGGAGTCGAGGATGAGCTTAGGACTTTGACCACTACGATTGATAGGTTAGATAGAATATAGTTAATATTAGTATTATTACTATCACTATTACTTTCACTTTCGCTTTTATTCTAGTATTTTTATTTTTTTACTATGTTATTATTACTTATCTTTATTTTATGATTGTGATTGAGTTTCATTTTCAGTCTACCCCAACTTGTTTGGGACTAAAGACTTGGTTGTTAGTTGGATCTGTCTTATCGAATACGGTACGTTATCGAATACTGTACGGATCGGATAAACGAATAAAAATGGTGCCATTGACACCCCATTAAATTTAATTAATGGTTACCGCATTAAATGTATAGATCCGGTGCGTGGAGCACGTTAAGAGAATCAATCTTTTTATTGCGAACTAAAAGGAGGAAGTGATCCAGCGACTGCCAGCGGAGCAAATGGGCCCACATTGCCAAATTTCCACATAGGCCCGGTCCATGCGAAGTGAAGACACTGTTTAATAGCCAGGGTGGTAAGTGGCAACTTGTGATGACTTCGTAAAAATTATGCGACGGATAGTACAATGCAAGACTATGTCACGGTCTATAATATGACGTATAAGACCGGGTCTCAGGACAGCTATTTACCAATTGCTCCTACCAATTCTGGAAAGGCGCAAAGCAACAGAAAGAGAGAGAGACTGGATGGCGGCTCTCCAGTCTTCACAAATAGTTGAATACGAGGGGCCAAAGCGAAATTATACTTCAATCATTTATCATTATGTATTTAATAAAATCAAATACGATTTGGACCACAGTTTAAACAAAAATAAAATAAGAGACCAGGAAAAATAAATAGATCGAAAGCATCAGAAAAACTACAGAAAAGCAACTGAAAGGATTGGCGGAGACACTTTCCAGAGTCGTATGTTCCTCGTCGAAATAGTATAATAAATCTTGTACATGCACCCTTGCAAAAAAATATATTTACATAATAGAAATTGTATTTAAATTGTAAATGTTAATTGTGAATGCCGAAATTCTTGCTTGTAACATATAATTATTACTTTATTAGTGATATGACCGTTGCAACATTTGTTGTATAAAATGTAAAAATGTTATCAATATAGTATTTTTTTTTTTAATTTTAGCAACTTGCTCCAATAAGTCCTAAAAACAAGTGGTAATTATCAATGTACCGATGTAAAATAATAAAATTTAGTAAATTTTATTGTATATTGCATTGATTTCATAAATTGAAAACATAATAAATTAGTATAAATATAGTTTGAAATTATTCAAGAAATAATTGTTAATTTATTAATGTGATATTAAAAAACTTTTTTTACATTTACAAACTAATTGCAACAATAACATGCTCTGATAATAAAAATAAGAAAATGAAAAATTCCTATTACCTTGTACATAATAATATCATTATAGAAAATTATTTTATAAATTAACATAATATAAAAATAGAAGTATAGAAATATATAATGTCAAAGACGAAGCAAGAAAGTCACGGCTACAAGGATATATATGCAAAAGCGTCACTTTCTCATTTATTAGACACACAACATATTTCGTAAGAAAAATCTACGAAGAACTTTCTATCAAAAATAAAAGAGGACCCAAGTGGAAAACGCCTTTGTCACTCGGACCAAGCGAACGATACTCTCGCCGAGAAAAAGAGAAAGAGAGAAGTCACATAGCGATAGAGAGTTGCAGAGAGAAAGAAAGGGGGCGGAGATGTCGGCGCTACAGAGTTGGAGGAAGGCGTATGGCGCCATGAAAGACCACACCTCTGTCGGACTTGCTAATCTCAACAGCGATTTCAAGGTCTTTTTTTTTAATCCGGATCTATCGATTATTCTTCACTACTTTGGTTGTGGTTGATCTTATTAGCGATTATAACCTATATGTTCAGTAGAGTTTGCTGAGCTAACTAACTGGATTAGATCTCGATTTGTTCGTTTTCTTATTAAATATGTTTGAATTTTTTTTATATGGTAGGATTTGGATGTAGCGATCGTGAAGGCAACTAATCATTTCGAGATCCCGCCTAAAGAGCGTCATCTTAGGAGTAAGGCTTCACTGCTTTTTTCTCTATCTTTTATTTGGAACTTCTGTTCCTATTTTAGGTTTTCTCTCTGCGGACCACAGAAAAGGGGGAAGGGTGCTCATTTTTAGACAGTTATTTTGGGGCATTTTTTCTTGTTTCGTAGATGTCCTTAATAAATTTCTCAAAATCTGTTGGTGATTTTTTTTTTACTATTTTGAAGTTTAGTTCACCCACTCTATTTTTTTGGTTTGTTGAATATCTTTCGAAAATTAGGCATGCAAATTTGTAATGATAGTTGAATTTGATAAGGGCAAATTATTAAATTTGCTATTATTATCATTCAGATTTCTCATGTGTTGTATCTTTTCAGAGATTTTGGGAGCCACATCCATTGCAAGACCTCGTGCTGATGTGGCATATTGTATTCATGCACTGGCAAGACGGCTTGCTAAGACCCGCAATTGGACGGTATGTAATTTCATACGTAATTACATCTTATGTTTCGTTAGGTGCCTGTACTGATTGAGACTCCGTGTTCGGTACCAAGAATTATTTTATTTTTTGTTCTTTTGGTTGTGTTTCTTTGTTTGTTGTTAATGTCAAACAAAACTAAAATTGTGTAACAATTTTAATTAGTTCAGCTATTGCTGAGAATTATGTAGTGGGCTCAAATTAAATAACCCTCTGATGAAGATTTACAAAGTTAGTAGTCCAATTGATCTATAGTTACTTGCTTATAAATGTCAAAACAATTTAACAACACTTTTTATATTCTTAAAATTGTTGTGGGGTGGTACAGGTGGCATTGAAGACGCTGATTGTGATCCACCGGCTTTTGAGGGAAGGGGACCCTACTTTTCGTGAGGAACTGCTAAACTTCTCCCAAAGGGCTCACATTCTCCAGCTTGCCAATTTCAAGGATGAGTCCAGTCCAATTGGTACTATTCAATAAAAATGACAATTGCATTTTGACTGAACTCAAAAAGATTTCCATTCATCAGTAACATTAAGCAAATAATAGCTGTCACATTTTTACCTTGCATCATATTTTCATTGCTATTGGTTTTTCTTTTGTTAGCTTGATATTGTTGTTTGCTGTTTTTTGATGTAGAACTGCAAAAGTTGAAAAAGTGGTAACAATTGTATAAAACTGCCCCAGCACCTAGTAGTGCAGTGCTAGTTCATATTATTAACGTCTTTAAACCAAATAACTCCTGTTTCAGCATGGGACTGTTCGGCATGGGTACGTACCTATGCACTATTCTTGGAGGAGAGATTGGAGTGTTTCAGGGTCTTGAAGTATGATATGGAAGCTGAGCGCTTGTCTAAACCCTCTCCAGGGGCTGAAAAGGTGATGCTATGTTTTCTTTTTGTTTTGCCTTGCCACAGACCAATTGGCGGCTACCAGTTGGGAGGTCTGTTATCTGCCTTTATACAATTAACGTTATCAATTAGCAACAATCATTGACGCAAATGCAATTTAGTAACATTTTTAAGATGCTTTGTCTGGAATGATAGCCCTTTTTAAATCATAAGAATATCAGGATTTGTTTTTGCACATCATAATTCAAATGAGGTTCGTTTTTTAAATAGTAGCTGAAATGTAGTTTCTTGTAGAGTTAGAATAAGTGTTAATAATTCACTGCTTGGTTTTTGAATTATGAAAATGGTGGTCTGGGAAAGGCATTTGAAAGTACCTTAAGCTTGGGCATTGCAAGATGACCAGTGCCAGTTTTTCAATAGGAGTTGAAGTTAGTGTTGTGCTGGGTCTGGTTGACTGTAAATTGGTCAGGTTTAACTGCGGGTTAACAAGGACAAGTAGGATGTTGATCTGGTGGGAGGCTTTTGCCTGACATAACCTATAATAATTAACGCTCCCTGATCCATAAAATTGGGGATTTTAATATTTTTCGTTCAGTAGCAAAAGCTAAAAATTCTTGTTATCTGATGGTGGCAGTTCATGTTCTTTCATATTGTATCAGGGGCACAGTAGGATGAGAGAGCTGGAGAGTGAGGAATTGCTGGAGCATATGCCTGCTTTGCAACAACTATTGTATCGGCTTGTCGGCTGTCGGGTGCTTAGTTTAAGCTCTTTTATTTGTTTTAACCTGATTATAAATTAACAATATCGCCAGTTCTATGATGTGGTTAATTAGTAGGGGAGATTTGGATATGTAGTATTAATACATTCTAGACTCTGCCCGTGTGCATTGGTAATTGGTGGTTTGTACTGGTACAGCAATACATTCTACGCAGGTATTGGACCAGAATTGGATACTTATGTAGAAAGCAAGGGAACTGATCTCCTGTATTATATCAACCAAAATTATTTTGTTCTGTTTTCCTATAAATTTATACTGAGCCTGCTCTTTTTCATTTTCTTGCTTATTCCCTGGTAATATAAAACTTTTCTGTATAATATACCAGCCTGAAGGAGCAGCTAATAGCAACTACCTGGTACAATACGCACTTGCATTGGTAAGCTTTGTTTCCTTGTATTTGTTTGGTCTCGGATTTTACAAATCATGTCAATGAATTGTTGATGAGATGTTTTCACTGCCATGCAGGTTCTGAAGGAAAGCTTCAAGATATACTGTGCTATTAATGATGGTATTATCAACCTTGTTGATAAGGTTTGTGTTTTTCTTTAACCAGATCATCCATTCTCTTTCTAAGAAGGTGAACATATAGGTTGACTATTTGTTTCTAAATCATAGGGCCAAATTTTGCAAGAACCTTTTTTTTGTGGGTTCCTAAAAAGCAATGGAATAGATATTTTTGTCAATAAAATGTATGTAATTTGAATCAGAATGTTTTTGCTTTTTGTAAATTTTGCTTTTGTCAAAGCTCCCTTTAAAAAGACAGATTTTTATTCTGAATGCTGCCAAATTTGGCCTAACAGAACTCTAGTTTTGATGTATTTGTTACACTTTTCCTATGGATCTTGCTTTCTTATTATGTCCTTTGCTGTAGTTCTTCGAGATGCCAAGGCATGAAGCAATCAAAGCACTTGAGATATACAGAAGGGCTGGTCAACAGGTTTTACTAATATCACTTGTATCACCTAATGAAGTAAATTACAAATATATTGTTTTTCTCTTTATTTAATTACAAGCTACTTTATTCTAATCTTTTAGGCTGGTAATCTTTCTGATTTTTACGAAGAGTGTAGAGGACTAGAGCTGGCTCGTAATTTCCAGTTCCCTAATTTGAGAGAGGTATTACACAGCTCTAACGTGTATTGTCGATTTATAAGTTTACAGATCAAACACTGTAAATGTGGAATCTCATAGGATCATGTGCACCTGTACAAAAACTAGAAGCATGCATATGGATCCTTTAGAGAATGTGAAATGCCAATGTAGTGTGTTATGCTTTCTTTTTCCCCAGTTTAACTAGGGAATATTATTCTAGGATATAATTTTGATAATAACTTATTCTTATTGGGTATGCTTTATTTTATTTTTGAAGGGTCATTAGTAATCTACTGGAACTTCGGAGGGGCTTTTTATAAGTAGCTCTTTTGTATAAGTATTTGATTTTGTATAGGCTATTCCACTTTCTGTACAAGTTTATTAGGGTGCTTCATTTTGTAAGCTATTTCATTTGCACCTGAACCTTTTCTTGTGAGAGATGGGTGTCAGGTCTCACCAATTTATTTGAAAACTATTAATCACTCAATATGCATTCTGATATCTTCTATTGTTTTGTTTTATGATGATGTAGCCCCCACAATCGTTTCTTAATACAATGGAAGAGTACATAAGGGAGGCCCCGCGTATGATGCCAATTTCTACACAACAACTGGTTAGTTGCAAATTTGACTTTCATGTCATCTCTCATTTTAGCCTTCCATTTGCATGTAATTTTAAGAAGTTCCCTGTTTTGTCTTAGGATTTGGTATCAGTCCTTGTATACTAATTACTGTTATTGTGCTTGGTACATTCTGTACTGCAATCCCCAATTCCAAACACGAGTCCAGCTAATTCTTGTGTAATTAAGCTCCAGTAAAGCCCAAGTTGTGCAGTTTTCTTTGTATTTAATGTACTTAATCCCATAATTGCCCCGCAACTTTGTGGAGATGCTAGAAGAACAGAGTGGGCTGCAGTTGTCACATGCCATGCCAAATTAAACCCTGATTCATCCAGGAAAACGGAATGAAGCAAGAAAGAAAAAATTATGGTAAACATAGCCAAAACAATTTTTTGGCATGGATAGTTCTGGAAATATATTGGATTTTGAAATCTTGAACCTTGCTTATAGTGATGCTTTGGTTAAATTTTGGTAGGGCGAACTCTTCTGCCTAAAAATTGCCCAGCTGCTGCTTTGATAAGTTTTGGACATGTTATTTCTAGAAAATTGAAGCTATTCATTTGGTTGTTATACAGGAAATGCCAGAGAGGCTTCTCCTCACATATAAAGTAGATGCAGAGCCAGCCCCTCCAGACGAAGAAGAACATGAGCCCCCTGTTGAAGAAGAAGAAGCACCCAAGCCAATAGAAGCTACAGTGACTGAAATGGTTTCAGTAACTCCTCTGGCTAAAACTGAAACTGTTGATAACACTGGCGATCTTCTTGTAAGCAGTCTTTTCAGGATGTTGTATAAATTAAAAAGTTTTGGGGTCAGATATTGACGAAGTTTTTGCTTCTGTAGGGATTGAATGATACACATCCAACTGCATCAGCAATAGAGGAGAGCAATGCCTTGGCTTTGGCAATTGTTCCTACTGGTATAATTATTTTTCTTCTCTGAATTAGTTCTACTGGTGTTATACTTCTATTTGTTCTCTTATTCACCTCAATGAGTGCATCGTCAAACTCTGAAGCACTCTGATCTAATATTCTTCATTTTGTATGCTACACTAATTATTTACATCTAAATTCAGAGAGCATGGATAATAACAGTACCACAGTGCAAGATAAAGGATTTGATCCAACAGGATGGGAGCTTGCCCTTGTTTCTATACCGAGTTCTTCTACCTCCTCTACCCCTGTCGAGAGCCATATGGTTTGTCCTTTTTCCTTCTCTTTTTCTTTAATTTAGCCTGTTATTCTCTTAAAAGTCAAGTGTGGAGTTTATTGCACATCACTCTCCTGTTGTTTTTCCTTGATTCACTAAAACCACTCGGGACAGCTAAAGAAAAGTCTTTTGCTTCATTAATGTTTGGTCTATACCACATGTGAGCCTGATATGTTCCGATTTTAAAAAAAAATCTAAATTATGCTCAGTTGCTCATAAAGTTTGTTCTTCGAGATTAACTTATGGCTATGTACTCGCGTTTTGCACTTTACGTGTAGGCTGGTGGATTTGATAAACTCACACTAGACAGTTTATATGATGAGGCTGCATATAGACAACAACAACAACAGACTCAGAATCAATATTTTGGCCCTGCTGTTTCAAACCCGTTTATGTCATCTGATCCATTTGCAATGTCTACCAATGTGGCCCCACCCCCATCTGTTCAGATGGCTGCTATGGCAAATCAGCAGTACAATATGCCGATGGCAATGCCCAATGCCATGACAATGAACCCCATGATGCATCAACCAAACCCATTCATGCAAGCACCTGTAGCAGCGGCTCCAGCCACAAACAACCCATTTTTAGATGCTGGTTTTGGCCCATTTCCAGTGAACAACAACAACACCCACAACCCATATGGTGGTGTGCATCAGCAGTTGATCTAGAATTCAGAGAGGGAGGAGGGGAGGGAGGGAGGGAGAGAGAGAGAGAGAGAGAGAGAGGGAGAGAGAGAGGGAGAGGGAGATTAGATTGATTTTTCGTGTGAGATTAGTTATGCATCAGCAGTTGATCTAGTGTATGTTGTGAATGGTTGTAGAGGGTATGATGTATGCAATCTCTCTTTCTAGCGCAAGAATGGGTCATTGTTCTTGTAGTGTTTGAGGTGATAAATGAACAAGAAAGAATGGTTTGTAAAAGGACCAAAGCATTATATGTTATTTGTAATGTAATTAGTAATTACGTCTCTCACTATGAGATTACGCAACACCAAACACCATTCTCGCTGAGATGAGTGAGATCTGATTAATTAGTTCCGGGTTGTGTTCCCTTTTCCATTAGTTAAAAGTTTATCTTGGGACACCAAAACTTTTGGTGCGCCAGCTGGAGATTGTTGTGTATAATTTGTAGTATAAAATGTTGATTAGATTTGTGTATATAATTTGTAATAAATTGCGCATCAACTTAGTACAAAACGCTCCTCATATTGTACGTATAATTTATTGTAGCAAGTTTTAACTTAAATTTAATAAAATAAATTATATAGTAAATAAGTGTACTTCATTCTTTACAATTTCACTGTCAAATTTGATGTGTACACATAATTCTAAACACCACATAACAAAATAGAATAGAATAGAACAAAAAAAATTAGTTCAAAAATTTCAAACACAACATAACAAAACTAAAAAATATATATATTTGGTGCAATTCATGGAGATGTGCACCAAAAAATAAAAAATAAATAAAATTTGATGTGCATCCTAAGAGTGGTAAGAATTAAAATTTGAAGTTATGGATATTGATTGTTTGATTTTAATTTATTTTATAGTGCTAACAAAAAAGTTCGGTGCAATACCGTGCATAGCAATTGTTTTTGGTTAAGCGGTGTTTGTAGAATTTATCCATTTTCATATTAGGAAAATAGGGAAATAAATCTACCCGAGTTCTGAAATTCCATGGAGCGTTGGGAGAGTCAAATTAAGTGGTTGGGTTGATAGATGGGTGCTGATATTAGCGCAATAATGTTTTATATTAACACATTAACTTTAAATTTTTAAATTTTATAGACAATTTTGTTCTTCATATATATTCCTTTCAAGGGAAAATTAAATGCTATTTTTAGGTGATGATTATGTAATCTTCTAGCACGGAGTAGAATGAGATCTCAGTCGTCAGTTTTAATCTGAAACAAATCTCAAAAGAGACCCCTTATAACTAAATCAGCGATAAATTCTAATCACTGGGCTGGAGCTCATTGTAACTAGTGTATTTATACTCGGGCGGGTACGGGTACCCCGGGTATACCCGTCTCGGGTACGGGTACGTCTCGGGTACGGGTATACTCGGGTACAAGGGTATTCGGGTACGGGTATGGCGGGTATAATTTTCAAAACCCATACCCTACCTGTCCTATACCCTTACCCGTATACCCTTGACGGGTAAGGCGGGTACGGGTATTTTATTTAATTTTTTATTTTTTTTTTGCTTTTTTTTTATTTTTTTTTGTTGGTTTTTTTATTTTTTTTTAACAATGTCGTATAAATGTTATTACATGTTTATAATTCGACTTTTAAAATATGAATAATTCAATATCAAATAGTGTGTATATATACATAAAATTATCAAGTCACATCTTTATAATTCCTAAATAATTAAAATTTGTAACTTATATATATAAATTATTCTTGCCAAAATTTGTTTGTTTAGTCGCCTAAGTACAAATGTATTTATTTATTTCTTTACACGAGTCATTTGATTTTATTTTTAAATTCTCGTTCTAATTATATAGTTTCATAATTTATTTATATCTCAAAATTTTTAAAACAATAGAAGTTACCCTCCTCCTTTATTCCGGGCTTGGGACCGGCTATGTAAAATAACATAGGCGGAGTTCTAACTTTTTTTTTTGTTAGTAATTCTTCTTTAAAATGAATAATTTAAAAACTAATTGAAATATTTAGAAATTTATAATTTAAAAAATAATGATAAAGACTAAAAGAGGTTCGAAATTTATACCGACACTACCTATCTAGAAGTTCTCATTCCTATATCATTCTTCGCTCTCTTCCGCACCATCTGAATCCGAATTAGCCTGGTGCTGCGCCTCGGTACCGCTTTCTTCAGTGTCGACTTCGGATGATGATGCTTCAGGCACATGTTACCTGCGCTCTTCAGCTTGAATCCAATCTTTCAAGCACACAAGTCTTTCAAAGACATGTGGACCCAACTTACTGCGTTTATCGGAGAGGATCCTGTTCGCCGAACTGAAACAACTTTCGGAAGGGACGGTTGACACGGGCATGACAAATACATCGCGGGCCATCATCGCCAGTGTTGGAAAGGCCCTTTGATGCCTCCTCCACCATGCCATGACGTCAAGTCCATGTTCACTTTCGTTCATCATCGATACATAGGTCACTAGCTCGCTTGTTGTTTGTGGTTCGATCTCCGATTGAAAATTTGCTAACAAACCACCACTGCTAGTGCTCCTGGAAGTGAAACTATTAAATTTTTTTAAAAAGTTAGTGGACAAATAATGTATATATTATAAATAATAAAGATTAAAAAATACATGTATATTATATTCATATCTAGGGGTGGCACGGGACGAAGACGGGTTTTGGTTGGCACTCATTCCTGAGTTGTACATGTTAAACATCTCTTCGAATTTCGAATCCACGTATGCCTCCACCCTGGTACTGTCTAAACGTAGATTATCTTTGTACATTTGAACTACTTTGATCGTGTAAAACTTCTTGTATGCCGGGTTGAGGCAGTTCGCAATAATCGCGACGAGCGGTACATCTTCCCAATATTTGAGAAACTTTTGTTTCATGGCATCTACGATTGGTGTGAGAGATTTATCGTGGATTTCAGCTTGTTCCAATTGATCCTATTCAAAATAAATTTAACATTTTCAAAAATAAATCTAACCTATTCAAAATAAATCTAACATTTACAAAAATAAATCTAAAAAACAGAAATTAAAAAACAGAAACAAAAAAACAGAAATTAAAAAACAGAAATTAAATCTAACCTATTCAAAATAAATCTAACATTTTCAAAAATAAATCTAACCTATTCAAAATAAATCTAACATTTACAAAAATAAATCTAAAAAGCAGAAATAAAAAAACAGAAATTAAAAAACAGAAATTAAAAAACAGAAACAAAAAAACAGAAATTAAAAAACAGAAATTAAATCTAACCTATTCAAAATAAATCTAACATTTTCAAAAATAAATCTAACCTATTCAAAATAAATCTAACATTTTTAAAAATAAATCTAACCTATTCAAAATAAATCTAACATTTACAAAAATAAATTTAAAAAACAGAAATAAAAAAACAGAAATTAAATCTAACCTATTCAAAATAAATCTAACATTTTCAAAAATAAATCTAACCTATTCAAAATAAATCTAACATTTACAAAAATAAATCTAAAAAACAGAAATAAAAAAACAGAAATTAAAAAACAGAAACAAAAAAACAGAAATTAAATCTAACCTATTCAAAATAAATCTAACATTTTCAAAAATAAATCTAACCTATTCAAAATAAATCTAATTACTTCACATATTTTCAAAAATAAATATAACCCATTTTTTAAACCTATGAAAAATAAATCCAAATTTCAAAAATAAAATCTAGCATCAAGACAAATTTAATTACTTTACATCTAACAAATCTAACATAAACTAAATAAATCTAATAAATCTAATTACTTAACAAATCTAACATAAAATAAATCTAACAAATCTAAATATCTAATTACTTAACATCCAATAAATCTACATAAACTAAATTTACTCTACAAAAATAAATTAATCTAACATGAAATAAATATAACCTTTAAATCTCGCGGAAAAATCTTGCGGAAGGTCCTGAACTTCGTAATTTCGATACCTTCGTAATTCCGTTTGCGTATTTGTAGAAGGAATTAAATGTACAACTATATATTTTTTTAACAATAAATTTAAAATTTGAGAATAATAGAAATTTAGATTAAGTGAATAAGAGAATGAGAGAATGAGAATTGAGAAGGAGATGTGAAAATGAAGGGAGGAAGAGGGGTATTTAAAGAAATTTTGGTTGGAGGGATAAAATTTAAATTTTTAATTTTTAAAGAATAACAGTAACAGTAACAGTAACAGAAAAAAACAGAAACAAAAAACAGAAACAGAAAAGAAAAAGAAAAGAAAAAAAAAACCATCCCATCCGGTCGGTCCGGTCCGGTCTGGGTGGGTCCGGATGGGATGACACCGGTTTGGGGAGGAAAAAATCAGATTTTTTGAATTTTGAAATGGATGAACAGTACTCGGGTAGTCGGGTACGGGTAAACTCGGGTAGGGTATGGTCGGGTATTGTTCCAAAATAACGGGTCCGGTCCGGTTTTTGCCCGTACCCGCGTACCCGAGTACCCGACCCATACCCGGGCTCAGGCACGGGTACCCCGGGCAGGTATACCCGACCCGGGTTTTTGCCAAACTCTAGGTAACTACTCGGTACCGGAGTGGATGCGGATTCGTCGTGGCGAATTCATATCAGCTGAGGTAACAGAAATATTGAGTTAGATCCGGACCGTTCGATCTGCTTTGGCACAAATATTAAAGGGATACCATGCATTTCTTTTCGAACCG
Organism: Carex rostrata; assembly: GCF_964058835.1. Lineage (NCBI taxonomy): Eukaryota > Viridiplantae > Streptophyta > Magnoliopsida > Poales > Cyperaceae > Carex > Carex rostrata. Next base: position 8,714,401 of record NC_135926.1, read on the forward strand.
GATTGACCCGGATTCTGATCGGACGGTTTGGATCTAAACTCAAATAGTCGTGACCCCTTTCTTTCCAAGTCCCAAACGGCCAAACCAAACCCAAAACCCTCGCCGCCCCACCGACGCCGATCCTTCCCCCGTGTCTCCGTCCCCCAAACTCCGCTCCGCCATCATGCAAATAAAGACACCTAAAACAAAAAGAGCCAAGCGGGAGCTTGAGAAACGCGCTCCTAAACTCGTAGGTCCACTTCTTTTTTCTTTTCTTTTTTCCTTTTTGTTTGTTTTTGTTATTTGTTGTTCTTTTACCTGAATATAAATTACCATACTCCTATGGCAATAGAGCCTTGATACTTTGTGGTTGATCCATCATGGGTTAATATTTGTTTATCCTCTTATATGTTTTCATGAATTTTATTAGAGAAGGTCCTCAAATAAGCACGAGTTGTTATAATTAACAAGAGCCAAAAACTATTTTATATTTTGTTGTTGTTTTTATTTATAATAATATCTTCAATGAATTGGATATGACTAACTTCTTATTTTATTTAGGTTGAGAATGGGAAGAAAACACTGATCCTACATGGCACCAAGACAAGCGCTGTATTGAATTCAGTTCTGACTGAGCTATACCACTTGAAAAGGGGCAATGCAGTGGAATTCTCGAAAAAGAATGAAAATATTAGACCTTTTGAGAGTGGCGGCGAGATCTCTCTGGAGTTTTTCTCTCTTAAAACAGATTGCAGCCTATTTGTGGTTTGTTAATCAATTGTTTATTTGTTTAATTTTCAGTGACATCAAGTTATCACCTCATTTTGTTCTCTATTTTATTCTATTTGTTCTTCTTTTTCATTTTTAGTTTAATAACTTCTCCTGAGAACATGAAGCATAATTATGTGTAGGACTGGATCGATACTTTTAATAATTTGGTATATGACTAGTTATGGTACCAATCCTAATTGTGCCTTTATGGTTAATTTAATCAAGTGAATTTAGATTGTAATCTGACTAATATTACATTATCTATGTTCCAGTTTGGTACACATTCAAAGAAAAGGCTGAATAACTTAGTTCTTGGCAGAACATATGACCACCACATCTACGACCTTGTTGAAGTTGGAGTCGAGAATTTCAAGTCCATGGAATCATTTAAATATGACAAGAAGTTGACACCAAAAATCGGGTCGAAACCGTTCTTTGCTTTTATTGGAGAAGAATTTGAGGCTGTTGATGAGTTGAAGCACTTGAAAGAGGTGCTTCTTGATATTTTTAGGGGAGAGGTATGCTTTTTGGCCATTGCCAGGACCGCTATACATGGTACTTGTTTTTTTAAAGTCGGTAATGAACTTGTAGTCGTTGTTTTCTGGTTTTTTCTTAACACACCCTATATTTCTCATACAGCAGGGATTTCTGATACAGTCATATGCTGTAATCATGCCTGCCTATGAGACTGTCATGAAAGAAAGCATTGTATATATGCAGGGGCGGATCTAGGATTTTAGTCAGGGGTAGGCACAAAATACTAATAAAAGTGCAAAAAAAAATTTTACCATATAATCTCATGAGCTAAAGTACAAAATGCTAACAAGACTATAAAATAAAAAAAATTAGTATTGTTTTACATATAAAAAAAAAATATAATAATACCTATCTAGTGAAATCAAGTCGATGACGATGAACCAAGGTTGCCTCTGCGGTTCTTCATATGTTGAAATCTTTGCATAATTCTTTCATTACTAACACCCTTAAATAAATCCCTCTCAATATAAGTAACTTAGGCACAGGCTTATAGAACTTGTCCATTTTTAATACCCTAAAATGTAGAATTCAATGTCATTAATTAGGTCGAGCAATTCAAACAATCACTCAAACAAATCAAGCAATTCACAATTCAAGAGAAAGATGTGAAATCAAGCATCAAACTATTTATAATTTACAATTCAATTCAAGCACAATTCAAGGGTTTCAACATTTCAATTATCAATTAAAGCACAATTCAAGAAATAATTCAGGCCCTTCAACAATTCAAGCAACAAATTATATATAATTCACAATTTGATTCAAGTGACAATTAAAATCAGAATTTAAGAGTTTATGAAAAGAGTCGAAAGAGGAGGAGAACGAATTAGGGCGAAGAGTGTGCGTGCTGGCTTGAGGGCTATGCTGTGCTCTCTGACTTGTTCAGGGTGAGGGGCTGAGGGTTGTGCTGTGCTCTCTGAACCATTCAGCGAGAGGGTTGTGCTATGCTCTCTGATTCGCTAAGCAGCGATAATTTTTTTTCCTTTTGAACTCGCGTGAGGGACAGGGTTGTGCTCTCTGACTTGTTATTTGTTAAGATCTCTTTAGGTCATATTTTTTAATGCTCAAAGAGTCAAAGTCTTTTTTATTTGGAAGTTATGACTCCTGCGTAGAAAACAAACAAAGGTCTGGGCTTTGTCGGAACAATTAATTTTTTATCTTTTGTCGGAGCGAAGAAGCGGAGCGAAAAGCAGAACGATTAATTTCACGGATGGGCTTTTGTTTAATTTATTTCTAGGCCAGGATTAGGCACAATTCAAATTCAGGGGTGGGCATAGTCTGAAAAATACACTGGGTCTAAAAATAATTCAAATCCAGGGGTAGGCAAGTGCCTACCCCTGGGCCTATGTGGATCCGCCAGTGTATATATGAAACTTCGATGGTCTTGTTCTTGTGTCTTGTTACTGTTCTTTCTTTTTTAGGCCCAAATGTACTCGAATGATGGCAATTGAGTTTAGATTTTGATGTAGGACATTGCATTAGTATGTCAGGAAGTAAATCAGCTGAATAGATGTGAAAATTAATGTGTTAGTTTATATATTGGGTGTTCTGTGTTCAGACTTGAAAGTACCTTTGTTTCAACAAGCTGCTTCTGCAAAGTCAAACTATGATTGGTGTTAGTTGCAAATATGAGAAATATTGAAAAATCTTTCAAAACTATATGGTCAAATATTAGGGTTATGTTGTTTACTCTGCGCACACAAATTTGTTCTTTTCATATCTTGTGTAGCTAACTACTACTGCAAAGAGGATTCAGCAAAACACCAAGTACTTTTGGAAAAGTGAAAACTCTATGCAGTGCAGAAAGTTGTAAACTGTATATTTATTTGGTCACAAGAGGTGATTATATTGTCAAACTAAAAACATATACTGTGTTTTGCATTGCTCTGGCTGTAATAATTTTTTCAGCAAAGATCATTCCCTTTTTTCTGGTCCTTATATTTTGGCTACATTCATAGTCTTCTATTAGAAAATTTATTTATATATATCAAGTGTTCATTATTGCTTCTCAGGTGGTTGAAAACCTAAACCTAACGGGGGTGGACCACGTGTTTGTATGCACTGCTATCTCCTCAAAATCCGTGTTGTTGATGCATTGTGCAATTCGTTTTAAGAAATCCGGCACAACCATACCAAGAATGGAGTTGGTTGAGGTGGGCCCCTCTATGGACTTGGTCGTCAGAAGGCACCGGCTAGTGAAGGCTTGTTGAAAGAGGCCATGAAAACACCTGATCAGGCGAAGAAGGTAAACTACTATGATAATCCATTTACATTGGACACCAACACTAGCTGTGTATTCATCAATTAGCAGCCATTATTAATAGGGAACATTCTTTTGAATATCTAACAGAATTTTCTGTGTATATTGAAACAAAGTTTTTTTTTTTTTTTACCAATTTACAGAAATGTGCAGTGGCTTTTCCTTTCCCCTAATTTTTGTAGGTATTAGCACCTAATCACATGCTACTAGGTCTTATAATTTATGTTACCTTTCAGATCAAGAATGTCACGAGTGATGTTATCCAGGGCAAAACTGGAAGGATCTACATGCCTGATCAGAAGGTTTTGCTTCAAACCTATTTCTTAGTTTTTCTTTTCACAAAACTCCCTTTTTTCCATTTAAGAGCCTCATTTGTTTACTTATTTTTGTGTTCAATCAAGGTTGGAGATATGCCTTTATCAAATAACATCAAAGGACTCAAGAGAGAGAGGCGCGAAGCCAAACAAAACAAAGAGGTTAAGAAGAGAAAGACTGAATCAGAGTGATTTTTTAACCTGAGCAAATTTTCTTGAATAACTTATTCTGAATCTGAGCAAATTTTATAGTTTAAGTGCAGTGTGTTGTAATATTGAGCTGGTGAAATTCTCTTTTATATGTTAGCTCATGCCTCATTGTGTACTAAAATTAATGTCTGACCATCTATTTAGTAGATTGTGTTTTGCTGCACCTATTAGCTGCTTTTCATAGATAGGATACTTGCATTTTCCCAAACCCCAGTTTCTCTTTTCACCGAATATTATCACTGTCCGTAATCACCGTTCTACTTTCTTACAGAGAAAGAGCAAGCTTTCCTAACTTATGTAAATATTAATAACTAGTTAGGTTGTGGGAGGCTGCAGTTTTTGTAAATATTAAATGGTTAGGTGTCTGGACCTGATTTAACTTTTAAAACGAGATAGATGGAGCAGGTATTTATTATTTCACTGAAAGGCGTCTAAATGGGTCGATATGGTCCACTGCAGGCTGCAGGTGAAGAATAGTATAAAGGCCCTACGAAGAAAAGGAATCTAGAGTAGTTGGGCCTGTTCTCTGAGATAAGATTTTCTGGTGCAAGCAGATATCGTTAATCTGTGTTGCAACCAAAGCTGATTGTGAATCCTTACATGTCAGTGACTCGCCACAACGTGCGTTTATTTGCAACGGAACCAAAGTATATGAGCTCCACTATAAAATTAAACTCATTTCTATGGCCTATGGGACAAATTAAGAGGCGGTCAGTTACATACGACAAAGCTGTCGCGCATATAGAAAGACAAATTAATTAGATGACCATTAACGGAAACAAAGAGGCTTAGAGGTTTTTAGAAAGATCGTTAAATATCAACATCAGATTTACTTAGCTAGGCATCAATTCTATTTAGGTTATATAAATAGATTAGTAGTTCAAGTGATAAATTATTTTAAGCGATGGCTTATTGTAATCATTGTTTTAACAAATTATGGAGTTTCTTTAAATAGTTGTTGAAGTCCTCAGGGAAAAAAAATTAATAAGGCAAAGTTTATATTTAATTCTCTATTTTTTTTCGGCGTGGGGGTGAATTCATCGTTTGGATGAGAATTGTGGATTCTTCTGTTGGCATATGATAATTGTTAATTTTCTTAATTTTGCTTTATAAAGAGTGTCATAAGCTATACGGTGATATTGAAATTGAACTTATTTGATCATTGATCACCGAAATTGATTTTTATTTTGTTTTCAAATCATTTTATAGGTGACCGATTTATTTTCAAATGGCATCAACTTTTTTTAGACAATTTATCCAATTAAATTATAAAAAAATACATATAATAGTTTACTTTTTCAATCTCAATAAATATTTATCTTTGTTGATAGTTGTCAAATTGCAATCATGTTGTCATTAGTTATTATTTGATTAATGGACTACTAATTAATACATATTTGCCAATCCAGATTTAAATTAAAATACTTCTTCTATTCAATGTTGATATCAGTGTTGTTAGGCCGATTAATTGTTTGATTAGTTGTTAGCGGCGACCAAACTGTTATAGATTTTTTCGACTAATCAACCAATTAGTGTCAATTATAACCAATTATTCTTAATTATTCTCAATTAATCGTTTAACGATATCTCATTTGTTCGAGAATCGCATACCGTTATTTACAAACACTGGTTGATACACTTGTTACCCCATACCTGACCAGCTGTTGCTTAATATTCACAGAAAAAAAGAAAAAAAAATTGTTCTTTGGCACTTTTCATCATGATTGGGATTGTCATGTCATGGCGCTATAACCGTGATCCAACGCATCATATTATTGGGAAGCGTTGTGGAAACGTGTCTTTATATCTGAGGCAATAAAGTAAAATAGAGACAGTGAAATCGACAAGTTTTTTTTTTTTTTTTTTGACATTAGTGAAATCGACAAGTTGGAGGTGGCGATTGGGGATCTGCAAAGGGCACTGCATCCCATGCGATTTCCTTATTTATTATTTCCATTTTCAAGATTCGCTGGAACAATTGAACGGTTGTTTATTGGAATTTTGATGATGTAGCATTTGTGAAGAGATCCTGCCCTGCACATTGATTAAACAACGAGATTTACTAAATTACAGCTCTCCCGAGGTCTGTAATTAGATTTTTTATTTATAGAAATTTATTATAAATAATATATAAATTAAATAGATGGATTGTTCGAGAATTTTAATCTCATTGAAGGAACCGTATAATTGATTTACCGAATTAATAGTTCAATTCCTTTACAAATAAAATAATAATATTAAGTTTTTAATTTTTTGGCAGATCATGTGAAGTGCGACGGTACATCGAAGGAACTAAATTATTTAGTTTTTATATTATTTTACAAAAATTTGAAAAATAATTCCAATCCATGACAGAATCACTCTATTTTTAATTAATTTTTATAAATAATAATTCTGCTGTAATAATCCTCAAAACACCTTCTATTAAAAATATTATTTGCTGGATTCCAAAAAATATATATATTATTTGCTAAAAGACGTTATCAACAAATTCTGTTCAACATACATCACCCAAAATTAAAGCAGTACATATGTGGTCATTCCTAACAGATGCCTATGCGAGCCAATACAGTACAAACAGACAAATTAAATTAAATATATAATAAATAAATGAGAAAAGGTATAATCCCCGGACTACAGTCCCAGGAAAATCCATCTATTCATTTTATATATGTTCTAATTTGAACGGTTATAATTAAAGAATAAAAAGTATTTGAGTTTTAAAAAATGCCTTCATTTTTTGTTCCTCCACCATGTCTCTATTTTCAAAACGTTAATAACTCAAAATTTAAATTATAAATTTCAAAATAAAACCGTTAGATGCGATCTATGTCATTTTATCTATGTGCTCAATTTTTTTTATCACATTTCGGTTTTCTTTTTTATATGAATCAATTAGTTGAAAAATCAACGTCTAGAAATTATCCACATTAGTACGTTTTTACAAGCTCTTGATGATAACCAAAACAAAGTTGAAATGTCATAATTTTTTACAAGTGCATAGATAAAATGATATAAATCATATTCAATGGTTTTATTTTGATTTTTAAGTTTTAAAATTTGAGCTATTTAAGCTTTTAAAAATAGAAACATGGCGGAGGCACCAAAAATAAAGGCATTTAAATCCTCCTCTTAAACTAATGTGTAGAAATTTTCTGTCCACATGAGGCAGGCAGGTTGTTTGATTCCCTTATCTCTGCAAATTAGAATCCAAAACTTTATTATACACTTTTAAATTTTGTAACAGAGAATTCGAGCTCAGAGAATTGTTATTCCATTGATCTTGCCATGTGTGTGCGCGGAAGGTAGATTGAATGCTTTTGATTTTATTAAGACTAGAGTTTGGTTTTCGCACTTTGCGAGTGATTGATTATATTCTGATTGTAATTTTTTTTAAGAAAACTGAAACAATACGCAAAAAATATATGAATTTTGCAAATAAAAGTCAGCTCTGACTTTTATGGAGGGTTCAAAGGACTCGATTTTTTGTGTCTTGAGTATGTCTATATTTTTAAAAACATTAATAAATAAAAAAATTAAAACTTAAAAAGTCAAAATAAAAGCATTGGATATGATCTATATCATTTTGTGACATTTGTGACATTTCAACTTTGTTTTGGTTATCATCAAGAGTTTGTAAAAAACATACTAATACAGATAATTTATGGACGTTGATTTTTCAAATGATTGATTCACATAAAAACAAAATTGAAATGTGATATTTTTTATGAGCGCATAGAGAAAATAACATAGATCACATCTAACGGTTTTATTTTGACGTTTATGATTTAAATTTTAATTTATTAATGTTTTTAAAAATGAAGACATGGTGGAGGCACAAAAAATGGAGACATTTGAACCATCCTCAACTTTATGTTAGAAAAAAAAATATAATTCAGCAATACGCAAAAAATATGCAAACAAAAAGTATTTTTGTGTTTTTTTTTTTTTGGCAAAAACATACACCCATAATTTTTTACTTTTCTACATTTTACTTTCATTAAAAAATAAAGATAGAATTGTTGGTATCCCCAATTGAAATGTTCTAAATTGCTTATTTTCTCATCAATTTAATAAAAATTCCTTATCCCAATTTTAATTAAAATATTTCATATTTCTCCGTCAAAGCACTCAAATATCTTATTTTTCCATTTTTAATCAAAATTTATTCCTATTTCCCATCAAGCCATAAGAAATTTGCTCAATAAAAAAAAATCTGCGCGGCTATTTTTTTTTTTGGATAATTGAGTAAAATTATATATAATAAAATAAGTGAATTATATAATAAAACCAGCGACCCTAAACCCTAATCCATAACTTCAGGTCTTAAACATTTTGAATTTCATCATGGCACGGTCCCCAAGGATTATCAAAGTTTTTATCTTCTTTATGTAGAAAATATCAAAGATGCTTTATATACAAGTTGATACAAAGCAGGATGCGCAACAACACAAAAAAAGTATTTAAAATTTAAATATTTTACTATTTTCCAACAAAACATAAGAAATTTCTTTATTTTAAATTAATACACTCAAATGATTAATTATATTTAAAAAATTACAGACTTAAAGAACATAAGGGGAAATAGAAAAATAACTTATTTTATAATGGGGAAATATGAAATATGAGTATCTTGACGGGAAATAAGAGGTTTGGATGTTTTGATGAAGAAATAAGAGAGCATTTTAATTTAAAACGAGGAGAAAAAAAATTAATTGTTTTAATAAAGTTAATAATCATTTTACAAATGTTTCAATGAGTATACTAACAATTCTCCCTGCATAATAAAACGTAATGCATAAAACAAAATTTTCCTAGATTGATATATCAATGTCCACGAACTTTTTCAAAAGTTGAAAAGAGAATAAAATAAACCTTTAAAAAAAATGGCCAAATCGTGGATTCAAAATTAGAGGTTTTAGATTTATTGAATAGAGAAGAAAAACCGTGTTTGATTGTCGATAGATGAGTTTTAGAACCGTTCACAATTTAGAATGTGGAAGGAGTGCGTATCCTCTGAGATATCTCATATTTTGCGTGACTGAGGTGTCCCGTGTCCGGTGCCTATTCTGGGATAGCATAGGGAGCCAGTATTATTCGAGCTTTGAGATTCATGCAGAACGTATTTGAACGGTTGAGATTTTCCAATATGTCACGCAAAATATGAGATATCTCAGAGGATGCAAATTCAGATTTTTAGCTATAAGTCCGCATGATAAAAGCATATTTTTTATAGAAATTTATTTTTAAAAAATATATACGAACATAGATTAATTTTCTGAAAATTTTGATCCTACAGAAGAAATCAAATCATTGAGTTAATTTATTTCTTCGGTTATAAATAATTTAATTTATTTAGAACTACAATGAAAATATGAAATTTGCAAGAATTTTTTGTGGCAGAATATGTACGATGACAACGCATAAAATAAATCGAATTAATGATTCAATTACTTATAAGATTTTAAAATATTACCACCATCCATCCAACCATTTAATTAATCTCTATAAATAAAAAAATATTGCGATAAAACTTCTGCACATATTTCACACATCCATAGGTGACACTGCCTTGAATTTCTACCAAACACTAGACATAATTGATTAATTATATATACTTATACAATAGCGAGGTTGTAGTGCTTTACATTGTACATTTTTTTTAATGTATTTTGATATAACAAGTGTTGAATTTGTATCAAAATATGTGCTGAATGAAAATGAAAACACATTCAATAATTATTGCTCTAATGACACTTGGTACTTTGTTTTGTATTACTTAGCTACTATTTTGCCTTTATCTAGCTGTCAAATGTCTTTTATTTTTGTTGTTATGTAGTTGCTTATGTTTTGTTGTAAGAACTCTACTTCTATTCTTTTTGTACAATGAAATTGCCGTTCCATTGATTATTGTAAAAGAATTGTCTTTGTTTCAATAAGAAACAGGTGGGGGTTACCCACTTTTATCAAAAAAAAAAATTAATACCCTAAATTTTTTTTTTTTTTTAAAACTGCCTCGACCGCCAGGCCCACGGGCGACCCAGATCCTCTAGCAGACTGCCCGGGCCAGGGGCGGTCCTCTATTTTTTTTTTTTTAAAGATCTTAATATTTTGATTTAAATAATTTTGTGAAGAAAAAGTTTCCTTGTATGCCAAAAAATAAGACATTTGATATATTTATGAAGTGATGTCGTAACTCTTTATAACTTTAATTTGATTTGTCAGTTGGATATCACAAGTCTAAAGATAAAACTAATTAAGGACTTGGCCTTGATTACAAAATTTTCAAGCTCTGACAGTTTGTTGATGTTCTTCTCTTTATTTCTGGTACTAAACAGTAGTTTAGAGCTACTATAGTATGTTCAAACCTCAAATTAGATCTCTATCCATGCACAAGCACCCTAGACTGACCTCTGGTATGGTATCAAGTCCAAACTCAGCAGCCAAGCACTAGGCAAAGGCCACTAGTATAGTACAATGGACTAAAAACATCAAATTTGACCTTTGCTGGTAAATCAACAAGTATGGATTGATATAGGGACCAAACTACAAAAGTGATTATACCAGCATGTACAGCATTCAAAAATACACATAATTGACATAAATTTCAATTTATTTGGATTTTTCTACAGTTAGTTATGAATTTCCAAAGTTTAGTTATGAATTTCCATAACTTTGGCTAGGAAAATCATAGTTGCACGTATGATTGGGGTGTAAATGGCCGGATACGGATCAGATAGTGTTCTTACCGTATCCGTACCCGTTATAATTTTTCAGATATGGATACATATAGTCTCGGATACGGATACAGATCGGATATTAAATGTCACGGATACGGATCGGATTTCGGACGGATACAGATATTTTTCATAATTAGCTTGTTATTTAGAAAACATCTATTACATTATTAAAATATTAGTCACTAATTATGTTATATTGTTATATTATTCATCAAAATATATATCTATATGCAATTTAATAAAATATACGTACAATATGCAATTTAGTAAATAAATTTAAGAACATATATCACATTTGTTGTGGTTTAAAAATGTAAACGGTCAGATACAGATAGTTAAAAGTCTTATGGTATCCGTATCCGTTATAATTTTTCAGATACAGATACGGATAGTCTCCAATACGAATACATATAGGATAATTTAAGTACTTTTTCGGATTCGAACGAAATCATATATTATCAGATCCATTTACACCCCTAGCGTATGACCACTTTTCAGAAAGAGGAGGACGAGACAGATCCGAATATCGCTCCGGGGGGAAACCCCAAGCATCCGAAGCATCCGAAGCATCAGAATTTCAAAAAAAACGTCGTTTAGTGCCTCAAAAATTCAATTTAAGTTTTCGTTCAATGGTAGGCATACAACGATTGGTATTTTGTTTAGTCAAAAGCCTAAGAGATTATTAGAAAATTATCCATATAATTATTTTAAAATGCATTTAATATTTATTGTGTTCGTTTGCCTATCTCCGAGCAAATAGTATATAACTATATATTGACAATAATCAAATAATTCAATTATTCTCTTTCTCACTCTCCAATTATTCTCTAAAAAAAATAAAGAAGTTGACATCATTGATGCAATCTAACCATATTTCCTTGTGTATATTTGAATAAAATAAATGATTAAGAATCAATGCCAAGTCTTTAATTAGTGTTATCTTTAGACTTGTGATATCCAACTGACAAATCAAATCAAAGTTAGAAAGAGTTACGATATCTCACTCATAAATATATCAAATGTCTTATTTTTTGGCATACAAGAAAATTTTTTTTTCACAAAATTATTTAAATCAAAATATTAAGATTTGTAAAAAAAAAAAAAAAAAAAATAGAGGAGTGCCCGGCCCCCAGGCAGTCTGATCCCTAGCGGACCGTCCCTAATCCAAGCGGTCTGCTAGAGAATCTGGGCCGCTCCTGAGCCTGGCGGTCGGGGCAGTTTTAAAAAATCTATTTTTTTAGGTATTAATAAAAATAGCCGAAATAAGTGTACATTGTAACATTCCGTAGCCTCACTTCATATACAATATGCAATTTGAAACTGTGCATCTGACATATGATCCACGAGCTCACGAATTGGGGTCTCCAATTCTTATTTTAGGTCATCTGGATATGATATTGTAATATTTGTCTGATGTAAATAAAACTGACCATTTTTGTCGAGACAAAGACCGGATCAATTTGGAGAAAAGTAAAAGCGAGTAATTTATTTGAGATATTGACCGTTAACCAACTCTTCATGAATCTTTAATTTTGCAACGTGAGGTGATTTATGATGGCGACCTATATTAGTCCAATAACACTTTTTACATGACATTTATAATGAAAAAAGAAAAAAAAATGGATAATTGATAAAATGAGCAACGAAAAACCTGTAATGATATAAGGGGAAAATGAGGGAATGAATATGAGAGCAATCAAGCATGGCAACTGATAAAAATAGAAAAGAGTCAGGTTATTATTGTTGGGTTTTATGTTTTATGGTACTTAAGACAACGAAAATTTAAAATTTTAACAAGAAAAGTATCAAAAGAATAATCATGTACAACTGAAATCAAATAAAAAAGAAATTAATTTTTCAAATCAATAAACATCATTTACATTTTGTTTCTTGTCTCCAAATAAGAAATGAAAGTTCTTCCGATATAGGGTTGAAGATCATTCACTTCTTTGTTGATGCTAATGGTGGTTGATGCCTTACAGCACCTTGCACCAAGTTGAGACTTCAAATTAGAACCACTCTATGGTATTCACCAATAAATTAATTAGAAATCAAAGTCTCCTCTTATTAGAGAGTAGTAATTTAGTCGCTCCTGAATCTATATTCTCTAAGAGAACTAGATTTTGATTCTAGAGTTTGTGGGTTCTCAACACATAAGAGATAAACAAAGTTTTGGCTCTCTAAGAAAGATGAGTAATGATTAGATTGAAACCCTAAATAGTACGGACCTCTTTAAATAACTTTCATGTTGTTTAGAAGAGTCCCCACTGACCTAGACATGATTCACACGTTCTCCACGATTTTCATAATTAATTTGGGCCAGAAATAGTCGATTCTAGCCCAATAGATCTCTGTGCAATATCGTATGCGTCATAGACCTATAACATATTTTACATAAAATTGTATTGTTGCACTTAGGGGCACCTTTAATTGCTCAAAAACTGAAATTAAATTGCAATTGAAAGTAAAGAGATGAGTTTAGAGAAATTTGACACGCGGGGTGATAACGGAGTTCGGCAAAACAAAGGCCTACGTCTCCGGGGCTTCGCAACCTTGTGAGGTGCGCCTTCCTATTACCCAATACGAAAGGATTACAACTTGTGAACCGTTGAGCCCTTACACACCAAGCGGGAAATCAAACGGCCAACTCAAAAAGGTGAGAACAAGGTCTCGATTGTCTAGGAACACAAGAGAAACACTCAATAGATCACTCTAACCTAATCTATATCAAGATTAGTGAAGTAGGTTTGAGGTTGCTTGAGAGATTTTGAAGTTTTAGGCTCTCACAACAATGGAGTATGCTAAGCTCTCAGAAAATCACTTTTGAATTAATTAGGGTCGGCTGAGGTGGTTTGAAAAGTGATCCCCTCAGTCTATTTATAGTGGCAGCTCAAAAATGAGCTGTTTGATATAAAACGTTACCAACGTTTTGTAAAACGTTACTAACGTTTTATTCAAATGCGTTTTAGGGTTTTAATTCTCTGACAGCTTAGTAAAACGTTACATAACGTTTTATAATCGTTACAACGTTTCCAAAACGTTATAACGATTTATAAACGTTACAACGTTTATAGTTTGTACTGAACAGTAGTTCTTCAGTTGTTCTGTATCTGTTAAACGTTACAACGTTTGTGAACCGTTATAACGTTTGTAAAACGTTACAACGGTTGTATAATCGTTATAACGTTATAACTTGAACTGAACAGCAGTTCTTCAGTTGTTCTGTATCTGTTAAACGTTACAACGTTTGTGAACCGTTATAACGTTTGTAAAAATGTTACAACGGTTGTATAATCGTTATAACGTTATAACTTGATTCTTTTGAAGCTTCTGATCATTATAAAACGTTACCAACGTTTTGAAAACGTTCATAACGTTTTATCTCAATTTAATCAACCTCATATATACTTTACCAAGCTTTTGATTTTACAATTAGTATTCTTGATAAAAGTCTTCCTGATTTCTTCAGTCCAAGCATATTATACAGCAGTTCTTACTCTTCTTGGACCTACATATTCTCAAAAATAGAAGAAATCGTAAAATTCAATAATTGTATGTTTTTGCAAATTAGTCAAATAGACGTAAAAGATTATTGTACGAACAACAATCTCCCCCTTTTGGCGATTTGCAAAAACATACAATGTGAGTAAGTGCATAAATCGAAAATTTTCAAAGATTAGTTAATCCAATTTTGATTTTGCATTTCAATCCATTTGTACCAATTTCTCCCCCTTTTGGAAATCGACGAAAGGGTGAAAAATTAGCACTAATTTAAAGTGCTCCCCCTCAAATTATGCACTCCCCCTTAATTTAGTAATATAGCAACAATAATTTAGAAAAATAAAAAATAAAAAAAATAAAAAAAATAAAAAAATAAAGTTGAGGGCATAGCTTTAACATGCAATACAATTCAATTTCAATTCACCATATCAACTTATATATATCAATATGCATAAACCATGCATATAAGACATTTCGATTCATACAATCCAAGCAATTTAATACAACTTGTCAAGGCTCCAATATATCCAATTGGACATATTCAACCAATTTTGCAATTTTGTAATATACCCCCTAACAAGTTAGCAATTCATACATCACAATTAAGAACATCTACATCTCATACATATCCACACCAAATTCCAAATAACACAATTCAATCAAGTTATGCAATTCAAACAAATTAAACTAGTTGAAATTCACCAATTTAACAATTCAAAACAATTTTAAACCATTTCAAAGCAACAATTCAACTAATACAACTAAATTAGAACCAATTCAAACAATTAAAATTAAACATGCAATCAACAAACAATTCATGCAATTAACACACAATTTTAAATTAGCAAGTTTTTAATTTTGAAACTAGTGCGGTCTATTCGTCATTCATGGGGTCGTTTGGTGCGTCGGGCACTTCTTCGCCTCCATTACCTTCAAGCTCCTCTTCCACATCATCTAGATCCTCTTCCTCAACCAGATTCTCACGTGCTCGTGCCGGGCTTCCCGAGGGACCATATTGCTTAATGAAGCGATTTGAGAGACTGGATTGTGCTTCATCAAGCATATTGAGAGCTCGAGCATGTGCTCGCATTTGTTTCCTTATACTCATTTGCCCCTTTTCCAAATTATCGAACCTCTTTTGCGTGGCTTGATGATTCCGTTGAATCTCAAGACTTTGAGCATACATTTGTTGACAAAGCCACATCATTTGCGCTTCTTGGCCTTGAGGAGGAACAAACTCACCCGCTTGTGGCACATATTGTGGTTGAGGTTGTGGTTGAGGTTGAGCCGGTGCCACTTCTTCTTCCGGATCCCAATATTGATTGGGTAGGGCCTCTTGATAGTTTATCCATTGGTTGATGGGTCTTGCATTGGGTTCGTAGCGCCTCAGACCCGAGTCTGAATGACCATAAACCCACCCGATCCTTGTCAAGTGGTCAACCAAATTGGTCGGGAAGGTTACTTCTGCATCTTCAGGTAATTGGATACCGTTGAGGCGGATGATTTTGTGAATGAGATGGGCATAAGGTAGAGAGTGGTTTGTGGTTGAAAATGCACCATTAATGTGTCGAAGGAAGAAGTAGGGTATGTTGATCTTTTTTTCATCCATTTGAATGAGATGACGAAGAAAGTACATGGGTCCCCACTCAAGATTGGTTTTGATTGTGGCTTTGGGCATGAGGATGTTGTTGATGAAAAGAAAAAGCAACCGATGTAGAGACGGAAGGTGAGAAACATAGATTGAAGACCCGGATATGTAATTTCGGTCAAACCATTTCTTATAATCAGTTGAGGTTCCATCGGCATAAAGAGGCCAACTCCTCAAGGGGTAGGTTTCCTCCCCGTCATTCTCAACCCCAAGCCATTGAGCCACATTATTCAGAGAAAGCACGATTTCTTTCCCGCCAACCCAAGAGGTAATCATGAATGGTTCATCACTAGTTTTGATGTTTGCATAAAACGTGCGGGTAAGAAGTTGAGTGTAGGGTTCAAAACATGTCATAATAGGTTCCCAACCCCAATGATTCACATAAGCAATTACCTTGTCATCCTCGGGTTGTGAGAAGGTGACTACGGATTTGTCAAACCGGTAGCATTCGGTTATCTTCCTATTCATGAAAGAACCCACATAGTTCTCATAGGCTACAATATTCCGGAATAGGTATCTATTTGACCGGTGAATGGTCCAATTTGGTTCTAGATTCACCCCACTTCCTTGACCAGTTTCCGATTCCATACGTCTTTTCTTACTACCCTTCGCCACCGCATCTTTCTTTGGAGCCATTAGATTAGGTTTAGAGAGAAAGTTTACCGATTAAGAAGTGAAGCGCTAAACCGAGAAGAGGAGGATCGTAGAAGTGCAGTGGTGAAGACGGATCGTCAATCTAACGGTCGGATCGCCGGATTTGCGCCTAGGGTTTTGGCTAGGGTTTTGAGAGAAAGAGAGATAGAGAGAGAAATGAGATTTGGAGAGGTGAATAGAGTAGAGAGAAGAGAGGAGAAGAGAAATCAAGAAGAATCTCTTGATTTGGTGAAGAAAATGACTAGAATGGGTAGAGAGAGAGAGAGAGAGAAAGAAAGAGGCGGAATAGAGGAAGAAGGAGAAGAAATGAAGAGAGAATGAAGAAGGTAAGAGGAAGGGACGGGTTTAGAGCCAATATAACACCTTTTCGCTATAAATCGTTACCAACGATTTATAAACGTTACCAACGTTTGTTAAAAATACATGGTTTTTACTTAAAACGTTATGACGTTTTTGTAACATTTGTCCAACGTTTTAATTCTCCTTTCGGACTTTTGAAATCTCACAAAGCGTTACCAACGTTTTCACAGGTAATTTTTGCAGTTTTGGTCCCTTGTCAGGTAACCGTTATAACGCTTTACAAACGTTACCAACGTTTTGAATGAAACTTTTACAATGTTAGCTCCTTGTCAGACAAGCGTTGCAACGTTTGTAAAAACGTTGTGACGTTTCTCAAACGTTATGACGTTTTTATAACGTTTGTCCAACGTTTTAATTCTCCTTTCGGACTTTTTGAAGTTTCCTAAAACGTTACCAACGTTTTCAAAAACGTTATAACGTTTTATTTCTGTAAAACACTCATTGAATGAATTATTTTGATTGCAAAGGTTTATTTTGAAATGAGTTATGAATATGTTTATTCTCTAAGTACAAGCATGCCTAATTTAAATCTCAATTCATTGTGTTGTTGAGTATTTAGGGGTTTTGTGAATATATCGGCAATTTGTTATTTGGTATCGATATGTATGAGCTCAATTTCACCTTTTTCTATATGATCCCTAATAAAATGATGCCTTATCTCTATGTGCTTGGTTCTAGAATGAAGAACCGGATTTTTGGATATCATAATGGCACTAGTATTGTCACACATAATTGGTACGTTGCGGAAGCGAATTTCATAATCATTTAGGGATTGAATCATCCAAAGAATTTGTGTGCAACAACTACCGGCCGCTACATACTCGGCTTCCATTGTGGAAAGGGCAACCGAGGTTTGTTTGCGACTTGACCAAGATACAAGTGAACCACCAAGAAATTGGCATGTACCACTTGTGCTTTTTCTATCCATACGGTCTCCGGCAAAATCGGCATCGGCATATCCTATCAAGTCTAAATCCGATTGTTTGCCATACCATAATCCCAAATTTAAACTACCCTTGACATATTTAAGAATTCTTTTAACGGCTTTCAAGTGCAATTCTTTGGGATTTGTTTGATACCTAGCACATAGACATACCGCAAACATTATATCGGGTCTACTAGCAGTTAAATAGAGTAGGCTACCTATCATAGCTCGGTATTGAGTGATGTCCACCGATGTGCCATTTGGATCCGAGTCAAGATTTGCATTCGTAGCCATTGGTGTCTTGCTTGTATTGCTTTCGGTCATTCCAAATTTCTTGATCAACTCCTTCGCATACTTGGTTTGACTAACGAAGGTGCCATCCATGAGTTGCTTGATTTGGAGTCCCAAGAAGAAATTCAATTCACCCATCATGCTCATCTCGAATTCACTACTCATAAGAGAAGAAAATTCCTCGGCAAGTGCCGCATTAGGTGAACCAAAAATTATATCATCTACATAAATTTGCACCACCAAAAGTGATCCATCTCTCTTCTTGGTGAAAAGAGTTGTATCATTATTGCCTCTAATGAATTCATTGTCAATTAGAAAGGAACTTAATCTACCATACCATGCCCTAGGGGCTTGTTTGAGTCCATAGAGTGCTTTGGTGAGTCTATACACATGATTAGGAAATGTTGGATCAGCAAAGCCTTGAGGTTGATTGACATACACCTCCTCATCTATGAATCCATTCAAAAATGCACTTTTAACACCCATTTGAAATAATTTGAAATTTTTGTTTGAGGCATATGCTAAAAGCATTCTAATGGATTCAAGACGAGCTACGGGTGCAAAGGTTTCTTCAAAGTCAATACCTTCTTGTTGTTTGTACCCTTGAGCTACCAACCTAGCTTTGTTGCGAATTACATTTCCATCTTCATCCTTTTTATTTCTAAAGACCCATTTGGTTCCATTAATCATTCTATCATTTGGCTTAGGTACGAGTTCCCAAACTTTGTTCCTTTCAAATTGAGCAAGTTCTTCTTGCATGGCACAAATCCAATTAGGATCTACATTTGCATCTTTGAAATTTTTAGGTTCGATATGAGATACAAACGCACAATGACCTATCATTTGAGTTAATTTGGATCTTGTTTTAACTCTTTCCCTAGGATCACCAATAACATTAGAAAGAGGATGAGATGGTACTTCCCTTAGGTCTTGAGGGATTTGGTACTCAATTCTTGTAGGTTGTATCTCTTCGGTTTGCATTCCTTCAACTATTGGATCCATCTCCTTATTGGTTTCATCTTCAATTTGTTGATCCGTCTCAATATTTTTGGTTGTATCCATTTCGGGTTGAGTTTGCTCGGGTTGATTCTCAATTATGTCGGTTCTTGTCTCAACTTCATCTTGATCGAGAATCTCAACTTCATCTTGATCGAGAATTGGCACTTCAACACCTACAATTTCAATACCTTTCTCGATCTTTTGATTAGCATTTTCATCAAATTTAACATGTACGGATTCAATTACGATTCTTTGAGATGGAATGTAAATTCTATAGGCTTTACTTGAGTTTGAGTATCCTACAAACATTCCCTCAATTGATTTAGAATCAAATTTGGTTACTTTGGGAGATTCATCAAGAACAAAACATTTTGAACCAAATACTTTAAAATGAGATATCTTAGGCTTGTACCCTTTCCATAGCTCATATGGTGTTTTATTCAATATGGTCCTTATGCTTACGCGATTTACCACGTAGCATGCCGTATTTACCGCCTCGGCCCACAAGTGTTTGGGTAAGGAGTATTCATTTAGCATGGTTCGGGCAAGCTCAACTAAGGTTCGGTTCTTTCTCTCAACCACCCCATTTTGTTGAGGTGTGTGAGGAGCCGAATATTCACGTTTATATCCCCTTTTAGAGCATAGTTGGTCAAATTTTGCATTTTCAAATTCCCCCCCATGGTCGCTTCTAATCCTAATGATTTTTGATCCCTTTTCATTTTCAACACGTTTGCAAAATTCAATGAAGTTGCTAATTGTTTCATCCTTGTGTTGTAGGAACAAAACCCAAGTAAAGCGACTATAGTCATCTACAATTACATATGCATATTTCTTCTTTGCTAAACTTGGTACACTTATTGGTCCAAATAAGTTCATATGTAATAATTGCAAAGGTTGATCGGTTGAAACCATATCCTTGGATTTAAAGCTACTTTTGGTTTGTTTACCTTGAACACATGCCTCACATAATCCGTCAAGTTCTAGTTTATGTGTTGGTAAACCACGCACAAGATCTAATTTCACTAATTTCCTAATGGTATCAATTGAAACATGACCTAATCTACGATGCCATAACCATGATCCATTAGATATGGCACTTAGGCATGTTTCACCGGAATCAAAGTGAGTAAAATATAAGTAATAAACATTTTTCTTTCGTTTACCCGAATAAATTAGAGCATCATCCGAAGACCTAACTATGTGACAAGCATTAGTATCAAATTTGGTATAATATCCCGAATCACATAGCTTACTCACACTAAGTAAGTTATAATCTAATCCATCAACAAGATATACATTAGATATGGTCAAGTGTTGGTTACCAATTGAGCCTATACCAATAATAGAGCTCTTTCTTTGATTATTTCCAAAGGTAACCGTACCTCCATCATATGGTTCTAAGAGTTTGAAATTAGATTTGTCACCGGTCATATGGTGTGAGCATCCACTATCAATGATCCAAGCACTTTCCTTTTGAGATGAAATCAAACATACCTACAAAGTATATATTAGTTATTATTGAGTTAGTAACTAACATATACCTTGTCTTTAATCTCCCCCTTTATGTTTGGCAATTATAATTCTTTTTAGGAGAGATTAAGTGTGAACCTAAGCTAGTATAGCTTTAGGAACCCAAACAACATTATGTTTGTTGTTTACATTCCTAAAGCTACATTCTAAGGAAGTGTGGCCAAGTTTGCAACAATAGTTGCATATTGTAGTTGATTGCTTTTGAGTAGTAGAGCCTTGTTTGAGAATGGGTTGGTACTTCACTTCATGCAAACTCCTCTTATGACTACCATGTGACCTATTTGCAACTTTAGATGCAATGCTCTTGGTTTTATTAGAATCAAATCTATTGTGATGTTGGGGAACATCTCTAGCTAAACCATTTCTTTGAGTTTGGTTTTGTAAAGCAATTTTATTTTTGAATTCATAAAACCATCCATCGGGTCCTTTAAAATATATTTTGTTTGACCCTTTTGGATTAAGAGTGTTCCTATCACTATCTTTAGAAGCATTTTTGTTCTTAGATATTCTTTTATTGTACTTATACCTAAATGCATAATTTGGTGACTTTTGATCTTGTTTAGCATTTGAAACATGAGAAGACTTCAATTTAGATGACTCCTTGTTCAAAGGAGTTAAACCCTTTTTAGTAAAAAATTGATAAGTTGAATATTGTTCACAATTAAACTTTAGTTTGGCATTTGGAATACTTGAAGTTTGAGAATGTTCCCCTTTTCCTTTAGGGCCTTGCATGTGATTAGATTTAAGTGAGGATTTACCCTTCTCAAATCCAAGACCAACTCTATCATTTTTATAATAGGATTGATCGTGTATCAACTTGCTCACATAATAGGGATCTAGACTAGTGACTTTTGATAATTCACTAGGAGATCTCAATGCCCGAATTTTGGTTTCTAAGGTTTGAACTTTAACTTTTAAAATGCCTATTTCACCTAAGTGTGATGCTTTTACCTTTTTATTTTCAAGTTCTAACATGTCATTTTTAGCAATTAATTTTTGAATGATACCTTCCTTCTCAACCAAGGTTCTATTGGACTCATCAAGGAGTGATTTCAACCTAGATTCATGATCATCATGCGTTAGAATTTCATTTTTGAAAGTGCTTGCATCATTGGTGTCTAATCTATTGGTACACAAATCATTGTTGGTCTCATTTGTGATTATGCAATTTTCAATATCAATTTCACCACTATATTCTTCACCACCTTCATTTATACATTCAAGTTCGGTCTCATAACCATCAAGACTAAGTGTTGAGTGTACCTCACTAGCGAAGTTTGTTGAGGTGTTGACTCCATCAACTCTCTCCTTGGCATTCCTTGATTTAACAAGCTCCATGAGAAAGTTGATGGTTGTTTCATCGGTGATGTTTTTGCTAGCTATAATTGAGTCTATGTCAATTTTCGAGGGACCTTCATCTACACTTGCCATCAATGCAAGGTTGATCTCCTCTTCATTCTCCGATTCCGTATCGGATTGTTCCGTCTCACTATCCGAGAACAAAGCTTGCATAGCTTTGGCTTTCTTCTTCTTGTACCCATCATACTTTTGTCTTGGTTTTCGATCTTGTTGTGCTTCCCCATCCGTGTTCTTCAATTGTGGAAATAGCTTGAAGCATGTTTGAATGGAATGCCCCTCTCTATGGCAAGCGAAACACATTAGCCTTTTGTTCTTCTCTTCTCGTTCTTTGTTGTATTTTCTTTCAAAGTCAAGCATTCCTTGAAACATTTTGGATAAGAGAAGGGCATCCTTGGATGTTTCATGATCAATTTTGTTGATAAATTGATCATTTGAAAGACGGGTGTTTGAGGAGCTTGGAAAGTTTCGGTTTTGTGCCGGAAAAGCTACGGTTTTGGACTTTGAGCTTTGCTTCAAATCACCGGATTGTCGAAGTTTTTCTTCAAAACTCCTAAAATGAGCATAGAGGTCATCCGGTGTGAATGTGTCGTGCGTGCCTTGGATTGCCTCTAGAGCACTCACCAACCCGGACCATTTATCCCTCATGAGCATCACCCTCAATAGCTTTCCTACAAGTTTATTGTTAGAAAGTGGTTCTCCCAATTCGGTAAACTCATTTTGGATATGCATAAGTCTATTATACATATCCTCAATGCTTTCACCATCTTCAACCTTAAAGGTTTCAAATTTTGTTTCTAAACCGGTTATTTTGGTTCGTTTGATTTGGGTATTGCCTTCATACCGGTTTACAAGAGCATCCAACATTTCTTTCGCACTTGATGCACTACCAAAGAGTGAGGCTACCGATTCACTAACCAAATTGAATATGGCATTGGTTGCTAGGTCATTGTCTTTCTTGGTTTGTTTGGAATCAACGGTCTCAATTTTGACATCGGTTGAACTATCGGTAGCTACACTTGAGTATGTTGGTGTATACCATTTTTCAACCACATACCATACCTCAAGGATATTCAAGTAATTAATCATGGTTTTCTTCCAATGCATGAAATTTTTGGTAGTAGTACCAAAAATTAGGGGTTCTTTCACGGATCTATAAGGTGTCATTTGTCAAGTTGATATAATCTCCAATTAAGTGTGTCTTAATTCGAGTAACTTGCTCTGATACCACTTTGTTGCACTTAGGGGCACCTTTAATTACTCAAAAACTGAAATTAAATTGCAATTGAAAGTAAAGAGATGAGTTTAGAGAAATTTGACACGCGGGGTGATAACGGAGTTCGGCAAAACAAAGGCCTACGTCTCCGGGGCTTCGCAACCTTGTGAGGTGCGCCTTCCTATTACCCAATACGAAAGGATTACAACTTGTGAACCGTTGAGCCCTTACACACCAAGCGGGAAATCAAACGGCCAACTCAAAAAGGTGAGAACAAGGTCTCGATTGTCTAGGAACACAAGAGAAACACTCAATAGATCACTCTAACCTAATCTATATCAAGATTAGAGAAGTAGGTTTGAGGTTGCTTGAGAGATTTTGAAGTTTTAGGCTCTCACAACAATGGAGTATGCTAAGCTCTCAGAAAATCACTTTTGAATTAATTAGGGTCGGCTGAGGTGGTTTGAAAAGTGATCCCCTCAGTCTATTTATAGTGGCAGCTCAAAAATGAGCTGTTTGATATAAAACGTTACCAACGTTTTGTAAAACGTTACTAACGTTTTATTCAAATGCGTTTTAGGGTTTTAATTCTCTGACAGCTTAGTAAAACGTTACATAACGTTTTATAATCGTTACAACGTTTCCAAAACGTTATAACGATTTATAAACGTTACAACGTTTATAGTTTGTACTGAACAGCAGTTCTTCAGTTGTTCTGTATCTGTTAAACGTTACAACGTTTGTGAACCGTTATAACGTTTGTAAAACGTTACAACGGTTGTATAATCGTTATAACGTTATAACTTGAACTGAACAGCAGTTCTTCAGTTGTTCTGTATCTGTTAAACGTTACAACGTTTGTGAACCGTTATAACGTTTGTAAAAACGTTACAACGGTTGTATAATCGTTATAACGTTATAACTTGATTCTTTTGAAGCTTCTGATCATTATAAAACGTTACCAACGTTTTGAAAACGTTCATAACGTTTTATCTCAATTTAATCAACCTCATATATACTTTACCAAGCTTTTGATTTTACAATTAGTATTCTTGATAAAAGTCTTCCTGATTTCTTCAGTCCAAGCATATTATACAGCAGTTCTTACTCTTCTTGGACCTACATATTCTAAAAAATAGAAGAAATCGTAAAATTCAATAATTGTATGTTTTTGCAAATTAGTCAAATAGACGTAAAAGATTATTGTACGAACAACATGTATATCTTCTCGCAAGCTTTCTGAAATGACGTAAAAGACTGAAAACGGACTACGGTTGATGAGATATGTCTGTTTTAAATTGTGTTCACAGAAATTTTGGTGAAAATACATAATTCTTTGCTGCCAACAAAAACTTTTTTTTTGTGGCTCACAAAACTTCTTTCATTTTGATCTTTTCGGATATTTGAATTTTGTTAAACTATTTATTTAAATCCATAACATTATATAATTATTCTCATAATTATTTATCTCATGTTTAGTTAGAAAACTCAATTTGTCAGTAATGTCACACATGTCAAATAAATCAATAAGCCTTTCTGTCACACCCCAAATCCACCGGGTCTGACAGCCTGCCGCGTGTATAAATCAAGCGTCACATATACACGCAAGGCAGTGGATCTTTTATATGCATTGCCAATATCCTCATCTGCTGCGTCCGAGTAACAAACCTGAAAATAATCGGGAGGGTGGGGGTGAGAATAAATTCTCAGTGCGAATTTGCCACAGTTCAGACTATTGGACTTGCAATCAAACTCTATATTCAAAAATGAAACCCAAACAATAAACAATGCAAACAGATACATATAATCATAAATAACATAATGCCAATGCACGACAACAGTTTAAATTATTCCTGAAACACAGTTTACGGAATTTCCAAGATGAATTTCAAACACAACATATATTTTGGCTTAACTCAATTCAATAACTCAATTCAATAGGGCTTGTAGCAATTACAGATGTTCTTTCGAGCTGAACCATTATCAAACCCACATCTGTAGGGTTACTGACACCTACAGATGGCCAACCGCTGGACCCTTTATCTGACACCCATCTGCAATCGCTTGGCTTAACAGTTTATTAAGGTCTGGTTTGAATCATATAAAGAAAATCCTCTCTGGAATCATTCCAATAGTCGTAATATTCAATTGACCTTTCAAATGCATTAACACGTAGGAAAATGCCACCGAGCCACAGACGTTACACAAGTCACCCACGATTTCCAATCACATCTCATAACATAATCACCCTCCCTCGTCCCAACCGGTACTGGGAACATCGAGGGCCGTTCACCTAAGGCCATTAGGATCCTGGGAATCCAAGTCAGCATACAGCCCGACTTGGCAAATTCATTGGATCCAAGTGCTTAACTTCGTAAATCCATTCACATACATATCAAATCAAATCGTGGTGACTTTCAATCAAATTAGATCATAATAGATCGACACAACCTACAACCATACCAGCATGCAAATCACTCAAGTCACATCAATTCGAGTTTAATTTGATTGGGCTATGCAAATGCTATACACAATTCAATGATGCAATCAATGATATTCAACAAGACAAACGAAAACACAGTTTAATTCCTGAAAATAAAGTATCAAACAAGTCCAAGAATCCCGCACCTTAGTATGACGAGCGTACCGCTTAATTTAAAGATCAGGCGTCTCGAATTGCCTCGCGATATCTTGCTCGACTGACCCTACACCTATATTATACGTATACTTGGTTTAATTCGGTTTAAGTGGTCTATACGTTTACTTAGGGTTTGTACAGTCCCAAATCAATTCTTTTCGGTTCCTTCTTTCTTATTAAAAATCTCATATAGCGGTGCACAATTGCATCTAGGCCCTCTAGCCATATACCATTTCACTTTGGTAACAATCAATCACCGTTTCACTACTTTGGTTCTCGGATCAATTCAATTTACCGATTGGTTAAACCCTAATTTGGTCAAAACCTCAAATTAACCGTTAAACGTTCTAAAAATTCAAGATCAAAAGGTAACCTTACCGATTATAAGTCTAATCAGTTGGATTAAACTAGTCAATTCACGATTATACTCAATTTGGGTTTTGGCACGAAACCCTAGAAATCAGAATTCACAAATCGGAGGAAATCGGGAAAAAGATTGACAAATAAACAAGCAAGGAGTGTAGAGGAACTAGTCCTCGAGCAATTCGAACACAAATCTCGAGTTTAAAACGAAAACCAGAGAAATCGAGAAATCGTAGATTTTAGAGAGAAACAAAAAGAAAAAAGAATACCGAATAGGAGAGTTAGAAGAGATCCACGGGCGTTTACTCGGTTCCGGTTTCGATTTCTCGCAACAATCGGGGGTTTGAGAGGAACGGGAAACTCTCTCGCTCTTTTTCTTCTCTCTTGGCAGAAATTTCACTTAAAATGGTAAAGGAATGAAGTGGGAGAGAGAGAGAGAGCAGGAATTATGCAAATAAGCCCTTGGAATCACCCAGTGCGGATCACTCACCCGCACTGGATCTGAGTGCGGACGCACTCGGCAGTTTGTAGGTCCTTCCAGCACTTTCCAGTGCAAAAATCGGTGTCGGTGCGGGTCCTCCACCCGCAGTGCGGGTCCTCCACCCGCAGTGCGGGTCACTTCACCCGCACTCAGCACTTAGTCAGTTTTCAGCATGAATTTTAACACAGAAATCACCCGCAGTGCGGGTGGCTTCACCCGCAGTGCGGGTCACTTCACCCGCAGTGAGAACTTAGTAGATTTTTGACAGAATTTCAGAAAAAGTCCGAGCCCAGTGCGGACGCACTGAGACTCCAGTGCGGGTCGGACCAAGAAGAAGAGGAGAGGGAGATGGGGCTGTGGCGCGGCGCGGCTCGCCGGCGACGGAGGAGGGAAGAGGGGGCGGAGCCCCTCTGTTTCTTTGGCGTAGCAAGAGGAAAGGAAAGGGGGGGGTTGGGGATGGGTCACGGACAGAGACAGAGGAGGAGAGGAAAAGAAATAGGGAGGTTTTCTTAATTGATGCTTCAAGATTCGTGCTACAAGGTTTGAATGGTTGAGACTTTCCAAAAGAAACAAAGTTTAAATTAATTGATACCTATAGGGTGCGAATTAAATCTGACGAAAATCAGAAGTTATAAATTTTCAATTACCTTTGTTATAAGTTTTATTTTTTTCTTCTAAATGAGTTCTAAAGTTTAATAATTCATATCATGTAATTATCCACAAATCATTCCTTCATTTCATGACTCGAATCGAGGCTTCATAAAATTTCCATAATGTCGTACGAATATTTTCAAGTGTTGATAATTCAATTTTAGAACCCGAAAAATTTGATATCAAATAGTGTATATATATAAATATCAAATCGAATATCTAAAATTCATAATTGAATGAAATTGTAAGTTTTATATTAATCTTACTGGTACAATAATTTTGTATATTTATTCTCTTAATTAGAACTCAATACAACTATTTATTTTATGTTTTAACCCTCTAAATTTTAATGTACATAATTTTTTTAATTTCTATTTCAAAATTTTAGTTTCGTTTTAGTCGGTCAGAAAATTTCTGAACGATCGTTAAGTTAATTAAACTTTTTATTTAAGCAAAATTGATCGATTTATCAATTTTAATCAAGTTTTAAAATTTCGGAATGTAACACTTTCTAATTAATTCCTTATTAATGTGACTGATACCTCGCATATTTAGCCTATATTTGACTTGATTTCGTACCAAATTCACGTTCTAAATTGTCAAAATCATGTGTATTTCATTGATATATCCTTAGAATTTGGTACTGCTGAGAGTTTGTTTGTTTTCTGCAGGATTGGAGCAAAATACACGAAGAAACGGCGTTTTTGGACTCCCTGGTACGACCCTTACCAGGCTTGGTATGGGCCGTACCAGACTTAGCCGATCCAGCTCTTTCCCATCTTGTATGGCCTAGCCGTACCACCTTGGTACGGGCCGTACATAGATGCCGCCTGACATAATTCAAATCTTGGCAGAGGCTATTTAAAGCGGGGGATCTCTCCATTTTCGGGGATTCGATTCCATTCCATTCCAGATTGAGAGCTCAGAGAAAGAGAGAAAGAGAGTAAAGGAGCAAGGAGAGAAGAAGAAGGAAGAGGAGAAAATCGACGGATCAACCCCTTCTCCACTCCCGATCTTCGATCTAGTTCTATCATGCCTCTCTTTATCTCTTTACTTGTATTTCTGGACAGATCTATGACTTGTGAGTAGTAGATCATTGTTTCTAGGGTTTGTAGATGGATTTTCTTGATTTGTGTTGCTTTTCTTGATTTGGATCTTGTATGAACTCTTTGGATTGTATTGATTGTGTATTTGCTTGTCTTGATTGCTTTGTCTTTCTGTGATTGCATGTGGTGTGCCTATAGTGGTAGATCAACCCTAACAAGGTCATGTGACCATTGCCTTCTCTCAACCAAACCAATCCCTTTAGGTAGACTTGTTCGAATTGAAGCCGAAAGGTTGAATTCTCCCCTAATTGACAGATTAGAGGATACCTTAGATCTCCAATCAATCAACTAGAGGATCTGGACCAAAACACGAGAGTTGAGGTTTAGAAACCCAAGAAGGTGAAGAATTGACTCCAAAACCTAGATCTTGAACCAACAAACGAGAGTTGAGGTTTAGGAACCTTAGGTATGGTCAATTGAACCTTTCTCAAGAGTTTAATACGAGGTACCAGCAAGAAATGCATCAACTCGAACTTGTAAGCTCTGTTCTGGTAAATCAGTACGGGTCTTACAAGAGTGGTGCAGCCTACCCGTACCAAGCCCACACGGCTTGGTGGAACAAGGTTGGTGCGGCCTAGCCGTACCAACTTGGTAAGACCCGTACCACTAGAGGCAAATCAGAGATGAAGTCTGAAACCCTTGAAACATCTTTTATCCTAAATCAAAACACAGTTTATACATTTCCTTGCACAGTCACTATTCTATCGCATTGTTTGATTGCTTGAGTTGATTCTTTAGGAAGATTAAGTACCAAAACTCCTTCTTTCTCACTTCTAGTCTTTAGTCGAGATAAGTAGATTCTAGATAAAGAAACCGTCCCTGTGGATCGACACCCGATTATACTCCTCGATAGGGTTGTGCACTTGCAACCCTAATCGGAAGGTGTAACCGCGGTTTTAAAAGGTACGCTCCCAAGCGTACCGAAACTTGCATTGCGCTTTCACGCGATTAAGTTTTTGGCGCCGTTGCCGGGGACGGCTACCATTTTCTGGATTTTTGCTTATCTTAGCTAATATAAATTTTAACTTGTATCTTTTCCTTTACGTTACTCTTTCTTATTACTAAAAACTGGCTCTCGAATAACCTCCTGCAGGAAAGTTCAGATTGAAATACCAACTGAGGAGCAGAGGGCCACTCTTTGACGACACTCCTCCAGACGACACTGTCCCTGCTCAGACCTCCCTCGACGCGACTCGAGTCACATCAGACGCGACCCGCATTGAAGAGAAGATGTCTAAACATCCGAGCAGAGAGGACAGGCGTGAGCGAGAGGAGGACAAAGACAGAGAAGCAGAGCTGACCGATCAGTCTGACCACGAGATGGACGACTTCATGCCCCGAACCTTGCGAGAGTTCAATGTGCCGAGGGCTGAAGATGTGAGAGGTGCAATCCGGCTGCCACGCATTCCAGGACAACAACCCAACTTCAATCCAGGGGTTGTCAACATGGTGCAGCAGAACACCTTCCATGGACTCGACCACGAGGACCCGCACTCCCATCTCCAAACTTTCCTCGAGTGCATCACGACCATCAAAACCAACGGTGAGAATTCTGATTACACCAAGCTTGCTCTATTTCCTTTCACTCTTAGGGACAAAGCAAAGAAATGGTTAGGATCTTTACCTAGGGACTCGGTTTTGACTTGGAGGGAATTGTCCAAATTGTTTCTGACCAGATTTTTCCCTCATAAATGAACTGCCAAGGTAAGACATGACCTGACCAGCTTTAGTTAAATTTTTGATGAACCCCTGAATGAGGCATGGGAAAGGTTTAGAGAACTGCAGTACTCTTGTCCACACCACGGTATACCAGACTGGCTCTTGATCCAAACGTTTTATGACGGCTTGAACGAGAGCACTCGTGCTTACGTCGACGCTGTTGCGGGAGGCGCGCTGATGTTAAGGGAGCCTTTAGAGGCTATGAACTTGATAGACAGCATGGCGCAGAACCAGCAGTGGTCCGGCCGTGACAACTCACGACGAAGAGGAGGCCAAGGAGGTGGCAAGTACGAGGTGGACCACATCACGGCTCTCACCGCCAAGATGGACGCCATGCTGAGGACAATGGACAAGCTGAGTGTGAAAGCAGCCGAACAGCAGCCCCAAGCATGCGTCATGTGTGGAGATGAAAGGCACCCTTATGAGCATTGCCCACTAGTGCAAAGGGATGAGGAACTCGAGCAAGTAAACTATCTCAATAATGAATCATCCCACTTTCTGAGACCCCAATTCAACAATCCCTCCTTCAACAACCCTTCTAGCAACAACAACAGGAACTTCTACCAGAATGCTTCCTTCCCCAATCATAACCATCGAGCACCTCAATCCGGTCCTTCTGAGCCATATATTGCTCCCGCTGTGAGTAATTTCATATATGAGCAAGGAAAGATGAACCAGATGATGTTTGAGCAAATGAATCAAATGGCTGCTCAGAATAAGTTGCTGATGGAGCAAATAGATGCCCAAAACAAGTTGATGATGGAGCAAATGGGTCACCAAGCCGCACCAAGCCAACCACTACCTGGAAGGCTACCTAGCCAACCGGAGGTCAACCATAGAGGAGAGGTCAAATCAATCCAACTGCGAAGTGGGACCCAGTATGAAGGACCAGCCTTCCCAACTGATCAGATTCCAACTGATGCGACCCGCACCATAACCATGCGACCCGCATCAACCTTGGAGGAACCTGTGAAACCTGGTCGCATCGAGCCAATGCAACCAGCAACGCCACCTGAAGAACCTGTGAACGCGACCCGCAATGGTACCATGCATCCTGCATCAAAAGAATCTGACAAGGAGAAAGGGAAAGGGGTTGAGAAACCTGCACCTTACAGACCACCTATGCCCTTTCCCCAACGATTAGCTGAGAACAAGTTGAACGCACAATTCGCGAAATTCACTGAGGTGATCAAAGGACTGCATATCACAATCCCGTTCACCGATGCCTTGACTCAAATGCCTACTTATGCCAAGTTCTTGAAGGACATTCTATCCAACAAGCGAAGCTTGGGGGGGCATGAGACTGTGAAACTAACGGAGCAGTGCAGCGCCATTCTGAACAGCGAGCTACCACCCAAACTGGGAGACCCAGGTAAATTCTCAATTCCTTGCAAAATTGGGAAAACTACCATCAAGCGAGCCCTGTGTGACCTAGGGGCCAGCGTGAGTCTCATGCCACGCACCATCTTTGAGCGCATGGGAGTAGGCGAGCTCAAACCCACGCGCATGACTCTACAGCTTGCTGATTCTTCTGTCAGGGTACCACTCGGCATAGTGGAGGATGTGCCAGTT
The DNA here is from genome assembly GCF_964058835.1 of Carex rostrata. Classification (NCBI taxonomy): domain Eukaryota; kingdom Viridiplantae; phylum Streptophyta; class Magnoliopsida; order Poales; family Cyperaceae; genus Carex; species Carex rostrata. Next base: position 8,746,222 of record NC_135926.1, read on the forward strand.
CTAGTCGGAAAGTTCTATGTCCCTGCTGATTTTGTGGTGATGGAGATGGAGGAGGACAAAGAAATTCCCATCATTCTGGGACGGCCATTCTTGAAGACGACTCGAACACTCATTGATGTGGAGAACTGAACTCTGACTCTGCGAATTGGAGATGAGAAAGTGGAGTTTAATCTCAACCGAGCTATGAAGTGCCCCTCTGAAACAGAAACATGCTGCTGGCTTGATGTGGTCGATCAATTGGCCAAAGAACAATCTCGTAGGCAATATAGACCGGATGAATCCCACGCGGGTCGCGTGCCACAGTTCGAAGGCCTAGAAAACAGAGAACGAGGATCTGATGAAGCTGACGCGAGGTCTTCACGCGACCCGAGTGAACCTGACGCGGACCGCGTCAAGGTCCACATAGAGCCGCTGACTCCAGAGCTCAAGCTTCTTCCAGCTAACCTCAGATTCTTGGAGGATTTGAAAGCTCAGCAAACTGTGATTGAAGACTTGATCGAGAAGGTGATAGGCACTCATCCAGCCACATGCAAGCTCAGGACTTTACCAGCAAACCAGCACACGGTCTGTACACCTCTGAAGTGGGAGCTCCGCCCAGAACCGCCTGATCCACCTTCCACCAACCAGTGAGGCGCCCCCGCCTCACCCCTCACTCCATGTCTGGTTAGTTTCCATATTTTCTTCTATTTACTTTTTCTTGTGTGAATTCAAGCATTGAGGACAATGCTTCATTCAAGCTTGGGGGGGTGAATAGAAGAAAACTGTATTTGCATTTAGGTCATGTCTATTTTTCCAAAATTTGCACTTTTAGGTGATAAATTTGTGTTATTGCTTGGGTTAAGGACTTGTTTGAACAATTTTGGTTGTGATTTGGATGACTTTAAAAAATTAGAACTAACCTCATAATTGATCAAAGAACTGATTAGGAAGGGATGTTTTGAGAACTTGAAAGGATGAAAACTTGAATTGTATCAAAAATCAATTTTTTTTTTTTTGAAACTGAACTGTGCCTTTTAAATAGGAAAATGGGGATTTTAAATAAAGAAGGATTTGGATATTCATTGGTATGAATGAATACCAATGGATGTGTGTATTCATGGTATGTGCAAAAGCAAAAGAATAAAAAAAATAAAAAGATGGAGAAAATAAGAGTACTGGCAATAAGTCCTATTGGGCGCCTTTGAGCTCGTCTCCCAAATTTAGAAAAAAAAGAAAGAAAGAAAGAAAGAAAGAAAGGATGGAGAAAATAAGAGTACTAACAATAAGTCCTATTGGACGCCTTTGAGCTCGTCTCCCAAATTTAGAAAAGAAAAATAACTTTTGCATATATCAACACACGAAGTCCGTGACTTACTAACATAAGCTTGTTCCAAGCTTGGGGGAGAAAAAGGGAAAATCTCCACAAATGAGAGCTTGATTTTAGTAAAAGAATGATAGATTGATCAATTCGAGTATTCAGCTTTGCAAGTATTAAAACATTCTAGAACTTGAAGTTTGATTAGTCAATTTGTGGGGTGAATCAAAATTGATCAAGGAAAGTCCAAATCATACCATAAAGATTCTCGAGGTTCTTGATTTAAGCAACTCATGTAAATTTTCACATTTAGGAACTAAACTTGCATTTAGAGTCCAAACCGGTACCAATGTTTAGATCTCTGCTTGAGGACAAGCAAAGGTTAAGCTTGGGGGAATTTGATACCTCGCATATTTAGCCTATATTTGACTTGATTTCGTACCAAATTCACGTTCTAAATTGTCAAAATCATGTGTATTTCATTGATATATCCTTAGAATTTGGTACTGCTGAGAGTTTGTTTGTTTTCTGCAGGATTGGAGCAAAATACACGAAGAAACGGCGTTTTTGGACTCCCTGGTACGACCCTTACCAGGCTTGGTATGGGCCGTACCAGACTTAGCCGATCTAGCTCTTTCCCATCTTGTATGGCCTAGCCGTACCACCTTGGTACGGGCCGTACATAGATGCCGCCTGACATAATTCAAATCTTGGCAGAGGCTATTTAAAGCGGGGGATCTCTCCATTTTCGGGGATTCGATTCCATTCCATTCCAGATTGAGAGCTCAGAGAAAGAGAGAAAGAGAGCAAAGGAGCAAGGAGAGAAGAAGAAGGAAGAGGAAGAGGAGAAAATCGACGGATCAACCCCTTCTCCACTCCCGATCTTCGATCTAGTTCTATCATGCCTCTCTTTATCTCTTTACTTGTATTTCTGGACAGATCTATGACTTGTGAGTAGTAGATCATTGTTTCTAGGGTTTGTAGATGGATTTTCTTGATTTGTGTTGCTTTTCTTGATTTGGATCTTGTATGAACTCTTTGGATTGTATTGATTGTGTATTTGCTTGTCTTGATTGTTTTGTCTTTCTGTGATTGCATGTGGTGTGCCTATAGTGGTAGATCAACCCTAACAAGGTCATGTGACCATTGCCTTCTCTCAACCAAACCAATCCCTTTAGGTAGACTTGTTCGAATTGAAGCCGAAAGGTTGAATTCTCCCCTAATTGACAGATTAGAGGATACCTTAGATCTCCAATCAATCAACTAGAGGATCTGGACCAAAACACGAGAGTTGAGGTTTAGAAACCCTAGAAGGTGAAGAATTGACTCCAAAACCTAGATCTTGAACCAACAAACGAGAGTTGAGGTTTAGGAACCTTAGGTATGGTCAATTGAACATTTCTCAAGAGTTTAATACGAGGTACCAGCAAGAAATGCATCAACTCGAACTTGTAAGCTCTGTTCTGGTAAATCAGTACGGGTCTTACAAGAGTGGTGCGGCCTACCCGTACCAAGCCCACACGGCTTGGTGGAACAAGGTTGGTGTGGCCTAGCCGTACCAACTTGGTAAGACCCGTACCACTAGAGGCAAATCAGAGATGAAGTTTGAAACCCTTGAAACATCTTTTATCCTAAATCAAAACACAGTTTATACCTTTCCTTCCACAGTCACTATTCTATCGCATTGTTTGATTGCCTGAGTTGATTCTTTAGGAAGATTAAGTACCAAAACTCCTTCTTTCTCACTTCTAGTCTTTAGTCGAGATAAGTAGATTCTAGATAAAGAAACCGTCCCTGTGGATCGACACCCGATTATACTCCTCGATAGGGTTGTGCACTTGCAACCCTAATCGGAAGGTGTAACCGCGGTTTTAAAAGGTACGCTCCCAAGCGTACCGAAACTTGCGTTGCGCTTTCACGCGATCAGTGACCATGTGGGATCTATGTCATTTGATAATGTAATATGAAAATCCTTTTGATTCTATAAATTACAAGCGACATCTAGCAATATACGTTGTAATTACCTAAAATACACAGATGATAAGTACCTGCTTTATCATGATTTCTAAGCAACAATTGCCTTGTGTCAGTTCCATGTCTCATGATATCATCAATAGATCCAAGGTAGAAATGTGTCATCCTTGCAAATTAATTCATTTCTTGATTTCCAAATAATTTAGTAATTATGATTGACTCCTTAATTATATGTGTATGTGCTTGTATTATTTCATCGAGGAGCCGAGTGATATCATCACTCATTTACATGAGAGACATTGGCATTCTTGACAATTAATATCTCTCCACATGAGAGACATATACTGAGATAAAATATGTATGATTGCTAGTGTTGGATAATACCCAGAAATATGTATTCTCATGTGGGACAAACAATCATCTCAAACCTTAGAATTTCAGACACAAATACAATTCATATTAAATGTTTTACTTTGGTCACGTCCAATCCCCTGATCTCTATCGGGTATTCATTTGATTATATTGACATCTATTTTTCATATGATCTATAGAACATGATCACCATCTAATCCAAATGCTAATCTTATGCCGGCAATTAATGTTCCATGTTAATTACCAAGACTAAAGACACTTTAGAGTATTTATTAACTCATTTATAGAGTTCCACAATTTCAAGTCTTCAACCTGAATGATCTATAGTAATAAAATATTTAAGGAACAAAATGATAAAAATGATCATTCAATTATATAAACAAAACTTCGAAAACAATTATTATATGATTGTCTTCTAGATTATAACACTAACAACTATGAGAATGATGTTACTTCAGCCATAGATTGGTTTGAATTTTGTATGATTAGGATGCTATTAGTGACATTGACAATTCGAAGATTTATAAATTTTGCATATAAGTTCATCACTCGTAAGGTAAATCAGTTTAAATTTCTCGCTTGAAGTCTATTTGATGAATTTTGGAGTCAGTGTCACCACTAGAGACTGGAAATAACACGAATGTCATAGTAACTAGACTTGATAAAAAAAAATAAGAGAAAAAAACTAAGAAATTTTGAAAATTTGAAACTTTATCAAATTTACCTTACTTCCTTGCTAGATTACTTGGCATGTCCAACAAAAATTCAAAACAATACATGAGAGTGACATTGTTTTATTGTAATTTAAAACAATAATAAAAAAATTCAACCAATGTTTCAACTTGATTGCTAGACGATTGTGATATTTTGTGAACAATATTCAACACTTGCCATAGCTTTAATTCTGTGAAATTTCAATCCACATCAAATTTTAGACCCTATCTTCTTTATTGTACTCGATTTATAATTAAAGATTCCGATTGAAAACGAGATAATAAAAAAAAATCTATTTTTGTTGAATCCCAAACTTGTGCAGGATGATATTACATATGACTCTGTTAAAAGTGTAAAATAAAATAAAAAAATATCAGTAACAGCAATAAATTTACACTTGACCATCTTACTTCTCTGCATTCTATTTAGTTAAAATAATAGAAGCTCTTTCGTATGATTTTCCTTTTTAAAAGTCTTGTTCGTGATTTTATCTAGAAGAAACTTTTTCTAATTTCACAATGTATCATCAATACATAATTCTATATAACATCTCGAGTAAACCTTAGATGCTATGGATAACATAAGACCTTTCGTGCTATAGCCTCAATAATTTATGAGTGAGTCTATGGTACTATGCATATTACGATTTGTTACCGTGCTACGGCTCTATATTCGAGTTTTAAAATCCTAACGGTCGATCCGAATCGTTCATCTTGTTCTCCATATTAATATGTGTTTGGAGACCAAATTTTACATTTTTTGAAATTTTTTTACTATTTTTTTAGATTTATTGAAAATCACTGTTTTTGGATGGTCCAGAATTTTCAGATCAAGTGATTTTCTAAATATCTAAAAAAATAGTAAATTTTTTTCAAAAAATGTAAAATTTGGTCTCCAAACACATATTAATATGGAGAACAAGATGAACGGTTCGGATCGACCGTTAGGATTTGAAAACTCGAATATAGAGCCGTAGCACGGTAACAACCCGTGATATGCATAGTACCATAGACTCACTCATAATTTATTGTATAAACTTCAAATTTCGATTTAAGTAGCTCAGTAAATTGTTTATATAATGAACTTGTAAAATATAAATTTTTACTATTTTTTATTATTTATGAAAGATGACAAAAAATGACCTAAAACATTGACCATTTTATTTTATTTTTAAGATATTTTTTTATCATCTTTCATAAATCGTAAAAAATAGTAAATAAAAAAAAATTGTATTCTACAAGTTCATTATATAACAAATTTACTAAACTATTTATATTGAAATTTGAAGTTTATATAATATATTTTTTAAACCGTAGCATGAAAGACCTTATGCTATTCATAAACCCTAAGCCTTACTCTTACATCTCCGTCTCATTTGTAAATAAATTGTAAAAATTGATATTGCACTTGAAATTTAATTATAGGAGTGTAGATTGCTCTTTAATTTAGTAATAGTACGAAAATGTCATGTAAGTTTTGAAATAATTTTGCTAGTGGTATGAGAATTTCTCTGTGATTGCAAAAAAAAAAAAAAAACACACACACACTTTTCCATGTCAGGAAAATTAAAATTGTAGGGACGAAGATATTTTGTAATTATTGTGAAAGAAACTGCTAAATTACTGATACGACATATAAATTTAATTTTTATAATTATAAAAATAGAGATGTTTTTAACCTAGGCCCGAAGATTTTTCTTTGATCAGAACTTCTCCAGTACTTCTAAATGGAGTGAATGTAAAATAGAATCTTCATTTTTTTTCTTTTCTATTTTGTCAATCAACTTTAGAATCTATTTAAATTTATTGTTTTACAATTTACCACCACTTGCTTGGTGAGTGCTACCGTAGCCTACTGCTCACTCGTGGAACAGTCCCACGTGGAGGTGATGTCGGCTTGTTCCACTTTCTACGATGATATCCTTCTCCAAATCTTTCGCACTAAAACATCCCCAGTCATAAAATAGTACAGATCTTTTTAAGATAACGCATTGTTTGAGTTTCAATTTGGACAAGAAAATTAGAAACAATGTTCCGGATTAGAACATTTATTAATAACAGTGCGTGCACAAGATGTGTGTGTACAAGCTGGTATTTAGAACAAAAATTTACTAGAAGCATATATATTATTGATAATAGTAAAGATGTTTGTCGTACAATATCAATGAATAAACTTTGTATTTGAAATATCATAGAAACATGTAATTGTTTTATTGAATAATTACCAGCAATATGGATTGCATTGCAAACAATCAATCTATTTTTTAAAATTAAATTATTTAACTCCTTTGTTTTTATAAAAAAAAATTGTCCATATTTAGTATGTGAGAGAATAATATGTAATTGTTAGATAGCTAATTTTTAATGAATAAAAAATCATTGTAATAAATAAAAATATATGTTTTTATAGTATACATAATTAGTACACTATATCAAACACGATTATAATAGTTACTTAGCGTATATTTGAATATATGTAAATAGCCCAACCCCAAATTAGTGTTGTTATTTTCATTTGTATATAATTCAAACATATTTTTCTTTGTCAGAGATAATGTTCAGTCAGTATTATTTCGCTAACCCAATACATTACAATTATATATTAGCACTATTTAAATTAGTATCATTTTGAATTGTACAGTTCAAAAGAATATTTACACCATTTTGAATAAAAAATAACATCGTTCCACAATATTTATATTAATATTTTTTTCACACTGTTTTCATACACTAATCTGTATAGAACTATTATTTTAACAATCAAGCACACACTTATTGTCTAAAATGACTATTATGTGCATTATATTATATAAATAATGTTACAAGTTAATAGTTAAAAACACTCGTTGCACAGAGAAAATCGTGTGAAATGGTTCTACATTATTTCAGTCAGGTAAACTTTACTTTAATATCTTATCATTTTTAAACTACCAATATTATTGTACCATTTATCTTCAATAAAATCCACAAATTATTTTAATGTGTTAAATAATTTGACATTTTATCGCGTAATTCAGCATAAGCTAACAATTATATATACTATTTACTAATCATTTTTTTTCCATTTTGTTTGATAGACTATAGTTAAAAAAAGATTAAGTTGAATAATTCAAACTTTTCATCAATAGCTTTGAGTGTAAGATTTCACAAATTAGTGATAGTCTTGTCTAAAATCTGTGGTAGCTTTGAAGATTTTAGGTGTGCCATGGGAGGATATTTATGAATACTTTTGGGGCAATGTTAAATTAAAAACAAATATTTAGTTGGTCTTTTATATATTTTTGCTAGATGAATACACATAATTTAATTATCTGAAATCTATTTAACATTTTAACTTGAAAACTTATTATCAATAGAAAAAATAGTAGAAAAATAAATCAACCTGACAATATTGCAAAATGTAAACTAATTTATAATATCACTAACTAGTAAATAAATATCTTAGTTACATGTCTTTTATAATTTTACCCTCCTCATAAAATAAAACTAAAAACTAAATTCACTAATTCAGACATCTAATTTAGTTTCATAACTCCGGTTCTAATTTTTAAATGTTACGTCCTGTTTTTATTAATTAAACCGAATATGAAAGTACATCTGTACATGTCACAAAGTAACAATAAAAAGAAAGGAACTTAAAATTATTTAATATCTACAATAAACTCATTGAATTTTTTGAACAAAAGGAAAAAAAATTATTGGACCTTCGTGTTATTATGTAACATTAAACCCATCAAACCCAGCAGAGAATTTGACAGGAGACACGTATCGATACCTGAATTTAAAGCCTGGCCCTTTTATTGGATCTTTCGATTTTTAGTGCCATCACTGTCAGAAATATACGGAGCGGGTCCATGGGATCTGCCGCCCAATCAGTTTCTAGTCACATTTCTGTATTTTCTTGTGTTTCCTAATATATGACGGGTCAGTGACGCTGCTGTAGTCCTGTAGTACATTTTTCCTTTTTAATGCTTGGCAGGTGCTGTTAAGTTTCCGAGTGAGTCTATGGTACTATGCATATTACGATTTGGCACCGTTCTACGGCTCTATATTTGAGTTTTCAAATCCTAACGGTCGATCCGAACTGTTCATCTTGTTCTCTATATTAATATGTGTTTGGAGACCAAATTTTACATTTTTTTTAATTTTTTTACTATTTTTTTAGATATTTAGAAAATCACTTGATCTGAAAATTCTGGACCATCCAAAAACAGTGATTTTCAATAAATTTAAAAAAAATAGTAAAAAAATTTCAAAAAAATGTAAAATTTGGTCTCCAAACACATATTAATATGGAGAACAAGATGAACGGTTCGGATCGACCGTTAGAATTTGAAAACTCAAATATAGAGTCGTAACACGGTGTCAAATCGTAATATGCATAGTACCATATACCCACTCTAAGTTTCCAGGTCCCACTAATGATGAACACCAAACACGCCCCTTCGTCGACAACTTTTATTTCCTGCACCCGGTCTACACTGCACACGACCGAAAAGTTCTAATTGGTCTCTGTTTTTTCTTTTCTTTTCTTTTCTTCACATTTATGAAAGCCCATAGGCCTAATTGTCTCCTCTTAGGCTTTGGATTTGCCTCATCAGGAGCGGAGCGCGCTAAATTTCTATTTATTATATTAAGGATAACAAAATTATACTTGGCAAGCCACCGCTAAGAGTTTAAAATATATATATATATATATATATATATATATATATTAAAGATAACAAAATACTTAGTTTAAAAGCGCATGAAAAATAATCTAGTATTGAAAAATTGAAAATAATGCATGAAAACTGTTATAGTGTTTTTTTTTATTGAAGGGCCCTTGTAAATCATAACATTTTTTAAATTTTATTCTGGAAAATTGAATCTGTATCTCTTTGTAGAGAGATGAAAGTTTGTACCACTGCACTAGGCCCACGGTTCTTGGTTTTTTTTTTCTTTAATAAAGAAGAAAGAATTTTGATTTCCATTACACAAATGCATTCAGATTAGATAATAATAAATAGATGACTCAACTTTAGTATTTTTATACATGTCATTGTTTGAATGACACAACAACAATTTTAAAAATATTGACATCATATCGTATATTAAGTTTATAACAAGTTTGATCATGAATACTATCATTTCTAGTCAATTTAAGAGTGCGTTTGAATGCACTATAGAATAGCTACTGTTGAGAATAGCAAATAAGAATAGCATGGTAAAGAGAATAGTGCTAACTCAAGCTATTCGGAATAGCTAAAATGTTGTTTGGATGCACTCTTTGGAATAGAGCCGCTATTCTTTAGATGCATTCTTTGCAACAAATGCTATTCCTACTTTTTGTTGGAACAGCGAGAATAACGAGAACAACGCTATTCTCGCTATTCCGAATAGCAATTGAGTACGTTTGGATGGATCAGAACAACGCTATTCGGAATAGCAATTGAGTACGTTATGGTACTTTGACACAACAAAAATGATTAGAGATTCTATATAGTGATAAGTTTAAATTTATTTAAATTATCACTCGTAAAATACTTTATAATTTAAATTTAATTAATGGTACTTTATATTTTTCCTTCCATGACAGTCTGACATGAGTTATAACGGAGAGAATTATTAGTTTCTGTTATTACCGTCTAAGCACAACGTTCGGCTTGTATTATAATTTGAATAATTATATTGATCCCCTCACCCCTGTCCCCCCATTTAACCCCGCACTCTCTCTCTCCAAATTAACTCCCTTAACTGTCTTTTATCCCCGCATTAATTCCTCTAAGAATTTCCATTTATCCCCGCATTAATTACTGCCATTTAATAACAATCCCCGCATTAATTATACTGTCCTCTAATAACAATCCCCGCATTAATTATACTATCATTTAATAACAATTCCCGCTAATAAATATTTATCTGTTTATTGATGTTCAAGAAATTATTTATCATTGTTCTGACAAGTATTTATCCTTATGTCTGAGAAATATTTATCATTGTCCCTGACATGATAATACTTTGATTTGATTAAACATTACTTATTGGCAAGTTCAAGAAAGTATTTATCGTTGTTCTGACAAGTATTTACGATTATATATGGGAAGTATTTATCATTGTCACAGATGTTTTACTGTAAGTTGCAATTATGTCTGAGAAGTATTTATCCACGTAACATTAAGTATTTATTCATGTAACATAAAGTATTTATCATTATGTCTGAGAAATATTTATAATTGATATTTTACTGAAAGTTGCAATTATGTCTGATAAGTATTTATCCATGTAACATATAGTATTTATCAATGTATCATAAAGTATTTATCCTTATGTCTGAGAAATATTTATCATTGATATTGTACTGAAAGTTGCAATTATGTCTGATAAGTTTTTATCCATGTAACATAAAGTTTTTATCAATGTATCATAAAGTATTTATCATTGGGTGAGGGGATAGTTTATTTAATGGTCCCCAGTTGTGCGGGGACAATCCAGAAAAAAAAGGAAAAATTGTGCGGGGATAAATGACAAGTATTTATGAGGGGATTGTTTATTTAATGGTCCCCAGTTGTGCGGGAATGATTCAAAAAAAAAGAAAATTTTGTGCGGGGACAACTAATGGATTGATTTATTCTTTCTTAAATAGAGATCATTGCATAGGGATTAACACTTTGCAAATTCACGATAAATACTTTGATGCTTCAAGTTAAATACTAACAGTTTCTGCGGAGTATTAATTATTGAGCGGTCCCTCCATGATATTTTTGGCAGTTTGTGCGAGGTTTTTTGCGGGGATTGTTATCAGGATCCTTATAATTTAGGGAGAATTTCATATATACCACATAAAAACTGTAAAATTACATATTTACCATTTAAAAGTCTCATAACTCACATATTTACCCAATATAACTTCAGTATATATCAAGTATATCAAAAACTCAAATTGATTATGTTTAATTCTCTTAAAACTATATAATTAATCAAGGATTAACTTAGCACCTTTTTTTATTTCCTTAGAACCGTTCTTCTTTATACTCAATATAAAAGATTAAAAAATAGATATTCCAAACTGAGTTAGTAATAAAACACAGATTCTCAAACTCATTTACTACTTTCATAACAGGTTGCGATATCATCGTCGAATTTAGTATGAATTATTTTGTTGGAAAAGTTGAAGTAATTACCTTATTTTTAGACGATCAAGCTGGAGTTTGAATTCTTAAATCTAGTCTGCTACCCCTTCTTTCTGAGTTTAAGCGGGAAAAAGATGAGAAGAGTTTAAGCGAAAATGAGAAGTTACGTCAAAAAAGACGAGAGGAAAATCTGTGCGCAAAAGAGGAAGGGTAGAGAAGGAGAAGAGACTAAATAACTTATTAATTATATTTTATATAATTGTAAACTTAATTAATCTTATTTTTTATTAATTGAATAAATATGTGAGTTATTAAATTTTTAGATGATAAATATGTAATTATAGAAATTTGGATGGTAAATACGTAATTACACAGTTTTTGAGCGATATAAATGAAATTCTCCCTGTAATTTATTAGCTATATACCAAGATTGAGTGAGTATAAAATTTGTATTTATAATTTAGTGGCTCTCCACCATTAAAATCTACAAATAATTAATTTACAAAAAGTGAAAAAAGTGTCAACGGTCATCCTGAGATTCCTACCATTACCAATCTACCATCCAGGCAGGACAACTATTATTTTCTCTTATTTTGGTTACAGTAGTAAGAGCATCAAAAATAGAAAAAAATAAATAAATAGCACAAAGATAGAGGTGTAAAGGGGATGAACGGAGGCCGGGTGTAATCAACATTTTCAAATCTCAGCAGTTCCTCTCTCCCCTCCTCTATAAAACACCAAGAAAACCCCTGCCAAAACCCATTCTTCATTTCATATCCTCCATTGCTTTTACAAACCAGTTCTCTTCCCCCGTTTCTTTTAGAGCCTGTTTCTCTTTTAGATATATTAAGTGAGAATAGGTATACTGGTATATGCAGCAGAGAGGTCGGGCTTGCAATCGTAGATCTCGGAGCTTCTCTAGAGCTCGGCTTGCAATTGAGGGATCTTAGTGATTTAGTCCCTCAGATTCATCAAATCTTTTAACTGAATAACAATAAACTAGAATAAAAAGGAAATTTCTCGAAGGACAATAATGGCATCTGCAATCAATGGTAAGATGGACCTCAAATTAGATTTATAGCAAAATTGTTCAATTTAATTCTGGCATTTATTATACTACAAATTACAGCAATCATAATGTTGATTTATCTGTTTAAATGAGATTCTGGACATTTTCATGTTGATCTGAGTATGATTAATCACCTAGCAGTTGGCACAATTTCCGTTCACGCCCTTTTTTTTACTGTATCCTCTACTCAGAGGACTTTGATTTAATAATCCTCCAAATTTTAAGTCTATCCAACATGAGGACTGGCAACCAATGCTAGATCAATTTTTGCTTTTTTTTGGTTACAAATTACGTGTGACATTTGGTTTTCGTGGCTCTGGAGCTACTAGCCTAAATTGATCCGAACTGGTATATCCCCTCCCCTATTGTAATGACATTACTGGAGCACGCTACTAGAATCTGGATTGTTCTTGCCCGATTGGATGGTGTAGATCATGCTTGATCCACAAGTCAGGTTGGTCATCTTTTAGGTGTGCTCTGGACTATCCAATCTTTAATTGATGGCCCAGATTCCTCTGGCGCGCTCCAACAATTGGTATTACACTATAACTGAAAGAACTCTGGTAAGATCTATACCTACATTAAGAAATTTCCTTATGAGAAATTTTGTCAAACAGATGATGTTCATGCTTATCTGTTTTTTTTTTTCTTCTGTTGGTTTACCTCTAACAATGAAATATCACATTCTAGTGCTAATTAGCTGTTTTTATCCAATTTTACAAACCTTTAGGAAAAAAAAAAATCTTTGAAAAGTATAAGTTTTGTTATTTTCAGAATGCGAAAAGATATCCTTAAAAATGATGTGTGAGCTTAACTTACTTTTTCTTCTCTTTGATTCGTTGGAAAACATTAATATAACAACTCATTTAAATCAGGGGTAGAAGAAAGGGAGGTACAAAAGAGCTACTGGCTGGAGCACTCAAAAGACCTCACTGTTGAGGCTATGATGCTTGATTCACGTGCTTCTGATCTTGACAAGGAGGAGAGACCAGAGGTATATTTAACCCTACCATAGCTTAAGAAATCATTGCAAAGTTTATATCGGAATGAAGTAGTGAACTAGTGAATCGAGTAATCAGGGAAGAAGCTGTTTGAACAACTTCTTTAAGAATTTAGTATTTTTGTTTGCTAGATAGGCCATGACTGGTACGGTAAACTATCCTTTCTCACATGGATGTGATCAGCTTGGAGTTGATGTTGGGCCAAAACAGCATGCTTGATTTATTGGCTGCATGTATTCAGCATAATAATCATTTTGTTAATAAATGATGCAGATTCTCTCCTTGCTTCCATGCTACAAAGGGAAATCTGTTTTAGAGCTGGGTGCAGGAATCGGCCGTTTCACTGGAGAATTGGCTCAAGAAGCTGGTCATGTCCTTGCTCTAGATTTCATTGAAAGCGTAATTAAGAAGGTTTGTTTTTTCCTTGAAGAATGTTTTTAATTTGAAATGAAGTTGAAAAAACTGCAGTACCCTTGATTTTGCTGACGAACTGTGTACTTTTATAACCAACAAACAGTCCTGAGGATTTCCCCTTTTATGGCAAAAATTTGGAGGTACAGAGTGGTACAAAGTTTACCCTCCAAATATGATTAGAATCTGGAAAAAATGAGAGACTAAACCTAGAAAATATTGTTTATAGACATGGCTGGCAGTAGCGGAGCTTGAGTAAATTCTTAGAGGTGACCGGTGTATGGTACCGGAGGTTCAAAATCTACCAAGCACTTTATCTAAAATTAAAGGCTTAGAGGAGTCAAATTAATAGATTTTCAGCATATAATGCATTATTAGTCTTTGGATCCTTCCTGACACATGTATTGCTGCTAAAAATGAAAAGGAGCCCGGGGCGGGGGTGTGGAGGGTCCACTTTGGTCCTTACTAAGCTCCATCCCTGCGGACTGTAGGAAACTGAGATTTTTTCTTCAGTTTATGGTCACCTCAGGGTTTCTCCGTTAGTCTCAATTTTTTGCTTGTAGAATGTTGTTGCTATTTTTTTTTATTTCATCTGATTTGATGTCTCCTCTGATTTAACTAATTATGAGAATTTGTGTAGAATGAAAGCATCAATGGCCATTATAAAAATGCAAGCTTCATGTGTGCTGATGTCACCTCTCCTGACCTTGCTATCGATGATGAGTCAATTGATCTAATTTTCTCCAACTGGTTGCTCATGTATCTTTCTGATAAAGAGGTATAACCATAAAGTGATTGTTATAGTACGTCTATACTCAATTCTTTCTGTGTGCTTATGCATGTAAGGTTAATGTGGTATTCTATAATATGTTTAAGGCTTTGGTATAAAGTGAATCAGAATAAACCTGAATCTCGCAAAATACACCTGAGGTTAAATTCTTTTTGTGATAAGCTTTATGCTTGGATCTATAATTAGCTAAATTTGCCAATCTAGAAATAAAATGTTTCGTGCACTTTGGCAATTTTCCAGTTGCAAAACTTACAGGTTTGTTAAATCATTGTTGTGATATAGGTTGAGAAATTGGCAGAGAGGATGGTAAAATGGCTAAAACCTGGAGGTTACTTATTCTTCAGAGAGTCGTGCTTCCACCAATCAGGGGACTCCAAAAGGAAGCTTAACCCCACTCATTACAGAGAGCCCAGGTTTTATACCAAGGTCAGATGCGTTTTCTTTCCTTTACTCTCGCAATCTGCAGGTAGAAATATAGCCTTGCTAATTTCAATACTAGAAAGGACTGGTATTCATTAAATAGTGGTTCTGTATAGGGAAACATTTTAAGTTAATGTGCAAGTATTGATCAACAACTAGCAATCAAAATGATGTAATATGTGATTTAGTTCTGTGAGTAGGATCTAAAAACAAAAACGTTTTTATTATTTTTTATTTAATACAATTGTCAGTATCTACTGGCCAATGGACCTTAAAAAAAATAACAACTAGCAATTTTGTGGGAAACCAAATAGTAGGAGCTATAAAAAGGACCATGCCTTCTTCCCATATATACATTTTGTAACAAATAAAGTAACTGAAAGTTCTTTGGACCATACACCTGATATTTTATTTCTATAATGAGCTTGTTATAGAATTTCAATTTTTCTGTCAAATTCATTATTCTAACTAGTATAGGTTTATGTTAATAATAACAGGTTTTTAAGGAATGTCACACCTATGATGAACAAGGTAACTCTTATGAACTATCCTTACACACTTGCAAGTGCATCGGAGCATATGTCAAGAACAAGAAAAACCAAAACCAGGTAAGTCGCCTTCTTTCAACTTCTGTCCATTTGATTCTGCTTTTACCTTCTTTGACATCTACATTCAGAGGGAATGGCAGGCGGTAAAAAGTCTCACTCGCATGTTTTAATACCATAGATATGCTGGCTTTTGGAAAAGGTGAAATCAGATAATGACAGAGGGTTCCAACAGTTCTTGGACAATGTGCAGTACAAGACCAATGGGATTTTGCGGTACGAGCGTGTCTTTGGTGAAGGCTATGTCAGCACTGGTGGAATTGGTACGTGTTTCACACTTTAGTTCCATATTGAACAAGTGAAGAACCAGCCATGATTATTGTTATCAATGCTTGCATTCCCTATTAAATCAGAAACTACAAAGGAGTTTGTGGGGAAACTTGATCTGAAGCCAGGGCAGAAGGTTCTAGATGTTGGATGCGGGATTGGAGGAGGTGACTTTTACATGGCTGACAATTTTGATGTACATGTGGTCGGTATAGATCTCTCCATAAACATGGTCTCTTTTGCCCTTGAGCGTGCAATTGGCCGCAGTTGCACTGTAGAGTTTGAGGTCGCTGATTGTACCAAGAAAGTTTATCCTGATAATTCCTTTGACGTCATTTATAGCCGTGATACCATCCTCCATATTATGGTACTTATAATTTCCTTTTTCTTTTTCCTTTTCATTTAGAAAAGTATGCTGGTTTTTTTAATTTGTAATGCTAAAACCTGAGTGCGACTTATGCTGACGAGCCCTTTGCGTTTTGTTAATTGTAGGATAAGCCCGCATTGTTCAAGAGCTTCTATAACTGGCTGAAGCCTGGGGGTAAGCTTCTGATAAGTGACTATTGCAAGAATGAGGGCACACCGTCAGAGGAATTTGTGTCTTACATTAAACAGAGGGGTTATGATCTTCATGATGTCAAGACTTACGGAAAGGTTCATGTTTTACCCTTCTGATGGTTCGCTGGTAGACATTAGTTCTAGACGTATATAGAAGGGGGTCAAATCGGTTCTATAGTCACATGTCCAATACATTTCTACCCTTTTGAAACACATTAAGAATTTTAGAATTCAAGAAAGGGTTCTTGTATAAGATGTTTATTCTATCTTATATGTACAATTTGATATACTTTACAAATCAGGACTTCTATACTTAATATTATTAAAATGAATTGTAGATGATAGAGGCTGCTGGTTTCCATGATGTAGTTGCCGAAGACCGTACTAATCAGGTTTTTTTTTTTCTCTCTGTATTCTTTCTCTTGCTCACTCACTCTCTTGGATTATGGTTCTAAAGGGGGTATGTTTCTATTGTTCTTACAGTTTCTGGAAGTATTGCAGAGGGAACTGGATACGACTGCGAAGAACAAAGATGAGTTTCTTCAGGATTTCTCAGAGGTAATTTTCTCAATCCTATCTGCACACCAAGTGAAAATCCGCGCAACACCATGAAATTGTTGTGGTTACCATTGTTCATGTCTGGTAGAACCTTTATTTACTAAAGTTGATGAAACTGCAGAAAGATTATGATGACATAGTTAATGGGTGGAATGCAAAGCTGAAGAGGAGCTCACTTGGTGAGCAGCGCTGGGGACTTTTCATAGCAACCAAGTGATCAATGGGGGCAGTTTACTCATATTTGGTTGGATCTACATTTTAATCTCGTAGTGTCTTTATGTTGGAATTCTGTGTCTTGTGTCCAGTTTATGTGGTGATATGATGTAATAAGTCGTATTTGGTTAGTGTGATCGGGGTTGGGATTTATTTATTCTAGTAGCAACCCTCTCTTGTTGTAAAATAATAAGTGCATATGTACGCGCGCTTTGTACTTTGTTAGTACTAGCTACTAGGTAATGGTAAGAAATAAATGCTTCAACTCATTGTCATATTGACGTACTGGTTGTTATAATTTTACTGGTAGAGGATGATTTTGCAGTAATATCAGGCAGGTAAGCGATTTCGTCTGCGTTTTTGTTTTCCTTAACAGTAAGGGCATGTGGGCCCAAAATGGGAATCCACTTGTCCAAAAGGAATGAACAATATACTGGCCCAAGAAAGAGGGGCCTGTACTGGATGAGCCTTACGCTTTAGTCACATTTCTTACCAGATTTATCGCGTTTGTAATTTGTTCACCAAAAAAAAAATTCAAGTTTTTTTCAGATAAATTGTCAGAGAGATAATATAGAATATTAAAAACTTCGTAAACTCCGCAGGTCACTTTGTTAGCTCCGCAGAAGGCGATCAAGATTTGTCGTTTTGAGAGTCGCAACACTAGTTCGGCCGCTCTGCTCCGCCTCGCCTCCATCCCTTCTTGTCTGCCCAGTCCATCTCGTCTCGCTTCATTCGAGCATATGACTCTGTTTAAGAGTTTTGTCGCTCGTCGCCTTGTCCGTTCGTCTCTATTTTTTGGGTTCGACTGAGGGTTTTGTATATTCGTTTCCATCTCGTAGTATCTACTATAACTATATATATGAATAAGGTACGTGTTTTTATGGTTGTTGCTGATGACAATATTGCAAATAGTTGTTTCCTTCTTCCTCTCTTCTTCTTCTTCTTTCCTCTTCTTCTTCCACTTCTCTGAGTGGTGACTGTCCTGGACCGTTGATTCAGTTCCCGGTCCGGTTTGATTCAGTGCCTTTTCGATTGAGTGGTGACTGTCCCGGTCCGATCAGATTCAGTGCCCTTCTCTTCCTCCTCTCTAAGTGGTGACTGTCTCGGTCCAGTTTGATTCAGTGCCTCTCGGGTGTGCATTCCTCTGGACGACGTCGATTTTGGAAAGAAGAAGACATTTTGTCCTCAAGGAAGGACTCAATACGGCGTATTCCGCCAACCATGCAACTCAAAAAATTACTGCTGTGTCTACATTCTCAGAGAAGAAAGTCGGAAGGCCCACATACTTGCTTATCGGGCGCGAATAGACTAATTTGCATTCTTTGACTTCACATATCTGTTATTTTCTGACATAGCAAATTAGATGATTTTACAAGTAACTCAATGTATAGGTTTTCATATTTTTCTATTTTAATCAAAAAAAAAATCTATGTAATAGCTATCTTGTATATCGTTGGATTAATGCAATCGCCTAGGAGATTTCAACAAAAAAAAAAATGGTCAGAGAGCGTCAGTTCCAACAAATTCAATGTTGGCAAGGATTCCGGTGATTTAATAGGATAACCATCCGATTCGTTCAATTTGGAGAGTACGTGTTATCGATACAACAACCGTACACAATTTATTGGAAAAGTTTCATTCAGATCCGGACCATCTAATTTAGATCACACGGTTTACCCATGCCTTCTTAGAGTTGCCTTTTTTATATACCAAGCCTGAATTTAATGTTACATTTCTAAAGTCAACAAAGAATTGTTTTTCCTCAAATCGTATTTGATTGACAAAATTATATGTGAGGTAAAAGATTTACCTAATCAGAAGTGTAACGGATGAAAATAAATTTTATTGCAAAATATTTAAAAAAAAATAATACAAATGTCCAACCTATGTTTTATATATATAATTCACATTCAAATTTCTTCATCACAAATCTATAACAACCACCAAATTTCTAACCTTCTAAATTTTAATCAACTAAATAAAAATAAAACAAAAAGAAATTAAATTTATTTTCTCTCGTTAATCATCTAAACATAAAAAATCTTAAATATATTAATCTTGGGAAAATTTCCTCCATGCCACTCCAAAACTTGGAAAATACCAAATTGCCACCCCAAAACTCAAAATTTCTTATTTGCCACCCTAAAATCATCAAATTTACCAAATTGCCACATTTATACATCTAATATACTTATTTGATTAAAATAATTCTGAAAAGTGTTGTATAAAAAACGTATTTTCATATTTCCCATTTTACCCTTCAAGAACACAGATAAAATTAGAAATGGAGGTCTCCACTGATGCACTTCATCCCTTCGCCTCCACTGACGCACTTCATACCCTTCCCTTCGCCTCTTTTAATTTCTCTCATCGCTCTCTTAATTTCATTTTGTTCCCTGTTGTCTCTTCTCTAAGCTATAGAAATATGAAGGGGTTTTAAGATTGCTAGCCAGTTTTGGTTTGAACCATGTTGATATCGGTACCGAGTTTTTTCCTCACAATTTGACTGATTTTTTTCATGGTTTTGGATGCAATCTTCACTATCACACTCTACTTGAAGACAGGAACTCGATTAAAACATAATTTTCTTCATGTGAAACTTCGATTTTGTCAAATTAAAACACAGAGAATGATTTATTATGTAGTCATGATCATCCATATTGGTTCTGGAGTGCATATGTACATTTCTCTTTATTGAATTATCAAGTAAGAGACTTTAGCAATTTTTATTGCATAGTTCATATGCTGACAGTTCATGATTTGATCCTTAAATCCTAATTTTTGAATATGATCATGTATTTTTATTATATAATTACTTTCTTAGACATGTTAGGCACTTCTGGGACAAATTTCACATTTTTAGTAATTTTATTTATATTTTTAACGCCTTATTTAGTGACAGAAGGGGATCAGCAGTCCTTTTCTCAGTCATTTACTTATTAATTTATTTTGAGCAATTGGCTACATGAAATTTGGATTTCTTTTCATGAAAATGTCCATATTAGTCCATATTACTTGTGTGTTTTATTTCATATTTTTCTGGTTTTCCTACATCGCGTGGGTAAGGGGTTTAGTACCATTTTTCCAGTGTACCAGCAACAGAAATAAAAAAAAAAAAATTCAGATATTTGGAAATTTGAACTTCAAAAATTCATTAAAAATAGTAGAAAAATCCTTTTTGATCAAAATTTGGGCCTAAACAGTATGGAATGAAGTCCTCTATCTGCCTGTCATATTTATTTTGACAGAATCAGAGTTTTTGCCCTCTGATTTGCCAGTTTTCAGCAGAAGGGCATTTTGAGCATTTTTTTATGACAACAGAGGTTTGCAAAGGCTCAACTACTGATCCCATGCAATCAATGCACTGCACATCATGCCAGTATGACTGTGCTAGTGATTGAGCACTGAGATTAGTACCAGAATCCTTCCTTCTACATTTTTCTTTACCAGCAAGTGTATTAAGCTTGATTTTAATGATTCTTCTTGCATATTTTCATGGTTTTATGTAAGGAGCCTTAAAAGTTGCTTAATTTCATTTCTTTGCCATGTAAGCTTGTTGTTACATACAAAATCATGATTTACTGGTTTTTTTTTATCAGACTTTAGCTTTGATCAAGCCTAGATGTCAATGGATTAAGACAGTAAGACAGAAAGCCTCAATTTAGTATTAATTATCACATAAAAAACAATGATAATGTTTCCAATATAAAAAAATAATCAAAACAAACTTCAACTAATTATAATTATGCAATAACAATTACACATTTGTAAGTACATGAAATTTCCAGCAAAGTACTACCACCAGCATATATCGAAAGATAGTATTGAAAGTTGTATACAAAAAAAGAGTGCTTTATGCTTCTATCTATCAAAATACACAAAAAAAGAGCTCTATATATGCCTATATCTATCAAAATATACAAAAGAGAGCTCTATGCCTCTATGGCTCTAGAGGCAGCAGGTTCGGCGAAGAGCAGTGCTGGTGGAGCAAGAACTGGTTAAATGTTGCTGACTTTAAAGTGTTGCTTGAAGAGGCGGAGATGCAGCGGCAAAGACAGAAAAGGTGGAGAGGAGCGACACGAGGTGCTTGAAGAGACGCTTCTCGAAGCAAACGGGAAGGCAGAGGCCCCGTGGAAGAAAGATTGGAAAGGAGAGGAGAGGAGAGGAGACGAAGAGGGGTTAATTTGGTTTGCAGTCTGTTGAATTGAGGGATAAAATTGGAAATATCAAAATACGTTTTTAATACAATGTTTTTCAGAATAAACTTAATCAAATATGTATATTAAATGTATAAATGTGGCAATTTGGTAAATTTGATGATTTTAGAGTGGCAAATAAGAAATTTTGAGTTTTGGGGTGGCAATTTGATATTTTCCAAGTTTTGAAGTGGCATGGAGGAAATTTTCCCATTAATCTTTCCTTATATTCCATTCAATTATCTCCTATTCTTCACTTCCCCTCCCCTCCTCTGCTCTCCATCCAAACAAAGGCGTAAAAGAAAGATCGATATTTGCTTGGGCCTTCCAATAAACTCTTTACAATTAAAAACAGCCCAGGCCAATCACATCACACCATGATCACACACCCCTTCGTTGTTTGTGACAGACACGCATTGTTAAGTAATTAGTTATACTAAGGATAGAACAACAATAAGTCAATCATCGTACCATGCGCCTTCCGTGGTTCTAATTACTTCCAGGAAAGAGTTCAGAAAGCTTTTCTGTTACACCTTACAGAGAATTCTTGTTAGGCAGCTTAAGAGTTCGGATTATATCATATATACTTTGCCATATCTAGGTACATTACGTGGCATGTAATTTTCAAATTATTAAAATTCTTGTGGTTTTCTAAATCCTAATATTGTTAGGCTGTTTAACCCAACAAACTTAGGTAATTATTATGTGTATTTTGTAAATTGTAATTCAGATATATAGCTTATCTCTAATTAGCTACTGACGTCAAATTAAAGGTGCTATGCTGACAAGCTTATTCCAAATTTCCAATCCTGTCCGGACCCAGATCGAATCTGGAAAAATATATATTGAGTAATATTGTCACAAACCCCTGCACTTTAAAACCTTTTCTTTTATTTTAATAAAATAATTAGTAGGTAATTACTTCAAAAATAAATAGAAAATGGAGTAGGGATTCAAAAGACGCATGTTTAATTTAAATTGTACTGGAAAATATATATTTAATATTTAAAATAACAAACGACACTGATTTTATTTAGACCCGAGTCCCCGACACTAGGGGTTCAAACGGATCAGATAATATCCGTCCATATCAAAATTCGTATCTGGAAATTACATACAAATATTAAATATTGATTCAATATACTCCCAAAAACTAAAAAAATACACTATGCTATTCAATATATTTAGATTTTGAAAGGCTTTCAAACCAATCTGCACCTTTCAATAATGAGGCTGCCAAATCATTTGGTGGTTTGGGTGTTTTTAAAAAATTTCATAATTTGTGGTGTTTTATTTGATTTTTTTTAATATTTTATAAATAAAAATTTCGACGGGTTTGGCAGAGTCATAAACTAGGAGTCTAGGACGGTTTGCTTGTCCGAAATTTCATAGAAATAAGGGGGATTTATTATAATCCGTTCGTATGACAGTTTGTATGAAATGGGACTGAGTTTTTTTTTATCTTTTTTTATTCTAGTATAAATTGATGAGAAAAAAAACAAAAATATTTTTTCTTTTACGATGGAAACTCTTGTGTTATCTCTCTCTTCTAATTTAAGTTTATTTCTTTGTGTTGACTCCTCTTAATTTCAGTTTCTGAATTTTATTACATTAAATTAAATTATTTTAAATTGTATTTTAATTTATAATATTTGTTATACAAAAATGAATCCAAATTTTTTGATAAATAAGAAAAAGATCACTATAAAAAAATTATAAAAAAAAATACATATCTATATTTTATTTCAAGAAAATTAAAAATGATTAATCATCAATTTACTAATTTAATCTTTAATTTAGTGATTGGATAAACAAGTTTATGATCAAAAACATCGCTAGAAAATGATAATTAATAACTATTGTTATAGTATTGTTTAATCATTTTATTTAATCATATTAATAATTATTAGTAGGAATAATTATGTTGATATCAAGCATTTTATAAGCAAAATAGGATATTCCATAACTATTTTCACAGTACAACGGATTGAACAATCATTTTGGCACATTCTCACAACTCTTTCCATGTATGCTCATGGATATGAGTTCCTGTTAATTTGTGAATTTCTGAATCAAACAATTTCATTCTGCACAATCCCGTAACAACTAAACATGTCTTTTAGGGACAATATTACAATTGTTTTTTTTTTTTTCTTTTTTTCATGTCAATAAGCAATTACATGATAAACAATGCAATATGCGTATTTGAACTATTGATGCACTTCAAAAGATGAGATTAGAGAGATCGCCCAAACCAACTTTGCTACACCCAAACTCAATCTTACCGGCCATTGAACTATCTCCAACTCTCTCTGGTACTGGGACCCACTCCCACCTCATCACTATTTTGCCTTTCTCATCATGTTCCAACTCGTAAAATACGGCGCCGTTCCTCATCTCCGACGCATTGTACACATACCCTCCCCGCTCTGTGCCACACACCTCCACCGCGCAACCGTGCCACGTGTCATCATCGCCTACATTACTGAGAAAC
The DNA here is from genome assembly GCF_964058835.1 of Carex rostrata. NCBI lineage: Eukaryota > Viridiplantae > Streptophyta > Magnoliopsida > Poales > Cyperaceae > Carex > Carex rostrata. The sequence goes on from NC_135926.1 coordinate 8,770,269, forward strand.
AACCTCTTTACCATCTCCGTAGGCATTTCCTCACATTTGTTATTCACCACCTGGAGGTTCTCCCCATCCACCTCCCAAATTCTAACATTTAGCTTCGACTGAATTGTGGTCCCCACACCCACCACTAGAAGCCTCTTACCCGGCCCCACTGTGACAGCCCATTCTGACACATTGTGGCAGGATGGTAGTCGACACATGGGTCCCCATTTCTTACAATCCGGATCGAACCAAGTAACCAAACCGGTTTTCCTCTCCATCACGTAAAGTTTCTCGTTAGAAGCCGCAACCGAGAGCCATGTGGCGGATGTGGATCCATCGAACTGCACCGGCATTGGCTCGGTTAATTGCCAAGTGGCGGTTGCCTTATCATAGACCTCCACTGACCTGACCTCTTCTCCATCATATAACGGAACCAAGCACCCGCCACCGGCGACGACCACCCACCGACCCACCTCTGCCAGTACAGAATCCTGTCTCCACACCTTAGGTGCCTCGGAATCTAAACCCCACCTAGTACCGAACGGGTCTTCAGAAATTACCATCTTGGACATCGAGAGTGTGTGTAATCTGTCCCCACTGGATCCACTGAGGAAGCGTGTGGTCACCTGGTTTGCGGGTTTGTTTGAGGAAGGCTGATCCGGGATCGACAGCCAAGAGTGAGACAAGGGGTCGAAAGCGTGGATGGAGAAGTTGAGAGAGTTGCGGGGATGGTAATGGCAGAGAAGGAGCCATGGGAGGTGACGAGGGTAGCGACGGAGGGAGGAGTGCACGGCCAGGTACCATTCACGAGAAACCTTTGAAGCAGGAATCAGGTCAATGGTTGGCATCTTCGAAACCACCGCTTCGAGCGCATCGCTGCAGAGGTCGAAGCATCTAGATTGATAATAAATCTCCACATCTTTTGTGGATTGTACACCCATGGAAAGGAAGGAGTACATACGTAGCTCTCTCACTTAAATAAATGATTGAATTGCTGGTGTTCGTTATAGGGTTTGGGGATGTTTAATTGGTTGCTTCTGATGGTCTCTCAGTATATATAGAGAAGAAAGTTGCGTGTATATCCAAGAAAATAATATAGGAAATTACTTAATTAGCCCTATTTCTGGAGACAAGTCGAATTCTTTGTTTCACTTGTCTAGAATATATATATAGACTATCTCACACGTCTGTTGGTTGATTAGTCGCTTAGCATGTATTATTTTGTGTTCAAGATTAGTGGGGTTCAAATGTCAGTAGTTTGCTCCAGAAAAAATGCTAATGATCGATATCTAGAATTTTCTTTTATGGAGCTAGGCTAAAAAAGAGATCAGATCTTCTGTCCCCTGGGGTGCAGGAAATTCCTGCCCCCAGAGTCACTGTAAGGTGGGCCCAGTTACTGTTAAAGGGTTAAAGTTAACTGGTTACTGTTTACTAGGGGCCCACTCTTCAGTGACTCTGGGGGCAGGAATTTCCTGCCCCCAGGGGGGCAGACGATTCGGTCTCGCTAAAAAAACATGGGAACTTAATTGCGTGAATATCCATAAAACATGATAACTTCGTACCGAATATGGATAGGAATGAAATCGGCTGATATTCTATTGCTGTTAACAGTAATCCTGCTATTCATGTTTTTTCGAATCCAACCATTTAATATTTTCCGGGAACGAATCTCAAAGCAATTTTAAAAAAAAAATTCTATGCACGCATCTCGAAACAATTAAATAACTGGATTTGAAAAAATAAGAATAGCAGGAACACTGTTCATGCACGAGAATAACAGCAGATTTTGATCCATATGAATAACCTTAGCTACATCCCATAATATCGAGATTGCCACACTTTAATGATTATGGCGGCCTCGCAGGTTTTCATAGTTTAGGGCCTGTTCATCCTCCAATTGGGAATGAACATGGGTACAAGAATTGAACTGAAAAGTACTGTTTCCGTGGGAAAAAAAATCAACTGAATTATTTTTTCCACTAAAACAGTAACGCGGCCGAATAGAGCCTTAATCTGGTAACAATTTACTGGAAAGAGTTGAAGTGTTGAACCGCTTGAATAGGAAATAAATCCGCTGCGATTCCACATTCTTTGAGATTCATGTGAAGACTATTGAGATTGTACATTTCTGAAAATGAATGGTGAAAATAACTGCTCTTGCAGGCAGGGGCAGATTCAGGATTTCTGTTAGGATAGGGCACTAATTGGATTCAAATAATTAATCGGGTTCAAACCCATTAACTTATGAGGTACACAATTACAACTCAATCCCTATAATTATGTTATTATCATAAAATCGATTGATACAACATTGAAATATTTTTAGTAAGTTAATTAAAAATTCATTTGGCACAATTCAAAGTGGGACTATTCTTAGCTAATTAGCAACTGAAATATAAGTATTGAATAATAGAAGACACAAAAAGTTTGACCAACCTATTTCTTATAATTGTAATAATAGGTCCCACCGTCAGATCTTTCTTCTCTTATTCTCTTTCATTATATTTACGAAATAGAGTACTGCATATCTGAAAAAAATGAAATCACACAATCAACCAAACTAAAAGCAATCGGTTCAAAAATCGGACTAACTCGAACCAGAAGTATGCACTATATCAGATCAGGGTTAGGCACATAGAACAATTAGTACTGGATCGAAAAAAAAAATTCAAATCCAGAGATAGACACTTGCCTACTCCAATTTGTACATGGATCCGCCCATGCTTGCAGGGACAGATTTATTTCCACTTGAATATGTAAGACCTATTAAATATCTCGATTCACGCGACCTTTATATAAAAAGTATAATTTAAATTATTTATATTTCAACCGAAATATAGATATCATACTATATTCTAACTTCTGTTTCTTAAATATATAGTACATCATTTCTATGGGAAAATTGGATTCTTAATTGTGCTTAGTGCTGTTATATGGACTATTTGAAAAATATAGGAATGAATTGTGCTTTAATAATTCTCAACAAAAATTTGCCAGAACTTTGATTTTGCTGATTAAATCTCTTTGTTTGTATTGGACAGTAGTTTGAAGAAAAAGGTCAAAGATGCTGTGGGTGAATGACTTCCTGTTATAGAAGATGTCATGTCTCTCAATCAGTTTATGCCTCTGCCTATGGTGGTGTATACACCTCCAGCAGTAGATGATGCAGGATTTGAGTCCCTTTGAAGTCTCATGAAGGAAGCTGACCAATTTTGGACTGTTAATATAGTTACCTTTAGCTCTATTATGTATGGCTTAGTCTTAGCTAATATGTCATACTTTTGGTCTCTAGCACTAGTACTCTTATGGCTGTTGTATGAACTTTTTTTTTTCTGTTTTTGTGGCCTAAGCATCGCTGATACTTAGTCGATGTGATTTCCATGATGGATTTCACAAAAATCGACAGTTTTTTATATTTAAGCATAGCTCAATATTCAACTTTTCAAAATCCTAATGGTTGATCCGAACTGTTCATCTTGTTCTCCATATTAATATGTGTTTGGAGACCAAATTTTACATTTTTTGAAATTTTTTTACTATTTTTTTAGATTTATTGAAAATCCCTGTTTTCAGCAAATCTGGACCATAAAAAAACAGCGATTTTCAATAAATCTAAAAAAATAGTAAAAAAATTCGAAAAAATATAAAATTTGGTCTCCAAACACATTAATATGGAGAACAAGATGAACAGTTCGGATCAACTGTTAGGATTTTGAAAAGTCAAATATTGAGTCATTGCACGGAGAGGAGCTATGTTATGCGTAGCATGCTATGTTGCATGGATACGGGTACGGCGACACGATAATTCTCAAATATAGAGGACACGACACGTCTATTATATATTTATTATTTTTAATTATTTTATATATTGTATTTAAGATAATCATAATATAAAATAAATTTGTATAAATGATTAAAGACTTAACCAAAGAATATAGTAAATATTATAACTACTAGAAGATAACACAAAAGAAGCGCTAGTGGAGTGGTAAAATATTTTGACACTCACCCTAGCTAGGAACCCCAGTTCGATTCACGCAAGGGAGAAAAAAAATTCAATTTCGCTGGTAGTGTATGCGCGGTGCACGGGTGCAGGAGCGATTCACGGTCGCGGTCCACAGGCACGGGCGCAGCTCACGGTCCACATGTTCGTATCCCGCCGTGTCCCAATCGTATCAGATGTTTCGGGCCGTATCGGCACGTTTCAACGCGGTGTCGGAGACCATATCAACATGGTTGGGACACGCCAGCTCACCTGACGCGCCAGTTGGCGTGTCTGATACGTATCGTGGCCGTGTCAGAGGCGTGTCGGTGTCGAATATGTGTCGGACACGGGTACGATGAGTTTCTAGCATGCTACCGAGCAGGTTCCTATATATATATATCTGAGGAGGGTTCAAATGCACCCAAATTTTTGTGCACTCAAATGCACCCTATCCCTTTTCTCTGTTTTTAAAGTACGAATAGTCAATCCGAACCGTTAGATGCGATCTATATATTAAGATGTGCTTGGAGACCAAATTTTACATTTTTTGAAATTTTTTTACTATTTATTAAGCCACTTTGAAAATCGCTGATTCAATGGTCCAGAAAATGTAAAATCAGCGATTTTCAAAATGGCTTAATAAATAGTAAAAAAATTCCAAAAAAATGTAAAATTTGGTTTCCAAACACATCTTAATATATAGATCGCATCTAACGGTTTGGATTGACTATTCGGACTTTGAAAACGGAGAAAAATGATTTGAAAGATAGAGTGCATTTGGGTACATTTGAACCCTCCTATATATATTGTGCATCATGTACTGTACATGTTAGCATCAATTATCAGCTTTTGGCCTAATTAACATATTTTCGTTGGAAATTGCTTTCTTCCAGAAATAGATAACGACGCACAGCATGTCATGCATGTCATTTGCGTGATCTCACCTGAAGTGTAACTTCTAAAACCTATTCAGATATGCATCAACGTAGAGATGCTTATTTGGCCAAAAGAGTTCGTCGACGAACACTTTGATTTGTCGTTGAATGCTTATCAATAATAAATTAATAATAAAAAATATTTTATGCTTTGATTATATCAACCTTTGAATTTTTACGCTTATGTATACCTGACCTTTTCAATTTTCCGTGACTCGGGATGGACCTACAGGGTTAATATATTTGAAATACTAGGCCTGAATAATTTTTTTTCCCTCTTTGAGAAAATATAAACTGACGCGAGATGGAATGGACTTGGCCCGTAATTGATTGGGCCTGATGGCTCTAGGTTTCGAAAACTGACTTTGCCTGTGATTTGTCATTATTCTATTTTCTTCGAGGACCGAGATCAACATGCACTCAGATGTGAATATTGTGGGCCCAAGAATTCAATTCTTGCTGGAATTCGGATCCCAAGGTACCTGAGGTGCAATAATTGAATCCGGACCGTTATTTTGATCTGGACCGTCGATTTTCCATGCAAAAGTCTCAGGTACCTGTCTACCTGAGCAGAAACAGAATCTTCTTGCCGAAGGTACTCTTATAATTTTGACTCTTCAATTAGTAGTTTCTGTATGTAAATTTGAAACTCCTTTCTAAATTATGCTACATCAACCTCAACTCATCTGCTTTATTTTACTTCTCTTTTCTCATTTATATTTTCAGAAAGGAGCCTAATAATTGTATCTCAAATAAAATCTCCGAGCGTGTCTCCCAAATAATTTAACAGAAAAAACTTTTAATATCATCTAACTTCTATTTCCAGCGCTAATATCCAAACATTTAAAGCTATGTTTATAACATTTTACAATGCTACTTGCAAGCATTTAAACCTCTGTCTGCAAGCATTAAAATTCTAAATCTGTATAGTTTTAACTCCTAACTACTTTTGTTTTCAAGCCAAAAACGGAAAGATTTCTTTTCACCTATTTTTTTTTATTTTTTCTCTGATCATTCTTATCCATTTTGTTGAATTTTGTGAATCTAAAAATATGAATATTTTTTATTCGATTTTATCTTTCAAATGAGATCCATGAATAACAACTTTCGAGTTATATTTGTGTCGTAATTTTTTTTACCACTTTAAATTTTTGTGACTTTCCGTTTTTTTTTTTAATTTTTGCTTCAAAATAATTTAAACCTCTATTTACAAGCATATAAACCTCGTGTACAACCATATAAACCTCATTAATAACACTTTAAATCTCTGGAATAAAACATATAAACCTCACGTACAAAGAATTAAAACCTCAACAATAATATTTCAAAGCATATAAACCTCAACAATAACATTGCATTTATAAAGCTCATTTACAAAGCATATAAATCTCAACAATAACACTGCATTTACAAATCATATAAACCTCATGTACAAAGCCTTGAAAATTTTAATGCTTGTAGACTGAGATTTAAAAACTTGAAAATTTAAAGTGCTAATGAGTTTTACTTTAAAAAAAACAAATGACTTTAAAATTACTAAAAAATATTTCTCCATGGATCTTATTTGAAAGATAAAATTGAATAGAAAACATTCGTATTTTTAGATTCGTAAAATCAGAGAAAAAATAAAAATAGTGGGTGAAATGAATCTTTCCGTTTTTGGCTTGAAGACAAAAGTAGTTAAGAGTTAAAACTATGCATATTTAGAATTTTAATGTTTTCAGACAGAAGTTTACATGCTTGCGAGCATCATTGTAAAATGTTATAAACACAGCTTTAAATGTTTTGATATTAGCATTGGAAATGGAAGTTAGACAACATTGAAAGTTTTTTCTGTTAAACTACTTGGGGACGCGCTCGGGTATGATGGCTCGGGGTACTAGAACATTTCTCTTTCAGAAAATTGGTTAAAGAATCAATAAAATCATGGGAGAATTTCATGTATACTCTAAAAAACTTTGAACTTACATATTTCCCTCTAAAATTCATAATATCATATTTAACCTTATAAATTTAAAAAATACAAATTTATGCATTTTATTGTCTTTTATATTAACACATATTTTAAATTTATAAAGTGCACATTATGTAGCCTATATAAGAAAAATTCAGTCTTCTAATTGGTTAGCTTTCGAAGGAAAATGGGTGATTATTTTACTTCTGACACATACATAAAAACATCTAGGTATATACTCGTGCAAGCGCCTAAAGTTGAGAAATGAATAATTTACCCTTGAAAACCGACCAATTAGAAGACTGACATTTTTTTTTTCTAAAATATGTTGCACAATTTTATTTTTAATAAAGGAAAATTTAGTACTTTATCAATTAAAAATAAGTTTTAATATAGAAATTTAGTACTTTATCAATAAAGGGAAATTTAGTACTTTATCAATTTGAGGGGCATACATGAAATTACCCCTAAAACCAATGTAAACGGAGACCAAATGATTTACACTTTGACATTTATCTTTTGTTTGACACAACTTCTGTTGTTAAAAATAAGCTGAGAACGAAAACTGCTTAGTTAATTAAGTTGGGTTAACAATAAGTATGATTAAAGCTCACAATATTTAGGCGCGGTCTTGTTTGCTAATTTTTTAGAATGCACTATTGATTTTATATTCCAACCATACACCACATCTTTATATATTATAAAAGTTCAAATTATACATCACCCAAAAACAATGATTTTGTACTTATCTAAAAACTTAGTAAAAAGATTAAAAAAAAATGTAAAATTTGATATCTAAGCACATTTTAATATGAATATCATGTTGAGCGGTTCAAATTGACTGTTTGAACTTTCAGAATGAAAATAGAGATATGAGATATAATTAGAGCCATTGGACCACAAAAACAATAGCGTATTTTAACCCTTTTCTTGCTATATATAACATAAATAATTGGATTAGGGCCGAACTGAAATGGCTACTAATATATTTTGGCCTATCACATGATAGGAAAGGCTTTTGTGCTATAAATATCTTGTTTTCAATACATAGGTGTGAAGTGCCAACTCACGGGAGAATAGAAAATTATCAAGGCATTTTGTAGTCTACATGAATATGAGATTCATGAAGTTCAGAACTTGAGGAACAAAAACAGCTGGTGTTATTCTGACCCGGATGGTGTGAAACTTAGAAAGTGAAATCCACAATTAATTGCTGATGTGACAATAACAGGAAAGTAGCTTTCTTGGTTGCATCTTGCATCAGAACGATGGCATTTGTATAAAGCTCTTTCCATCCCTCTTTTTGCAAGTTGCAACATAGTTTCAATTTCATTAATTTCTGTATGATAGAAAAATATTCATCTCTTTGGACTCTAGTGTTTAATTTTGAGACTTGCCAACAATGTGACAATTGTTGATTTGAAGACAATAAAAAAGCTCGGCCCATTTAGGGTCTGTTCATTTAGAGTCCGTTCAGCCTTCAATTAAAAATGAGTATGAGCACATAAATTAAACTGAAAAATATTGTTTTTGTGAGAAAAAAATAATTAAATTTACAAAAACAGTGACACGAACAGAACCTTAACCATTCCCATCGGCTTTGAGCCAAACCGATGGTTATTCTGATTTTTGCCATCGCAAGAAAAGTCAAACCGATGCTAGAGTTTGGCTTTTGACTGTCGGCAAAAATATGAAGCCGACGGCATTTAATGCATTTGTTATCGGTAGAAGATAAGCACCGATAGTGCTTTGATTACTTTGGTTTTAATCAAAAGGTGCAGCCGTAACTTTAACTCTAAGAGCCGATTATTTGAGTTAGATGAATTGAGCTGCTTTCTGTCTCTTCATCAAGCCTTCTAGAATTTTACTCTCTTTTTTTTTTAATTTGTAAGAGTGTATGAGAGATAGAGTACTATTGAAAATTATAATTTTTTGTATTTTGAGACTCTTTGATTTAGTGAATTTGTGCTGTGTGCTCCCGTAATTTTTTTTCAAAAGAGTTTTCACGTAAAATTTTGTGTCTTCTCTTATTTCTTGTACTTATTGTCTTAGTTTATTGTGTTATCCTCTATTTTCTCTATCTTAATATTTTACCCAACAACAATTCACACTAACACTAGCAACCCAATGCTTATGCCGTCACTGAGGTTCGGCGTTGCTCCATCGGAACGGCAATAGGCCACTATCATGCATTTTAGATCAGATCTTTTACAATAAATTATCAGGGATATATTGAGCATGTATTGGATATTTGGATAACTATCAGGTCAAGATCGCATGTAATCTTTTGGTAATCTCCTATTTCTTATAATCCATGATTTGGAGCCAAAGATTGATTTTTTTCCAGGAAGCAAACTTGCATAGAAATATAGAATTAATAAGTTGTTTTTTTTTTTTGAAGAAAAGAGGAAGTGATCTTATTTTATTGCTTCATATGTTATACATTTGATTTTATTGATCAATTAAATTTCTTCAAAAAAAATGATGACTAAAATCAGTAACATCTTAATAATTAATTCGATTCGCATATTCGGCCGTCCCAGATGTTTAAGCTCGTTGGTAACAATTAATATTGATTAATATAATGATTAACCTGTGTAAATAAATATTCGCTCTGTCAATTATAGGGCTCCTTTACTTCCAAGGCATGGCTGGTTGGTTGGCATGAATATGATGCCCGTGAACATTTGAAAAATCCATTTAATGTTAACTCAGCTCCTCTCCAGTTTTAGGAAACTGGAATTCCATCCCTCCGGCAGGTAGTTATCACTTATCAGTTCACGGGACAGTACAATTAATGGAAGTATCCAGTTTATAAAACTGCAGATATTGAAAATCCTATTAAACGATCATAAGATCTCAATTTGAACTCCAAACGAATGAACGAACCCAAAGTAGGCTCATGTTTTCTCCACGTAATGAAACCGTGTTATGTTTTTCTGTGGCAAATATATGTACGGCATTCTTGTATCTACACATTAGTGAAGTCAAACCTTTGAACTATGATGATCAAATTAATCATATAATTTTTTTTTGCTTTACGGTACCATAATATTTTAATCTAAATTATACAAAAAAAATCATGTAATAAAAACAAAGATTAATTGACTTCATCCTACTTTCAATCCGCCTCTACATCTACTCAAAATTAGAATCTGATTCTTGTCTAAAAGAGCAAGATAGTACAGTATGATACAAATTAGACACTACAAACTTTTCTACTGTTGTCGCTATTCATAGAATGATAGTAATTATTCTAAATCAATCTTAATACCGTATTGTTTGAATTTTATTAGCTTTTGAGATAAGCAGTTCCACAGCTAGTGTTGACCCAATAATTTTTTTAAATATTTTAACATCAAACTCCTCACATTAATAGTATGCAAATGAGCTTTTTCGTAATTTATATAAATCATGAAGTATCAGCTTCGCTAATGGCCCCAGAGACCAAAGCACAGGAGAACAGATATTCGAGGAAGACAACTCCATTTGTTTGTAATTAAAAAGATAACAGAAAGTTGAATGTGCTTCAAAGTTGAAAGTGCTTGAAAGTTTTCCGGTAAACGCATAATCATTACAATGATCTACAAATATGAAATGTGTGATGCAAACAACTTTAGTTGACCGAAGGATGACAAATGGTAGCAGTGATTATCCGCCACATCACTTCAAAAGTAAAAGGCCGTACAGATTTTTGGTGTTAACACATTTTTTATGTGAGAACAATACCACACACCATCCCGACTTTGTTTGGCGGCAACTAGAAAGACGAGAAAATAGAAGAGAGGAGAAGGGACTAGAGCGCGCAACACAGCTATAGAGAGGGAGACTTTGGCTGCTATAGAGAAAAGAGCTTGCTTAAGAGATGGTATAGGTGTAAAAGGCACAATTGTTGTTGCCTTTTCTCTCTTTTTACCTCCGGCGATGTCGGTGGCGAGAAAGAGGGCCCACCACGGCGTACGATACCTAGGGTTAGGGTTTCGCGTTGTGCTATTTCTAGCGCTATTAGCATTGGTCCGTGTGGTATTGCGGATCCACAACGACTCACTGGGTGATGGATCGGAATCCAGCAAGGAAATTACGTTTCGGGTCCCGAAAGTCGCGTTTCTTTTTCTGGCCCGATCAAACCTTCCGCTAGATTTCGTATGGGACACCTTCTTTAAGGTATTATATTGTTCATCTGTTATTTTTTTGCATTGCTGACCAGTAGTGGTGCTGTAATTGGGTGACAATCACTTTGTTGATTCTTTGGTTTCAAATTTTGTGTTCGAGTTTTATTGCAGCTAAGTTGCTTTCTTATAAATGTCTTTATCTGTAGTAAGCATCTCTTCCTGATGCCTACATTCACTTTAAGAGTTATTTAAATTTGATCTGACTTATGATTGTTCGAGATGTTGAACTCTTCAAAGGCTTCAGTTATTGGAATTAGATGCTTTACTGGAATTTTTATCTAATTTATTTGATTCCTACAGAAATCTTGCATTCTGTCAGAGGAACTTTAAGTAGTGTGATTTTATATCTTTATATGAATTTAGATGTAATTTTAGTGTAAAGTTGATTGCAGGGTTTTAATTTTATTTATGAATTACTGGAGAATACCCACAGAGATATTCTCATGGAAATCAATAAAATAGCATTTAAAAATATATTTTTGTTTCTTTTTAGAACGCTGAATCAGAGAAATTCTCAATATATGTGCATTCAAAGCCTGGATTTGTATTTGATGCTTCTACAACAAAGTCCACTTTCTTCTATGATCGGCAACTCAAGAACAGTGTAAAGGTGAGATCCTTTCCCATTCCATTGGAGCTTCTATTTTATTTTTGAAGCAAGAATTGTATAATTCCTGTGCAGATTTGGTTCCCTTTGGTAGTAGTTGGATAGTGGTGGGTCCGGACAGTTGTATAAGCATAGGCATAGAGAACTAGTATCAACAAATTTATAAGAGAAGCTTGCCTCTTTCTTAATTGCTACATGTTGAAACTTAAGCACCTTTATATTTTTTACTTGATTTATTCAGATCAAGTAGAAAGAAACTTATAGCTATCCCATAACTTAGCCCTGGGCACGTGCCTGGCCTTGCCCATGCATAGATCCGCCCCTAAGTTGGAGTCTGCTATTACCAACTCTTATTGGCTGCCTTCCTTTTTAAAAATAAAAGATGGGGATACCACCTGTTTCATTACAATGAAACAACACCATTAGCACAAAAATGAATTCATGTTGAATCGAGTCCATCCTTTATGACTCGGAATCTTATGTTGCTTGATCAGATCACAATCACTCATGCTCGATCACGATTGCACCCACACTTCTTCTCTCTTTTTTATTTTTCTAATTTCTGAATTTATTTTATTGGTTGCCATCCTTGATTTTGCACATTAGTTGTTTGTCAAGAATAGGCTACTTGAAGGATGTCCAAATGAAAATGTCTATAAATTAGAGATTCTTATCTGAGCTTAAGTTCTTCAATGTATATTTTGTTCTTTCTGGTATGAGGCCTGATTCCAGCTTTTCTCTAACCCAAATAAACCCAGTACAATTGAACAACAATGACCATCATTTATTGAATCTGGAATCCAGTACAATGATCATTTATTGAAGCTGGTTCCTGGTATGCTTGGGGATACTTGGTACCTGCCGTTTTTTTTTTTTTTAATAACTCTTATGGAATTAATAATACAAGCCAGCCAAGCCCAGTTTGGCCTTTGAACTCAGAGGGGCATTTCATGGATACTCTTTATATGTCATATATTACTGATATGTGCAAAAAACGAGATGCATCATCTTTCCATATTAGAACCATACATTTTGACATGTGAACTGCCCTCCTTCCCAGTTGTTCATTATTTGTGAATGAGGAAGAAGATGGGTAGAAACTGGAATAGATTGGTATGCTAATTTTATAAGGCGGGCATATTAGATGAAGTCTCTTACTTTTTAGGGTTGACATGATATTTTGATTTGCAGAATTAAGTTATTTCAATTCTTAATACCTTTAGAAACAAATTGAAATAATTTGTAGCACAAATTTAAGAGATGTCTGCTAACTAAACAAATTTAAACTGACAACAATATGCTCTGTTTATGCTGTTTTTCCTATGTGCAGGTGATATGGGGAGGTTCAACAATGATAGAAGCAGAAAGGCTTCTACTGAAGTCTGCACTAGTGGACCCTGCCAACCAGCGTTTTGTCTTGCTCTCTGACAGGTTGCCCGTCGTGTTTCCCGTTCTCTGATATTGTGATATCTGTTATTTTTGTTTTGTATTCATTTGACTGTTGAGCAGTACAAAATACAAATACAAGATGAGATATAAGGTTGCAATGCCAATTTGTTTTATATTTGCATCAAGCACCAAACTGTGTTGGTTTATTGTGATGGAAATGACATTCTTCATCTTGCCCCTATATCCAATTTTATCCTAAATATTAAATGGAAACAAAAAAAAGCGGCTTAGATGTTGGGCCTAGTTTGTGCGACCTGTTTATGGGCTTTTGTCCCAGTTGGCTTGAAAATGCTGGTGTCGACTTAGTCTTTTTTATTAACCTTGGTTTTAGCAATAATGGGGCATTAGCAAATATCTAAAAAAAGTTGGGATTAATTGTAAAACAGTAACATGTTGGATCTCTTTTGCAAGTGATGCAGGATATTGAATGTAATTGCAAAAACCAATAAAGCATTTCTATAATCAGATCTTTTAGTTTGTTACTGTTTCCTGTTAGGTAGAAGTAGAACAAATGAAAATGCACAAGGTATTAGAATTTGAGAAGAGTCCTTTTTCTGCATTTGTGAACAGTGATCAATTAGGCCTTGAACTTGTGTATGCATTTGTCCAAATGCTACACACAAAACAGAAAAAGTTAGTTTATTTTTAATTTCTGTAATTAATGTTAACTTAGCTGACTCTGTGGTTCATCATTAATTTGTGTTTCAGTTGTGTCCCACTTTACAAATTCACATATATATATAACTACTTGATGGCTTCCCGAAAAAGTTTTGTTGATATGTAAGTAATGCAATTACTTTTTTTCTTTATACCAAAACATTCTTTCATTGTTTTTATCTCATTTTGGATTCCTTGGAAAAATGTCTGGTTTATTGTCATGAAGTTTGGAATGTTTTGATGATACCATTGAAATACCATGACAAAAAGGACTGAAAAGGTTACCAGAATTGTTCAATTGAAAAATAATCTTTTTAAATTCCATTGGAATATAGGATAAATTTTCTTTTGGAAAGGTTCCTAATTCGAGGGGTTATCTGCGTTGTCTAATGCCATTCAATTAATATATCTTATAATATTCAGATTTCTTGACAAGAAGGAAGGTCGATACAACCCTAAAATGGCATCTATTATAACCAAGCAGAAATGGAGGAAAGGATCTCAGGTTATTAGTTATTCTCTTGTTGTATTTTTTTCTTATTTATAGATTTTCCCTTTTTGCTCCTTATGGCATATATTATAACCTTCGACTGGATTTTTGGTCTGGTAGTTGCTACTTTGACCTTTTAATCTGTGGTAGTTGTAAACTTCTAGTCTTGAGTATTTTATTAATGAAAGCTGGTAGTTGTTGGTTGGCTGCTTATTAAGCAAAAAGATTATAAAAACATAATACACAATATGTGCATTTCAAAAGGGGGCAAAAAGAAACGAAAAAAAGAAACAGAAGAACAAATAATCTGCAAATAACTCGGTAATTATAAAAGCTAAAACAATGAGACCACCTTGTCAGATAGTAGAGCACCAATGTCCAGTGATGCTCATAGAATTGACATAAATAGAACCACTGTTGATATCCCTAGCATAATTCCTCCTTTGGAGTGGACACGTAATGACCCATGCAGAGTTCTAATTTGCTACTTTTCATCCTTTCAAAAGGAAAAAAAAAAAAGGTTTGCTACTTTCATAACAATAAATGTTGTTAGGCATTTATCCAGACTGAGTGGGAAGGACCAACTCGTAATCTAACTCTTTATTTTTGTATTGTTTCAGTGGATAGCATTAGTGAGAAAACATGCTGAGGTGGTGGTTTCTGACAAAACAGTCTTTCGTGTGTTTAAGAAATATTGCAAGGTATCACTATTATTATATCATCATCACTGTAACCTAATGGGGGTAACTATCTCAGCACAAAACCTTACTGGGTGGAGTTCTGATCAAAGTAAATGCATGACCAGTATGATCTTACAACCCTCATTTATAAGTATTGTGAGTACCTGATCCCACTGTTAGAGTACCAAAATATATGACAGAATCCAATAGGCTGGGCGATGCTATCTTACCAAGGAGAAAGTTTAGAAAAAATAAGAAAAAAGACAATTTGGTCAAATAAATGCCTGACTAGTATGGATCTTACAACTTTTATTGTATATAAGTATTGTATCAATACTTGATCCAGCTGGTATAGGAGTGCTTAGTTTGAAAGTTGAGCATGGATGTGTGCTGCTTTTATGCTACACAAGAACTTGTGAACATATTAACAGATTCAAAGTTTGGAAACAACTCGACAGGTTTAATAATTTGGAATAAAAATAAAGTCTTGTAATTTGATAATTTTTTTGAGAATAAAAACGCCCTATGAAACTAAAATTGAGATGACCACATAAGACCTTGAAATGATTAGCACAGTTGACCTTCAAGTATAATATGACATTCAAGTGATTTCATGAACTTTATGACCATTCCTTGGGCCTCCTTTACCAGAGCACATGTGACGCACCTGGTCTCCCTTAATACCCTCTTTTTGTATCAATTCACACTAGCTCGAAATATCTCACAAATGAGAATTTGTTCAAAAGGTTCACAGTGACCTTTTAGCAAATTCTGAATAATATTCACCATAGTCAGGTGGAGCCCAAATTATGAATTATATGCAAATAATTTGCAAATTTTGTTAATATGCTCTTGACTCAGTTTCAAATTGGTTCTTCTTCTGTGGAGATGGCTATTAGTAAATTCCTTTTGTTTTATGCAGAGACTGCTGGGGACTGAATTCACTCGGATGCACAGAATTGTTAGTCCTCTTTGTTTTTGTTTCTTTGTTTCATAAATTACAAGAATAAAATATATAAGATGCAAATTCATGTTAGTACCGTATTGTTCAGTGCGAGGTTACAATACTTTGCAAACTGCAGATCAGTTCGTGCTATGGATCATATCTTCGTATCCCAAGTCTAAACAGTCGATCCCAAGTCCAAACAGTTAATCTGTACCGCTCAGCATTGATCTCCATATAAAAATGTACCCGGAGATCAAATTTGACATTTTTTAGAATTTTTTTATTATCTTTTAGATAGGTAGAAAATCACCTGATCTAAAGATTCTGACCATTGAAAGTAGAAATTTCTACCTATCTAAAAAAATAGTAAATGTTCTAAAAAAGGTAAAAATTTGGTCTCCAAGTACAATTTACCATGGTTCCGAAAATCGGCCGATTCCGAGTCAACTCGGAATCGGATGGGACCGGGCCGAGTTTTACCCGAGTCTCGCGCCTATGCGAGTTTTTCAGTAAAACTCGGATGAACAGTGCTTGGCTTGGCCGAGTTATCCGATTTTTGGTCTGAGTCAGGCCGAGTCAACCGAGTTTTAGTCCGAGTTGAGCTGATTCTCTTCTACCTGGACCGATTCTCACCTACTTGATTCTTGGTGAATTTGGTTCTAAATTTCTCCGATTTTTTCTGATTTTCAAATGGTTTTCTGATGAAGAAGAAAGGGTCTTCAGTCGCAAATGGGCATGGTGTGCATGTACACCGCTAGGATAAACCATGGGACCCCTTTAACAGATGTGAGAAGCTAAGAAGTACGCAGGCGTTGATTGGCTTATTAGGGTGGGCTCCATTTGTCGGATTAAATGGGAGAGATGAAAACAGTGTTGTGCTTCACCTTGCATGGTCGCGGTTCGCAGAGAAACATGAGTCTGTTAGATGGGCCACAGCTGTTAAAAATGTGAACCGCTCTCAGCCCCCTCTTTTTCCTTTCCTTTTCTCTGCCAGCAGATTCGATCTAATTCAAACTTTTTTCTCCTTTTGTCCTCTCCATTTCATTTGTTAATGGTCACGTCCAATTGTTCATTGTTTTCTGATTTTTTTTTTAACTATTTCCTTTTTCTTTGTTGGTTTCTTTTATTTTCTATATACTCTCTATTTTCTTTTTTTTAGGGGTGAACAAATGCCTTAACAATACTTTGTACAAATTATATTTTTCACAATTTTTTTCCTATTTTTTAATACAAAATTTTTTTTTTTAAAGAAATTTCAATGTGGGTTAAATCTTTTGATAATGATGTCTATAATCTTTCTTCATTATTTCTTGTTTCACAAAAAATGAAATTTGATATATTTCGATCATCATTCCAAAAAATCGTGTTAGATTAGTACGTATTGCTTCAAGATTCGTGCATATCAAGTTTGTGTGAATCTTAACGAGAATCTGACAGCTCTGACCCGTTGCCATTGTTCTTCACGGTGTTAAAAAGCATGCAAATTATTTTTATCAATTTTTTTCTACTTTTTGGCTACAAAACAAGCTTCTGCCAAAAAAACCCGAGTTACCGATCCGATTCTTCCGATTCTGGCCGATTCATCCGATTTCAATTCCATGGTTAAAAATCCGATTCCGATTCCGAGTTTCAGAATCATGCAATTTACATATGGAGATCATGTTGAGTGGTTCAGATTGACTGTTTGGACTTCAAAAACGAAGATATGGATCGATATATGTATCAAAGTGTGCTTTGCAAAGTACCGTAGCCAGTTGTTCATGCTTGATAATACTACTGGGTACCAAGGATATTATATGTTTGTCATAAGGTATGAACCAGATGGTTTGATGCAATTTTTGTCAGTTGAATATTTTCGTGGAGGTAATTTCATGATTCTTTTTTGAAATTTGAAATTACTTTGAATCATGCAGAAGGCAATTTTTCAAATGGAGAGTGGTGATTGTATACCAGACGAACACTATGTGCAGACATTGTTTTCAGTATGATTCTTTGTCTCTTGTGGGTATTTATGTGTGTACATATTAAGATCCATACTATTAATAGGAAACTCGTGAGTTTAAGCTTTTCAAAAGATATCTTCTTTAGATCTTATACAGCATCACCATTTTTTTTTTTTTTTTTTTTAATTTTGGTTGTAGATAAAAGATTTAGAAAATGAGATAGAGAAAAGAACTATAACATATACATCATGGAATCAGTTGGAGGACTCTATGGATAGAAAGACTTGGCATCCAAAGACATTCTCGTATGATGATGCCAGTCCTGATGGAATTAAAGAAATTAAGGTTGATAATCTACTTCATGCATCTTTGCTTTTGAATAACATTCCTGCATGACTTGGCATCCCTTTTTTTTTGGGTACCAACCACACAATACTGGCCCCTTTATGTATTAATAATAAGGTTGATCATACAGTACCACATCTGTTGTGGTTAATGTTTATGGGGGCTCCTGAATCAGGTTAGTCAATGGGGATGGTGATGTTTATATGGATTTGTGGATTGGGTCAGTGCCAGAGCCAGGTCACTGGCTTAATGGGGCCGAAAGCACCGTAAATCATGTGATTTTAGCAAAATTTAATTACAAGAATATCATCTGAAACATAATACTTTTCTAAATTCACGCTAGTCTTTCATCTCCCTCTGCTCCTGAAGTTAATGCTAGCAGAACAACCAGACTGATATTTCTCATCCTTGCCTGGCTATTACATGCCTTGTAATTCTGTTGGTTTTACAATCCATGCTAACTTTGCTTGATTTTGTCAGAGCATAGATCATGTGAACTACGAAATGGAACACCGTACTGAGTGGTGCAAATGCAACTCAAGTGAAGTGCCTTGCTTCCTTTTTGCACGAAAATTTTCACGTGGGGCTGGTATGCGAATATTGTTTGATGGTGTTGTTGGGGCCTTCGACAGTGGCTCTATGCGACTTGGTTTCTAACATTAGAAATTATCCTTTAGATGATAGCCATTGCTTCTTTTCTATGCCGAACAAATCTTGTTTTGCCTTTTGCCTCCACTGATTTAAAGACCCCGGTACTCGATCGTTTTGTTCGGTATGCATTGCATGATGTCTTTTTTGCTTCAGTTGGCATCTAGAAACTGTGTTGTAGATTTTGATCAAGGCAGGAGAATTCTGGAGTACATAGAACAGAGAAATTTAGCTAGAGTTGAGTGTGATCAAACCAAAAAATATTTTTGCTGCTTGTTCACATCAAACAAAACTAGAGAGTTGAAGGGAGTGTCCCGTTTCTTTGGGTAACTAAAATTTTGAAGATGTAGAGTATACTGACAAGCAGAGGATTTGAATAACTTCAGCAAAAGAAGAGTTGAAGAAAAGTAAACTATTTTACATACACAAAATATAAGCGGGTCCAAGGCCCTTTTATCTGTAGTTATTTACAAAGCTTTATAAACAAGCATCTGTAAATATAACAGTTTATTTATAAATAGACCTCATTTTTTTTTTTTTTGCTTCATAAATTTTGGCCCTCCGAATATTTTAGATTATTTTCTTGATATCTACGGTGACGTTACAATGCTCATATTTATTTATTTTGAAGAAAAAGCCCTTAGGCATACAATGCTCATATTTATTGCAGCTACTATATCTTCCACTCTTTCTTCGTTATTGTTTCATTTTGAGTATGGACACAAAGGATTTTGTGATTTTCTAAGGAATAGAGATTGGAGAACATGATTTGATGTGATGAATTTCTGGGAAACATATTCCAAGCAATTTTGGGGTGGGTTCTCTTTTAGACGATCAAAGTGGTGATATTAATATAGGAACTTAGGAAGGCCTCGTTATAGAAATTTCATGTATACCCCTAAAAACTTCAAAAATTAAGTATCACCCCTCTAAAATTCATAATATTATAGTTACCCTTCTAAATTATAAAACTCACACATTTATCTATTTTAGTGTCTTTTCTATTAAAACACATTTGAAATTTATTCATTTTACCCTTTATTAAGAAATATTAAAAAAAATATAGTATGTTTTAGAAAAATGTTGATTTTCTAAATTTTTTATTCCTAAGAGTAAATGGGTCATTTTTCTATTTCTGATGCTTATAGAAGCCTATATCTAAATGTATTGTATATGTGTTACAAGTAGAAAAATAACTCATTTGTATTTAGAAATTGATCAATTATAAATTGATATTTTTTTAGAACATATTATATATATATTTCTTAAATAAATGGTAAAATAGATATTTTATAAATTAAAATGATTTTTTTTTTATAAAAAAGCCTAAATTTGTCAGTTTTTGAAATTTAGAAGGGTAAATATGATATTATGAATTTAGGAGGATGACATAAATAATTTTGAAGTTTTTGAGGGGGTGTTGTGAAATTCCCCTTAAATTTAATTAATGTTTCACCAAAAAATAATATGACAAAATAGTACCCGAAATTGTTCAACCGAAGAGAAGGCGAACAGCAGCACAACCACCGGAAGAGGGGAGAGAGAGAACAAAGATCTGAGCGCTTGGATCCGAATCCAATGGACGACGCTTTGACCGGGCCACTGTCAGAGACGAACTCCTCCGTCGTCGCCACCAGCGCATCGTCGTCTTATCAGGCTACAACGACCGCTTCTAATCTTGTGCTCGCCTGCGCTCTCCTCGCGTTCTTCGCTTCTCAGCTCCTCAAGCTCATTGTCTCCTGGTCTTTTCCTCCCCTCTTTATACATGTTTAACTTAATTGCTGGATATTTGTACTCAGTCTTTTATAATTGATGAAAAACATCACCTTTCTTATACAATATGTACTGTAAAACATGTCTCATTGTGCCGATATCTGTTCTCCCTCATGAAACTATGATGCTTATCATAATATATATTTGGTTGTGCAGTTAGCATCTTTGTTAATTTTTTGATTTGATAGATTTTTTATTCCTAATATTATAGAGATCCATTAGTTCTGTTTACTATTTAATTTTTCTCTTTCTTTCTTTGTTCTGTTGGTGGTGAATAGAAATGGGGCATCTCTTCTTCTGATATGATTTACATAATTTCGTACAATTCTAATAGTATTAAAAAATAATTCATATCTGGAATGTTATACATAATTTTTTATGTTTGGGAGAATTTCTTGTGTACCCATGTAAACTTCTTAAAGATTTGCTTTATACCCATGTTTGGGAGAATTTCTATATGTTTTATGATCACTTTCCTCTGTTTGTATAAGATTTGCTTTATGTTTGCATTTACATTAGTAAGCAAAGTGTAGAAATTAACTTTAAACAGTTCCATGCTTCCTAGCTGACAAGAGACTAAGCAATCAAAACTTTTTACGCTAGATATACAGGTTAAAGGAGAAGAGATGGGATTCTAGAAGGTTCCTCGTGTCAGGAGGGATGCCTTCTTCAATCTGTGCCACAGTAGCGGCTCTAGCAACAGCAATCGGCCTTCAAGAGGGGGCCCACACCTCAGCCTTTGCCCTTGCACTCGTTTTTGCTTCCATTGTACGTTTTCTTTCTGTGCGTGTGTGTCTTCTTTTCTATTGTCTCTTTGGACGATTGTTGATAGAAAAAAGGGAGGATTAAATGAGGTTAAATAAAGGCTTGCTTATACAATTGAGGGCTAATCATGTTAAGTTGAGGCTAAATTGGAAATTTGGTTGCTGGGGACTTTTGTTCTAACTGAATTGCACAACTAGGCTCAACTACACATTTGGTCTGAACTTATGTGGACTAATTAAAATTGTGGGCTAAGTAGGGTTGATTCAAGGTATAATTGCTCAGTTAATTGTTGTTAGTTGCACAAGTTGAGTTTTAAGTGCATAGTTAAGGGGGTAAGTTTTGTTGAAGTGAGAACTTATTACAAATTTATGGGTAATTTAAGGCTCACTGCCAGAAGAAGGGGAAGGGTATAGATTGAATTAAGAATTATGGTTTTCAGTCCTTGCGCAATGACTGGCATCTGCTATACTTTTTCTTTCATTGGTTTGATACTTTGATTGATGTTTGATCTTTTTGTTGGCTTGGTATGATATTAGTGCTCGTGAGATCCGACACTGCCAGCAAGGCTGTACTTTGTTTCTCTTCATAAGAAGTGATTTTCTTTTAATGCAGAATCATTTATTGTATTAATGCTGAACAATATTGCCTAATTTCGTACTTATCTATGCTTCCATTAATGTTTCAATTCAATGTTGCTCTTTTCATAGCCTTCAATTTAATTTAGAATTTCTTGCAACTTTTAAACTGTAGGTAATGTATGATGCCTCTGGCATTAGATTCCATGCTGGACGCCAGGCTGCAGTAAGTGTGAATATGCTTCATTTGTATGATAACTGTTCATATGTGCCTTTGCAAAACCCCAAAATATTTCAGACACCAGGGGGAACATCTCATATACCTAAAAGCAGGAAACTTTACCTACATCCCTCTATTGCCAGTGCTTTGAAAGATAATCAAATCAACACCTGACTCTTCTTCTTAGGGAAAGATAGAACCCGGGGTGGAGCTACAATTTTTTTTTTTTTGCGATGGGGCCTAAAGAATATACGCCAATCCATCACCTCTTCAATTTACTAATATAGAAGTAGAACCCTTTGGATTTCTACACTAAAGGGCATCTAATATTTATAGGGTTGCAAACATTCTTGCTTGCCAACATATTTTTGTGTTTTCTTTCTAAACCATCATCTTGAATATACAATCTTTAAGTCCTTATCTTGATCTTGGAACTGGCCCAAACCTGGCACCATGTGGAAAAACAGTGAGGGGGGCAGTTTGCATACCTTTTTTTATGCAGAAGGTATGTAGCAGAACTTATGTGCTTTCAGTGAGAGTGCATGAAAAATATTTTTAGGAAATTATTCCAGTGAGCAGGGGGGCACTTTGCCAACATAATTTTGTGTTTTCTTTCTAAACCATCATATTGAATATACAATCTTTAAGTCTTTATCTTGAGCTTGGTAAGGAACTGGCTCAAACCTGAAAGTTGGATTTTGCACGAGTATACTTGATAGTGCCGTTCTTGTTACACATTCTGTTTGGTTCTTAGCTTCATTTTATTAAGTTCTTTGGGGGACCACATTATCCTTTATGTCACAACTGAGACAAAGGTATTCTGCAAAAGATACATCTGTTAGTAAAGTGCTGGTTTTATGAATTGGCATGGTACTAATAACTCTTACAAAAAGCATCAAGTATTTGTTATGTTTCTCCGTCCATGTTATTTTATGCTCTGTTATGTTATTTAATTTGATTTAAATCATGCAGTTGCTGAATCAGATTGTTGTAGAGCTTCCACCTGAGAACTCTGTAGCAAATTTTAGGCCACTGCGTGAACCTCTTGGCCACACCCCTCTTGAGGTAACACGCATGTACCTGCTTCTGTTTTTTTCTTGCTGCTGATAGTACAAATTGCTAGACTATTAAATGTACCAGTTGTTTTATATAGCAGTGGTGGGAAAATAACAGTTAAAAATGAAAAGTTTTTTTTTCCCCTCAGTTCTGTTGCTTGTATGTACTCTGTTAAAGAGTTGACAAGGTATCCAGTTCATTTGACTTGAGGTTTCTTTCTAATCTGATTGACAGGTTTTTGTCGGAGCTATTCTTGGTTGTTTCATCTCATATGTGATGACAAATTCTATATGATCTTTCTTTCTTGCAACTTCCCTTATATTCATGAATTTTGGGATTAGTACAAGTTTTGACCATTAAAATGGCAATGCTTAGGTAGAAGGATGTATAAATATATGTAGTGGGGCTGTAAACAGCTTGGTACAGTGAAGAAGCTTGTATTAATTGAATCTCTCTTTTGGTCAATACTTTTCTTATTTGTTGGGTGTCTATGATTCATGAACATT
Organism: Carex rostrata; assembly: GCF_964058835.1. Taxonomy (NCBI): domain Eukaryota; kingdom Viridiplantae; phylum Streptophyta; class Magnoliopsida; order Poales; family Cyperaceae; genus Carex; species Carex rostrata. The sequence goes on from NC_135926.1 coordinate 8,793,954, forward strand.
TCACTTTGTTTATACATATATTAGTTGTTTACTCATAATAAGGAATATGCTAGTATGCTATGCATAGCATAGAGCCCCTTCATGCAACGCTTTGGATTTCGACTTTTCAAAATCCTAACAGTCTATCCGAACCGTTCATCTTGTTCTCCATATTAATATGTGTTTGGGGACCAAATTTTACATTTTTTAGAATTTTTTTACTATTTCTTTAGATTTATTGAAAATCGCTGTTTTCAGCAAATCTGGACCATAAAAAAACAGCGATTTTCAATAAATCTAAAGAAATAGTAAAAAAATTTCAAAACATATAAAATTTTGTTTCCAAATACATATTAATATGGATAACAAGATGAACGGTTCGGATCGACCGTTAGGATTTTGAAAAGTCGAAATACAAGACGTTGCATGGAGGGGCTCTATGCTATGCATAGCATGCTAGCATATTCCCTCATAATAAGATAAAAGATATAGCCAGAAAGTGTTGTCTCAGTAGTTTTTGGAGACAGGAAGAAAATAATAATTGAAAATAAAGTTTCCTTTTCAGTCTCTTTTGTGCAAGCATCTCTGTTAGGCATGGCGTTAACTAAACCAGAGGCCTTAAGTGAGTTCTGACGGGTGGGACCGTGGTTCAGAATTAATGAAGGAGCGCAAAGAGGGAAATAAAGACTGGAATAGCGGGACAGGACATTAGACATACCCTGTCAGAGGAGGGGTCTCTCTGTAGGAAATGCCTGAACGGTTGGAGGCCCACTGGCCACTGCATATATTGTAATCCTACAAGACGGCCCCAGTCGATTTGCAAGCGCAATAAAGGCACTGGAGAGGAGCGAAATGGAGAAAATAAAGAGGAAAGTGAATAAATATGGTTGTACACTCAGTTGCAATTTTTTTTGCTGTTAGCCTGTTACATTCTATTTGATAGTAAATAGTCCCAAGTCACCGATTTTTTTATATATATCTAAAAAATAAAAAAAATAACCAATTCAGTTATGTTTTTCCAAACCGGAATTTTTTTTTTTCCGGAATCAACCTCTAAAACCGGAAATTTTTTTTCCGGATTCTATTTCCGGAATTTTTTTTTTCTGATTTTTCAATTCAATTTTCGAAATTTTTTTTTCCGGACTCGCATTGAATTCGTTTATAAAAATCGCGGATTGTCTCGCTTTCACTCAATCCGCTTTCACTCCTCTCTCACAGTAAGTTATTTAATTTTAAATTATTTAAATTTATAATTATTTATATGTTGTTATTTGTTAATTATATATATTGTTTAGACTAAAATAGTTTATAAATCTAGAATGATTTATAAATTTTCAAAATAGTTTAGAATATTGTCTTATTAATTTAGAAAATTCAAAAATAGTTTAGAATAATTTAGGAATTTAGATATTGTCTTATTAATTTAGAAAATTAGAAAGTTTAGAATATTGTCCTATTAGTTAAACAAATTCTAAAATGTTATAGAATAATTTAAAAAATTCTTAAATGATTTAGAATGGTTTTAGGAACTTCTTTCCTTTTCGGATCCCTTACGGAGCTCTGACTGTCTGATCGATCGGCTCTTCGATTCAGGTTATTTTATTTTTTAATTTTAATTTAAATTTAAATTGTAATTAATTAGTTCATTCCAAAATTGTTTTTTTATAATATTGTCCAAATAATTTAGAATTTTTTAGAACATTCCCCTAGAATAATTTATAAAATTCCAAAATAGTTTAGAATGTTGCACTATTAATTTATAAATTTTCAAAATGATGTAGAATAATTTAAGAATATCCAAAATGGTCTAGAATAATTTAGAAAATTATAAAATGATATAGAATAATTTTCAGAGGTCCGGACAATTTTTAATTACTTATATGTTGTTATTTTTTAAATTGCCAGACTAATCGAAACTAAAAATGACAACCATTTGTGTGAAAATTTTTATTGGAGGAGAAATCCAATACAATGATGATGGGGTCTTTTACAGTACCCGAGCTAAATACTCATTACCGCTAATCGTGAACCACAGTTTTGATTATCTTCGGAATGAGATTTATAAATTTGTTGGGTACAATGCTAGTCAAGCAAATATGAAAATCCAAGCCAGGTTTAATATGTCCACCGACGGCCAACGTGACTATTAATTAGTATCGGTAATGAACCAACAGTCGTTCGAAATGATTTTAGGAATTGTGTCGTCTTTTCCACAAAGGTTACCGGTTCTGGAGTTATATGTAGAATTGGAACCGAACTATACCAGTCAGATTCCTGAACCTCGATCTCGACCCAGTACCAGTCGGAAACCTATGGATCCCGATCCAATACCAGTTAGATCCCGACCTAGTACCGGTCAGCACTCTGTGGATGTACCAATGAGACCCCGACCCAGTATCGGTAGCAACTATGTGGATCAACCAGTTAAACCCCGACCCAGTATCAGTCGGAATCCTGTGGATCCCGACCGAATACCAGTTAGATCCCGACCTAGTATCGGTCGGCACTTTGTGAATCTAACAATGAGACCCCGACCCAGTACCAGTGGGGTCCGTAGACAGGTACGTGATTATTCGCATGTACCTGTGGATGCAATTGATTCTGATAGTTTGGAGAGTGGATCATGAGATGCTCTCAGGTGAGTCATCGGGTTTCGACGATGATATTAGACAGCCCAGCCAGTCACAACCACAATCCCGTCAAACGCAATCCCGTCAATCACAGTACTCGATAACTGGTTGGGAAAATATGACACATCCGGTTGATAGTTTCAATGTCATATCCAGTTTTCGGCCTGCGTATGTCAATTTTTTCGGCAAATAAAATAAACATTCGATAATCCATTGGCTAAAGGTGTAGTTTATGTGTCGAAAACGACTCTAAGGATAGCAATCAATGAGTTTCATCTCGAAAAGAATTGTGAGTGCAAGGTTCTTAGAAGCGAACTTAGACATTACAAGGTGGTGTGCAGAGATGCTTTTTGTAAATTTAAGGTGTGCGCGAAGCAGAACGGTCTTTCATAATCTTAGATTATTATCAAACAAGCAATTCCTCATACGTGCACAGTATCGGCAACACGTACAGATCATTGTCAGCTTACAGCAGAGATGGTTGACCTTGCGATTGATAAGACCATTAGAAGGGATGTGTGCTCTTCTGTAAATCATATTCAAGATCTCGTCATGCAAAAATATAATAAGGTAACCCCCAAGTACAACAAATTATGGAGATGCTGTGAGCTTGCTATTGCAAATCTATTTAATTTAATTTGTATTTGAAAATTATGTTGTACAATTTGAATTATTTTTGATATTTTTGTACCATATTAGTTGTAATGCATTTTTTTTATTCTATTTATTTTTCTTATTTAATTTATGGAAGACGGTTTCGATGGAATTGTTAAGTTATAAGAGACGGTTTCGATGAAATTGTTAAGTTATCGGAACCAATTATAAGCAAATAGTACCTACAGATAAAGCAAATCATATCAAAATATACGAGTAGTCATACATAGATCAAATACCAAAAGGTACAACACAAATGACAAGATAAAATATATAAATCCTACTGGCCACGTTGTGAATATACATGGTGGTATGGATACTGTGAATGCGAGAAGCGAGAAGTGTCACTCTAGCACGCTGTGAATGTTGTAGTCTGTTAGTGGGATCCACTGGAGGAGGTGTTCCAGTCGGATCCTCTTGAGGAGGTGGATAAGAAGACGACACCCCATCATCACCAAAAACAAGGTCCTGACATGGAGTCGGAGGAACCTCCCAGTGATGCCGTAGTGATTCGTATCTGGCTTGGTCAAACTGTATTTGCTATTTGGGTAATTTTCTAAATTAATAGGGTAATTTTCTAAACCATTTTAGTATTTTTTAAATTATTTTAGACTATTTTGGTATTTTCTAAATTATTCTAAACAATTTTGATATTTTTTAAATTATTCTAGACCATTTTGGATTTCTAAATTAACAAGACAATATTCTAAACCATTTAAAATGAACTAATTAATTATATTATAAATTAAAATTAAAATAAAAAATAAAAAAACCTGAATCGAAGAGACGATTGATCAGACAGTCAGAGCTCCGAAAGGGACCTGAAAAGAAAAGAGGTTCCTAAAAATTCTAAATCATTTTACAATTTTCTAAATTAATCGAACAATTTTCTAAATTAATTTCTAAATTATTCTAGACCATTTTGGATATTTTCTAAATTATTCTAGAGCATTTTGGTGTTTTCTAAATTATTCTAGATCATTTTGAATATTTTCTAAATTATTCTAGAGCATTTTGGTGTTTTCTAAAATATTATAGACCATTTTGGTGTTTTCTAAATTATTCTAGACCATTTTGATATTTTCTAAATTATTATAGACAATTTTGGTATTTTCTAAATTATTCTAGACTATTTTGGTGTTTTCTAAATTATTCTAGACTATTTTGGTATTTTCTAAATTATTCTAGACCATTTTGATATTTTCTAAATTATTCTACACCATTTTGGTATTTTCTAAATTATTTTACACAATTTTTTAAAATTCTAAATTATTTGGACATTATTCTAAACCATTTAAAATTAAATAATTAAATATATTATAAATATAAATTTAAATTAAAAAAAAAACTTAAGAAGAAGGGACGTGAGGGGGTGGCCTGGGGAGCCGGGTGGGGAAGAAGGACCCGGGCCTTATGTAGGGTAATCCTGAGTCCGGAATTTTTTTTTTTCCAGTTTTGGGAGCTTAGTTCGGAAATTTATTTTCCGGATTTGGGACTGGAATTTTTTTTTTTCCGGTTTTAGAATGGAATTTCCGGAATTTTTTTTTTTCCGGTTTTAGAGGTTGATTCCGGAATTTTTTTTTTCCAGTTTGGGTAGTTTTGAAAATACAGAACTGAATTGGTTATTTTTTGAAATTTTATTTATTTTTTGGATATAAATAAAAAAATCGGCCCAAGTCACGTATACCGTTTGAAGAACTATTGTGGCTAGTGAAATTTAACACTCGACTACTAATTATTGGAACCTGGATGCTCGATCTCATTTTGCTTTGCTCACTTTGCTTTTCCGATTCCATGTTCCAATAAAGCAAGACAAATAAATCATAGCCAAATAATGTGGATTGCAAAAGACCCTGTACTACAAAGTGTTTGCATCAAGAAAACCTATCCTATTCTTATAATGCACGTAATACTTTAGTCCCCACACCCTTTTTATGTCTATTTAAAATCTGTACTACAAATGGCAATTAATAAGTTTGATCAACTCGTGACAACATCCAATTATGCCTTTCGACATACACTACCTCTTCTCTATTCAAATTTGTCTCCTCTTCTTTACCTCCTCTCTCTGCCTCTCAACCAAAGCTCAAGATCAATGCCCCCCTTGTGAAAAATCCAACATTACATATTTATGTAGGTCTTTACCAACCCTAGGTGCAAAAATTCGGCTGTGCTACTACAACACGACACCAAATGCAACATTGGATGTTGTATTCAGCGTGGTGCCACCGTCGCCTGATGGCTGGGTTGCTTGGGGCCTGAACCCCATACATGCCCAGATGATCGATTCGCAGGTGCTAATTGCACACCGAAACCCAGTCAAAGGTGTCAATGTGTCTCAAGCAGTTCTCTCATACGACACAAAACATGGTTGTGGGGTTAGTCAAGCAGGGTTTGAGGTTAATGTTTCTAGAGCTAGCGCAGATTATATCGCGGAGTCGAGAATGATGATATTATATGCGGAACTCGGGCTCCCGCATTGGTGCAATTTAACAAGGTTTAATCATGTCTGGCAAGTGGGACCAGGAATGAATGGGGACTCGCCTGTGAGGCATATGAGGATGCTACAAAACTTTGATAGCCGCGAGACGATTAATTTGACCTCCGGGCATGTTTTGGGGTACAAACGGAATTCCTTAAGAAAAGTAAGCCATGACACCTCTACAAATTTCAGCTTGCCATGCATATGGTTAGGTTTGGTAATCCAAATTAATAACTCCCTTAAAAATGATAATAAGGGATTAAGGGGGAAAAAGTGATAATGTACATATATAAGATATACTTAAGAATATATATTAGGCTCCCACATGAATATGCACATTCACATTTTTATCATTTCTAAACCCCACAAAATTATAATGTCCTTTCTTATTGAAGTGAGCTAGGGAATCATGCAAATATATAATTATGAAAGTTTGTAATCTTTCCTCGTGCAAGGGAAAAGAAAGAGAGTTATAGACAAAGCACACGATTCCGATGACAACTTCAATCCAAGCATCACAATTTTCCTATGGAAATAATTGTGTGGCTATATGTATGATTTGTGTGTATATTTGTGTGTGTGTGTTTGTGTGTGTATATATAAAGCTGGTATGTGATGTGCAAACCAAGAGGGTTTGGTGAGCATAACTTTAAATATATATTAGATTGGTTTCAAACGACGATTTTTTTTAGTACAAAGTTAAATGGTAAAAAAATAATGAAGTTTTATATGTTATTTTAATGCATTCATTTTTTACAATTTTTTTTTACTGCTTGACTTTGTGTACTAAATGAATTAAAAAAATTCAAAATTTTGCATATACACGTATTATCACTTGTGAAGTATATCGGTTTCAATGATTTAAATTTGTCGTTTAAAGCCAATATGATAGATATGAAGTTGTGCTTCTTAAACCCTCTTAAAAGCACATTAGATGTTAGTTTAATTTGCTCGTAGAGGCTGAAATTAAAGTGCAATTTAAAGACTTCTTTGAGTGAGTATATGGTACTATGCATAACATGATTTGGTCCGTAATACATATTTATATTTTCATTTTCAAAATTCTAACGCTCGATCCGAACCGTTTAGCATAATTTTTATATGAATATGTACTTGCAGACTAAATTTAATATTGTTTTATAATTTTTTTTATTATTTTTAAAGATATGTTGAAAATCACTGTTTTCGAATTGTCCATAATTTTCAGATCAAGTGATTTTCTACCTATCTTAAAAAATAGTAAATTATTTAAAAAAAATATATAAAATTTGACCTGCAAGTACATATTTATATAGGAATCATGTTGAACGGTTCGAATTGATCGTTATAATTTTGAAAACAAAAATATTAATTCGTATTGCATATCAACCCGTGATATGCATAAACATATACTCACTCCTTTATTGGAAGCATAAGTTGCAAACCTTATCTCTAGGATTCTTTGTGGGCAGGCTCATGGCATTCTAGGTATAACTGGTTGGGGCTTCTTGCTACCATGCGGAGTGATCATAGCCAGATACTTCAGAGAGTGCCCATTCAATTGTAATTTGTGGTTTCTGGTGCATGTTGGTGTCCAAATTTGCGCATACATAATTGGAACCATTGGCTGGGCGATCGGGTTGTCTCTCGGTCAGCCAGATCATTTTCATACCTTCATAGCTCACCGAGTAATTGGTATCACCATATTTGGTTTGGCAACACTTCAGGTACTTGCTAAATTTCTTTCCACTATTTATTAATATTTAAAATATTTTTTTCAAATCAATTGTAGACATGAGAAAAAAAAAATTTCTCCATCAATTGATCATTTCCCCAATTAAACTATATCTTTTCAAAATCCAATATAACCCAATTGTGACAGTTCAAATTAGAGATGGATGGACATTTTGACCATATTGGCAGGATTTCCCTGTCCACATGTGGACATGGGATTAGGTTCCAAAAATCTGAACTGTTTAGCACGAATCTTAAAGCAACTCATTTCCTATTAACAGACTCCCCTGCATCTAAAATAGGCACCGTTTAAATCTGGTCCATACACGTATCAACTCAAAAGTTGTGATATCTCGGGGGATACACATTCATGGGTGTTACCGTTATTCCATGTGTTACAAATACCTGGCCAAGAAAAAATGAGAAAAAAAAGGAAAGAAAAGAAAATGAAGACACAACATGAAACAGTAATTGAAAAATCTATAAAATCCGAAGTTGGCTATTCCTACATAAGCAGCTATTTATTTTCTAAATAAGGAGAGAGTTCAATTTGTAGCTTTTCCTTTTTTTTTTCCCTTACCCTCTAATACTAGAATAGTAGTCATAGAGGGACTCAACTACACATCATGTCAATATTGCTGAAAGCTAATGAAGAACAATTATTTGTACTGGTTCTTATCAAATTGTTTTGCTCCATCTTAATTGCACGCAGATGCTAGCTATCTTCCTCAAACCCACAAGGAATGACAGGTACCGGAGATATTGGAACATATACCACCATTTTTTGGGCTACACATTATTAACCTTAGTTGTGATCAACATCTTCAAAGGGTTGGCGATCTTGCAAGCTCCAAAGAGTTGGAAACACGCATACATCATCCTCCTCATCCTTCTCTCATCCATTGCTTTCTTGTTAGAGGTGGTTGCCTGGGTCAGGTTCCATTGGATCAACTTTGAATTTACCTTGAAACATAAATCTAATACGCATCATTCTGAGGCTGAGGGGTCTGCCAAACAGACTCCGCTCGAGCAAGAAAGATCAAATCGCGCATCATGAAAGTGCATTGCTACGTGCTAAATTGCAGTTGTTGTATTTTAATAAATTTTCGATGATGGCTGAGAAGAACTGAAGAACAAAATGAATTAATAAATTAGGTGGTTGTTTCTTGTTTGTCATTTGCAAGGTTTGCAAAATTAAAATGTTTTTCCCTTTTCAGTTATTAGTCGAGACAATATAATTAATTCGTATGTTTTGTTTTACCCGCTTACCCTACCTGTATCGCATTCGATAAGACGGGTATGGGTAAGATTTTTTTTTTTCGTTAGCTTATAGGGTATGGGAATGGGTAATGATTTTTTATCGTTAGATAAACGAGTGTGTGGGTACAGGTAAATGCTATTTCGTACCCATTGGGTAATGAATAATTATATAAAATAAATTATATTATGAGAAAATGTATGCATGTTATTGTAAGAAGAATATTATGCTAAATATGTTATTTTTTATTTGATTGTTTTGTTATTTAGTTAACAAATTGAATTTGTTAGAATAGTTATTTGTGATTTTGATTTGTTTTACTTCATAAAAAAAATATTAGTAATAATTGATTGTATATTTGTATTTTAATTTTATATATTAGTAATTGTGATTGTATATGTATGACATGATAAATTTTGATAGTTTATTTGTAAAAATAATAAAACTATTATATTTGTATTATTCGTTATTTGCCCATTATCGTTTTGTTATCCGCTAATCTTAACGGATAGAGGTAGGGTATGATAAAGCAAATTCTTAACAGGTATGAGTAGAGTATCAATTTTTGGTGGATATAGATATGAAAATGATTCCACCCTACCCGAATTGTACCCATTGACACCCCTATGTGGAGTGGCCTGAGGTAATTCCTTTTTTCTTCCTTCTGTAACATTGAACGTACTTATGATGTTGCTTGTGAACAAAACAATTATAAGTTCTTTGCTATTAGGAGCCAACCACGTACAGTTATTAGTTATCAACCATTCACTTGCACAAAGCCACAGATTATATTACCAAAACAATTATTTGGGATGAAGAATTAAGATATAGACGAATTAATACTTTGAGATAAATTGATTAAGTATATATATACACCAGGGGACATACCACAACAGACCTTTTAATTTTTGGAAGCGTTTAATTGTCCAGTCTTTTGTCCACCATTTGTCCACAACTTTGACTTGTGCGAATACTGTAAAATTACTTCTACATGCTGTATACTTATACAATATATCACATAAAATATATCAGTTAATCACAAAACATTTAGCAACTATTTGAAGTGGTCCCATGATAGTTAGAAAAAGATTGCAACGAGAAAATAAATGTACTTTCAAACTGTACTTTCGGAAATTACAGTTATAGAAAATTATTGGCAGTTAGAGTTAGTTATTAGCGGTTATTGGCAGTTAGAGTTAGTTATTAGCGTCTGCACTGGGTTGAATCTTGTATACCGTAAAATTGAATCTTGTATACAGTAAAAATTTCGATTGAATCTTGTATACTGTAAAATTGAATCTTGTATACTGTAAATTTTCAATTGAATCTTGTATACTGTCAAATTTCTAAATCTAAACCATAAAATAATACCATGTATACTGTAAGATAAAATGTAAAAAATGCTACATTTCAGCTTAAACTACAACCTGCAAAGAATCATGTATACTGTAAAATTTCAAAATATAAACCATAAAATAATACCATGTATACTGTAAAATTTCAAAATCTATACATACATCCATCATCTGTTCAACAAAAATCTGTTCACTACACAAAAAATCTGTTCACCACAATGTTTGACACTGCTGATTCTTCAATTCCTACATCTCCCACAATATCGGGTTCGACATTTAAATCGATTTCTACAATCCTAATTTCTGCAACACTATTCACGCTTGAATTTTCACTTGTCAAATCTTCATTCAAATCAAAAGCCATTGGGGCAAAACTGTAAAAATCAATACTAAAGAATGTTAGACACAAAAAAAAAAATATAATGATGTACATCAAAATGTATTCATAACACTGTATTTGTATATCTTATATACTATAAATTACTTAATATAAAATGTAACATACACATATCATAACAAATAATACAAAGTGTATATCAAAACATTACTTATATACTGTAACATTTGTCACCTATACCGTAAACCAAACCCATTTATAACATAAAATGATATATATAACATTTAAAAAATAACAATATATATCATGTAAAACTGACTTGCGCCAATCCTGTAAAATTCCTAATTCAAAACTGTAACTTATGTAAAATAATATAATAACAATTTTCAAACATAAAGAAAAAGTGTCATTTCACTTGCACCAATCCTGTAAAATTCATCATTCAATGCTGTAACTTAAATAACAAATCTTATAAAAAATGTCATTCAAATTTTCAAACATCCAGAAACTTTCAATATGCACCAATACTGTAAAATTCATCATTCAATGCTGTAACTTAAATAACAAATCCTACAAAAAATGTACTTCACATTTTTAAAAATATCAAAATCGCAAATCTAAACTGGAAAATCACAAAATCGTAACATTTCAGAGAGAAATTTTTCAAAATATCATAAATCTACAGAAAATTATAAGAATAAGTGTAACCTTGAGTATGTGGATATCTATGTGCTCCCAATGATACTGGTAGCCGCTTTCTTGATGGAAGTCTTATTCCCATCCCTTCCTTTGTCGCTAATGGACTTCAACACCAACGCCTTCTTCATCTTGCAAGCCACCGCTAAGGTGAGCGACCGTTGTAAGAAGTGTGAGCTGGACAGAGCAGATGCTGACGAGGCAGAGAAGAGGGACTATGATCCTGACGTGGAACGATCAGATTATGTATTGTGCGTGAGCAGATGGGAGCCGACTGAGGTCTGACACCCGGATGTGTCATAGGCGGTGTCGTGAAGATCTGGATCGAATAAGGGGAAGGAGAGATCAGAAAGAGAGATCAGAAAGAGAGAAAAAAGAGAGAAAGAGAGATTCAATTGAAAGAAGAGAGAAAGAGAGAAAGAAGAGAGAAAGAAGAGAGAAAGAGAGATCGGGTGTTTAAATAGCAAGACAAAGTCGTTAGAAGAAGGTGGAGACCGACAGTTAGAATGAAAGTTTGATAAGTTGTGGACAGATGGTGGACAAAACCCAGTGGACATAAACCTTTTCTCTTAATTTTTAGGCCAATAGACTTGAGACCCCCTTTGTCATCTGACAATGCCAACTATATAATGTAACCAATATGCTTGGTTTGTAGAGAAATTAACTTAAATAATCGACTGAATTATTGGGAGATTTTAATGTTATGCGAGGACATGATTTGGACGGACTTAAATATACTATTTGGCAAACAACAGTTGGTTACACATGTTATATGAGAGAAATGCATTCGGACCAACATTTCAGATAAATTTCGGACATGATTTGGACGGACTTTTTATTTTTTGTAAGTTCAAAATTTCTCCTGAATTTTTCTTCTTCAGATAATAGGGCATTTACAACCATAATAAAATACTCTAATTGAAGGTGTTTGCAGTACTCTATTAGTGTCTCTAAATGACAAGATAATAGAGAATTTACAACCCTAATATAACACTCCAATTGAAAGTGTTTGGAGTACCCTAATAGTGTCTCTAGATTGCAAGATAATATGGCAATTACAACCCTAATAAAGCTTTCCAATTGAAGGTGTTTCGAACACTCTAGTAGTGTCTCCAAATGGCAAGATAATAGGACATTTACAACCCTAATACAACACTCCAATTGAAGGTGTTTGGAACACTCTACTAGTGTCTCCAAATGGCAAGATAATAGGGCATTTACAACCCTAATACAACACTCCAATTGAAGTTGTTTGGAGCCCTCTCGTAGTGTCTCTATATGGCAAGATAATAGGACATTTACAACCCTAATACAACACTCCAATTAAAGGTGTTTGGAGCACTCTAGTAGTGTCTCTATATGGCAAGATAATAGGGCATATACAATCTTAATACAACACTCCAATTAAATGTGTTTGGAGCACTCTAGCGGTGTCTCTAGATTGCAATATATAGGGCATCAACAACCCTATTACAACACTCCAATTGAAGGTTTTTGGAGCACTCTAGTAATGTAGTTATATGGAAAGATAAAAGGGCGTTTACAATCCTAATACAACACTCAAATTGAAGGTGTATGGAGCACTCCAATAGTGTCTCTATATGGCAAGATAATAGGGCATTTACAGCCCTAATACAACACTCCAATTGAAGGTGTTTGGAGCACTCTAGTAGTGCCTCAAGATTGTAAGATAATAGGGCATTTACAACCCTATTACAACACTCCAATTGAAGGTGTTTGGAGCACTCTAGTAGTGTCACAAGATAGCAAGATAATAGGGCATTTACAACCCTAATACAACACTCCAATTGAAGGTGTTTGGAGCACATTAGTAGTGTCTTTATATGGCAAGATAATAGGGTATTTACAAGCCAAATACAACACTCCAACTGAAGGTGTTTGGAGCACTCTAGTAGCATCTCTATATGGCAAGACAATAGGACATTTGCAACCCTAATACACCACTCCAATTGAAGGTGTTTGGAGCACTCTAGTAGTGTCTCAAAATGACAAGATAATAGGGCATTTACAACCCTAATACAACACTCTAATTGAAGGTGTTTGGAGCACTCTAGTAGTGCCTCAAGATTGTAAGATAATAGGGCATTTACAACCCTAATACAACACTCCAATTGAAGGTGTTTGGAGCACATTAGTAGTGTCTTTATATGGCAAGATAATAGGGTATTTACAAGCCAAATACAACACTCCAACTGAAAGTGTTTGGAGCACTCTAGTAGCGTCTCTATATGGCAAGACAATAGGACATTTGCAACCCTAATACACCACTCCAATTGAAGGTGTTTGGAGCACTCTAGTAGTGTCTCAAAATGACAAGATAATAGGGCATTTACAACCCTAATACAACACTCCAATTAAAGGTGTTTGGAGCACTCTAGTAGTGTCTCTATATAGCAAGATAATATGGCATATACAACCCTAATACAATATTCCAATTGAAGGTATCTGGAGCACTGTAGTAATGTAGTTAGTTATATGGCAAAATAAAATGGCGTTTACAACCCTAATACAACACTCTCATTGAAGGTGTTTGAAGCACTCTAGTTGTGTCTCCAAATGGCAAGATAATAGGGCATTTACAAATACAACACTCAAATTGAAGGTGTTTGGAGCACTCTAGTAGTGTCTCTATCTGGCAAGATAATAATGCATTTACAATACAACACTCAAATTGAAGGTGTTTGGAGCACTCTAGTAGTGTCTCTATATGGCAAGATAATAGGGCATTTGCAGCCCTAATACAACACTCCAATTGAAGGTGTTTGGAGCACTCTAGTAGTGTCTCTAGATTGGAAGTTAAAACAACATTTACAACCCTATTACAACACTCCAATTGAAGGTGTTTGGAACACTTTAGTAGTGTCTCCAAAGGGGAAGATAATAGGACATTTACAACCCAAATACAATGCTTCAATTGAAAGTATTTGGAGAACTCTAATAGTGTCTCTAGACAGCGAGATAATAGGGCATTTGGAACCAAAATTCAATACTCCAATTGAAGGTGTTTGGAACACTTTAGTAGTGTCTCCAAATGGGAAGATAATAGGGCATTTACAACCCTAATACAAAACTCCAATTAAAGGTGTTTGGAGCACTCTAGTAGTATCTCTAGATTGCAAGATAATAAGGAATTTACAACCATAATACAACAATCCAATTGAAGGTGTTTGGAGCACATTAGTAGTGTCTTTATATGGCAAGAGAATAGCATATTTACAACCCAAATACAACACTCCAATTGAAGGGCTTTGGAGCACTCTAGTAGTATCAATAGATGGCAAAATAATAGGGCATTTACAACCATAATACAACACTCCAATTGAAGGTGTTTGGACCACTCTAGTAGTATCTCTATATGGCAAGATAATAGGGCATTTACAACCCTAATACAACAATCCAATTGAAGGTGTTTGGCGCACTCTATTGTCTCTAGATGGCAAGATAATAGGGCATTTGGAACCTTAAGACAACACTCCAATTGAAGGTGTTTGGAACACTCTAGATGTGTCTCCAAATGGGAAGATAATATGACATTTACAACCCTAACACAACACTACAATTGATGGTGTTTGGAGCTCTCTAGTAGTGTCATATGACAAGATAATAGGAATTTACAACCCAAATACAACACTCCAACGGAAGGCGTTTGGAGCACTCTAGTAGTATCTCCAAATGGCAAGATAATAAGGCATTTACAACTCTAATACAATACTCCAATTGGAGGTGTTTGGAGCACTCTAACAGAGTATCCAGATGGCAAGATAATAGGGCATTTATAGCCCATATACAACACTCTAATTGAAGGTGTTTGGCACTCTAGAAGTGTCTCCAGATGACAAGATAATAAGGCATTTACAACACCAATACAACACACTCCAATTGAAGGTGTTTGGAGCACTCTAGTAGTATTTCAAAATGGTAAGATAATAGGGCGTTTACAACCCTAATACAACAGTCCCATTGAAGGTGTTTGAAGCGCTCTAGTAGTGTCTCCAAATGGCAAGATAATAGGGCATTCACAACCCAAATACAACACTTAAATTGAAGGTGTTTGGAGCACTTTTGTAGTATCTCTATATGGCAAGATAATAGGCCATTTACAGCCCTAATACTACACTCCAATTGAAGGTGTTTGGAGCACTCTAGTCGTGTCTCCAAATGGCAAGACAATAGGGCATTTACAACCCTAATACAACACTCAAATTGAAGGTGTTCGGAACACTCAAGTAGTGTCTCTATATGGCAAGATAATAGGGCATTTACAGCCCTAATACAACACTCCAATTCAAGGTGTTTGGCGCACTCTAGTGTCTCTAGATTGCAAGATAATAGGGAGTTGAAAACCCTATTACAACACTCCAATTGAAGGAGCTTGGAGCACTCTAGTAGTGTCTCTGTAAGGCCAGATAATAGGGCATTTACAGCCCTAATACAACACTCCAATTGAAGGTGTTTGGAGCACTCTAGTCGTGTCTCTAGATTGCAAGTTAAATGGGCATTTACATCCCTATTACAACACTCCAATTGAAGGTGTTTGGAGCACTCTAGTAGTGTCTCTATATGGCCAGATAATAGGGCATTTACAGTCCTAATACAACACTCCAATTGAAGGTGTTTGGAGCACTCCAGTAGTGTCTCTAGATTGCAAGTTAAAAGGGCATTTACAACCCTATTACAACACTCCAATTGAAGGTGTTTGGAGCACTCTATTTGTGTCTCCAAATAATAAGATAATAGGGCATTTACAACCCTAATACAACACTTCAATTGAAGGTATTGGGAGCACTCTAATAGTGTCTCTAGATGGCAAGATAATACGGCATTTCGAACCTTTATACAATACTCCAATTGAAGGTGTTTGGAACACTCTAGTAGTGTCTCCAAAAGGGAAGATAACAGGGCATTTGCAACCCTAATACAACACTCCAATTAAACGTGTTTGGAGCACTCTAGTAGTGTCTCTAGATTGCAAGATAATACGGAATTTACAACCCTAATACAACACTCCAATTGAAGGTGTTTGGAGCAAATTAGTAGTGTCTTTATATGGCAAGATAATAGGGTATTTACAACCCAAAAAAAACACTATAATTGAAAGTGTTTGGAGCATTCTAGTAGTGTCATTAGATGGCAATATAATAGGGCATTTATAACCATAATACAACACTCCAATTGAAGGTGTTTGGACCACTCTAGTAGTGTCTCTATATGGCAAGATAATAGAGCATTTACAACCCCAATACAACACTCCTATTGAAGGTGTTAGGAGCACTCTATTTGTGTCTCCAAATGACAAGATAATAGGGCATTTACAACCCTAATACAACACTCCCATTGAAGGTGTTTGGAGAAATCTAGAAGTGTCTCTAGATGGCAAGATAAAATGGCTTTTACCCTAAGACAATACTCCAATTGAAGATGTTTCGAGCACTATAGTAGTGTCTCAAAATGCGAAGATAATAGGGCGTTTACAACCCTATTATAACACTCCAATTGAAAGTGTTTCGAGCATTCCAGTAGTGTCTCTATGCGGCAAAATAATAGGGCATGTACGACCCTAATACAATACTCCAATTGAAGGTGTTTTGAGCACTCTGATAGTGTCTCTATATGACAAGATAATAGGGCATATACAACCCTAAAATACGACTCTTATTGAAGGTGTTTGGAGCACTCTAGTAGTTTCACTATATGGCCAGATAATAGGGCATTTACAGCCCTAATACAACACTACAATTGAAGGTGTTTGGTGCACTCTAGTAGTGTCTCTAGATTGCAAGTCAAAAGAGCATTTACAACCCTATTACAACACTCCAATTGAAGGTGTTTGGAGCACTCTTGTAGTGTCTCGATGCGGCAAGATAAAAGGACGTTTACAACCCTAATACAACACACCAATCGAAGGTGTTTGGAGCACTCTAGAAGTGTCTCTAGATGGCAAGATACTAGGGCATTTACAATCCTAATACAACACTCCAATTGAAGGTGTTTGGAGCACTCTAGAAATGTCTCCAGATGGCAAGATAATAGGTCGTTTACAACATTATTATAATACTTCAATTGAAGATGTTTGGAGCACTCCAGTAGTTTATCTATGCGGCAAGATAATAGGGCATATACGACCCTAATACAACACTCCAATTGAAGGTGTTTGGAGGACTCTCGTAGTATCTCTATACGACAAGATAATAGGGCATATACAACCCTAACACAACACTCCAATTGAACGTGTTTGGAGCACTCTAGAAGTGTCTCCAGATGGCAAGATGATAGGGCATTTACTACCCTAATACAGCACTACAATTGATGGTGTTTGGAGCACTCTAGTAGTGTCTCAAAATGGCAAGATAATAGGGCGTTTACAACATTAATATAACACTCCAATTGAAGATGATTTGGAGCACTCCAGTAGTGTCTCTATGCGGCAAGATAATAGGGCACATACGACCCTAATACAACACTTCAATTGAAGGTGTTTGGAGCATTCTCATAATATCTCTATAGGACAAGATAATAGGGCATATACAACCCTAATACAACACTCCAATTGAAGGTGTTTGGAGCACTGTAGTAGTGTCTCTATATGGCAAGATAATAGGACATTTACAGCCCTAATACAACACTCCAATTGAAGGAGTTTAGAGCACTCTAGTAGTGTCTCTAGATTGCAAGTGAAATGGGCATTTACATACCTATTACAACGCTTCAATTGAAGGTATTTGGAGCACTCTAGAAGTGTCTCCAGATGGCAAGATAATAGGGTATTTACTAGCCTAATAGAGCACTACAATTGAAGATGTTTGGAGCATTCAAGTAGTGTCTCAAAATGGCAAGATAATAGCTCGTTTACAACATTATTATAACACACCAATTGAAGATGTTTGGAGCACTCCAGTAGTGTCTCTATGCGGCAAAATAATAGGGCATATACGACCCTAATACAACACTCCAATTGAAGGTGTTTGGAGGACTCTCGTAGTATCTCTATACGACAAGATAATAGGGCATATACAACCCTAACACAACACTCCAATTGAACGTGTTTGGAGCACTCTAGAAGTGTCTCCAGATGGCAAGATGATAGGGCATTTACTACCCTAATACAGCACTACAATTGATGGTGTTTGGAGCACTCTAGTAGTGTCTCAAAATGGCAAGAAAATAGGGCGTTTACAACATTATTATAACACTCGAATTGAAGTTGATTTGGAGCACTCCAGTTGTGTCTCTATGCGGCAAGATAATAGGGCACATACGACCCTAATACAACACTCCAATTGAAGGTGTTTGGAGCACTCTATAAGTGTCTCCAGATGGCCAGATAATAGGGTATTTACTAGCCTAATAGAGCACTACAATTGAAGATATTTGGAGCATTCAAGTAGTGTCTCAAAATGGCAAGATAATAGGTCGTTTACAACATTATTATAACACTCCAATTGAAGATGTTTGGAGCACTCCAGTAGTGTCTCTATGCGGCAAGATAATAGGGCATATACGACCCTAATACAACACTCCAATTGAAGGTGTTTGGAGCACTCTCGTAGTATCTCTATACGACAAGATAATATGACATATATAACCCTAATACAACACTCCAATTGAAGGTGTTTGGAGCACTCTAGTAGTGTCTCTATATGGCCAGATAATAGGGCATTTACAGTCCTAATACAACACTCAAATTTGAAGCTGTTTGGAGCACTCTAGTAGTGTTTCTACATTCCAAGTTAAAAGGGCATTTACAACCCTATTACAACACTCCAATTGAAGGTGTTTGGAGCACTCTATTTGTGTCTCCAAATAACAAGATAATAGGGGATTTACAATCCTAATACAACACTTCAATTGAAGGTATTTCGTGCACTCTAATAGTGTCTCTAGATGGCAAGATAATACAGCATTTGGAACCTTTATAAAATACTCCAAGTGAATGTGTGTGGAATACTCTAGTAGTGTCTCCAAATAGGAAGATAACAGGGCATTTACAACCCTAATACAACACTCCAATTAAATACGTTTGGAGCACTCTAGTAGTTTCTCTAGATTGCAAGATAATAGGGAATTTACAACCCTAATACAACACTCCAATTGAAGGTGTTTGGAGCAAATTAGTAATGTCTTTATATGGCAAGATAATAGGGTATTTATAACCCAAATACAACAGCCTAATTGAAAGTGTTCGGAGCACTCTAGTAGTGTCATTAGATGGCCAGATAATAGGGCATTTATAACCATAATACAACACTCCAATTGAAGGTGTTTGGACCACTCTAGTAGTGTCTCTATATGGCATGATAATAGAGCATTTACAACCCCAATACAGCACTACCATTGAAGGTGTTTAGAGCACTCTAGTAGTGTCTCAAAATGGCAAGAAAATAGGGCGTTTACAACATTATTATAACACTCCAATTGAAGTTGATTTGGAGCACTCCAGTTGTGTCTCTATGCGGCAAGATAATAGGGCACATACGACCCTAATACAACACTCCAATTGAAGATGTTTGTACCACTCTAGTATTGTCTCAAAATGGCAAGATAATAGGGCGTTTACAACCCTATTATAACACTCCAATTGAAGGTGTTCGGAGCACTCTAGTAGTGTCTTTATGCGGCTAGATAAAAGGGCTTATACGACCCTAATACAATACTCCAATTGAAGGTGTTTTGAGCACTCTAGTAGTGTCTCTATATGACAAGATAATAGGCATTACAACCCTAAAATAACACTCTTATTGAAGGTGTTTGGAGCACTCTAGTAGTATCTCTAGATTGCAAGATAATAGGGCATTTACAGCCCTAATACAACACTCCAATTGAAGGTGTTTGGAGCACTCTAGTAGTGTCTCTATATGGCAAGATAATGGAGCATTTACAGCCCTAATACAACACTCCAAATAAATGTGTCCAATACTCTAGAAATGTCTCCAGATGACAAGATGCATTTACAACCGTAATACAATACTACAATTGAAGCTGATTGGAGCTCTCTATTAGTATCTCTATACGACAAGATAATATGGCATATATAACCCTAATACAACACTCCAATTGAAGGTGTTTGGAGCACTCTAGTAGTGTCTCTATATGGCCAGATAATAGGGCATTTACAGTCCTAATACAACACTCCAATTGAAGATGTTTGGAGCACTCTTGTAGTGTCTCTATCTTCCAAGTTAAAAGGGCATTTACAACCCTATTACAACACTCCAATTGAAGGTGTTTGGAGCACTCTATTTGTGTCTCCAAATTACACGATAATAGGGGATTTACAACCCTAATACAACACTTCAATAGAAGGTATTTCGAGCACTCTAATAGTGTCTCTAGATGACAAGATAATAAGGAATTTACAACCCTAAGAGAACACTCCAATTGAAGGTGTTTGGAGCAAATTAGTAGTGTCTTTATATGTCAATATAATAGGGTATTTACAACCCAAATAGAACACTCTAATTGAAAGTGTTTGGAGCACTCTAGTAGTGTCATTAGATGGCAAGATAATAGGGCATTTATAACCATAAGAAAACACTCCAATTGAAGGAGCTTGGAGCACTCTAGTAGTGTCTCTATAAGGCCAGATAATAGGGCATTTACAGCCCTAATACAACACTCCAATTGAAGGTGTTTGGAGCACTCTATTTGTGTCTCCAAATGACAAGATAATAGGGGATTTACAACCCTAATACAACACTTCAATTGAAGGTATTTCGAGCACTCTAATAGTGTCTCTATATGGCAAGATAATAGGGCATTTGGAACCTTTATTCAATACAACAATTGAAGGTGTTTGGAACACTCTAGTAGTTTCTCCAAATGGGAAGATAACAGGGCATTTGCAACCCTAATACAACACTTCAATTAAAGATGTTAGGAGCACTCTAGTAGTGTCTCTAGATTGCAAGATAATAAGGAATTTACAACCCTAATATAACACTCCAATTGAAGGTGTTTGGAGCAAATTAGTAGTGTCTTTATATGGCAATATAATAGGGTATTTACAACCCAAATAGAACACTCTAATTGAAAGTGTTTGGAGCACTCTAGTAGTGTCATTAGATGGCAAGATAATAGGGCATTTATAACCATAAGAAAACACTCCAATTGAAGGAGCTTGGAGCACTCTAGTAGTGTCTCTGTAAGGCCAGATAATAGGGCATTTACAGCCCTAATACAACACTCCAATTGAAGGTGTTTGGAGCACTCTAGTAGTGTCTCTAGATTGCAAGTTAAATGGGCATTTACATCCCTATTACAACACTCCAATTGAAGGTGTTTGGAGCACTCTAGTAGTGTCTCTATATGGCCAGATAATAGGGCATTTACAGTCCTAATACAACACTCCAATTGAAGGTGTTTGGAGCACTCTTGTAGTGTCTCTAGCTTCCAAGTTAAAAGGGCATTTACAACCCTATTACAACACTCCAATTGAAGGTGTTTGGAGCACTCTATTTGTGTCTCCAAATGACAAGATAATAGGGGATTTACAACCCTAATACAACAATTCAATAGAAGGTATTTCGAGCACTCTAATAGTATCTCTAGATGGCAAGATAATACAGCATTTGGAACCTTTATTCAATACAACAATTGAAGGTGTTTGGTACACTCTAGTAGTTTCTCCAAATGGGAAGATAACAGGGCATTTGCAACCCTAATACAACACTCCAATTAAAGATGTTAGGAGCACTCTAGTAGTGTCTCTAGATTGCAAGATAATAAGGAATTTACAACCCTAATATAACACTCCAATTGAAGGTGTTTGGAGAAAATTAGTAGTGTCTTTATATGGCAATATAATAGGGTATTTACAACCCAAATAGAACACTCTAATTGAAAGTGTTTGGAGCACTCTAGTAGTGTCATTAGATGGCAAGATAATAGGGCATTTATAACCATAAGAAAACACTCCAATTGAAGGAGCTTGGAGCACTCTAGTAGTGTCTCTGTAAGGCCAGATAATAGGTCATTTACAGCCCTAATACAACACTCCAATTGAAGGTGTTTGGAGCACTCTAGCAGTGTCTCTAGATTGCAAGTTAAATGGGCATTTACATCCCTATTACAACACTCCAATTGAAGGTGTTTGGAGCACTCTAGTAGTGTCTCCAGATGGCAAGATAATAGGGTATTTAATAGCCTAAAAGAGCACTACAATTGAAGATGTTTGGAGCATTCTAGTAGTGTCTCAAAATGGCAAGATAATAGGTCGTTTACAACATTATTATAACACTCCAATTGAAGATGTTTGGAGCACTCTAGTAGTGTCTCTAGGTTGCAAGTTAAAAGACCACTTACAACTCTATTACAACACTCCAATTGAAGGAGTTTGGAGCACTCTAGTGGTGTCTCTATGCGGCAAGATAAAAAGGACGTTTACAACCCTAATACAACACACCAATTGAAGGTGTTTGGAGCACTCTAGAAGTGTCTCTAGATGGCAACATAATAGGGCATTTACAGCCCTAATGCAACACTCCAATTGAACGTGTTTGGAGCACTCTAGAAGTGTCTCCAGATGGCAAGATGATAGGGCATTTACTACCCTAATACAGCACTACCATTGAAGGTGTTTAGAGCACTCTAGTAGTGTCTCAAAATGGCAAGAAAATAGGGCGTTTACAACATTATTATAACACTCGAATTGAAGTTGATTTGGAGCACTCCAGTTGTGTCTCTATGCGGCAAGATAATAGGGCACATACGACCCTAATACAACACTCCAATTGAAGGTGTTTGGAGCATTCTCGTAGTATCTCTATTCGACAAGATAATAGGGCATATACAACCCTAATACAACACTCCGATTGAAGGTGTTTGGAGCACTCTAGTAGTGTCCATATATGGCCAGATAATAGGGCATTTACAGCCCTAATACAACACTAAAATTGAAGGTGTTCGGAACACTCTAGTAGTGTCTCTATATGGCAAGATAATAGGGCATTTACAGCCCTAAAACAGCACTCCAATTGAAGGTGTTTGGAGCATTCTATAAGTGTCTCCAGATGGCAAGATAATAGGGTATTTACTAGCCTAATAGAGCACTACAATTGAAGATGTTTGGAGCATTCAAGTAGTGTCTCAAAATGGCAAGATAATAGGTCGTTTACAACATTATTATAACACTCCAATTGAAGATGTTTGGAGCACTCCAGTAGTGTCTCTGTGCAGCAAGATAATAGGGCATATACGACCCTAATACAACAGTCCAATTGAATGTGTTTGGAGCACTCTCGAAGTATCTCTATACGACAAGATATAGGGCATATACAGCCCTAATACAACAGTCCAATTGAAGGTGTTTGGAGCACTCTCGTAGTATCTCTGTACGACAAGATAACATGGCATATATAACCCTAATACAACACTCCAATTGAAGGTGTTTGGAGCACTCTAGTAGTGTCTCTATATGGCCAGATAATAGGGCATTTACAGCCCTAATACAACACTCCAATTGAAGGTGTTTGGAGCACTCTAGTAGTGTCTCTAGGTTGCAAGTTAAAAGACCACTTACAACTCTATTACAACACTCGAATTGAAAGAGTTTGGAGCACTCTAGTGGTGTCTCTATGCGGCAAGATAAAAAGGACGTTTACAACCCTAATACAACACACCAATTGAATGTGTTTGGAGCACTCTAGAAGTGTCTCTAGATGGCAACATAATAGGGCATTTACAAACCTAATGCAACACTCCAATTGAACGTGTTCCACTCTAGAAGTTTCTCCAGATGGCAAGATGACAGGGCATTTACTACCCTAATACAGCACTACAATTGAAGGTGTTTGGAGCACTCTAGTAGTGTCTCAAAATGGCAAGATAATAGGGCGTTTACAACATTATTATAACACTCCAATTGTACTAATAAATTAACAAATAATTATGTTAGAATAATCTTAATGTTGTGGTACCAGCTAAATAATTTTTGAATGAAATCATAATTCTTGTCGAATGGCAATCATTAGTAATTATTTTGAAAGTACTTGATGGAATTTTCGTACAAAATAGTTCGATCAGAGTAGCGCAGCGGAAGCGTGGTGAAATTATACGATTAATTAAATTGGTTAAACTATGCATCTTAATTTTTGGTCTAACTATTTTAGAGTAAGAAAGATACTATTTTCTATTTTGATTTTTAATTTCGAGGACGAAATCTATTTTAAGGGGGGAAGAATGTTACATTCCGAAATTTTAAAACTTGATTAAAATTGATAAATCGATCAATTTTGCTTCAATAAAAAAGTTTAATTAACTTAACGATCGTTCAGAAATTTTCTGACCGACTAAAACGAAACTAAAATTTCGAAATAGAAATTAAAAAAATTATGTACATTAAAATTTAGAGGGTTAAAACATAAAATAAATAGTTGTATTGAGTTCTAATTAAGAGAATAAATATACAAAATTATTGTACCAGTAAGATTAATATAAAACTTACAATTTCATTCAATTATGAATTTTAGATATTCGATTTGATATTTATATATATACACTATTTGATATCAAATTTTTCGGGTTCTAAAATTGAATTATCAACACTTGAAAATATTCGTACGACATTATGGAAATTTTATGAAGCCTCGATTCGAGTCATGAAATGAAGGAATGATTTGTGGATAATTACATGATATGAATTATTAAACTTTAGAACTCATTTAGAAGAAAAAAAATAAAACTTATAACAAAGGTAATTGAAAATTTATAACTTCTGATTTTCGTCAGATTTAATTCGCACCCTATAGGTATCAATTAATTTAAACTTTGTTTCTTTTGGAAAGTCTCAACCATTCAAACCTTGTAGCACGAATCTTGAAGCATCAATTAAGAAAACCTCCCTATTTCTTTTCCTCTCCTCCTCTGTCTCTGTCCGTGACCCATCCCCAACCCCCCCTTTCCTTTCCTCTTGCTACGCCAAAGAAACAGAGGGGCTCCGCCCCCTCTTCCCTCCTCCGTCGCCGGCGAGCCGCGCCGCGCCACAGCCCCATCTCCCTCTCCTCCTCTTCTTGGTCCGACCCGCCTGACCCGCCAGAAATTCTACGCCCAAAAACAGGGGCTCCGCCCCTCTTCCCTTGCGTTGCTGCCACGGCCACCCCGCCGGCCGCCACCCCATCCTCTCCTCTCTATCTAACCCGGGGCACTAATCTCTTGGATTCTTCGCAATTGGCGTTGATTTTTGCGAGCTTTCGAGAAACCCTAGAAACTAGGGTTATGGTGCTGAGCCGTGCTGGTGTCGATTGGTGCTGTCCCGGTACTCCCTTGGTGCTGCTATGGTGCTTGCTTGTGCTCGAGTGAGATGGCCGCGAGGCGAGGCGAAACCCTCGGAACATGCCACTTTCTTTCGACATTTCCTCTTGCGGTTAATTTCTAAAATTCGTGAATTGTGTGTATTGATGAATTGATTAATGTCGTAGGATGTGAATTTGTTAAGTTTCGAGTACGGGTTGTTGATTTTCCCGACTCGATCGAATTGCTCGAATAAATTAAGTATAAGGGGTTATATTGCAAAATGATTTTATTAATGGTCGGAATGGTAAAATATATGAACATAGTGATTGTATGAATTAAAGGGAATTGTAGTTAGGATTTTGTAAAGGGAATTATAGTTAATTACACCTTTGCTCGGGTTGTTGATTTTCCCGGTAAATGGTGCTGATTTTGTGTGTGTACCAGTTCTTGACTTGACATGGACCAAAAATGTAAATAAATTAAATAAGTAGGCCATTGGATTAAAATGTAAGACATGCATGAGAATTTTATACATGGGATTTGAAAGTGAAAATAGTTATAATGAACTTGAAATGAATTGTAAATTTTAAATAGGAGGCTTAAACCTTTACTAAATTATGGGTCTTTAATTAAATTGAATTGGAAATAAATAATTGATCCGTAAATGGGCCAAAGTGAAATAATTGAGTAAATTGGGCCTTTGAGTGTTTAATTGGATAAATAAGGTGAATTGGGCTTGAAATTTCATAAGCCCTGAAATATTGAAATGAATATGACATGAGGTGTATATGTAAATTTGGAATTGGACTTGAATTAAAATGATTATAAATGAGCCGAAAGGTATAAAAGAATTGACGAATTGAAAGACGGCATTTGGAATTTAAGTTTTGAGAATGTAACCGAACTAAACCAAGTAATCGTATAATATAGGTGTAGGCTCAGTCGAGCCAGATTTCACGAGGCAAATCGAGACGCCTAATCTTTAAATTAAGCGGTACGCTCGTCATAATAAGGTGCGGGATTCTTGGACTTGTTTGATACTTTATTTTCAGGAATTAAACTGTGTTTTCGTTTGTCATGTTGAATATCATTGATTGCATCACTGAATTGCGTAGAGCATTTGCATAGCCCAATCAAATTAAACTCGAATTGATCTGAATTGAATGATTTGCATACTGGTATGGTTATAGGTTATGTCGATCTATTGTGATCTGATTTTGATTTAAAGTCACCACGAGTGGAATTGATATGTGTGTGAATGGATTTACGAAGTTAAGCACTTGGATCCAATTAATTTGCCAAGTCGGGCTGTATGCTGACTTGGATTCCCAGGATCCTAAATGGCCTTAGGTGAACGGCCCTCGATATTCCCAGTACCGGTTGGGACGAGGGAGGGTGATTATGTTATGAAATGTGTGATTGGAAATCGTGGTTGACTTGTGTAACGTCTATGGCTCGGTAGCATTTTCCTACGTGTTAATGCATTTGAACGGTCGATTGAATATGACGAATATTGGAAACGATTCTAAAGTGGATTTTCTTTACATGATTTGAACCAGACCTTAATAAACTGTTAAGCCAAGCGGTTGCAGATGGGTGTCAGATAAAGGGTCCAGCGGTTGGCCATCTGTAGGTGTCAGTAACCCTACAGATGTGGGTTTGATAAAGGTTCAGCTCGAAAGAACATCTGTAATTGCTACAAGCCCTAATGAACTGAGTTATGAATCGAGTTAAGCCAAAATATATGTTGTGTTTGAAATTCATCTTGGAAATTCCGTAAACTGTGTTTCAGGTTGATTAAACTGTTGTCGAGCATTGGCATTCTGTTATTTATGATTATATATATCTGTTTGAACTGTTATTGTTTGGGTTTCATTGTTGAATATAGAGTCTGATTGCAAGTCCAATAATCTAAACTGTGGCAAATTTCGCACTGAGAATTTATTCTCACCCCCACCCTCCCGATTATTTTCAGGTTTATATTGAGGACGCAGCAAATGAGGATATTGGTAATGCATATAAAAGATCCACTGCCTTGCGTGTATATGTGACGCTTGATTTATACACGCGGCAGGCTGTCAGACCCGGTGGATTTGGGGTGTGACACAAGATAATAGGGCATTTACAGCCCTAAAACAACACTCCAATTGAAGGTGTTTGGAGCACTCTATAAGTGTCTCCAGATGGCAAGATAATAGGGTATTTACTAGCCTAATAGAGCATTACAATTGAAGATGTTTGGAGCATTCAAGTAGTGTCTTAAAATGGTAAGATAATAGGTCGTTTACAACATTATTATAACACTCCAATTGAAGATGTTTGGAGCACTCCAGTAGTGTCTCTATGCGGCAAGATAATAGGGCATATACGACCCTAATACAACAGTCCAATTGAATGTGTTTGGAGCACTCTCGAAGTATCTCTATACGACAAGATATAGGGCATATACAGCCCTAATACAACACTCCAATTGAAGGTGTTTAGAGCACTCTAGTAGTGTCTCTATATGGCAAGATAATAGAGCATTTATAACCCCAATACAATACTCCAATTGAAGGTGTTTGGAGCACTCCAGTAGTATCTCCATACGACAAGATAATAGGGCATATACAGCCCTAATACAACACTCCAATTGAAGGTGTTTGGAGCACTCTTGTAGTGTCTGCAAATGGCAAGACAATTGGGCATTTATAACGCTAATACAACACTACAATTGAAGTTGTTTAGAGCACTCTAGTAGTATCCCTAGATTGCAAGATAATAAGGCATTTAATACCCTAATACAACACTCCAATTGAAGGTGTTTGGGGGCACTCTTGTAATGTCTCGGTATGGCAAGATCTTAGGGTATTACAACCAATTGAAGGTGTTTGGAGCACTCTAGTAGTGTCTCCAAATAGTAAGATAATTGGGTATTTACAACCCTAATACAACACTCCAATTGAAGGTGTTTGGAGAACTCCAGTAGAGTCTCCAGATGGCAAGATTATAGGGTATTTACAACTCTAAGATAATATACCAATTAAAGTTATTTGGAGCAGTCTAATAGTCTCCAGATGGCAAGATAATAGGTCATTTATAATACTAATACCACACTCCAATTGTAGGTGTTTGGAGCACTCTAGTAGTGTCCCTATATGGCCAGATAATAGGGCATTTACAGCCCTAATACAACACTCAAATTGAAGGTGTTCGGAACACTCTAGTAGTGTCTTTATATGGCAATATAATAGGGCATTTACAGCCCTAAAACAACACTCCAATTGAAGGTGTTTGGAGCACTCTATAAGTGTCTCCAGATGGCAAGATAATAGGGTATTTACTAGCCTAATAGAGCATTACAATTGAAGATGTTTGGAGCATTCAAGTAGTGTCTTAAAATGGTAAGATAATAGGTCGTTTACAACATTATTATAACACTCCAATTGAAGATGTTTGGAGCACTCCAGTAGTGTCTCTATGCGGCAAGATAATAGGGCATATACGACCCTAATACAACAGTCCAATTGAATGTGTTTGGAGCACTCTCGAAGTATCTCTATACGACAAGATATAGGGCATATACAGCCCTAATACAACACTCCAATTGAAGGTGTTTGGAGCACTCTAGTAGTGTCTCTATATGGCAAGATAATAGAGCATTTACAACCCCAATACAATACTCCAATTGAAGGTGTTTGGAGCACTCCAGTAGTATCTCCATACGACAAGATAATAGGGCATATACAGCCCTAATACAACACTCCAATTGAAGGTGTTTGGAGCACTCTTGTAGTGTCTGCAAATGGCAAGACAATTGGGCATTTATAATGCTAATACAACACTACAATTGAAGTTGTTTAGAGCACTCTAGTAGTATCCCTAGATTGCAAGATAATAAGGCATTTAATACCCTAATACAACACTCCAATTGAAGGTGTTTGGGGGCACTCTTGTAATGTCTCGGTATGGCAAGATCTTAGGGTATTACAACCAATTGAAGGTGTTTGGAGCACTCTAGTAGTGTCTCCAAATAGTAAGATAATTGGGTATTTACAACCCTAATACAACACTCCAATTGAAGGTGTTTGGAGAACTCCAGTAGAGTCTCCAGATGGCAAGATTATAGGGTATTTACAACTCTAAGATAATATACCAATTAAAGTTATTTGGAGCAGTCTAATAGTCTCCAGATGGCAAGATAATAGGTCATTTATAATACTAATACCACACTCCAATTGTAGGTGTTTGGAGCACTCTAGTAGTGTCTCCAAATGACAAGATAATAGAGCATTTATAACCCTAATACAACACTCCAATTAAATGTGTTTCGAGAACTCTAGTAGAGTCTCCAGATAGCAAGATTATAGGGTATTTACAACTCTAAGATAACACACCAATTGAAGGTGTTTGAGGCACTATTGTAATGTCTCTATATGGCAAGATCGTAGGGTATTAACAACCCTAATACAACCAATTGAAGGTGTTTGGACAACCCTAGTAGTGTTTCAAGATGGGAAGATAATAGTGCATTTACAACCCAAGCACAACACGCAAATTGAAGGTGTTTGGAGAACTCTAGTAGAGTCTCCAGATGGCAAGATAATAGGGCATTTACAACCCTAATACAACAATCCAATTGAAGGTGATTGGAGCACATTAGTCGTGTCTCTATATGGCAAGATTATGGGGTATTTACAACCCTAATACAACAACACTCCAAATGAAGATGTTTCGAGCACTCTAGTAGTATCTCTATATGGCAAGATAATATGGCATATACAACCGCAATACAACACTCCAATTGAAGGTGTTTGGAGCACTCCAGAGGTATCTCTAAATTGCAAGATAAGAGGGCATTAACAATCCAATTACAATACTCCAATTGAAGGTGTTTGGAGCACTTTAGAAGTATCTCTAAATTGCAAGATAATAAGGCATTAACAACCCACTTACAATACTCCAATTGAAGATGTTTGGAGCACTCTACTAGTGTCTCTATATGGCAAGATAAAAGGGCGTTTACAACTATAATACAACACCCCAATAGACTATGTTTGGAGCACTCTAGTAGTGTTTCCAAATAGCAAGATAATAGAGCATTTAGAACCCTAATACAACACTCCAATTGAAGGTGTCTAGAGAACTCTAGTAGTGTCTCCATATAGGTATATAATATGGCATATACAACCCTAATACAACACTCTAATTGAAGGTGTTTTGAGCACTCTAATAGTGTTTCTATATTGCAATATAATAGGGCATTTACAACCCTAACACAACACTCCAATTGAAAGTGTTTGTAGCATGTTAGTAGTGTCTCTATATGACAAGATAATATGTTATTTACAACCCAAATACAACACTCCAGTTGAAGGCGTTTGGAGCAGTCTAGTAGTGTCACCAGATGGCAAGATAATAGGGCATTTATAACTCTAATACAACACTCCAATTGAAGACGTTTGGAGCACTCTAGTAGTGTCTCTATATGGCAAGATATTAGTGCATGTACAATCCTAATACAACACTCCAATTGAAGGTGTTTGGAGCATTCTAATAGTGTCTCCAAATGGCAAGACAATAGGACATTTACAATGCTAATACAACACTCTAATTGAATGTATTTGGAGCACTCTAGTAGTATCCCTAGATTGCAAAATTATAGAGGTATTTACAACCCTAATACACCACTACAATTGAAGGTGTTTGGAGCACATTAGTTATCTCTATATGGCAAGATAATATGGAATTTAAAACCCTAATACAACACTCCAATTGAAGGTGTTTGCGGGCACTCATGTAATGTCCCTATATGGCAAGATCATAGGGTATTTGCAACCCTAATATGACACTCCAATTGAAGGTATTTGGAGAACTTTAGTAGAGTCTCCTGATGGCAAGATAATAAGGCATTTACAACCCAAATACAACACTATAATTGAAGGTGTTTGGAGGACTATAGTAGTGTCTCCAAATAGCAATATAATTGGGTATTTGGCAGTCATACATATTCTACCTTATTTGTGTCTGGAACTCTAAGGTATGAGATGATTATTTCTCTCACATGAGAATGCATATTCGTGGGTAATTATCCAACACTGTCAGTAACTAGCAGTCATACATATTGCTTATGTGGAGATATAGTAATCATCAAGAATATCAATGTCCCTCATGTAAATGAGTGATGATATCACTGGGCCCCTTGATGAAATAATACAATTATGTGCATATCTGATTAAGGAATTAATTATAATTACTTAATTATTTTGGAATCAAGAAAGGAGTAGATTTGCAAGGATGACACATTCCTACCTTGAATCTATTCATGATATCATGAGACATGGAATTGACACAAGACAATTGTTGCTTTAGGGATCGTGATATAGCAAGTACTTATCATCTGTGTCTTTTGGGTAATTACAATGCATATTGCTAGGTGCCGCTTGTAATTTATGGAACCAAAAGGAGTTTCATATTCCATTGCCAAAGGACATAGATCCCACAGGATCACACCAATAAGGAATTAATTAGAAATGCTCATTGATTTATTTGACATGTGTGACATGACTGATAAATTAAGTTCTCTATCTAAACATGAGATAAATAATTATGGGGATAATTATATGATATTGTGGATTTAATTAAATAGTTTAATATAATCCAAATATCGGAAAAGATTAAAATGGAAGAAGCTTTATGAGCCACAAAAAAGAGTTTTTGTGTGCAGAAAAGAGTTCTGTATTTTCACAGCTTTTATGTGAACAAAACTTAAAACAGGCATATCTCATCAACAATAACTCTGTTTTCAGTGTTTTACAACTTTTCGAAAAATTTGCGAGAAGATCTACAGTTTGATATATAATAAGCTGTAGGTCTATGTCCCATGCGATAGGCCTATGTCACACGCGGTATTGCGCAGTGCGCTATTGGGCTTGAATCAGATAATTTTAGCCTAGAACTAAATATAGAAGTCGTGGGGAACATGGTAGAATGTGGGAAACATGTCTTGGTCGGCGGAGCTCTTTTAGACAGCAAGTAGACTATATAAAGAGGCCCATACTGCCTAGATAATGCATCACATTCATTAGTCTTCTTCCTTAGAGAGCCAAAACTTTGTTTCTCTCCCATTTTGATCTTTCATGTGTCGAGAACCCTCAAACCCTAGAATCAAGATCTAGTTCTCTTGGAGTGATTAAAGAGCAATTAAATTAGTACTCTCTAGCAAGAGGAATATTTGATTTCTAAACCTTGAAGTCTCAACTTCGTGCAAGGCGTTGCAAAGCATCAACCATTAGCATCGATCAAGAGGTGAAGGATCTTCAACCCTACATCTTAAGGACCTTCCTTTCTTGTTTGGAGACAAGAAACTAAAGATATAATGTTTATTGTTTTGGAAATTTGATTTTGGTTTGATTTTAGTCGCACATGATGATCTCTTTTGGTACTTTCTTGTCAAAATTTTGAAATTTCGTTGCTTTAAGTACCATGAATGCCCAACAACTAGTGGCGAAGCTAGGAATTAACATAAATAAACATCAAAGGTTTCAACTAAGTCAAAAGTTTATAAATTCAAAGAAAAAATTATAGTATATGTCCATTCTCTATTAACAAATTCAAAGAAAAAATTAGAATACCTAACAAATTGAACAAGATCTCATACTAAAGGGACTTTAAATCTTACAATATCTATAGCTAATAAATTTTGCTTTAGACAGTAAATGGTAAGCAATGGTAAAAATAAACTTGACCTGATCTGATTTGATTCGCAAAATTTTAGCTTGTTTGAATTTTGGATGCAGAAAAAATGCTATGTTTGAGTGACAAAGAAAATTAACTAGGAGAAAAAAAATATTACAAATAGTATATCATATTTTTATGATCCAATTTCTTTCAGATATTGTTGTAATTAAATATGCTTCAAATGGAAAACCAATATCCTCCCTGAATGAGTTAAAGGTAGTGATTTTTGTAACAGATATTTTGTGCAACATTCAAGTCCTATAAAAGGCAAAAAAAATATTTGTAAAGAGTAGTACTAGTACAGAGAATACCACCAAGACATCATAATAAACATGTTCGCAATAATCAGAAGCTATATATTATCATATACACTTACCTCTTTTTGAAAAACCCAAAAACCCAATAAGTAGACAGTAAATGATAACCAAGAGTCTAATCAATTCTAAATTTCTAATCATCTGATTCAGACATTCAGTTCTAAGCAAGATTAACAAGAAATTTTGGAATTTGATTTACCGGCAGCGGCGGGCTAGGCGGCTAGGGTTAGCGGCAACGGCGCCGGGCACAGGCTGACCGGCGGGCTAGGTGGCTGGCACAGGTGGAGCTGGGGTTGGCGGAGTGGAGGCGGGAGTTATTCTCTTCGCGCAAGGCAGGCGAAGGCACGGAGCCGGTCTTCTCCTTTGTGCAGGGGCTTTTTTCCCTTTTCTTTTCCTTCGTGCAAGGGTCCTTCTCTTTGAGTTGTTCTTTTTTTTCTCTGAGCTTGAGTTATTGGGTTTGAGCTTAGGTAGGCAAAATTAATTATTTGGAGTGGACAAGTCTAGTGAAAAAGTCCAGTCCAAAAATAAAAATTTCTTGGGTAAGCAAATACCTCTCCCTCTTACTAGTGGCGGCCCTGACCCATGGCATCCAGGGCAATGGCCCTGGGCCTCAAATTTCAAAAGGGCCCCGAAATAAAAAAATATATATATATGTTAAAAACATAAAAGGTAGAAAGGAAATATTGTGTATTTGGTTCGTTATTTTCTTCTTCTTTTTTCATTTCTTCGTATCTTCACCCAAATATTGTTTTGAATAACTTACCAAATCAAAAGCAACGCAATAGCCGACAGCAAAATATTGGAAATATAGTTCCGCTATGAGAAGAAAAATATATGTAAATCAATTCTTGAAAACCTAGCTAGTTCCACCGTAGAAGAAAAAAAATTAAAAATCTACACTAGTGGAGAACTTGGAATTAGTGTCGGCTGTTTATGGGTATTAGTGTCGGACATTAGGCGACACTAATCGGGCTGATACTAATACTTTGTAAATAGCCGACACTAAAAGTAAGGCATTAGTGTTGGCTATTTATTAAATGGCCGACACTAATACTAACTTTTAGTGTCGGCTATTTATTAAAAAGCCGACACTAATAAGTATTAGTGTCGGCCATTTAATAAATAGTCGACACTAATACTTATTAGTGTCGGCTTTTTAATAAATAGCCGACACTAATGTTTTTTTTTTTTTTTTAAAATAAATTTCAAAAATTCACTATAAATCATAGAAAATTCTAAAAATGAAAATTTTTATTCTGGAATGCTCATATATTTTTGCTGAACTATATATAAAACAAAGATATCAAATAATTCATCAAAATTTACAAATAATACTCACTAAATAAAATATCATCCAAATTGCTCATTTATTGTTATCATACAAACCCTAAAACAGAAAATACATAAAAGATACATAAAAGACCCTAAATAAAATATCATACAAACCCTAAAACAGAAAATACATAAAAGACCCTAAAAACTCTAAAATTATAAAGATTATACCAAAAGTCCATGAAGGAAGACTCGGATCGCGAATCTGAGCCCGCAAAATGGTGAAACTAATCATAGATTGGTTTCTGATCCGGTTTTGGGCTGTGGAGTTCCTGTCAAAATTTCAGCCAGATCCGACGGACGGATCAAAAGTTACGCCCCTTTTCGTGAAGCATGCACAGGACCATATTGCATTACATCTTCTGGTATTCGCCTAGAAGCGGCTCGGTTTGAGAAGATCAGATCGGAGAGAAGCGTGAAGCGAAGTGAAGGAGATGTTTTAAACCCTAGGCGTACGTTTGAAAGAGGTGCGCGGGACTTAAAATGAAATTTTTTTAGCTTTAGTGTCGGCAGTTTATAAATAGGCGACACTAATAACTGAGAATTAGTGTCGGCTGTTTATAAAAAGGCGACACTAATGTATTAGTGTCGGCTGTTTATAAATGGCCGACACTAATTGTTAAGTATTAGTGTCGCCTTTTTATAAACAGCCGACACTAATTCTCAGTTATTAATATCGCCTACATATAAATAGCCGACACTAATATTATTAGTGTCGGGTTTTTGTAAACGACCGATACTAAAGTATTAGTGTCGGTTTTTTAAGGCGACACTAATTGTATGTTCTCCACTAGTGCTAGTTCTGTCCTTCTTCTCTGTAAATTAATAAGCGAGGGAAAAAGAAATTAAGACTGCAGCGGCCGCGCGGCAGCGATTGGACTAGGCTTTGCGGACCGCGATCTCTAAATTGGACTGCCTCTACTTAATTACCTAGATTTTATCCTTCTATTACTTTGTGTGTTTTTTTAATTTAAAACAATGCTTCCTAGAAAATATGCATCAGTAGCGAAAAAAAAAAAAAGAGGGAGAAGAAAAAATAAAATTCCAAAAATGTTTTATTCAAAAACTTTGGAAGAAAATTAAACCACATAATGCGTCTTTGAAAAACCTAATTGAAAGTGAAGAGTACGAAGAAACAAGAAATGCATTTGAAAACCAAAATCAAAATGAAAAAAATGAAGATGAGGTAAATCAAGAAACAACAAATGTATCTGATCTATTGACATATTAATAAAAATATTATTTATATTAAGATCTCAAAATTTTATCGAGCCCGAGCCCCAAAATGTTTAGGACCAGCCCTGCCTCTTACCATCTACCTTTGCCACTGATTCCAGGAGTGCCTACCCCTGTTACCTTTTACCTTCGCCACTGGATGCCACTGATGGTTGAAGAAACATAGAGCACTAATAGTTAGCTACTAAAAGTTTATAAGACTAGACTTAGCAAAAGCATTTCTGAGCTTCTGCATTTTTTGTTTCCTTGTTTGTAGGCAAGAGGTCTTTATATTATTTTTTATGAATGAACTTCGGCCTTTCCATTTAACTAAATTTGGTAGTGGATCTCATCCGGTCAAAATGTACTTTTACCTGTCTTTTCCCATCTCAAGTATTCTCTGAACATATTTTTTAGAGAGATTCTCTGAATTGGATTAGACCCTCTGGGGCTTGCTCTGACAAATAATCTCGAAAGGACGTCAACAGCTATGCTGATATTAGAAATGATGGGTTTTAAGAAAAATAAAAAAGTCAACAAAATGTATGACATGTCTAACATACATTAAGGAATTATTTTTGTAAACCATAAATAAATAAATAAATTTTACAGAACCAATATGATGACTTTTTTTAAAAAAAAACCATAAGGACCGTGGGGTTCCCACGGTCTCACAGTGCCTTTTTCCCAGACCGTGGGAACCCCACGGTCTTAACTTCTTTTTTTTCCAGTTTTTTCCTCTCTTTTTTTCATCTGTCGCCACAGAAGATCCCTTCCTGCTTTTTTTTTCCCAGACTGTGCCATCTCCACGGTCTCCCTCCAGATTTGAAAGTTCCATTCAATATATTTTTAAAAGTTTAACTTGAAATTTGACATGTGTTAAAAAAAAAAATCGGAAAAAAATATAGGTAGACCGTGGGAACCCCACGGTCTCTAATTTTTTTTTTTGCTATGGATCTCTTGCGGCAGAGAATTGGAAAAATTGAAATAAAAATAGAGACCGTGGGGTTCCCACGGTCCGGAGAATTGTCAGACCGTGAGAACCTCACGGTCCTTATGGTTTTTTTTTTTTTAAAAAGTCATCGTATTGGTTCCGTAAAATTCATTTAATTATTTATGGTTTATAAAAAAAAATTCTACATTAAGAGCCTAACTTATTTGACATGTGTGATAATAGACCGAAATTTTTATTAATATCCAAAATAAAATATGAAATTTTAGAAACTATCTAAGTTTTCGTATTTTTTTCGAAATCTATCCAAACCGCAAAAAAATTTGCTATTTTGAAATTTTTTTTTGCGGTTTCAAACCAATATGATTTTTTTGTATTTTTCATATTATTTTTTGAATTAAATAGAAATATTTATAATTTATTTATTTTTTGTATTGAAATATTAGAAATATTTTATATATTTATTTGAAAATAGATGGAATATTATATAATTTGATTTATTAGAAAGACTGCTACAAATAACCCGGATCAACATTTTTCATGCCGGATTTTTTGCGGCTGTAAGAAAAATTGATATATTTCTTTATGAGTTATTGGAACAAAATAAAAATGCTTGGATTCTGAGTTATTAATCCCGGTTCAAAGTCACTTCTAGGTAATACAGAAAATATTGTGATCTTTAATTTCTAAAAAGTTGTATATATTTTGAGAATTCTTTTTTAATAACAATCATTAAATAACTTAAATTATTTTTTCAAAAATAGATAAACTATTTAGAAATTAAATTTACTAGAAGAATGACAATATTTTTTGTATTTACTTAGAAGTAACTCTTGAACCAGAATCAATTACTAAGAATCCAAACATTTTTTTTTCCAATAACTCATAAAGAAATATATTAATTTTTCTTACAACCACAAACAACCTGGCATGAAAAATGTTAATCTGGATTATTTATAGTAGTCTTTTTAATAAATCAAATTATATTGTATTCCATCTATTTTCAAAGAAATATATAAAATATTTCTAATATTTCAATACAAAAATAAATAAACTATAAATATTTCTATTAATTAATTGAAAAAACAATATGAAAAATAGAAAAAATTCATTTTGTTTTGGAACCGCAAAATATTATTGCGGTTTCTTCTCTTTTTTTTGTTTTTTGTTTTTTCTTTTTTTTTGAAACCGCAATTTTTTTTCGCGGTATTTCAATCTAAAACCGAAAAAAAAAATTGCGATATAGGTAGATTTCGAAAAAACGTGAAAACGTGGATAGTTTCTGAAATTTCATATGTTTTTTTGGATATTAATAAAAATTTCGGGATAAACGTCATAATTCGTCAAATTGGAAAGCTAATTAATATGTTCTGTGTCGTTTAGATAGACTATGTATATATGAAAATGGCGCAATTTGAGTTTTTTCTTTGATCACATATCGTGATGCTAATAAATCTGAATCTTTAATTTTTCGAATCGCTCATAAATGACCCACTGATATTAATTCAAATTAATGACATCAATTTCCGTACATATCTAGGATCAGGCTGTCTGATTTTGTTTTTTATTAAGAATATTTTAAGATATCTCAACTGGTAACAACTTTTTTGGCCCTTATCTTAATTAGTTTTGGAAGCAAGCTTTTTGAAGCAATTATTCAAACCGCTTGAAAATCATTTGTGGTTGCTATATATTTTCAATGGACAAATTACTGAAACCTGGCAGCCCGTATTTTGCTTTACCCAATAGAAAAGAAAAAGAAATAACGCTATATACAAGTTTCAGCTCTACTTATCCTTTTTTTTATTCCATGTTTCAATAAAGCAAGACAAAAGAAGTAATAGCTTAATGATATGGAATACAAATACACTGTACTACGAAGTGCTAGCATCTAGAAAAAAAAAAAAAAAAAAACTAAATCAGAGAAAAGGCTATAATAATCCTATTCTTATAATGCACGTAAACTTTAGTCCCCACACCCTTTTGATGTCTATTCAAAACCTTTACTACAAATTACAATGTAAGTCGTTGATCAACTCGTGCCAACATCCAATCATGCCTCTCTACATGCACTACCTCTTCTCTATTCAAGTTTGTCTCCTCTTCTTAACCTCCTCTCTCTGCCTCTCAACCAAAGCTCAAGATTATCGATGCCCCCCTTGTGAAAAATCCAACACTACATATTTATGTAGGTCTTTACCAACCCTAGGTGCAAAAATTCGGCTGTGCTACTACAACACGACACCAAATGCAACATTGGATGTTGTATTCAGCGTGGCCCCACCGTTGCCTGATGGCTGGGTTGCTTGGGGCCTGAACCCTGTACATGCCCAGATGATCAATTCACAGGTGCTAATTGCACACCGAAACCTAGACAAAGGTGTCAATGTATCTCCAGCAGTTCTCTCATACGACACAAAGCATGGGTGCGGGGTTAGTCGAACAGGGTTTGAGGTTAATATTTATAAAGCTAGTGCAAATTATTCTGAGGACCCAAGAATGATGATATTATATGCGAAGCTTGGGCTCCCGCATTGGTGCAATTCGACCAGGTTAAATCATGTCTGGCAAGTGGGACCTGGAATGAACAGAGACTCACCCCTGAGGCATATGAGGAGGCTACAGAACTTTGATAGCCGCGAGACAATTAATTTGACCAATGGCCATGTTTTGGGGCACAAACGGAAGTCCTTAAGAAGAAAAGTAAGACATGAAACCTCTAAAAAAAATTTATCTTGCGCGCCATGGTTTGGTACTTTTTCTGACCCGTACAACTCCTCTGGAAATTTGATAATAGTAAGGGCAATGACATAATTAGCAGTTTTTCAAATCAGAGCTCACAATAATTAATGAAAATTTGATAATAGTAGGGGACTGCCATAATATTCCTAGGCAATGCATAAGATATTATATGTATATGAAGAATTAACATATACTAGTTTGCCCCCATGAACATACACAACTCACATGTTTTTCATTCCAAAGGCCACACAATTAATAATATTGCTCTTTCTTATTGATGTGAGCAAGGGATATTATGAAAGCTTTATAATCTTTCGTCATGCAAGGGGAAAAAAATATATCTGAACTTCAATGCAATTTTGGGTATGGTTCACATTTTATTTTATTAAACTACAAATAGTGTGCTATCAGATCCTATTTGACATATTGGCCCGGTTTGTAAACTCCAATGCAGCCTGGTTCGTTGGTCCATCGATCTGGTTAGTTTTACGATTGATGCTTAATGAATATATATATATATATATATATATAGAGAGAGAGAGACTATGGTGCATTGCAATGTATATGCATCCTTGTGCATTGGATCATAAATCACTGATTTAAAGTCCAAATGACCGATCCAAACCGTTCATCTTGTTTTCCATATTAATATGTACTTGGAAACCAAATTTTACATTTTTTGAAATTTTTTTACTATTTATTAAGCCACTTTGAAAATCTGAAAATCCGGATAAACAGTAAAAAATAGTAAAAATTTCTAGACCACCGGACTGGCGATTTATCCTTGTTGCGGCACAAAGAAATATATGTAATAG
This sequence comes from Carex rostrata, assembly GCF_964058835.1. Classification (NCBI taxonomy): domain Eukaryota; kingdom Viridiplantae; phylum Streptophyta; class Magnoliopsida; order Poales; family Cyperaceae; genus Carex; species Carex rostrata. Next base: position 8,834,397 of record NC_135926.1, read on the forward strand.
AGTTAATTTTTGGTAAAACTCTTGCATATATATACCTAACTAACTAGGAAGTAATTTTGGAATCATTGATTGACTTCACTTAATAATTAGTTCTAAGTCAAGTTAATGTTAGTTTGTCAGGAACGAAATCGGAAGTGAATTTTCCCAGATTTTTAACATACTTGAAGCTATATCGTGTGACTGTAATGATGGGATACCGTCTGCATGCATGTTTTCAAATGCACACTGCTTCAAATCCACTAAATTTTCAACTATAACACACACACACACACACACACACATACACATATAAGCGCCTCTATAGAGGCTGAAATTAATTAGAGTGCAAGTCTAAGACTTCTTTTATTGGAAGCACAAGTTGCAAACCTGATCCTAAGATTTTTTTTGTGCAGGCTCATGGCATTCTAGGTATAATTGGTTGGGGCTTATTGTTGCCATGCGGAGTTATTACAGTTAGATACTTCAGAGGGCTCCCATTTTATTGTAAATTGGGGACCGGGGTGCATGTTGCTTTCCAAATTTGCGCATACACAATTGGAACTGTTGGCTGGGCGATCGGGTTGTCTCTCCAATCAGATCATTTGAGAACTTTCAGGGCTCACCGGATCATTGGCATCACTATATTTTGTTTGGCAACACTTCAGGTACTAATTATACATTCTTCCCCCATCTATCAGTGTTTAAAATAGTTTCTCCGTATATATAATTAATTGATTAAGTAATTCAATATATTGGAGCTGAAGATGATGTCGAAAAGATATATTGTACATGAACAATGAAACTAAACAATGCAGTCATATGGTTGCGCATTGAGCGTTATTCCATGTATCCTGAATACCCGATAAAAAAAAAAAACAACAACAACAAAAAAAGATAAATAAGTAAATTGAAAAAAACCGTGTAATGCAACTGAAGTTTTTCTGTTGCTACTTGCTGTGCAGGGAGGTTTTTTAATTTAAATCAGGAAACAAGAATTTAATTTCTAGCTTCCAGTTTTCTTTTTTTCCAATCAGATCATAGAGAAGCTCAAGTACACTGTACAATTATTTCAATATTGCTAAAAGCTATGAACAATCATTTGTATGTACTGGTTCTTCTTATCAATTGTTTTGGTCCAATCTGTTGCTCCCTCTGAATTGCAGATGCTAGCTAGTTTCCTCAAACCCACAAAGGCCGACAAGTACCGGCGTTATTGGAACCTGTACCACCATTTTGTGGGCTACGCCTTATTATCCTTAGTTGTGATCAACATCTTGAAAGGGTTCGCGATCTTGCAACCTCCAAAGATTTGGGAACACACATACATAGGCCTGCTCATCCTTCTTGCATCTATTGCTTTCGTTTTAGAGATTTATACCTGGGTCAAGTTCTACCGTCGCACCTTTGAGTATACCTTTGAACGTAGAAACAAGCAGCGGCTTCCTCCTCCTCCTACTACTCATTAATTTGTAATATAATAGTATAATAATTTTGGATGATGCTTGTCTGGTATGGTGCATTCATATGTATCAGAGTCGAGAAGAACAAAATGTATTTTCAAAAGTGAGCAGGTTTGTTATTTGTAAGAAATAAAATATTCCTTCCTTTCCTTTTCTAGGCTGAAGAAACAATAAATTGACATATTTGAGCTTGTTTGTTATTTGTAAGCTTTGTAAGAAATAAAATATTTCTCCTTGGTTGAAGAAACAATAAATTGATATATTTATCGTTATAACCGCCATGGTATTAAATTATAGAGAAAAGGTATTATTCCAGAACTCAATCCCCGTAATATTCCCGAGAGCTTCTAGATAAGCTTTTTAACGAGTTTTAGCTTTTAACGGTCCACTCCAACCACCTTTATAAAGTTTCCGATCTGTCTCTTCTCCATTTACAGAAACGAAAAATTCTCGATCTGATGCGTGCCTCTCTCCTATCCCCCCATCTCTCTCTCCACAGTCCAGATCATGGTTCTAAAATTTGATGAATTCGGAATCGGAATCGGATACTTAATTATGGAATTGGAATCGAATGAATCGGTTAGAATCGGAAACTCGGATCTTTCTGACATAACTTTGTTTTGTACTAAAAAAATAAGAAAAAAGTTTGATAAAAAAAATTTCGCTCATATAATCCTTAATCTAATCTAATCTAATCTAATATTATACAAATATGTCAGAAACTATGTCAAACTGGTTGTATCAGCTCATTATCCTTTGTATGAAAAATGTAGGAATAAAACTATATATACAAAGGTAATTAGTCCAAAAATAATGATAAGACCACATCTTACAAAGAAATAATCTACTGATATAATAAATATAAATAATAGGCCTAAATTATATACATATTCAATCTGATTTTTATCACAAAATAACACCAAATATTTTGTATTTTGAATATAAAGTGAATAGAATAGACATAGGATCAAGTTACTGCGTTTGTTTGGTTTTAATTTACAGAAAATGAAGAAAAATGCTCAGTGCGGACGCACGGTTTGCGATACGGCCGCACTAAGTACTTAGATGAATTTCTGGACGCACGCCAATATTAAAAAGATATAATAAGCTATTCATCAAAATCCGTGCAGACGCATGGATTTCGATGCGGCCGAAATCTGGACGCACAGGAAAAACCGAGCCCAATGCGGGTGGACTGGCCACACTGTAGCAGAACGCATTACTGGAGCCTGAACTTAAAATAGCCATAATTTTTAACTCGTAACTATGTTTTGGGCATATGACAACTTTTTGGAAAGCTAATGAGAAGATCTATAACTTGAGAATATAAAAAAGGAAACTTGGAGTCGGAGCATCCACCTGGACCCGCAAATAGCCAGAAATATGTGTTTTCAACACAGTTTCTATTTTTAGTGCACCAAGGACGTGTTTTGACAGCCAAATGTGGACAAGACAACCTGAGAAATAATCCAAAAATAGTACCCACTAACTCCACTTCCTAGCCTCTTAATTGGGCATAGCCCTTGGCTGTAAAAGAGGAGGTTCATTCCCATTCAAACACAACAACTCTCATCTCTCTCTCTCACCCCTTGGTGCATGTCCATTTCCAAGGAAATACACACTTAGCGTAAAATTCTGCAGCCAAGGAAAGCTTTTCAAGGAGGGAGAAGAAGGAGATTCGAGCAAGAAGTCGGCAAGATTGAGGGTTTTCATCCAAGAAAGGATGTAATCATTTCTTTATTTCATTTTTTCTTATTTTTGCCAATATTTGTAATTGATCTCTCCATGAGGAAGTAGATCTCTCTCTAGGGGTTTAGGTTAATGCATGAACTTGTTTAATTGTATCTTATTCGATTATTTGTTTTTATTATGATTGTTTTATGGGATTTGATTGTTAATTTCTGTGATCTATCATTTGTGTTGATTACATAGTTTAGTACTTGAAATCGCAGTAGTCCCGCTTTGGAATCGCTTTGTTATGCAAAGGATCCAAAGAAGTTGGGATGAGAGGAGAGTACCAAATTATGAACACAAATATCTTAGGTTTTGGGTTAGAAGTGATCGTACTTTGATACCCATAACCGGAACTATAGAAATTAAGGGTTAGGGTTTGGTGAAGAACGACCGTGAAGTCAAACCCCTACTTAGGACACCTAGATTGATTAAGTATTGATACGTATTTTGTGTAAATGTGATTGTTAAATATCCCTTTAGGATGGTGACAGCACCTAAAATTCGAGGAACATTAACCCAACCGACCAAAATACTCGTGTCAATAATTAGTCAATATAGGCTAACGAGAGCTCAACGGGTCTAGATAACTAGGGTGAAGAATGACCGTGAAGTCCGAAATTATCTAGACACATTATTAATTCACGACCGTGACCCTTTTTAACACTTTAGGTTAGAAACCTCATCAAATCATACATGAATTTGAACAAATACCGAATAGATAGAATTAGCAAGGGATTGTAAACTGAATACCCCTAGATCTCCTTTACTTGAAAGCAAACCAATCTTTCTTTCCTTTATTTACTTTAATTATTTAAAACTCCTCTCTTTCAGATATTGAACCCAAACTTAGGATTAATTAGAACAAACCCCCTTACTTTATTTACTTTACTTTCTTTTATTTTTTGAAATTTATTATTAAAGTTTAAACTAAGTATTTACCATACTCTCTGTGGTTCGACACCCAAAGTACTACAATGATAGATTGTGCGCTTGCAACTAATCTTTCTTTGAGTATTTAGGTTTATAAATTTAAAAGTCTAAAGAGTATAAAAATAATCACAATTCTCTATCTCCAAAATACTCAACAATAAACCTTTAAAATCGGCTGATTTAAAAAAAAGGAAAAATTGTGAAAATGCCACTCCAAAGCAGTGAAAATGTGAAAATGCCATCCCGAATCTGAAAATTGAGAAAATGCCACTGCAAACTTTCTAAATTGTGAAAATGTCATTATTGTTGTATTCTTATACTATTTTTGTATATGTATTTATGTAATTCCAATTTTACCCTTCATACAATTAAAAGAATTATTTGGACACCGTATGCCTCCAGTTGAGCCATTCCTCTGATCATATAACACGCGAAACTCTTCAATAGTCGCCGCGATCCTCCTCCATAATCGCTGTCGCCGCCTCCTCCTCCTCCTCCTACCCAGCAGTAACCCTAATTGTCTCCTGAGGTTTGAATCCGAGGCAACCTGAAAATCATGGCTGAAGGTGGGAGAGTAATTATGCAGAACTTGGAGGTCTGGACTGCAAAAGTGCCACCTTCGATCAGGATTTTTGGGTATTTAATGATGAACCCACCGATACTGACAAGAGATATGCTACGAAGAAGAGGGGTAAACTGTGATGAACCCACCAACATTTATGTCTGCCACTGTTCATTAGTTCAGGAATGGTTGATTAGTTCAGTAAATATAATACTTCTGAGATGTCATGCGACCTCAGTAAAAATATCTAACTTCGTCCAATCTGACAAAAACAATTGAAGCATAATGGAAGGCTCCGAAATAAGAATGGAAAGTATCCTAATTTGAAATATAAGTTGGCAGATGTTGATATACCAAATAGAGAAGTCAGAATTGCTCATAGGTTCATCAAAATTTCATAAAGATTAATAGGAAGAATACTTTTAAATTTGGAGAAATGATGTGTCTCTAATCATTTGTTGACAGAAGCACAGTTAAGCACATGTAAACAGTTGAATAATCACTAGTGTCATAAACAAACACTAAATGCTTAGAAGAAGTGAGGAATAACGAAGTTATCCTCCAGGTGGCGTAAGTACTAGAATTAGCTAATAGATTTGGGGCTACGGCTCGTCTCCACGAGGAAGGGAGAAGGCGGAAGGGATTGGGGCTCGTCTCCAGTATGAATACGCTGAATTCGTGTTTTTGCCTCAAGGGTATTTTAGTTTTTTTTTTTAAAAAGATTAATACAACAATAATGGCATTTTCACAATTTAGGAAGTTTGTAGTGGCATTTTCTCAATTTCCAGATTCGGGATGGCATTTTCACAATTTTGGAATGGCATTTTCACAATTTTCCCTTTAAAAAAGTGATGCACAAGAGCCTCCATATTTTTTTGTTGTTGCTACTGCTGCTGCTCGATGTAATTAATAGTCGTACTTTTTTTTGAGTGAAAGGCCTTATGCATAATAGTCGTACTAATAATGAGACATAAAGGAGTGTTCATAAATTTTAATATAGTTAATTTTCTGATAAGTTATTACAAAATGTTAATTGTTTTATATGTGTGTTAGTTTTTTTTTACTTATATGATTTTTTTAGGAATATGGATATGCATAAATTTCAGTGTTGTAAATAATGGTATGCGGTCATCGGACGGACGGGGTATCGCCAAGCGATTAATCAGTATGCGGCCAATTAATTGGAATTTTGCGGACAATTTAACATTTTTAATAAATTTATGTATATATATCATAATTTATTAAAATAATTTATTTAACTCATTAAACTTATCAAATAAACTTATTTTAACTTAGTTCCATTATTATAACATGATACTACGCCTATTTTTTTCTTAACGCATAAGTACTTTATATGTGTAAGTAACACATTTATTTAATGAAATAAATAAATTCAAGAATTAAGATTTTTCAAATACTAATAGCATATTATTTGAAAGAAATGAAACATTCCAATATAAAATCACTAAATTTAGTTTATGATAACAATAATTAGTTTCATAAATGAACATGTCATACTAATTAAAAAAAATTACATCAGTAAGTAAGAAAAATATATGGTATATAAATAATAGAACAATTAATCAATTTCAAAGTAAGTAAGAAGGAAAAATATATATATAAAAAATGTTAGATATATGTCCAAGTACAAATAAAACTACAATACACGTGAGAAATTATTCTATCTTCATCTTGTCATACCTGGAGAAAACCATCCTCTATGGAGGCTTATCCATGACAATATTCTATTACGATATCTATATCACCGAGTATACTAGTATTTTTTTTTAAAAGAAAAAACTGGCCAATCCAGGATCAGACCGAACAGGACCTCACTTGGACTGAACCGGACCGAGGTTCAAACCCGTGGTGGTCCGAACCGTTGCTAGGGATGAACCTAGTGCGGTTTTTGACCAGTGTTTTCCACTAGGCCCAGACTAGACCGGACGGGTCTTAACCCGTGAATCGTGGCAACCCAGATCGTGGCGAAACTAGACCGGACCGACCTAACCTGTGGTGGGCCGAACCAAACCCATGGTGGACAGGACCAAATCCGGACTTAACCTCTGGTGGACCAAATCCGAACCAATCCTGTGGTGGTCCAACTAATCCTGCTAATTTTTTTTTAATTTCAAATTTCAAAGTTCAAAATTAAGAAGAAAAAAACGGCTAGTTTTCCCAAAAAAAAAACTCCATTAATTGAGCTTCATCATTCTCTCATTTTCACATCAAATTATCATTATTCTCAATTTCTCATGCTCTCATACTCTCATTATTCTCAAACTCTTGTTATTTTCATTATTCTCAAATTTTAATTTCATTATTAAAAAAATATTTAGTTGCAAATTTATTTCATTCCGCAAAAGTGCAAACGGAATTACAAAATTCTAGGCACTTCGGCACCTCCCGCAATATTTTCCCACAAGATTTAAATTAAGGTTAGATTTGGTGTATGTTAGATTTATTTTTTGTTAGATTTTGTAGAGTAATTTAAATTTTAAATTGAATGTTAGATTTAATTTATGTTAATTTATATATATTTATAAGTAAGATGGAGGTCCAACTTACTAACTTTCATTTTAATGACTATAAAGGACTTCCATATCCATATTTTGAACCACTACTGTACTGTATTTGATAAAGCAAGTATGGATAAGTTTTTTTTTCATTAACTTATCGAATATGGGTATGGATGAGAATTTTTTTTCCATTAGCTAAACAGGTAAGAGTAAGGATAAATGACTAAAGGCTATTTCTTGTATGTTACCGTATAAAGTAATTATATAAATTAAAATTATATGATAATATTTGATCTATTTGTCTGAAGAGATATTCGTATTTTTAAATTCTTTTGCTTTACTAAAAAATAATTTTGTTAGAATTGATTGTATATTTATTTTTATTTTTATTTTTATTAGTAATAAATTGTATATGTGTGAATTAGTGAATTGAATAAATTTTGATGTTCAACTTGTAAAATATAATAAAATTAATTATTAAATTAGATTTATTTGTTATTCACTATTTCGTTATCTGATAATTTCTGATAATTTTAATGAATAAAAATAAAATAAAATAAATTTTTAATGTATAAATAAGGTCAATTCTCAATAAAAATATTTCCGCCTAGATATCCCTAAACTAGATAGCCTCGTGTATCCAGGACGATGCTCATTTTGTCCATACATTAGCTCATTGAACAAATCGGGAAACAAATTGTGAAAATTCTGTTACAAGTGCTGATTTGACAGAATCCGTGGGCAAGCTAACTGCCAGTGACTCAGAATAGAAATAGTATTTACGGAATATAGAGAGAATTATGCAGAACCTCCAGTTTAGAATATTCAGTTCATTCCAGCCGCCCGATAGCAACCTTCACATTATCTAATTGGGAAGAAGGAAATCCAATTTTCATCGTTACATACATCGTGATCCAACAATCAATATTCTCTTCTCACTCCACAAATCAATAGAGAACGAGGGCAATAGCGCGAGAGAGATGCTACTGGGAGGGATTGTGTCGGCCCCACCGAATCGGCTGGCGGCAGTTGTCGGAAGACGGGCAGTGCTCCGGCCCGGAGCACTGAGCAACAGCCAGGAAACGCAATACTTGAGGTACCAACTCGACCAGCTCCACTTGGAAGCGGATCTCACCCGATCAAAATGTATTTTTACCTGTCTCTTTAGCTGTCTCACGTGACACATCGATACTTTGGGGCTTTAACAATGGTTCTGACATACAATCCTAGAAATATAGATAGACTGTGTATGAAATGGGAGCAATTTGAGTTTCCTTTGGTCACAGATCAAGATGCTGATAAAACTAAATTTAATTTCCGAAATCACTCATAAATGACCAATTATATATTCAAACTCTACCATATTTGTTACAGGCCTATCTAAACTATAGAGGACACATCCATGGTTTTACTCTTTTCAATTTTGAGGTTCTATTGATTCTCGTGGTTGTCAAATATGTTTGTTGTTAATATAACCCATCCCATGTCTAATACATTCCTATTGTTGCATAAAATTGATATGCCTGAATTAACATGTGTATACGGAACAAAGGGCAATTGGCACTTCCACTCTGTTAACTAAATTTTCAATAGGGTTCTAATGCTGAATGTTGTAAATGACAGAACCAGAGTAAGACACTGGGATGCTATCTTGCAGGCTAAGCTAAAATCGTGGCCAAAAATTAGAAATATGTGGTGGTGTAGGCAATTACTGTGAAATAATGCTGATATTTGGAAATACAATTATTTCCTAGTTTCTATGTTAGTCTTGCTTCAGAGTTTATGTTTCTTTAATCGTAGCTCAACATGCGAGACAAAGATTCATGCGATTAACTGAAAAAATAGAAAATCTCAAGAGAAGAGCAGCAAATAGTGTACTGGCTGGAAAAGAGGAAGAGGCAGTAGAACTACTGGTACAAAAAAAGCAATTGGTACAAGCACTGGAGAGGTTGAAGGCTCGAATTGAGGTGCTAGATAAGCTCTCAACCAAGATTAATGAGGTATCGATACCCATCAATCATTTACATACCATCTTTTATTGTCACTTTCCAAGTATTGTACCAACTAGTTATTTGGCCCGTGGCTTATCTCTTCATCTTAGAATATTAGGTTCTTAAATTTTACTTTGAAAAGGTTCTGAAGTAAAATTCAAACAAAGCATGATACCACACACTGGTCAGGAAAAAACCATTTAGGCTAGGCCGCCTGGTCTCCAATCCAAATCTTGTGTTGCATATCTTTTACTGTTCAATGTTCAGTAATTGATCCTCATAAATTATGTCATCCAATTTAGGAATGTGCTGTTTGGGACAAATCCTCAGTTATTAGTTTTTTTCATTTTTCAGGCAATTTCATTGAAGCAAAATAAATTAATTGATTATGTGGCAGCGGAAGCAGATATTAATGAGCACAAACAAGACTTTGGAAACAATCGAATTTCAATTCCTGTCAGTGGAAGCAGTAATGAGATAAACAACTTTAAGAACCCACAATCATACAAAGAGTTTGTCATAAATATTGATAAAAGACTAGCATCATTGGAGAACAATTTAGAGAAGTTATCAATGGCTGAATATATGAGAGAGCAGATCAAACAGAGTGTGACTGATGTTTTGAAGGAATTATTGTGCATTAGAGAAATGTAAGACCATTTTATTTAAATAAGATATGGTCTGATCCCTCTTTTGTTCAAAAAGAGCAATATGAAAGGGCTCAATGAATGTTTGAGGCAAAAATAAATAAATAAATATCATTTTTTTGACACACACACAGCCTCTTAATAGCTCAAAATTTCCCCCTGATCAACCAGCCAGTGCATACCCAAACTGGGACTGACTACTAGGGATCAGGATTGAGACTTATTAGTCTGATTGCAGCTTATTTTATATGCATGGTACGCATATGATATGAAAACCCATATCATTTTTTGATGTGATCATGGACTTGCAGTCTCATATTGTTTGCATGACACTAGTCTTTGTTTATGTCAGGATTGTAAACTTCATTCAAAGTGTAGAAGATAACAGCTGAGCTTTGACTGAACAAGCTCTCATTTCGTAAGATTTTTTTGTATATTTATTTTAACAATCTATGTCTTTATTCATATCTTCTCGATCATGTGTCATTAATACCTCTTATTAATTGTATATTATTTTTTTGGAAGCATCTAATTGTCCACAGAATTGACTTGCGCAAATACTGTAAAATTACTTCTACATGTTGTATAAGTATACAATATATCAGTTAATCATACAACATCCAGCAATTATTTGAAGTGGTCTCAAGATAGTTAGAAAAAGATTGCAACTTGCACAATAGGACAAAAAAAATAGACTTTCGGACTGTACTTTCAAAAATTACAATTATATGAAGTTATTGGCAGTTAATGTTAGTTATTAGCGGTTATTCTGACAAAAAAATATGATAAAAAAACAAAATTACATTTTATTTGGACTTGCGCGAATACTGTAAAATTGAGTACTATAACTATAAAAATAATATGTACAAACTATAAAATTACAGACATGCAAAATGGACAAATGAAAACGATAAAATAAAATGTTCAAAAATAACAATTTTTAATACTGTAAAAATATCAAATATCAAGTTAAACTTTGAAATCAAAAGGTAAAAAATATAAAATTACATAATTGTAAAATTAGCACATTAAATAAAAATAAAAAAATGTCAATTTTCAATACTGTAAAATTGTAAACGTAAACTGTGAAAATAAAAAGTATAAACTATAAATTTACAACAATGTAAAATTAGCAAACTGTGAAAACTTAACGTAAAAATTATAATTTAAAAAATGTAAATTAAAATTAGATGGTTTTTAAATTAATTTTAATGCATTCATTTTTTGGACATCTTTTGATCACTTGACTCTATACGAAATTATTTAAAATTTTAAAAAAAATTACATAAAGACACATCACTCATAAAGTACAGGAATTTTAAAAGTTTGGATTCGTTATTTGAAACCAATCTTTTAGATTTTAGAGTTGAATTCACAAATAAACTTGGTTCTACTCATATATATGAATACTTAATTCTCCGGTTATTGTTTTTTTGCATGCACAAGTTGTAACTAAATTTGGTGTTGATTGAATTGTGAAGTACATTTACCGTTAATTTATTGAAGTTTAAAGGATGACGCCGAAAATTCTGATGCATTCAAAAACCACCTAAATTTATTGGAACATTTTTAGATTAATATGCTAGCTAGACATCATTTTTAGATATCCACCATGCAAAAAATGGACTGGATAGTCTGGATTACGACTCTATTCAATTAATTAAGCTCAAATTTTTATAATTTTTTGTTAAATATAAATTTTATATAAATTTATATAAAACAACAAAAATACGAATGGCATACCTCATTTGGATTGGTACATGCACGATATGGAAATCAATATATGCGCCGACTACTTGTAGCATCCCTATTTTTCTTAAAGAAGTTATTGTCCATAACTCGGATGAATTCACAACTCAAGACTAAATTTAAGACCAAAAGCTAAACCTGATCACTGGATATATTTGAATCCAAGTATTAAACTTATGGACAAGACATTTCCAAACAGCCTTTGCGGCGGAAGCACAAGGAAGACAACAAATTATCGAATCAAATTTATATAATTAATTAAATTCAAATTTATTAGATAAAACATAATAACAAAATAGAATTCTTGTACATAAAAACACTAGATATTAGATAGTTCAAATGAGTGTTTTTTTGTATCCTTTTACATATTACAAAAAGTATTATGTCTCATTGAGGGTGGGTTTTTTTTTTTGCGTAATTGCATTTTTGTTTCTCTGAGGAGCGATATGTCACTAATTTAGACTATATGCGTAATTGATTTTATTTTTATTTTCTTATTTGCTTTATGTTTTTGTGCTACAATTTTGGAATGCGCACAAAAATCAATTTGAATATCAATTAGTGCACAAATCCCTCTCTCTAAATCTTGAGATGTCGCTAATGACTATGGGTTGCGCACAGAAAAGGAAAAAAAAATTAAAAAAATACAAATCGTGGACTGTGGGTTGTTGCAAAATTATGAGTTCAGAGTAGGGGGTTTATTTTTCCAGAGTATGACAAGAGCCAAAATCTAATACTTTTAAAATTATTTTTAAAATTCTTGTAATATGGTGGATACAAAATAGTTTTCCATATGAGAGGTTGCAAGTTTAACCTTAAATAAAAAAATTCTTAATGAATAATTAATTTGGTGATTTGACCTCAAATATTTATTTAAAAAAAATCAATTTTGTCAAGAAATAACTATAACATGATGATTCAACCTGCCAACTCTAAATTTGATTATTTGAGTTTCATAATTACAGAAAGAGACTCCAGTAGTCCAGTGTCACATTGTAACAGTGGAATTTGGAAGAGAAAAGAAACAGTGGAACGTGACACCAGTACTTTCACAAATAAAAGCGTATAGCAGGTAACACTAATGTCACGTCGCCAACGGCCCAACGCCAATGCCAACGTTAACTGGAAGCATATCCTTTAGGGCGTGTTCCTTTGTCACAGGATTACACGGAGTGAAATTTAATGGGGATGGGAATCCACTTTTAAAAAAATGAAAACCCATCAATAGAATTAAGCATGGGATTAATCATAGAAATGTAATCAAATGAGTGTTCGGTTGTATCGTGGGATTAGTTATAGGAAATTCTATTTTATATTCCAAAATGCTTGATATTATACAATTATACTTATTAATAAAAATTATAAGTATATAAAGTAGATTAAATAATAAGTATATAAAAATTATTTTTTCATAAAATATAAGTATTTATTTTTATAATTAAATAAATTATATTTAGTGAGATGGATATAATCTAATTCTGTATTTATAAACTGAACTTTTAGTTATTGCATTTATTAATGAGTTGAATGAAATTGTTAAAATATCTTGTATCTTTTAGATGAAAATAAATCACATTTTTCTTTTTAAAATGTTTGATATTATACAATTATTCTAATTAATAAAATTATTGCATATAATTAATTAAATAAAGGAAATATAACATATCAATAATTATTATTTTATAAAATACAAATATATTTTTTATAATTAAGTAAGGTGTATTTAATGAGTATGATAAATGGTTTCTTCTTAGTTCTTATTACTTAGTTTAGCATCATGATTAAATTTTTAATGTCCGCATAAAATGACAAAAAGGGAGAAAAATGAATAAAGTATATTAAACTAATATAAAAATAAATCAAAAGTTGGGTGATTGTTCGTAAATTAGTAAAAAAAAAATAAGAGTTAAGAAAAGATTCACGTGATAAAGTACCAATAGGAAATATTTGATGATGTCCGACTGTCCACGTGTATTTTGTGTCCGGGTTAGTTTTGGTTTTTAGTCCCACAATCAAAAATTATGAAGAAGAGACGGTGCTTATATATCCTTTATCAGACACTTCGATGTTATATATCCTTTATCAGACAGTGCATGTTTGGTTCAAAATCTCCTCTTTGCTTGGGAGAACCATATATAAATGTGCAGGTTCGGTACATGAAGTACTGGAAAATTCATGGGAAATGGTACATTCGCAAGGGGGTATGTCTCATAAAGAATGGTCGGTTCGATTTATATGCACGGCGTGGAATATATGGAAAGGTAGAAATGAGATAATTTTTAGGGGGATGGCAACAAGGCCTGAATCTATCGCCTACAGGGCTTGGCAGGAAATGAAGATGTGGATTAAGTACTGTTAAGCAAATAGCATGTAGATTGACTGCAGTTAAGCAAATAACATGGGGATGTTTAAATTTGTTTTCCTTTTTAATTTCCTTTTAATTCTTGGTTAAGTAGATGTGGCTGTTGTTAATCAGTATACATTGTAGGTGGTAATTTTCGGATAATGTAATACATGGCAGCTGCTGCCAGGTTTTTCAAAAAAAAAATAATTGTGATGTAAATGAGCGAGAGAGAATTGTAAATGAAAAAAAAGACAGTGGAGAGAGAGAAATGGGAAAAGACAAATGCACTCAGAGCTCCTCCTACAAATTTACACTGATATAGGAATTCGTTTTTTGTTCCTATAAATTTACACTGATATAGGAATTAGCGTAGGAAATAAAATGGGAATGATGGAAAAAATCCAGTACAGCTAAACAACTTTAGAAATTTAAATGGGAATTAGTACAAATTCCAACCAATTTATGTGGGAATGGAGACTGGGAATTAGTACAAATTACAACCAATTCCTGTGGGAATGGAAGACTGTCGAACGGGCCCTAGGCTGCCGCATCATTGTACATAATTCCAGGGGAATCTTTAAGATTCGTATCAGGTTATATCAGATTCGGCAGGTTAAAACGGACGGTGCAGATCTCTTATTCTACATAGTAGTATCCTACTGGATCTGAAATTCTGAATCCAACGCGAACTTAAACAGTTACTGTTCTAGATAGAGCTAATCGCATAGCGAGTGCCAAATCATTTTTTGTTTTTTAGATATAAAACAGCTACAGTTCCAGAGAGAACTACATATAACTAACGCACAGCAATGAGTATGTCATGCCTTCCTATATATCAACCAAATTACTATTGTCGAATAATCCTTTTGAAGGTTGGCCGCTGGCCTCTTATCTCATCTTATGGATACAATTAACGGCCCAGATGAACGTCAAAGAGTCCGACAGATGCGCACAATTTTTTGATGGAATCAGGAGCTTCCAGACCGTCCGATCATACAATCATGATGCATGTAGAAAATGAAATAGCACGATCATTCTCGGTTAGTCTGTTTAATTTGGTAATGCTTCATCTTCTTCTTCTTTTTAATTTATTTAGAGAAGAACTCTAGAAGATACAAAAAAAAATTAGCAATTTAGCGCAAAGAAAATAAAAGGCACCTTCCTCTGTTCCTACTGATCATTTGTGAGAAGACACTATGCTGTTGATCAATCAATATAATATATTTGCCCTCAACCTGTTTGATGAAATGTTAATGAGGAAAGCTATCTCAGTTCTCCTTTAACAAGCCTTATTAACACGAGACTACACTGATTTCATTTCCATTGAAGTGATTAATAAAGAAAATGCCTTTTTTGGTTTAGGTTCAGATGTTATGTAGCAGAAAACTTTTCACAGTTTTCCTCATCGTAGATATCTCACCAATTTTGCATAACTGCCGAGTTTTTTTCAATAGTGTGCAAAAAATGATTACCAATCTTGCATTATTTCTCACAAATTCCATGTTTCAAATTTTCAATGTGATCATCACCAGAAGCTCAACAAGTCTATCCATCAAATACGTGCATCATAATCGGCAACATTTTATATAAATCAAGCCCAACTAAATACTTTCTTTGATCAATCAAAGGTGACAAGATCAACAAACATTTGTAACGAAAAAGACACCGTGAAAATGAATGGGAATTTAGAAATCAAGTCATAGAACTGAATTGAAATGCAAAATAAATACATACATATATATGAAACTGCCGGCATGTGCTTGATAGTTATCAATCAATGGCAGCAGTTTTAGCTTTGACTACCAAAATCGATAAACAATATATAGGAAAAAATTAATTACTTTTTACCAACAAAAATATACAGATTTTGCTATATGCTGTATTATTAATTGGATCGCAGCTCTACGAGGGAGGCGTAAACACCGTCTTTTATCCTCAGCAGTGTCTCGTGCCTTCCTTTCTCTACAATTTCTCCATTCTTTACTACGGCAATCATATCTGCACCTTTGATAGTTGACAACCGGTGTGCAACCACAATAGTAGTACGGCCGACCATGACCCTATCCAATGCCTCCTGAACCACATGCTCTGACTCAGCATCTAGTGCGCTTGTTGCTTCGTCCAGTAACAAAATCTTAGGGTTTTTCAATATAGCTCTAGCTATGGCTACACGCTGCTTCTGGCCACCTGATAGTTGTATCCCTCTCTCCCCTACATATGTGTCAAACCCTTGAGGAAGACTGGAAATAAATTGGTGGGCATTGGATGCTTTGGCAACTTCAATTAGTTCTTCTTCAGTGACTTCCCCTTCTTTCCCATATGATATGTTGGCACGTATCGTGTCATCAAACAGAACCGGCTCTTGGCTAACAAGTCCCATTTGTTTTCTAAGCCAGCTAACATTGAGCCTGGTGATTTCAGTTCCATCTAGTAAGATAGTACCACTGTCAGGGTCATAGAATCGTTCGAGGAGTGCGATTACCGTTGATTTCCCACTACCGCTCTCTCCAACTAGAGCAATAGTCTTCAAAAAGGGAAGCAAAGGCCTTATTAGATTACAAATATACTAACAGATTTATTATATAGTATATAAAAACTTTTTATTCACTTTAGAGGCACATATATAATAGGTGACCAAAGCTGGAAATTTTCAGTGTTGGGATTTTGGAGATCTTTAATTGACACAATCTCGGTACGTAAAAGACCAGACTTTTCATACTATCTATAATATCTAGATTATAAGCAAGAGATTGTTAGATATATACAAATTTAGTAGAACTAGGGTGTTCCTTACTTTACCAATTCTCTTTGTGAACTCAACTCTAAAACCTATTGGATTTACTTCAAATGACGAATTCGAACAGTTGAAATCTATCTACCTTACGAGTGATACACCTGCATGCAAAAAATTTTAACGTTTGAATTAATTTAGTATAAAATCAAGCGGTCAAAATTAGAAGGTTTATAAATTAATCTTAATGCATTCATTTTTTAACGATTTTTTGACCACTTGACTCTACAAAATTAATTTGAAAATTTAAAATTTTGCACATAGATACATCACTCGTTAGGTAGACGGGTTTCAACTGTTCAAATTCATCATTTGAAGTCAATCCGATAGGTTTTAGAGTTGGATTTACAAAGAGGGTTGGTGAACTTAGACCACCCTAGTTCTACTCCATACAAATTAATTTGGGCCTCCATTTAAAATTGTATGTAGTGAAGCATAACATGCGTACCTTGCCCGAGGGGATGCTCAAAGACAAGTTAGTGAAAATTGGTACATCAGGCCGAGTAGGATACCTAAAGCTGATGTGGCGCAGCTCTATATCCCCCCTTACATTTTCTAGCACTTCTCCTTCTTCACTACCAGGGTCAATCTTTGACTTCCGGTCAACTATTTCAAATATAGAGATGGTAGAGTCCCGTGCCTTTGCTGAATCTGAGCCTAGTGCACTTGTTTGTGATATACCAATAGTTGCCAAAACTAGTGTGAAGAAGACCTGACAAATTGCCCAATTAAAAGAATGTTAAAACACTACAAAACTTCCCTCCACTGTCATAGATATATCTAAGGTGCAGAAATGTTGTTAAATCAAAAAAAAAAAAAAAATATATATATATATATATATATATTACGTCAAGAATTTGAAAATAGTATGTTACAAGGAAACACCGATTGCAACTAAATATCGCATATACCTTACCACTGCTGCCCGACCCGTGGCAATCTTTCTTCTTTTTTTCATTTCATTATGTGGTTAAATTTGTTGAAAAAACAGTCTTAAGAGCACCATTATGAAGTAAGTTAATCCTTCTAACAAGGCTCTAGCTCTAACTACTGGCATGCATGAAAATTACTGGAAATATGCAGGTACCACCGGGATCAACAGTAAATGCATTACTGGCAATATTAAGTTTATGACGACATGAGTGGTAAGTGGTAACCCATAAGCAATTATTACCTTAAAGACTTCAACGAATGTCGCCTTGTCCTTTTCCACGAACTGTGCTCCAACATAAAAGCAGAGCGCATAGGTTAGGTAAAGCATCAAGAAAGAGAAACCGAAACCAAGGCCACCAACCCAGCCTGTACGCACACCTTGGTTCATGGAGGCTGCACACTTGCGGTTATAAGTCTCTATTATACGTTTCTCAGCACAGAATGATGCCACAGTACGGATGCTGCCAACTGCATCACTTGCAACTTGACTTGCTTCTTCATACATCAGCTGTAACCAAAGTAATAAATCATGGGGATGATGTTCTCTGGGTTGCTGTGTTTTGTTCTTGTTATTGTGTAGTGTGTTGAACCATATACTAATTTGAAAGGCTTACTATAATTTGGTTTCTTCCTTGCTAATTCTTGTTCATGAATAACTAAGATATTGCTTGTTCAGTCTTAAAAAATCAAGCCCTAATAGTGGAACATGCCTATTAACAGTCCACATTTTTATTTGGAAAGTCAATTAACCTTAGGCCTCATAGTCCTAGTCATCCCAGGAAGTGACATTAATTACCAAAAAATAAATCATTTATACCCCCATTCACAATTGTGTCAAATATGTGGATCTAAAGTTACGAACTTCTGAAATGTAATGTTGATCTAACCTTAGCATCAGCGCTAAATCCCTTGAGAAATTTCACTTGTGCATAACCCTGAAGACCCACCAATGGAATTACAACCGTTATTATGAGAGCAAGCTGCCAGTTTGCAACCATTGCCACCACAAATCCACAAATCAGAGTAGCCAAGGTCTGAACAATTAATGCCAAGGTGTCTCCTACAAGTCGGCGAACATTCAAAGCATCCATCGAAAGCCTCGCACCAATTTTCCCACTAAGAATATAGATAACAAAATGAATTGGATTTTAATTACAACAAAATTTCTCTCTGTAACAACAACAAACTCTGAAATAGCATCAAAATTGATTAGTTTACTGACCTAGAGTTACTAGGATTGTCAAACCAGCTAACCTCCTGGCGAACTATGTTCCGGAAAGACAAGCTCCGGATCCTTTCAACAAGCTTCCCTCCAGCCACCCCAAACAAGAAGTACTCCCCTGGTATTGTAATAATAGATCCAATTCCCAATACCAAGCACATTAATGCCCAAAAACTCGTGTCCTTCCTCAATTTGTGTGGTGGTTCAAAAAATGCTTGTATTGCACTTGCTATGATCACTCCAAACATGGGGAACAGTACACCATGTGCTGCAGCTGATAATGAGCCCATGATTAAAACAGGAAATTCTGGCTTATTCAAACTCACCAGTCGACCAATAGGTGCCTTTTTAGTGGCACTTTTGTCACCATCACCTTCATCAGCATTTTCATCATCTGGTGTTAGGCCGGGAGGGGCGAAGGGAAGGTGGAAGGAGTGGTGTTTGCTGCTCCCTCCTGATGAGCCACGGCTCAGAGAGCGTTTCATAGATGCGCTATGGCTATATGATTTGCTTGTAGACACATGATGATGATCTTTGCCCTCATGACTAGCTTCTTGGAGGCGAATTAATTGGGTGTAAGCACCATCTGGGTCCTTTATCAACTCATCATGGGGACCTGCGCAATTAAAAATTTAAGGGAAAGGATGCTAATTATCTTCAATCTTGTATACCAATATCAAAATTGACATAATAATGTTGAATCTTGTACAATACTACCTCCATGGTTTGTGCCTAACAGAAATCAAATTTAAAGGTATCATTTCCAACTAAATCTATGATAATTAGAAAACAAAAATTGCAGCCTTATAGCGCATAACCGGACCACATATGTAGACGCATAAATTGTATGCAACCAAATATTGATACCTGCACATTGGGAAAGTATATCAAATTTTTCTCAAGTTATTACGTGTACATGCATCCATGAGGTGACATTTTAAAACACTGCTTTTTTTTTTCTTTTTTTTTCAAATAGCATGGTTTATAGTAAACATTAGTTTGCACTTCAACAAGGCAGAAAATTTGGAAACCTCCTAGTAGCACTCGTAGTTATAAGAAAATGGAGGTGTTGCCAGAAGAAAAGAGAAAATATTGAAGTTATGGAAAAGAATTAGATTTTATTCACCTTGTTCTACAATTTTACCCTCGTGCACGACCGAGATGCAATCAGCATTTCTCACGATGCTTAGACGGTGCGCCACAACAAGAGTGGTTCTCTCTACCATTATTCTGTTTAATGCCTCTTGCACAACTCTCTCTGACTCGACATCCAATGCACTTGTGGCTTCATCAAGCAATAAGATCTTAGGGTTTTTCAAGATAGCTCTTGCAATTGCAATCCTCTGCTTCTGACCCCCTGAAAGTTGAGCCCCACGCTGACCAACCATAGTATCTAGCCCCTGTACAGGATTAATATAAACATATTGATTGTAATGAGTAATGGAAGAGATGAGACAGAAAATTTATGCACGAGTAAATTAATAATTTTCATTTTTCATTGACATAAAGAAGTATTTATCATCTGGTCAGTAAGCATTTTTTTATACCAAAATGAAGTTTCAGTCATTAATTAGAGACATTCTTGCTCTCTATGTAAATCCAACAGAAGAACTAGATCTAAATATCTTAAAACTCTCCTAACACTTTTTTTAAGTAAAAAAAAAACTCAGGAAACTTATTTGACCAATAGGATGTTAAGAAGAAAATGTTATAAACTATCTGTTTCGACTGTGTTAAATTAATCTTAGTGAACAAGTAGAATATTTGACTAATATGACCTCCATTTGTGCAGAACAAATTTAAAATTACAAAACCAACCCAAACATTTTTGTTAAAACTTGATTTGTTATATTATTAAAAAGTTTTGTACTGTACAAATATTGGAACTTGAGTATTTAACAGAAAAAAAGAAGCAAAACATATCATTAGTTTTGAGTTACTTACATCAGGCAATTTGTCAATGAAATTGGCAGCATTTGCCAGCTCAACAGCTTGTCTGACCTCTTCTAGCGTGGCCCCCTCTTTGCCATACAATATATTCTCCTTGATAGTTGTCATAAACAACAGTGGCTCTTGGCTAACAAGCCCAATTTTTCCTCTAATCCAGCCAAGCTTCAATGTTTTTATATTAACACCATCTATTAGAACCTCTCCTGCTTGTGGGTCATAGAATCTCTCTACCAAACTTATAACTGTGGATTTCCCACTCCCACTTTCTCCTACTATAGCCATTGTAGTACCTATTATGTGACAAATTCAAACCCCAATTCCATATTAGATTATCAATATTTTTCCGTGGGATCCTTCCCAGTATCATTGATTAATACTTGCAAAAGAGCTAAGAAATAATATGATATGTAAAAAGAAAAAATTTGGCATCCAATTATATTAGAATCAGCATCTAAAAAATTTATACCTAAAATATCAAACTTCCTTAAAAGGAGAATTTAACATTTCTACACTCAATTTTGGAACTATAATTGCTTGGTTCAGTATGGATAAGTATAGTACATAACTACAACTGTTCAGGTTTTATTATTAGGCTAGTGGTGTGAAATTATTTAAGCACTTGGGATCCTGATTATAGGAGAAACAACATTAAAAAAGTTCACCTCGTATCACCGAATTTATTTAAGACAACCATTCAACATTACTACACACTCAATTTTGATATCATAATTGTTTGGTCCAGTATTTGATAAGTCTGATTGTTCCATTAGGCTAATGATTTTTCCGATCATAATATGTTTAGCTCACTACATACCGCTGTCAACTCTCAATGAGAATCCATTAAATATTAGCTGCTCGGGTCTTGCAGGATAACTAAAATACACATCTCTCAGCTCGACATCACCCTTCATTTTTTCCAAGGTAACACCACTTTCATCGTATGAATCAATATCCGGCTTTCTCTTGATTGTTTCAAACATCCTATATGCTGCGGTCTGGCCTTCAGCAAAAGCAGTCACACAAGGAGCTGCATTGCCCAAAGACCTTAATTCATATGTCAAAAAAATGAGAGATTTTTAGGGTGCTAAATTCAAGTTTGCAGAAGGTATATGGAAAACTAGAGAGTTTGGTTGATTTATCCAGCACACTCATCTTTTTCTCTTTTTACAGTTAGTATATTAAAATAGCTCCTGGCATACTTTTTTCAGAGGACCACAGCTACATACCAATGAGCCTAGAAGGTAATTTTTTTGGGTTAGCTTGCTTTATCCATAGAAAATTTTCATCTTGCTCTCTGTTTTGTACTAGGGCTGGTATCGCAAGCAAGTCAGTACAAAAGGACAAGATTTGCAGTATCTTGTTTCCAACATCTTACCTTTAGAAACAAATAACATAAATAAAAAAAAAAAAAAAAACCTTCAAAAAGAAATAACAGAAGGAAAACAAAACTTACATCGCACCAGTCATAACTGCAAATAAAACATTTATTACTGTGCCTCCACTGTATCCTTTGTGTATAACGAGCTGACCACCATACCATATGGCGAGACCATAACTAGCGAAGAAGATTAAGAAAACAGATCCCATGCCAAACCCGTTAGCAGCACCTTCTTTTGCAGTGGCTTGGTAGGCCTTACTTATGTGCTTGTCGTAGAGTGTGACAGCTCTGTTCTCTCCATTGAACGAGGCAACCTTTTGAAATAGAAAAATAGAAGTATATTATTGGATCAGATATAAAAGGCATAATTGTAGGCCACTTTGGGTCAACTAGGGACCTAATTTCTGAACCAAATGGTATTTGGGGCTAAATTGGGTATAAGTACGACTCTTTCTGCAGACGAGGGTTTAATCATTTTTAGAACTTAATTGAACAACAGGGCAATCAGTATCCTGCTTGCTGAGTACAGAAATATATTAAGGTTACTTGTTGAAATACAATAATTTATCAGACAAAGCAGACCTCGAGTAATTAGCATCACAGAGACACAGATGAAGCCCAATATTGACACTATACCAGCCTTCAGGTCGATTCTAGGATCTTAAATTTGTTTAGTGCTTCTGAATTTTTGCTCCATATATATTGGGACGTTTTTACGAGTGATGCCTAATATTAAGTAAAGTGGACACTTTTATGTTGGTACTAGCCAGGTAGGTTATGGAAATACCAATGAACATTCCATAGTGGTGCCAAGGCCTTATTCTTTGCATTAGCACTACCAGTCAGCTCTTAGAAAAATCAAAAGATTTGTACCCACCGTTTTCATATTACTAAGAGTCTGCTCAACCACGCTCCCAGCATCACTATAACTGGCTTGTCCCTTGCTCGAGACTTTAGATATCACAATTGTTGCAAGTGCACCAGCAATTACTACTGGTGGAATACTCGATAGCATAACAAGAGAGAGAAGCCATCCCTTTATGAATGCAACCACAAATCCTCCTATAAATGTTGCCACTAGTTGTAGGCATTTTCCCACCTAAATATTTTTGTTGTAAGAAAACTACAAATTTTATTATTAGAGAAATAGAAAGCTTAGGAACATATAAACCCTCTCTATTTTACCAAGAAAATGATTTGGTATCGGAGCTATGACTCTGTATCATATAACCTATGTAGGTATGGTATCCTATGGTATGACACAACAAAATTATTGTTGGGAAGGATTAAATTAGACATTCTGGTGTAGGATTTTGGTTCAGTACTGATCAATTTCAAATTTTTTCAATAGTTTCTCCCGATCATTTCACTATTTCAGTTGATAATGTTAATTTAATTTCTCTGTGATCTCTCCACGCCACATTTATCTTGGTACATCAAACCCTTCATTTGCATCCTATCTAATCTTAATACCTGATGATACCACAATTAGATAACATGAATTATCTGTGATTAATTGAATTTATAGTAAAACACATACCCAAAAAAAAAAAACAAGTAGGAGAAAAGAAATCTGACCTTTTCACCTATAGCATCTTGGATTAGTACTGTGTCAGATGAAATTCGACCTGTAATCTTGCCTGTAGTCATCTCCTTGTCAAAATATGCAATATCTTGCCTCAGTATTGATTTTAGGTACATAGCCCGAATTCGGGTAGCTTGTCTTTCTCCAGTCATAGTCCAACACGCAACCTCTATCAAACAATAACATTCCTTCTATCATTAATTAACAAGCTATATAACAGATAACAGAATAACCAAGTGGCAGCTTGAACACATTTTGCAACTTAAAAGCTTGTGTATTATCGGATTATCGGATATGGTCCATATTTAAGAAGGTATATAACAGGTATTTATGTATCTAGCCTTTCTTTTTTTCCTGTTTTTGGTGAAATTATCTATCCTTTCAGAGTTACATGTGGTGTTTTGTTTCCTTTTCAATTTTTCATAGATGCAGTACTGAATATCTTCCCGCAATACATATCAAGTAATATAAAACAATGATATATCTGATGTTATACAATAATACTTACGGAGAGTTGCCGCTATACCAGTTCCAATAGCTAAATAGACAAAGTTCAACACTACCTGCATAATAAATTATTAATATCAGTTTCAACCAAAAATACCCTCCTTCACAACAAAATAAAAGTAGGTTTTATTTTTTTTTATGTACTTAATCACATTATAATTAAACAGCTGTATGAGAAATGTTTATGCATGTGACTTGAGTCAAATTCGTCGGATACAAGATTCATATGCGCATACTTAATTTTGTTTGAAACGATTCTCCAGAATCAACCAGGTTGACAACTAGACGGCTTAAAATTGATCAAGCTCTTTAAACCACAAACTTTGTCAAATAGCTGACTTCTTTATAGGGATAATAAATAATTTCACATTCCCAATGTAGCCCACGAACAGCTAATCATCAAAATTTCTAAAGGGTATCTAGTTTAATTTCAAAGCGTCACTGATGACGAAATCAAAAAATATATAACATGTATAATATAACTGATTATTTATTAATTTACAGGAAACTAGTACTGACAAAATGCTCAAGTCCACCGTAGTACCGTACCGATCCAAAAGAAAAGACTATAATTAATTTAACTGTTGATTGCTTATAATCTTCTCCTACGAATTCAATATTAGTAAGCAAGCATCTTTACCTTGCTATATGTCAATTTGAAAAGTCCCAAGGACAGTTAGAAAACAACAAAAATAAGAAGGGCTTTAAAAAAAAAAAACTTCATCAGAATTTCTTGTGGTGTATTCTTTGTAGATATCTGTGTACATTGTCTTCTGGTACCCGCACTCCAAGCCCATTACACCAGAATAAGGCTGGCCGCTGGATTCACTACATCAGATTTTCTGATACAGTCAATGTTGCAAGTCACCGCCATCCCGTGGAGTTATAACTTATAAACCAGGCAAATTCAAACTTTTGCGGGGCCCCCTGATCAGTGATTTAAAACATAACCTGCTCCAAAGAATCATGAAACAGAGATTCGGGACTCGCAAGACCGGCAGGCAACGTGGGCAGCGTCGCTCCGCACCGATCTCCATGTGGAAATATAATATATATAATTAACTAAAGTTACAGGGTTGCTTTGGCAAACATCGGCCGCTACTTGTCTTCTTTCCAAAGCGGCACCATTTTTGTCAACTCAAACATCTAGAGGCGCGCGAGATATTACAAACTTACATCTTCATCAATAGATACAGGCATACAGCTCTCAGTTGATCACTAAAAGATCGACTCAACTAGAACATCTTAGTAGTAAAATACAAGAGACGATTGTTATCTTAAAAATCAGGATTGAATACGCACCGTTTTTAAAATTAAAAAAAAAAAAGTTTGAAAAAGAAAATAATCGAATAACGCAGAGTCATACAAGGAACATACCGAGTTAACTCGATGGAGAACGTCGCTCGAGGAGGCGCCACCGAAAGCATCGATTATCTGGCCAAAAATGAAGGTCATCATGGGCTGAGAGATGCCATTAGCCAGCGCTGCGATGGACCCCACCACCATCAGCAGCACATCATAGCTATCGGCGAACTGGAACATTTTGAATATGGACACCTTCCCCTCGGCTCCTTTGCTCTCCTCTTTCTCAACTCCATTGCTCTCCTCTTTCTTCTCCTCTGTATCTTTTCCTCCCATGGTTTGTTGTTCCCGATAGTGTGCGGTGGATTTGATTCCACTTGAACCAGAGGTACGGAGGGGTTTATAAAGGGGTAGGTAACTAGATTTAATTTTTTTTTTTTTATATGTTAAGTTGAGCTGTTGATTACCTAATGGGGTGATAAGAGGGAGACAAGTCGGGGTGATGATATTAAAACAACCAAAAATTTTATTAACACAACATAATCAAAATATATTACGATAAAGACATTTTTATCCTTTATTAAGTATTTCCATTAATTAAAAACTGATTCTCTCTCTATTGTCACATAACTTTTTTTTCTAAAAAATTATATTTTATAAAATAAGTTATTTTGTTCAAAATCTATATCTTTGTCATATGTTATTATATGATTTATTTCCTTGGAAGTCAGATTAACATAATAAATACTCTATATTCATTTTCATTAATTGAATCTTTAAGATTTTTTTAAGAAAACTACAATAGTGAATGGTTGTATTATATTATTAAGATCTATCATATTGTATATATTGATTTTTTTTTTTTAATAACTTCACAGTTTTTTAATGATCTACTATAAAAAAAATTGTTTTGTCACTTAATATTTTATCCATTGTTTGTGCAAAAATCACTAAAAAATGACATGATTACTTACATGAAAAACATATTAAATTTAAATTGTCATAATTAATTTTAGCATTCAACTTATGATTAAAATAATAAATTAAAAGTACAACAAAACACTACAATAAAAAATTACATCAATCATGCTAAAATTAATAAATTGTTTGCGTTAAACTTAAATTGATAAAATATTCCACAAATTCTCAAACGACATGAACGACACGAAGCAAGTCATCACGAACGACACAAAGCAAATCATCACAATTTTCAAACTTCAAATTAAGAAGTTGATTGCTTTCATTTGCACCATTCAAAACTTGATTTTCCATATTTTCTTCCAGTTGGTTAGGAGATTGATCCATCTATTCAATTAACAAATATAAATTAATTAGAAAACATCAATAAGCAATTTTAATCAAAATAGACTATAGATAATAAATATCAAAATTAAGAAAAAAATTATAAAGTTTAAAAATTAAAGCAAATTTAAAGCGAGATATGTAATACGATCCAGTAGCCGTCTTCTTTTTCGTAGATAAAAAGTATCAAAATTAAAGCGAGTTTATCATAATATAAAAAAATACAAAAAAATTAAATATATACGTTGAATTAATATGGTTTGAGTGAAAATTAATGGACGACTCGATGCTTAAAAGTTCAATTAAATTGATAGTTTTCTTGTAAAGTTTATAGTTATATATATATTTTTATGAGAAAATATGAAGCAGAAAAAGATTACCTCAATATAAAATAAATTAAAAAAGGAAAACAATATCTAACAAATATGGAAATCAAATAATTTGATAAATAATCACTACATTAATTATATTTTGAAAAAAAATATGGTAATCAGCAAAATATTTAAAGAAGGTTAAAATTATCCATACATTAAATTTTATTAAAAATGTTGTGTTAATATAAATGTGTGTGGTGTCAATATGCCTACCCAACAAGTCGACAGAAAATATGATCTTAGTAATGGGCGAAGTTCAATGTGTAATAAAGAAGAAAAATAAGTTAACTAGGTTTTAAGGCTCAAAAGTTGGAATCCTTATTTTTCTGCAATGCCTCTCGGCCGTCCGATAAGGATCCGGATCAATCCGATCCGAAATAGAATGTTGGGAGTCCATTTAATATTTGTGTCAAACTCGGATCGGATTATCCGAATTCATTCTGTATTAAGTAGACGATACGAATTTCAAAAGTTGTAGCTGTAGCGAGTCGGATTTCTTAAAATAACTTAAGTTTGAATTCTGACCGTCCGATCAGTTGATTCGATTATTAATATATTATATAATTAACTTCATGAATTTTTAGTTTGAATCTAATTGATATGGATTATTATAATGACGGTCCTAACTTAAATTCTAAATTTAAGTTACTATACAAATCCGGACCCGAAATGTTAGTAATTACATGATTTATTGGTCATTGGTATGCTAAAGAAAAAACATTGAATCAGACCAAGAGAGGGGGTCGGGAAGCAATTCCAATGCGAAGAGGACAATTTAAAATTATCTCTTTTTTGATAAAAAAAATATATATATATTTGATACGGTTATACATTTTGACAGAACAGATTTTATTTCATACAAAGCAGAAATCATATATACAAATATTTTTACTCTACTGCCAATTTCCTGTATGAAATAAAAAGAGAAACTCTGTCAGAATACGTCCCCATTACTACGAAGGCACCTAGGAGTGTTAATGGCACTTTTTTATCTGTTTATGTGACCTGTATTGTATCCGAAAATACGAATAAGAATAAAAAAAAAAATCGTTAACTTATCGAGTACAGATAAGGATAACGATTTTTTCCGTTATCTTACATGTTTTTGTATAAGAAAATTTTTAAAAATAAAATATATTTGTATAAAGATAATACATGATACAATAAAATTTTGTATTCTATTAAATTTTTATAATATGTATTCATTATTATTATTTATTTCTTATTTAAAAAAATATTTTATCGAAAACACAAATTGAAATATCAATAATATTTTTTATCCGTTTAAACTGAACTTCGAAGTTAAAAGCAAGGTCTTATGTATAGTTCTATTTGTTGCTCTATTTAAGCAGATGATTTTGAGATTGCTTTGTTCAAGTGAACATGTTCCACTTTTGTCAACAACAAAAAAAGTATCTTATTAATTTGCAAAGAAAACGGGGAAAAATAATAATAAATCAATGTCGGATAATAAGTGTAATTTCAACAAAAAGGTATTTAAAGATTAATCAAAACAATAGACTACATTTTATAAAGCATATATTATACTACAAAAAAAATATTACGGAGATCGGACCTACTTTAGATTTGATGGGCTCGAGGATGGTATGATTCGTATTTAAGATTTGTGTGCTTCGATTTACTACTTGTGTGTGCTCGTATCAATTTTCATATGCACGGATCTTAAAGTCCATCGGACCTACTTCCGTACTACACTCTAAAAAAAGTAAGTTTAAAGAAGTTGCTCTAAATAAAATTATGGTGATAGCTTTCCTGAGTGATTTATGAGGTGGTAAGCCCCTCATCATTCCTAATTTATTGTAAAGAAAAAGAAAAGAAAATTTAATCCTTTTTATAGAAGTAATTATGTCCGTCAGCATATGTTAAGAAACTAACTTCTTATTAAAGATTGAAGACGACAAATAAAATACTAAGGAGGCTTAATTTATAAGTAAGAGTGTCTTAAAAATTCAGATTAGGCACAATAAGGATAAAGAGGGAGATTTTTAATCCACATAAAAATTGATGTTTGGACGAATAAAATGGGTAAACAGGCTAAAAAATTCAAGAAATCAGTATTCAAAATTATTATTTCATTTAATTAGTATTTGAATTCAAGTCCTTCTGAAAATCATCATAATTTTATATAAACATTTTAATTGTCGGCGATAAATATTCTTTCCGGTTAGAATTATACTTTTATAATATTATGTCAAATTTTAGGGTTTTAATGCACAAAACAAAATAAATGTCTGTTGTAGTGTTGTCTCTATAAAAAAAAAAAGGTCTATTTTTATAGAGGAGGGTTCAAATGCCTCCATTTTTTGTGCCGTGGATCATGCCTCCATTTTTTAAAACTTTAATAACTCAAAATTTGAAACTTAAAAGTCAAAATAAAATCGTTGGATATGATCTACGTCATTTTATTTATGCACGTGTAAAAATTTATGACATTTCAATTTTATTTTGATTGTCATCAAGAGCTTTTAAAAAATGCATTAATATGGATGATTTTTAGACGTTGATTTTTGAACTTATTGATTCACATAAAAACAAAATTAAAATGTGATAATTTTTTATGAGTACATAGAGAAAATAACATAGATCACATCTAACGGTTTTATTTTGACTTTTAAATTTTAAATTTTGAGTTATTAAAGTTTTAAAAAATGAAGGCATGATGGAGATACAAAAAATGGAGGCATTTGAACCATCATCATTTTTATAATAGATTTAATTTGACTGTCTGTCTACTCTCTACTTCTATACTCAACGTGCTTGAAAGAATTTCTAAGCTTGGCCAGCAAGTCAAGCTTAACAATGAAGGAGCATTTAAGAAGAAAAAATGTGTACTAACTCTCAAGAGATGGAGACCTTCGGTATTTTATATTCATGCTTCCCCGTCAAGACATTGGTTATTCCCAATTTGTGGTCGGGACCTATACGGCTATACAGTGGTGGATGTTGTCAAGACTTTGGTAATTCCCAATTTGTGGTAGGGACCTACACGGCTATACAGATCCCCACCGGTACTGTAATATAGAATTTTTTTTTTGAATTATTCGATCTGGACCGTTTTTTTTTAACTTGACACGAATCTTAAAGTCCAATAATAATACCCCTGTGCTAGCCTAAATGTCAAAGTGGCTGAGAGTTAATCTCAAACCGTAAAGTGAAGAGAATCTTTTATAATATTGGAAAGGATACCTGTCCATACAGGTAGGGGCGGAGTCAGGATTTTCGTCAGAGGGGGCAAAAAAAATATCGAATCGGATTTAAATAGCTTACCAGATTTA
The DNA here is from genome assembly GCF_964058835.1 of Carex rostrata. Taxonomy (NCBI): domain Eukaryota; kingdom Viridiplantae; phylum Streptophyta; class Magnoliopsida; order Poales; family Cyperaceae; genus Carex; species Carex rostrata. The sequence goes on from NC_135926.1 coordinate 8,864,952, forward strand.
AACTCATTAACTAATTGAGTAATCGATAAAAAAAAACAATGCTTTGACTTATATTTTTCAATGCTCTGACTTGTCATTTCTAATGTTTTAACTTAAAATTCTAATTACGAATCATAATTCAAGAAATTTATTTTGATTTTTAACACTAAATTTAACCCGAATTACAAATCAAATACTCAAACGGGGGCAACAAAATTTTCAGGTGGAACAAAGTCGATCAGTATCAATAAATCACCACTAAAACTCGAAATTCAGTGGGGCAGCTGCCCCCTTGGTCTATGCTGGGTCCGCCCCTGCATGCAGGGGTGAATGTAGGGTACAGATCACCTAAAGTAACTCAATTTTTAGATTTTGGATCGGGACTGTCTGATTTGAATCTGTTGTTCGAGATTGTTTCGCGATTCCAATTTATTTCTCGAAATGTGTACTTTAGATTATCACGGATTCGAATCGGATGGTCCCGATTTAAAACCTAAATATTGAGTTATTTCACTGGATCTGAATTCGTGGATGTAAGGAGATATGGGGATCAACAATCAATTGATTTCTATTTTTTTAATTATATATTTATATATGTTTTTTATATAATTTATAGTAAAAATATCAATAAATTGTAAAATTAATTTTTTTTCTCTATAAGAAAAATTTATATGATAACTTTTCATATATATTTGACTTCTATAATTTAAAAAATTTGACTCTGCCTCTGAACCTATATATGGACAAACAATTCAGACAACTGATTTTTCTAAATAATTAAAAGTAAACATATTTTGACACAAGTTTCATTTAGTTTGTAAAGAATGGTCGAATGTTTATTGATAAAGTATTTAGTAAATATTGGAAAATTACATTGCGGAAAAAGAAATTAAATTAGAAGTAAAATGCCCAAATGATTAATTAATACACGGAATTATACCATTCTATAGTATTGATTATTGAAACAAGAAAAGAAATGACAAACGTCCAAACGAAGATTAATTTCATCACATACTTCAAATAGTGATATAGTTGTTATATGTCAGCGTCAACCCAAAAGAAACTTCAAATAGGGTTATAGTTGGGTTGAATTAGTAAGATCTCTTTCAGCTTGTTGGATTAAATGTTTTATAATTATCCGACGAGTCGAAGTTAAATGTTTTTATAGTACACTGTCAAGTAAAGAATAACAAAAGAGATGCTTTACATAAAAGGTATAAACATAGACAAATTCAGACTTTTTATTAATTATGAAAGTTAAATATATATTGAGTGTCTATCATATAAAATTTCTTGAGTTAATAGAGTCAATTTTACCATATCATAATATCTTGCTTAAAATTATATAAAAAATCATACATAAATACACAAAAAAAATAGAGTTCAATTTACTTTATTATTTCTACTTAAGTGCGCCACTGAGTATAAACAGTATCAAAGATATAAAGTATAAACAGTTAAACACTCAAAGTGGAATTGAAAATTAAACATGACTGCTGAGTACTGATTGAGCGAATTGACCCCCACGTGTGGCCGGATCCGTATCCTCCCAGGTACCTGGCTCAACAAAATTGAAACGGACGGTCCAGATTTATTTGTCCTTTGAGATTCGTGTCAAGTTAAAAATTCCAATCTTGGACCGTCCAATTTAATTATACTCAGTCAGGTATAGGACTGTCAACGAGCTGGCTCAGGCCGAGCTGAGCCTTAGCTCAGCTCGTTAATTATGGCCCGAGCCTAGACCGAGCAAGCTGGACCTAGGTCTCCCGAGCCAAAAGCCTTGGCTCAACTTGTGACAAGCCAACCCGAACTAGCTCGCGAGCTGACGAGCTGGCTCACTGGGCTTTATTGGGCTGTTGTTATACAAATTCAAAAATATAAAATAAGAAAGCTCATTCATACATGCAACTGTCAAGCCCACTAAATATTATAATACATGCAACAGCCAAGCCAATTCATACAACAACCCACTAAATATTATAAATTCATGCAACAACCAAGCCAATTCATACAATTAAATTCATACAACATATAAATTCATGCAACAGCCGGTCTGAGCTGACCTCTGGCTCAGCTTGTTTATTTTGGCCCGAGCCTGGGCTAAGCTGGCTCATTAACAGCTCAGTCCACTATCGAGTAAGTTGTTAATGAGCGAACTAGAGACGAGTCACGAGCAATCCACGAGTTACGAGCTTTTTTACCAGTCCTAGTCAGGTAACCTGAGGGACTGTGAATTAACGTGTGGACCTATTTTTACTATTTTTGAAGTACATAAATTGCTTTTATTATTACGATTAATAAATTAACTAGGGAATAGATTTGGAAAATGAAAGCAGAAGAAATTTTTAGACGCTCTCATAAAGTTTTTGGAATATGGTATAGTTTCCTATATGTAAAAAGTATAAGAAAGGGAGAATTATTTATTTATGGAAATATTATAAAGCAATAAAGAGAAAGAGAAAAAAAACTTAAAATCTCGATGTAAATAAATCGGAAAAAAAATTCTGATCTAAAGATTTTTTTTTTTTTTGTTTGATTTATTGTTGTCTTGGATTCTCATTGATCTTGAACAATTGTAAAACATATTGTACGCAGGGCCGGTCCTGAAGATTTTGGGGCCCGGGGCGGAAGAAAATTTGGGACCCTTTATATATACAAAATTTTTATGAGACCGGCCAATACACTTCGATAAGTACTTCAACACTATATGCTTTAAGTCATTTTTGTATTTTTAAAATCCAAATAGTCGATCCGAACCGTTCAATATGATATCCATTTTAAAACGTGTTTGGAGACCACATTTTACATTTTTTTTGGATCTTTTTTACTTTTTTTAAGATAGGTAGAAAATCCATTAATTTAGAAGATTCTTAACCATAAAAAAAATTCTACTTACCTTAAAAAATAATAAAAAATTCAAAAAAAATGTAAAATTAGGTCTCCAAGCACGTTTTAATATGGACATTAGGTTGAATAGTTTGGATCGACTATTTGGACTTTTAAAACGCAAAAACTACTTATAAACATATGGTGCTGAAGTACTTATTGGAAGCAATTAGGGGTATTCATCGGTTCGGTTTGGTTTCAATTGAACCGAACTAGGCAAACCAAAGTTATAATTTGGTTTTAAAAATAGAACCAAATTGAACCGAACCGAACTAAAGTTTTATTTTGGTTTCTTCAGTTTCTTCGGTTCAAATCGAAAGATATTAATTTTTTTATTTAAAGCAATTGATTTATAATAAACCGAAGTATATTAAGAAATAAACCAGGGTATTAAGAAATAAAAGTATTTAAAGCAATTGATTAAGAAATAAACGAGGTATTAAGAAATAAACTGGGGGTAGTCCGGACCAAATTCATAATATATAAAAATTCGACCGGTTCGATTTTTTTTATTTTGAAAATTTCCAAACCGAAACGAACCGAAGTTATAATTCGGTTTTAAAAAGCAAACTGAACCAAACCATTAAACCAAATAAATCAAACTGTTTAGTCCAAACTAATTTGATTTGATGCAAAACCGACTAAACAGGACCTAATAAACACCCCTAGAAGCAATTAGACGGTCATATTTTTTATTGATATGCCAATAAATCATATTTATTTATAGAAAAATTTGAATCATTTATATATACAAAAATTTGAGCTCTAATAGTTTATTTATTTTTAATATATATAATTTTTTTTATATATATACAAACTAATTTTTTTTTTTGGGGCCCCTAGAATTTTGGGGCCTGGGGCGGTCGCCCTGACTGCACAGCCCCAGGGCCGGGCCTGATTGTACGGTAACATTACAAAAAAAAGATAGAAAGTGGACCAACTTATCATAAGTCAAGTGAGCAGGTATCAGTGTATCACGAGGAAATAAATCTGCTGTGATTCCAATGGAATAACAGGGTATGAAAAAGTTTCTTTATCTCTCCTCCACGCCTCTGAACTACGGATGGCACCTGCGGACTGAGCCTGTGCACCGCGCACCCTTTTTCTTTTTTTCTGCTGAAAGCGGAATTCGAACCCAATTGGATTCTATTGGTTCCAAAATTCTCACCACTACACTAGAGTTCACATATGTTATCTTGTAGATAAATATAGTATTTAACTATTTTTCTCTACAAATTTGATTTAAATTATCTCTTCTCCTTATTAAGGAGTTTAATGTTTTCTACTATATAATTTGCTCCCGTTGCTGTGCACGGACACGATTAGTAGTTTAGATTTGTGAATAAAAAACTTTGAATGACTGAGATCGGAATAACAGCAGATTTATTTCCGTATCACGAAGTATGAACATAGGTCTCATCACTCACAGAGTGGAGGCCACATATAATCCAAAGTAATCGAAAAATAAGAAGAAAAAATATCCTATGGATTGTAAAAAAAAATCCAGCTCAAAGTTTGGAGCTGAATTTTTTTTTTTTTTTTGTCAATTTATGAATAAAACTTTTCAGTACTCTGTCTTCCCTTACATTATTTTATAATACTTTTGATAAATAAAAGATTCTCAAGAAAAAGAGAAGCAAATGAATTGATTAATTATATACCTATGTTGCATGTCCAATGACCACAGAAGATCTATTCTCATTATGTTCTACTTCTGAGGTAAATTCACATCCTCTCCGGTATTAATCTTTTACAATTATTGGATCTTCACCGTTCTTTTTAACTTGGCAGGAATCTCAAAGCCCAATAATACTATCCCTGCGCTAGTCCGAATTCCAAAACAGCTGGAAGTTAATCTTAAAACGTAAAATGAAGAGAATCTTTTACAATAATGGAGAGGATACTTGTCCGGAAAGACTCCACTACTTCGTGCTGAAGTCTTCAACTATTTTGGTTTCTTCTCGTCAAAATGTCAAACTTTTTTTTTTTTGAAAATCCGTAGACAGATTCATTAATATAAAGTAGCTGTTATATAGATTTAGATAACAAGTGTCTGTGAAAAACACACAGCTAAACAAAATAAAAAATGCATAGGGGTATGTGCATCCTATGGATGCTAATTGATTATCCTTGCTTGATGAGAGTGATAGGAGCCTAGCGATGGTGTCTGCTATACACATATCACAGCTGAGAAGCACTGAATTCAAATCAGACTGAGAACTAAATCAACCGAACTAGGACAGTCACTCATCAGATGAGAACTAAATCAAATCAGACTGAGAACTAAATCAACCAGTCCAGGATAGTCACCTCAAAACAGAAGAGAAGCAGAAGATGTGAAAAACAGCCAAAACAATACATACAATATTATCACAAAAACTTAACATTTATTCGATTATATATAAAATAACTAGGGACATGATATGAGTACCCGCACTCTCATCCCCCCATTATCCCCCCATTTTATTTGTTCAATCTCATCCGCATTTCTCATGATCTATAAGGAATTTTGCGAATCTAAAACCACGAATGTCTTCAACGCAATTTTATCTTTCAAATGAGATCCATGATGACATACTTTCGAACTCGTCATTACACAAGTATTTATACCTCGTCATTTAAGTAATTATACCTAGTATTTTTCACATATGACACTGCTGACATTTAAAAGTACTAATATCAAGTATTACAAATATTTATACCTATGCACGAAAGTATTTATACTTATGTGGTCAACTATTTTTGTTAGAGAAAGGTTGACGCAGAGACGATTAGGGAAATGTGATGCGGAGATGCGGAGTCCACGATTAGGGATAAAATACTTACAAGTATAGGTATAAATACTTGCACGATGAGGTATAAATACTTGCACAATGAGGTATAAATACTTGTGTGACGATGAATCCGAAAGTACGTCATTATGGATCTCATTTGAAAGATAAAATTGCGTAGAATACGTTCATGGTTTTAGATTCGCAAAATTCCTCATAGAACGTGAGAAATGTGGAAGATATTGAAAAAAAAAAACTCACCTCTAAAAACGTGTATGATTCTTCTCCCATGTAGTTTGAGTGGTCTCTCTATATAGCTGTATCAAGTTAGACATGCAAGTATTAATATCTTAATTTGCAAGTATCAATTTATTATCTTCCAAGTATTTATACCCATGAATTTAATTAAACTTGGAAGATCACAGTGTTGTGAATAAATTTAATTAAACTAGTTATTTAAGTTAGTTTATGGGAAGTTAAAATCTGTTTAAGAGATGGGGGTACAATGCGGGTACTAGAGTGTAGAGATTGAAATAATTATTCAAATAACTATAGGTAGTTCCACCCACTCTTTCATTGTTAAAGAAGAAAAAAAGAGCTCCAAGAAACTGTCAAACTGTACGTCTGTACTACGGATCCCATTTTATTATTATTATTAATTAAAAAATATACGAGTTACAGAAATAGTATTTTAGTTAATTAATTTTGTAGAATGTCAAAATCATGTATGTCAATGCAGCAAAAGTCATCATGACCAATTATTATAATAGAAGCCAATCAATAAAATTTATCAATTTTTTTTATAAACATAATTAATTAAATTAATTTTAGTAAAGCAGTATGATTACTAATTTTTTTACTTTTTTCTCAATTCGGTCTCCTCATTTTACTTTTTCCTGGGTTGAATTGGGGATTCGGTCTCCCTTTATTTTGAAACAGGGGCTGTTCCTGACAGAAACAGGTTGTTCCTGACAGAAACAGGTTGTTCCTGGCAGAAATATCTTGTTCCTAGAAGAAACAAGGGCTCTCCCTGGCAGAAACAGAGGAAATACATCACAGAAATACGGGGTGTTTGAAACAGCTTGTTCCTGGCAGAAACAGGGGCTGTCCCTGACAGAAATAGAGGAAAATGTGGAGACCAAATCTCCAATTCGGTCTCTCCAAAAAGTAAAATTTGGAGACCAAATTGGGAATTCGATCCTTGTGGTTTTTGTAAAAAAAAAAGAAGAAGTAATCATGCTTTGCTAAAATTAATTTAATTGATTATGGTTTATAAAAAAATTCAAATTTATCACTAAGTATTTACATGTTTTCTTTGTACCCCACATTTCTTTTTTCATCGAAGCACAATATAAATATCTTGAATTTTTTTCTTTTATAAAGTTTATAGTTTCATATTTTTAAATTTTGAATTTTTGTGAGGGTTGTTGAAAGTTAGATTTTGAAAATTCTATAATTTTATCATTGTTTATAACATTAACAAACTCGAGGATTAAACTAAAAATTTCATATTTTATTTTTTTGGTCCGAGCCTGGATCAAACTGGTTTGTTAACAGCTCGGTCCACTATCAAGCGAGCTAGAGGCGAGTCACGAGCGATCCACGAGCTACGAGCTTTTTTGCCACCCCTAGTCAGGTAACCTGAGGGACTGTGAATTAACGTGTGGCCTAAGTGTGGACCTACTTTTACTATTTTTGAAGTACGAAAATTGCTTTTATTATTACGATTAATAAATTAACTAGGGAATAGATTTGGAAAATGAAAGCAGAAGAAATTTTTAGACGCTCTCATAAAGTTTTTGGAATATGGTATCTCCATTTCTCCATTCTATTATTAAGCACGTTGGGTGTCCGATCCGTCAACGGCTACGATTGAAAAGTGAAACTTCGGATTTAGTCTCAGTCTTTCAATTACATAATTTGTCTTCTTTTGATTAAATGCATCTGTTTTATGTATAGAAGTCTAAATTTAGTTTAAAACGTACTCACCACATGTGCTGCCACACGATACGTTATAATTAAAATTAAACAAATTCTGAAATTTAGCGATATATTTATCTGTTTCCTTATTTATTTGTTTCCATATTTCTCCTCTTCAATTGAGAAGACTCCACCTTCCATTTTCTTATTTCTTTGTTTCCTTACTTTTTCTTCGTTTCTCTTTCTTTGTTTCTATACATATTGGTGTGGGCAATTTAGAATATATTTCCAATATATAATATATCAATGTGTGTGTATATATATTCTATAAATTGGAAACAAATAAGAATATAAATTGGAACGTGTGTGTGAATATATATTTCTGTTATAATATGAGTGTGTATGTATATATCCTATACATACACACGATAACACTTTTTATTTATGTTTTTTTGATATCATATTATATATTGATATTGAATTGTTGTATGATATGTAATATTAGATTCGAATCGAGCTATTATTTGATACTATTGGTACTTAAAAATAAAGAATCATCATATCATCAAATTGTTATCAGAGGTCACAATTAAAGTTAATTAAAAATACATAATCATATAAATTTTCTATTAACATGTGTTTTAATTTTTAAATAATTATTAGTTTTATTAATATATTTGTTTCTTATAATATGTCCCGTTGCAACGCACGGATATGATACTAGTAGTTTCCTATATGTGAAAAGTATAAGAAAGGGAGAATTTTTTATTTATGGAAATATTATAAAGTAATAAAGAGAAAGAGAAAAAAAAACTTAAAATCTCGATGTATAAATAAATCGGAAAAAAAATTCTGATCTAAAGAATTTTTTTTTTTGTTTAATTTCTTGTTGTCTTGGATTCTCTATGATCTTGAACAATTGTAAAACATATTGTACGGTAACATTACAAAAAAAGATAGAAAGTGGACCCACTTATCACAAGTCAAACGAGCAAGTATCACAATGTAAACCTAGGTCTCATCACTCACAGAGTGGAGGCCACATATAATCCAAAGTAATCGAAATATAAGAAGAAGAAAAAAGGAAGCGTCTAATTGTCCATAGCCTTTTGTCCACCATTTGTCCACAGCTTTGACTTGCAAGAATACTGTAAAATTACTTCTACATGTTGTATAATTATACAATATATCACATAAAATATATCAGTTAATCACAAAACATCTAGCAACTATTTGAAGTGGTCACATGATAGTTAGAAAAAAAATTGCAATGAGAAAAGAAATGTACTTTCAGACTGTACTTTCAGAAATTACCGTTATAGGAAGTTATTGGCAGTTAGAGTTAGTTATTAGCGGTTATTGGCAGTTAGAGTTAGTTATTAGCGTCTGCACTGGGTTGAATCTTGTATACTGTAAAATTGAATCTTTTATACTGTAAAATTGAATCTTGTATACAGTAAAATTTTCGATTGAATCTTGTATACTGTAAAATTGAATCTTGTATACTGTAAAATTTTCAATTGAATCTTGTATACTGTAAAATTGAATCTTTTATACTGTAAAATTTTCAAATAATACTGTAAATTTTCAATTGAATCTTGTATACTGTAAAATTTCTAAATCTAAAGCATAAAATAATACCATGTATACTGTAAGATAAAATGTAAAAAATGCTACATTTCAGCTTAAACTACAACCTGCAAAGAATCATGTGTATTGTAAAATTTCAAAATATAAACCATAAAATAATACCATGTATACTGTAAAATTTCTAAATCTACATACATCCATGCATCATCTGTTCAACAAAAATATGTTCACCACAAACAAAATCTGTTCACCACACACAAAATCTGTTCACCACAATGTTTGACTCTGCTGATTCTTCAATTCGTACATCTCCCACAATATCGGGTTCAGCATTTAAATCGATTTCTACAACCCTAATTTCTGCAACACTATTCATGCTTGAATTGTCACTTGCCAAATCTTCATTTAGATCAAAAGCCATTGGGGCAAAACTGTAAAAATCAATACTAAAGAATGTTAGACACAAAAAAAAAATATAATGATGTACATCAAAATGTACTCATAACACTGTATTTGTATATCTTATATACTGTAAATTACTTAATATGAAATGTAACATACACATATCATAACAAATAATACAAAGTGCATATCAAAACATTACTTGTATACTGTAAAATTTGTCACCTATACCGTAAACCAAACCCATTTGTAACATAAAATGATATGTATAACATTTAAAAAATAACAATATATATCATGTAAAACTGACTTGCGCCAATCTTATAAAATTCCTAATTCAAAACTGTAACTTATGCAAAAATTACTGAATATTGAGTCAAGTAAATCAGTTTACCAGTTTTAGGTGAGAGAGCTCCTTGCTGACGCAGAGAATAACAGTGAGTTTTTGCTAAAGGGCAACCATATTGCCCCTTGTATCACTCAATTCTTGCACCTGACAAGCATACCCCACCAGATCTTCTGTCAGAGCCCTGATCCTTCCACACGCCTCCACAATCTGATCAGATCTCAATGCAATCTCTCTAACTAAACCCGCTTCAACTACATCGAGGTATTGCGTTAGCCTCTCTTGAAGCGAGAAGTTCTCTTCTGGATCAGGCGAGAAAGGGCCGTCGCAGCCGTTGCGGCCGTCACTGCCGTGCTGCCGTCTCGACCTTCGCGGCCGTTGCTGTCGTCGCGACCGTCACTACTGTCTTGGCCGGGATTATCAATTCAAATCAATATAAATAATTAAACTTAAATAGATCAGTAAATAACTTGCTCAAATTGTTTTTCACTGTCGTGGATTCAAATTGTATTCAAATCAAAGTTCAATAGAAGAAACAGAAGTTAAATATATCAATAAATAACTTACTTCAATAACTTTTCTTTAGGAGATGATGAAAATTGCTTTTAAAAGTTCAATTGAACCCACGCCTAAGTCTTCCGTCAGTTATTGTACAGAAAAGGAGGTCGTCTCATAAAAGGAAAGAAATCACGAAGGAAAAAAGGAAAGAGCGAAGAGAAATAGAAAATCGACCGTCACCATAAAATTGCAGAGAGATTTAGATCTGATTTGAAAAGAGAAGAGAAAAAAGGAAATAGAAAACGGGGAAGGAAGCTTTTAAAGGTGGGGATCGAATGTGGTCGTTAATCAGTGGGGACTGTTGTTTGTTAATGACAGTTTAAAACTGATCTGATCAAAAGTGTGGACAAACCGTGGACAAAACCTTGTGGACTAAAACCTTTTCTCAAGAAAAAATCCTATGGAATGTAAAAAAATTCCAGCTCAAAGTTTGGAGCTGATTTTTTTTTTTTTTGGTCAGTCTATGAATAAAACTTTTCAGTACTCTGTCTTCCCTTGCATTATTTTATAATACTTTTGATAAATAAAAAATTCTCAAGAAAAAGAGAACAACCAAATGAATTGATTAATTATATGCCTATGTTGCATGTCCAATGACCACAGAAGATCTAGACTCTCATTATGTTCTACTCTGAGGTAAATTCACATCGTCCCCGGTACTGTACAATATCGGATCTGGACTGTTCTTTTTAGCTTGGCACGAATCTCAAAGCCCAATGATACTGCCCTGCGCTAGTCCGAATCCCAAAGTGATTGGAAGTTAATCTTAAACCGTAAAGTGAAGGGAATCTGTAAATTTTACAGTAATGGAGAGGATAATTGTCCGGAAAGCTTTTGCTACTTCGTGCTAAAGTCTCCAACTATGGTTTCTTCTCGTCAAAGTGTCATACTGTACGTCTGTACCGATCCCATTTTATGTTCAAAGTAAACTATTTTGGTTTCTTCTCGTCAAAGGTTGTACGTCTGTACAGATTCCATTTTATGTTCAAAGACAAAATGAAAAGAGAAAAAAAAAACAGAGAGGAGGTGTATCAGTGTATGTGTACCGTTCAAAAGTCAAATCTGAGAAATAACATAATCATCCCTCTATTCTTACCGAACTTTTCATATTTTATCTTTATATTCATCAGAATGGTTTGAATATATTTTGCACTATCAAAATTCTATAAAGCACCTAACAAATACATGTTATAATTAACGTTGTATTAATAGAGATTGTAAATTTTCAATGAGGTACCTTGGCGACAATTTGACTTTGAAATGATTTATTTAAATCTCTCTGTTTTCGAAGTTAATTAAAGCTAGACGAGCACATGAGAAATCGAGAAAATAAGTAATAAATTATTAATTAAAAAACATACGAGTTATAGAAATATTATTTTAGTTAATTAATTTTGTAGAATGTCAAAATCATGTATGCCAATGCAGCAAAAGTCATCATGACCAATTATTATAATAGAACTCAATCAATAAAATTTATTATTAATTATTTACATGTTTTCTTGTACCCCCACGTTTATTTTTTCATTGAAGCACAATATAATTTCTTGTATTTTTTTTCTTTAATAAAGTTTATTGTTTCATATTTTAAAATTCTGAATTTTTGTGAGGATTGTCGAAAGTTAGATTTTGAAAATTCTAAAATTTTATCATTGTTTATAATATTAACAAACTCGAGGATTAAACTAAAAAATCCATATTTAATTATTTTATATTCCGTTTTTTATGGTGATATGTGAAACAATTTTTTTTTTTACCAAGCTCATGTTTCGGATATCATTCCTTCATAATATTCACCAATTACAATTCAGAATCCCGATTTTTTTATAAATATCCAAATTAAAAAATAAATTAACGAATTTATCTCTTTTTTTGGAAAATCTCATAAAATATCCAAACCGATTGTTGGATAACCGTTATTATCTTTTTTTTCCGGGTTTCGGTTGACCGGAACAGTGAAATGGTACCGGTTAACCAACAACCGGAAATGTGTAATGGAACCGGTTATTGGTTAACTGGATTTGGGATTGATTAGCCGTTAACTGGAAAGAGGGGGCCAAGGTTTATTTAAGCTGTGAATTGGCGCTGTGGGTGAAGAGAAGCTAGAAACCGAGAAGCTGGAAGTAGACAAGAGAAAAGAAGAGGGGCTCGTATCAGGTTTTTTTTTTTGAAAGAAAATATTAAATTAGTTTATAATATTGATTAGAATAGTTTAAATTTTTTATTAGATTGTTTAGAATTTTTTGAAATATTGTTTAGATTATTTAGAATTATTTGAAATATTGTTTAGATTATTTAGAATTATTCGGAATATTATTTTGGAATATTGTTTAGAATTTATTTGTTTGGAATGTTTAGATTGTTTAGAATTTATTTGTTTGGAATGTTTAGAATTTATTTTTATAATTAATTTGTAATTATTTTTGTTGTTATTTGTACTAAAAAAGTTAGAATTCATAATTTATTAATTAATTTGGATATTTATAAAAATTTCGGTACATATATTGTTCAGACTAAAATAGTTTATTTTTTATTTTAATTATAATTTATAATATAATTAATTAGTTCATTTCAACTGGTTCATGATATTGTCCAAATAATTTAGAATTTTTTCGAACATTCCAAAATGATTTAGAATATTTTATAAAATTCGAAAATAGTTAAGGATATTGCAAAATGGTGTAGAATAAGTTAGGAATATTCAAAATGGGCTAGAATAATTTAGGAAATTGTAAAATAATATAGAATAATTTTCAGAGGTCCGGACAATTTTTAATTACTTATATGTTGTTATTTTTTGAATTGCCAGACTAATTGAAACTAAAAATGGATAGAACTATTTGTGTGAAGATTTATATTGGAGGAGAAATCCAATACAATGATGATGGGGTATTTTATAGTACTCGAGCTAAATACTCATTACCGCTAACCGTGAACCACCACTTTGATTATCTTCGGAATTAGATTTATAAATTGGTTGGGTATAATGTTAGTCAAGCAAATCTGGAAATCCAAGCCAGATTTAATATGTCTACCGATGGGGGATGTGACCATCAGTTAATACTTGTAATAAACCAACAATCTTTCGAAATGATTTTAGGAATTGTGTCATCATTTTCACAAATGTTACCGATTCTGGAGTTATATGTAGAATTGAAACCGAACTACACCAATCAGATTCCTGAACCTCGATCCCGACCCAATACCAGTTAGATCCCGACCTAGTACCGGTCAGCACTTTGTGGATATACCAGTGAGACCCCGACCCAGTATCGGTAGCAACTCTATGGATCTACCAGTTAGACCCCGACACAGTACCAGTCGAAACTCTGTGGATCTACCAAGCACATCTCGACCCAGTACCAGTCGGGTCCGTAGACAGGTACGTGATTATTCGCATGTCCCTGTGGATGCAATTGATTCTGACAGTTTGGAGAGTGGAGATGAGATGCTCTCAGGTGAGTCATCGGGTTCGGACGATGATATTGAACCGCCCAGCCAGTCACCTTCACAGTACCGTCAAACACATACCCGTCAAGCACAGTACCCGATAACTAGTCGGGAAAGTATGACACATCCGGTTGATAGTTTCAATGACATATCCGGTTTTCGGCCTGCAGATGTCAATTTTTTTGGCAGCTCAAAAAAAATATTCGATAATCCATTGGCTAAGGGTGTAGTTTATGAGTCGAAAACGGCTCTAAGGATAGCAATCAATGAGTTCCATCTCGATAAGAATTGTGAGTGCAAGGTTCTTAGAAGCGAACCTAGACATTACGAGGTGGTGTGCAGAGATAAATTTTGTAAATTTAAGGTATGCGCGAAGCAGAACGGTTTTTCAGAATCTTGGATTATTACGAAACAAGCATGTCCTCACACGTGCACAATATCGGCAACACGTACTGATCATTGTCAGCTTACAGCAGAGATGGTTGCCCTTGCGATTGATACGACCATTAGAAGGGATGTGTGCTCTCCTATAAATCATATCTGAGATATCGTCATGCAGAAATATAATAAGGTAACCCCCAAGTACAACAAATTATGGAGAGGTCGTGAGCTTGCTATTGCAAATCTCTTTGGGAGTTGGGAGAACTCGTACAACTTGCTTATTTCACTATTGGAAGCCATCAAAAGAACGAATCCACGAACTAAGTATTGTGTGATGTCGACCCCGATTGACAAAGAAACTGATAGGCACTTCCACAGAGTGGCATGGGCATTTGGAGCGTGTATTGCAGTGATACCGTTCCTCAGACCAGTGATTAGTATCGATGCATGTTTCATGTCGGGACGATACCAAGGTAGGCTGCTAATGGCATGTATGTACGATGCCGAAAACCAATTGCTTCCGTTGACTTTTGCAATTGTGGAGAAAGAAAGCGCTGACAACTGGGGTTTTTTATGATATGGTTAAGATTGGAAGTGATTGGAGATAATCGATTCTTTTGTGTCATATCAGATAGACATTTGGGGATCAAAGCCGTGTTCCAGGATCCACAAATTATCCATTTTACCCATTTTTCTATTTAAACTTATTTTTAATTTGAAAATTACCCATTTTACCCTTTATTAAGAAAATAAAAAATATTTACCATGTTTCAAAAAAAAATATTAGCCACCTAATTAGTCAGTTTTCGAGGTCAAATAAATTATTTCTTACTTCTAACACCTACACAAACATATAAAAAAATATGACTTTATATGTATTAGAAGTAAAGAACAAGCCAATTATTCGACTAAAAATGTGTTTAATAGAAACAATAAAATGAGTAAATATGTGAGTTTTGATATTTAGAAGGGTAAATATAATATTATGAATTTTAGAGAAGGGTAAAGTTTTTGAGGGGTATACATGAAACTTCCTCTTTTTATATATCTTTTACGAATACACCCTAATCGTAGTATCTACTTGTTAGTTGTGTGATTGGGCGAAATAAACAGTTCATTCGGAAGCCATTAAAACTTAAAGAACGTTACTTATAAAAATCTAACGTTGATTAGACTAAAACTTTGATTTTCGCTTTATTTTTTAGGTTTAAGGACTCAGATTTTTCTTTCCTATATATATATATAAACTTTCAGTTGATACTAAATTTCAAATTAGCGATTTCTCATATGGAAGATGTTTCATGTCAATTGTGCTAAACATAGCTAGAAAAAAGGTTCTAAGATTGTAGTTACTCAAAGATCGAAAGTTCGAACCCTTCTCACGATTTCACAGCATCTGCAAAGATTTCCCAAAAAAAAATTGTGCTAAACATGATTCTCATTAAAATATTATTTAACCAGAATTAAATAGTAAAAATTACATGTGTTGAAAAGAACCAGGATTTTGTTAAAATTTATATTAAGCCGAAAAATTGATGGTGGGTCCATATTTAAATTTAGGGATCGACTAACTATCCCCCAATCAATTTTCTCAATTCATCCCCCAGTCAATAACTACTTGTGGGGACCATTAACTAACTGAACTTCATTAATTACTTGAGGACCATCTAATATTTAATAGATTTTATAACTGACGCGTGCAAATATGAATATCTATGCACACAAGTGTTAATATATAATATATCAAGTATTCATACCTAAGATACCAAGTATTTCGAAAAAAAAACTGGACATCACACACACATCTTTTACACATTTTTAGAGTTGTTTTTTTTTCTCCGTTCAATTTCATCAATATTTATGACGATCTGTGAGAAAATTTGTAAATCTAAAACCATGGACGTCTTCTACGTAATTTTCTGTTTCAAATAAGATCCATGATGACATACTTTTGGGTTGTCCATCGTGCAAGTATTCATATCTTGTCATGCAAGTATTCATGCATTGTCGTGCAAGTATTCATATCTTGTTGAGCAAGTATTCATACCTTGTAATGCATTACCTGTGGGGACCGCTAATTAAGTGGGGGATTACTAACTACTTAGGTAACCACCTAATATTTGATAGATTTTACAACTGTCACGTGTAAATATGGATGCATATGCGCGTAGGTGTTAATATATAATATATCAAGTATGAATAATTGCGCAGTGGACAACTCAAAAGTACTTCATCATGGATCTCATTTGAAAGAGAAAATTACGTAGAAAACGTCTGTGACTTTAGATTCGCAAAAAAATTCACAGATTATCAGAAATATGGGCAACATTGAAGTAAGAAAAAAAAATCATAAAATGTGTAGAAAATGAGTATGTGATAAGAAAGATTGTTTAAAAAAATACTTGATATCTTACATATGAATACTTACTATATTAGATGTTAATACTTGCGTGTATAAGTATACATATTTATGCGCATCAGTTGTAAAGCTTTTCAAATATAAGTGGTCCCCCAGTTAATTAGCGGCCCCCCACATTATTAATGACTGATACACGTTTTCTTTTGCCTTTTTGTGCTGGAAGTTGTGATCCCCTCATATAATTAATGATTGGGGAATGGATGGGAAAATAAACTTGGGGAAAGAAATCTTTATTCTTAAATTTATTCAGAAACACTATTCAATGTGTTATTTTTCGCTATTGCTGTTTAACATTATCTTATCGTTGTACTTTCCTGACGTTGACTTGATTTAATACACAAGCTAACCTAACACGCCTGAGAACATTAATTGCGAAAGAAATATATAATATATATGACCCTCTTCCATTAATATGAGAAAGATATAACTACTGATATTGCCGAATTTTTTTTGTATACCCTTTCAAGCAAAAACAAAACACCTCAAATTATGGAGAATTCAACATTTATTCGGACTATTAAGTTAATTAGCGGCTTCATTTATAAAGGGAGCGCAAATTAGTTTGGATGCCTCTCAAAATTTAAATATATTTAATATTACAATACATTTATTTCTGATAAAAAATATGCATGAATCAATGATTAGATTGTTACAATCAAAATAAAAGGATGAATCGAATTATTACTGATTAGAATAAAGCATGCATAAAGTTTAACTAAGTCAACTCAAGAGGAATACATTGAATCCGTTCCTGAATACATTGCATCTCTCTATACCAAATCACCTACAAGTAGTTCAATACATATTTAAATAAGTGTACGAAGAAAATTAATGCAACAATCAATTATTCAAAACTAATCATTCCATGTTTTTTTTTTTTTTTAAATATTTGTGAACGATACCATTACTATTACAATTAAATACAACTCTATGTTATGAGCAGTGTTTAATGACAGCTGTATAGACCGTATATGTGTATGTAGTCAGCTGCTGCATAAAAATTGTCATGCAATCTTTTCTATGCATATTTGAATATGTAACTATGTGGACTAGTGATTGGTAAACGGGCCGGGCGTCACGGGCACACGGGTACGGGTAGCCACGGTCACGGGCGTCACGGGCACACATGTACAACGGGCCGGGCGTCACGGGTTTTTTTTTCAAAAATCTTGCCCTGCCCGTTTAATACCCGTGCCCGTCACGGGTTCGGGGGTAGGACGGTCCGGGTACCAGGGGCCGGGCGGTCCGGTCCGGTCCGGGTCCGGACCTGTTTTTTTTTTTTTTTTTTTTCTGTTTTTTGTTTCTGTTTTTCTGTTCTGTTTTTTTTCTTCTGGTTTTTTTTCGGTTTTTTTGTTCTGTTTTTTTGGTTCTATTTTTTTGGTTCTGTTTTTTTTTTCTGTTTTTTGTTTCTGGTTTTTTTCGGTTTTTCTGTTCGGTTTTTCGGTTTTTTTTTTCGTTTTTTTGTTCTGTTTTTTTTTGTTCTTTTTTTTTTTGCTGTTTTTTTTTGCTGTTTTTTTTTTCTGTTTTATTTTGCTGTTTTTTTTGCTGTTTTTTTTCTGTTTTTTTTTAAAACCAATAAATTATAAATTCAAATTCATACCAATTTAAACTCATTTGACATGGTTGTATATTTGAACTCAATAATTTTTGTTATAATAAAATATAAATAAAAAATTTCTTAAAACAATTATTTTAAAAATAATTAAGCTCTTATTTTAAAACAATAGATTAAAAAATAAAAGTTACCCTCCTCTTTTATTTCGGGCTTGGGACCGGCTATGTAAAATAACATAGGCAGAGTTCTAAATTAATGTTACCTTTTTAATTTCGCGAGAAAATCTTCGAGAATACCTTCGTAATTCCGTTTCCGTTTGCGTGTTTGTTAAATTAACAACTATTTTTTTTAACAATAAAATTAAAATTGGAGAATAATAAAAATATTGAGATTGAGATTGAGAGAATGAGAGATGAAAATATTGAGAGAGATGTGAAAATTTGTAAGGAATGGGTGTATATTTATATAATTTTGTTTGGAGGGATTAAAATTTGAATTAAAAAAAAAAAAAAAAACTGAAAAAAAAAATGGGTAGGGGTCCGAGTAGAAAGTGGGGATGTGGGGCATGGGGGGAATGGGGGGCAGAATTTGAGTTTAAATTTTGAATTTTAGACCAAAAAAAAAAAAAAAAAATCTGCCCCAGGCTCACGGTCACGGGCACGGGCGCACGGGCTCACGGGCACGGGCATCACGGGTACGGGTTACGGGTTACGGGTACGGGGGTCCGGGTTCTCACGGGCATTTTTCCAAAAAACCGGGTCCGGCCCGTTTAATACCCGTGCCCGTGTGCCCGTGTACCCGTGCATACCCGTGGCACGGGCACGGTCCGGTCCGGGCACGGGCACGGGCGGACCGGTCCGGGTTGGGTCCCCGGGGGCATTTACCAAACACTAATGTGGACACATATGCGGTTTATGTGATTTTTAATAGTACTTTTCTAGCCATTTATCTAACCCGTATCGTATTCGATAAGGCGAGTATGTGTAAGATTTTTTTTCGTTAGCTTATTGAGTATGGATATGAATACAAATTTTTTTTCGTTAACCAAATGGGTAAGGACACGGATGATGACTATTTCGTACTAGTTACCTTATGGGGTAATTATAAGATGTAAATATATATTCAATTCAATTTCCAACCCACCTAAATATATATTGGTGTTTTTGAATTTCTTCCTTTATAAAAATCAATTTAGTTGGAATTTATTACACATTTATTTTTATTTTTTTATTAGAAATGCAATTACATATGTGTGAAATGAATGAGTTTTTGATGTTTAATTTGTAAAATATAATAAAACTAATTATTATATTAGCATTATCCGCTATTTACACGTACGCTACCATTTTGTTACTCGATAATATCAACGGGTAAGAGTAGGGTAGGGTAAAGTTAATTTTTAATGGATATGGGTAGAGTATGGGTAAAGTCAATTTTAATGGGTATGGATATGAAAATGCCTCCACCCGACCCGTACCGTACCCATTGACACCCCTAGGTAGAACGGGAGAGTATCCTCTGCGGAGTATTTTGTGCGGAGCTTTTAATCTGGACCGTTCGTTTTGATCGGACGGACCAGATCAGAGGAGGGCCAAATTTTGAGATCTGATCTGATCCGTCCGATCAAAACGAACGGGCCAGATTAAAAGCTCCGCACAGCTCCGCAGAGAATACTTTGCAGAGGATAGCGTTCCAGGTAGAACACCCTTGTGTTATAACTTAGTTTTATTTTTTATATTTTTTTAACTAAAATTACATATATGTTTCCGCATTAAAATTCACATATGCACCTGCATACCGTATATTATGGACAAACTCGCAATTAATAACACTAGTTATGAGGGTTAGTATATGGAAACATGTTCCATTTAAAGAATCTTTGAAAACCTGATAGCCACTATCAGTATGTTCCATTTAAAGAGTTAAATATAAATATCAGTATTAGTACATGGAAACATGTTTCATTTAAAGAATTAATAAAAGGTAGAGGTTTAACCTCCCATCTTTCTTAACTCATATTTATATCACAGAGAATTTTTCAATTTTGTGGATTTCAAATTCATAATTTTTTATATGAGAATTATGAGAATTATGTGCATTTGTTACTAAGACAAAAAAAAAACTGGTTCTTATAGAATTAAATATATATTATCTCATTTTATGAACTTAAACATGTTCCGGATTAAAATGCTTGCAAAATAGCATATAATTGTATGTCGAGAACCATATCTAACTTAATAGTCAAATCTTTGTTTTTTTTTTTGTGAAAAAGAAAATATACAAGTTTAAAATTTTGGACCCGCACGTACCGCACCGGAATTAATTTGCCTATATATAAATTATATAATAAGTAGCTGCAATGATTTGAAAAGGCCTCGCGTGGTCGCACATAATTATGACCTCACATAGATTAAAATTTCATATATAGTTTTGTATTTTATAATTATTTTTTGTTCCCAAAAAGAATCGAAACAATAAAAAAAATTATTAAAGAAAGTATCAATATTCAAGTTTGGTTCCTATCTGTAGCAGTGTCGTAAATAACGGTATGTATTTGTTGGACGGATTGAGTATTGTCAAGCAATTAATCAGAAATAATTAGAAATAATCAGCTATAATCGGAAATAATTAGCCGATTAATCGAGAAAATTCGTGATCATTTGATCACTACCAACAACTAATCGGCTGATTAATCGATTTAAATAAACGTTTTTTACAACACTGAGCTGTTGTAGTATGAAAATCATTGAATGTTTTATATGAAATTTTGATAATTTATTTTAAATTGAATCTTTTAGAGGCTAAACCAAATTTTTATAATTTAATTCAGACAAAACATGAAAATTGAAACAAACATATATGACAAAACCTATCGGAAAAGTCCATAAAATAAAAAAGAGGTGCATTGCATTTTAAAACGTGAAATCTACGAAGGTTCTCATGTGGTTTGCTTGTTCAGCAAGGCTAGGGAAGAATTCAAGGCTTTAATCTTGCTTGCCAAGAAAGCATACATAAACGGAATCAGAAAGGCTACTTTCCAAGGAATGGTAATATTTTTCATAAAGTGCACGTGACATTTGACCACCTTGATTCGATTTTAAATTTCAAAAAAAAAAAAAAATTCGTTGTTCCCCTTACAATAACCATTGATCAATTCACGTAACCTTACCAACCAGCAGCCTCTGCTGGGATTACTCAAAAAAAAAAAAAAAAATCACGTAACCTTACAATGTTTTTTTTTTTTTTATGTTTATTCTATTTTCTTTAAGATCCTGTAGATCTTAAAAAGTTAAAAAAAAAAAAAAACTAAATACTAACACTTATTTATCATATTCTTTGTAACATGTCAACATTTGAATAGAAAAAGTTAGAAAATGTCAAAATAAACAATTTCCATTTTAATATAAATGGGTCAACATTTCAAAATTCATGGGATGACTAATATCTTGTCAATCAAGAATATTAAAAATTTACAAATTTTGTTCAAATATTATGTACTTGTACAGAGTTTGGATATATCGTGTTGCCGTGTTGGTATCAATTTATGAATACAAAGCTTAACAAATCCAAAATTGACATGATTGGTGCTCGAACCCATCTCATGCTAACATTATTCATTGATCTTAAATTAAGCATCAATTTGTCAATTTATAGTTTGTTGCTGAGAATATATTTATTATTTTTTAACTTATAAATTGTACTGTTTTAAGTGCTGTTTGTTGGATTTTATGGAAACATAGGAATGATTGTTGTTTTAATGATAATTCCTGTAAAACTGCTATAGTTCTTATCTTACTAATCAAAAATACTGTTTTGTATTGGCTAGGGGGGGTGAAACTGCAGAAGACTCAGAGGGCCGCTGAAGATTGGATGCCTATTATTGAAGATGCTATCCCACTGGCATGCATTCCCCCTGGGGGAGAGATGGTGTTGTATCAGGAGCCCCCTGGCATGCCTTCTTCCTGTGATCCTAACAATGATATATGACATTTTATGCTTCCAATTTACTTTCTGTTTTTTGTAGCAACATCAGCCCATTGTGTTGTGGATTAGTTCTTTCCACCTTAGAATATTTCTGGTTTTTGGCTAACTCTGTATGCTGGCTTCTCTGCTGCCAGTTAGGATTGCTATCCCTTTCTTTTTGTTTTTTTGATGTCAGCAACAGTCAGGAATTATTGCCTGATGAGCTACATAAAACTCTACCTGACCTGTAATTAACTTTTTCTTTAATGGAATGGGCTTCTAGCCTCTTTTAAAAAAAAAAAAAAAAACTTATAAATTGTACTCGAGATCTAGCTAAAAAGTTTGGATATATAAATTGCAAATTAACGATTGATATTAAATAAAAGTCAACTCTTGCCACTGTTATCTTATTTTTTTTCAACGAGCCACTAGTGGAAAAACATGAATCAGGATCGGCCTATCTGGATCGGTTATATGAAACAACCGATACTAATACCTATCTGGATCGGTTTTCTGAACAAAACCGATCCTAAAAACTAGTTAGATCGGGTTTTTTAGTCAATCGATCCTAATTTGTGAACTATCAAGATCGGTTTTTTATAAAACCGATCCTGATACTATCAGGATCAGTTGTTCTAAAAAACCGATCCTAATAGTTTAACTATTAGGATCGGTTGTTTAGAAAAACAGATCCTGATAGTATCAGGATCAGTTGTTCTAAACAACCGATGCTAATAGTTTAACTATTAGGATCGGTTGTTTATAACAACTGATCCTGATACAATTTTTTTTTTCAAAATCGGTTCTGCAAAAAAAAAAAAAAAAAAAAAAATAAATAAATCAGGGTCGGTTTTTTATAAAAAACCGATCCTGATACTATTAGGATCAGTTTTTTTTATAAAAAACCGACCCTGATTTTTTTTTTTTTTTTGCAGAACCAATTTTGAAAAAAAAAATTGTATCAGGATCGGTTTTTAGCAATAAAACCGATCCAGATAGTTTTTTTCTTTTATTTGGAAAATCTTTTCATATGGTTATGTTTAAATAAATATAAAAAATTACATATTAGAAATATAAGTTAATTATTTAATAGAAATTTTATTTAATTTTCAAATTCTACTTAAATAATATTAAGATCCAACGTAAACTATTTACGGCCGTGCGATGTTTCTATATTGTTTTGCTTTGATGAACTAGTAAATGAATCCCGAATTGTATCAAATTTTATAATGGTGAAATTAATATGACATTCTTTCATTTTAACGGTTCCGATCGACCAAATGCTAATGTTCGTATTCGTTCCTTCACAACCCCACACAACAAGGGTTCAAGTCCTGTGTATATTATTATATGACACAAGTCATTGATGCATCATGCATGATTGTATAAAAAAATTCAATAGTCAAAATGACTTCAAAATGAAATATCAATGTCAAATAATTAATTATATTATCACATAAATTTTAATAATATAAATTACATTAATTTTCATCAAAATTACATTAATGAAATATCAATGTCAAATAGTACCTATCTGCTGTTTAATATTATTTCTAAATTTTAGAATCACAAATGGGAATCCAATTGATTAAAAATATGTACACACACAGCATAATATATACACACAAAGCATAATATATACTGTCAGTTGCTCCCAAAGGTCTCATCAGAAACTGTGCTTTCGTAAAGATAAAATAGTTCAGTTAGTATTTCTGAGAATAATTATTTTGAAAAGAGAGTAAAAAACTTAGGAACATAAACCATATAATTATGTTGAAAACCTTGCTTGACCTTAAAAATAAATCTGTAAGTTACATGATCCGTATACAAAAAGATTACATAACTGAGTATACAATACATAGAATCTTGCCTAAGATTAATTGCTTTGACTTGAATTTATGAAATATGTCTGCTACTGTCTTGGTACCAGAATCGACTTGTGTATAAACCTGTTATACCAAAAAGATAGCACAATATCATAATTTCTTAAATGAAAAGTAGGAAATTCAGAAATATAAAAAATCCCAGTAATTTATTGCATGAACAGTAAAAATTTCAATGTCAAATAGTACCTATCTGCTGTTTAATATTATTTAAGTAGAATTTGAAAATTAAATAAAATTTCTATTAAATAATTAACTTATATTTCTAATATGTAATTTTTTATATTTATTTAAACATAACCATATGAAAAGATTTTCCAAATAAAAGAAAAAAACTATCTGGATCGGTTTTATTGCTAAAAACCGATCCAGATACTATAAGGATCGGTTTTTAGCAATAAAACCGATCCTGATACAATTTTTTTTTTCAAAATTGGTTCTGCAAAAAAAAAAAAAAAAAAAAAAAAAAAAAATCAGGGTCGGTTTTTTATAAAAAACCGATCCTGATACTATGAGGATCGGTTTTTTATAAAAAACCGACCCTGATTTTTTTTTTTTTTTTTTTGCAAAACCAATTTTGAAAAAAAAATTGTATCAGGATCGGTTTTTTATAATAAAAAACCGATCCTGATACTATTCTTTTTCAAAAAAATTAGTATCAGGATCGGTTTTTTTTATAAAAACCGATCCTGATACTATTAGGATCGGTTCTTTATAAACAACCGATCCTAATGATAACTTCCTATATAACCAGCTTAGCTAGGGTTCTTCTTATTTTCATTTCGCGCCTCTCATTTTCAATTTAGCGTCTCTGTCTCTGTCTCCGTATCTCCCTCTCAAATCCTCAGTACTCTGTCTCTCTCTCTCTGTCTCCGTCTCTCCCTCTCCTCCGTGTCTCTCTCTCTCTTTCTCTCCGTCTCTTCCTCTCAAATCCGAGCCTCTTGCACCTCCGGCTCAATTGTGCCAGTTTTTAATTTTTTTTATTGTTTCAAAAATTAATTAATGGTGTTTGTATATTATTTTACAGTTTTGAGGACATCTCTCTCAAGTTACTTAATCATCCGGCCGATCAACTATCATGGTATTAGCTTTATCTAATTTTCTCATTATTATACTTTTAAAACACATTTTTTTGTATTTTTTATTGGAAAATGTTTTTCCATCTAATTGTTACCTTTGTTTTTGTTTTTAGGGTTTTTTTTAATCTCAAGTGATGTGATTGCAAAAGAGGTAATTATTGATTTTTTTATTGTTGTGCTTTACATTAATTGCATAAATGTGTATATTGTATAAATGTGTGTTAATTGAAGAAATAGCCCAATTAGTCAATTGTATGTTTGTTAATTAATTTTTTTTTTGATTTAAATTTCTTGTTATAACATGTAATGCTTCACAAAACTTTTTATGAAGTACATGAATTTTTTGTAATAGTTTAAGATGTGTATGATAATTAATTTAGAATGTGTATATGATATTTAATTGATTATTGCTTCTTACTGTGCAACAAAAAAAAATTTAGGATGCTGGCCAGCAAAATATATATGGAAGCTGGTCAAATAAATAAAAATATTTTTTTTAGCTTCAATAAAACATCAGGATCGGTTATTTTAAACAACCGATCCAGATTACTACTATTAGGATCGGTTGTTTAAAATAACCGATCCTAATTCCAAAAAAAAAAAAAAAAAAAAAACTTTTAGGATCTGTTTTTAAATAAAAACCGATCCTAAAATTTTTTTTTTTTTTTTGGAATTATGATCTGAAATACAATCAAGATCGGTTTTAATATAAAACCGATCTTGATAGTACGTATCAGGATCGGTTGTTATGTAATTTAAAAAAAAAATTCGAAAATACTATCAAGATCGGTTCTTATATAAAAACCGATCTTGATAGTACGTATCGGGATCGGTTCTTAGTCAAAAACCGATCTAGATAACAACTATTAAAATCGGTTTTATTAAAAAACCGATCCTAATAGTTTATATTTGGATCGGTTCTTGAAAAATATAAAACCGATCCTGATAGTATCAGTATCGCCTTCATCAGGATCGGTTGGATTCCGATACTGATATGTGTATATAATCGATCCTGATTCCTGTTTTTCCACTAGTGAGCCTAAGCAGCCAAATTTGAACAATTTTCTTTTTTTTTTAGGTTCAATATGTTTTCGTGTTGCTACTTGATAAATAAATTTCCATGCGCCGTCCAATATAAAAATAAATTCTGTCCGTACTTGTAAATTGTCCAGGACATTTATTATTATACAACAATAAAGATAATTCTCTTTGTGTGGGAGATTACGGGTTAGAAATTCAGAATGAATAATCCTTTGTGGATATTTAATAATTGAATGACTTGATTTCCAACTTTTAATAAAAAAAAATTCGAAAAAAGAATTTACTACTATACCTGATATTTCCAGCATCCATCATCTATGTCCGTCGGATATCTCATCTTGATAAACTAGGCCAAGAGAACTTCAATTTTTATCAATCTAAAATTTGAATCAGTTAAAAAGTTTCTGATCTAAGAGGGTTTTTTTTTCAGTTGCCTTGCATCCTTTGTGGATAGGACGAATTTTGGACTGTAAAAAAAAACAAAAAGTTTCCTTCCAGTTATTTGTCTTGATTGCCACAGAAAATTTCAACCAGACTTAAAAAAAATATTTAGATCAGTAAAATTTCTACCGATTATTCTATATAAAAAAATTTCAAGATACTATTTTATTTTCTCTCTATTATTGTATACTACTTTCTATAGACTCTCAACTATTAGAAATTTGAATGCTGATAATTATTCCCGCACTCCCATCCCCACATTTATCCCCCCTACCCCCCCCCCCCCCCCCCCCCCCCCCATTAACTTCCATAACTACTATGGAGACCATAAAAACTCCAGCACATTTTATTTTCTTAAGTACTAATACTTACGTACATAGTATTTATTCCTAAGAATGAAAGTATTTATACCAATAAGGTAAACAGTTTTTACATAAATAATTGTCTTTCCAAATAAATCTCAAACTACATGGAGGGACCATGCACATTTTTAGAGGTGAGTTTTTTTTATCTCATTTCAATCTCGTTCACATTTCTAACGATCTATGAGAAATTTTACGAATCTAAAATCATGAACGTTTTCTATGTAATTTTCTCTTTCAAATGAGATCCATGATGATATACTTTCGGGCACGTTATTACGCATGTATTTATACATCATTGTGCAAGTATTTATACCTATACTTGGAAATATTTTTTACATATGACATATTAATATCAAGTATTACAAGTATTTATACTTATACACTAGAATATTTATACCTATGTAAAAAATACTTGAATAAGCACCTCGTATACGTTTATCATGATTTTTGTATTGATAAATAATTAATGCGGACCATAGTACAACCTCTAAATAATTATCACATTCCTTATTTAACTTGGACCCTTTAATTTTAGAAGTGTTTAAATAATTAGTGGGGACCATAATGTAACATTCCTAAATTGTAGTTGTGGGGATGAAGTGTTTACTAGAATCTTTGCTGATTTTAGTAAAGAATTAGGGTGTTCTTAAGTTCACCAAGCTCCTTGGTGAACTCAAGTCTGAAACCCATCAAATCGGCTTCAAATGACAAATCTGAACCATTGAAATCTGCTCATCTTATGAGTGATGCGTCTACATGTGAAAAATTTAAACATTCGAATTAATTTAGTATAAAGTCATTCCGTCAAAATTGGAAGACTAATAAATTAATTTTAATGCATTCATTTTTTGAATATTTTTTTACCGCTTGACTTTATACTAAATTAATTTGAATGTTTAAAATTTTTACATGTAGATGCATCACTCGTAAAGTAGACAGATTTCAACAGTTTAAATTTATCATTTAAAACCGATTTGACGGGTTCTAAACTTGAGTTCACCAAAGAACGTGGTGAACTTAAGAACACCCTAGTTCTACTCATATGATAACATCCATTCAGTTCCATTAAATGAAACAGAGTAATAATCTTTAACCCAATTTCAAATACCACTTTAACTTTCTGCTGCTGCTTCTTTTTTCTTTTTAATTTCTTCCTTTCTCTCTTTGTTGTGTAAATAAGCCGTAAGTTTTAAACACGTAAGCAGTGTTGTAAATAATGGTACGGGATTATCAGACGGACAAAGTACCGCTAAACGATTAATCGAGAATAATTTATCATAATCAGAAATAATCGACTGATTTAATCAAGAAAATCTGTGACAATTTGATTACCGCCAACAACTAATAGACCAATTAATCGGAGGTTTTTTACAACACTGCACAAAAATATGAAGGATACTATTTTTATAAATCATAACCAATAATCCTTTTATAGATGCAAAGACTAATAATTCTTTACTTATTATGATCAAATGAGTTGGAAATTAAATATTTAGAGAAATCAATCAAGGTCAAAGACTGTGACACAAAATTTTCTTATATGAAGGATACTTAATTTGACACTATTGACAAATTATTTTCAAATCTATAAAAAAAGGATATTATTTTGAAGATACGCTATGCTCAATGTATAAAAAAAACTTAAATACGTGATCCAATTTGAAAATAATAATAATAATAATAAAGCAAGTTATTTATTTATTTTATTTTGTACTGCTTCTAGAAACTTTGGGACCATGCGACCAATTAACAAATTTGACTAACTGATCAGTACCATAAACATTATTTTGAATATCTGACAAAATCTAATAAAAAAAATGTAGCGTTGTTTCCGCTAAAGATCTCACAGCTGGATAATCAACAACTAACGAATATTACACAAGGGCCGAATATATAATACCGTCGTGGATCCTATTACTATATATAGTAATTAATTTTATTTGTTGCTATACAAAGAAAGGGGTCCGGATCCCCTAAAGTAACTCAACTTTTGAGTTTTGAGAGACCGTTTGATTTGAATTTGTCGTTCGAGATCACCTCAGAATTTGGATTTGTTGCTTGAAATGTGTGCACTCCACTTCTAATGAATTATCACAGATTTGAATTAAACAGTCCTGATCTAAAACTCAACTTTTAAGTTACTTCACTGAATTTGAACTCAAAGCGATATGGTTTCATGTACAAAATGAATATAAATGATTCGTGACTATACAACAATGTCACCAGGTAGGTTTATGAAGTAATTTTTTAATTTTAGAAGGGCCTTAAGGTAAATGTCGGTTTTCACTTTCAGTTCATTGATCGGGTTCAAATGAAGGCCTCATCAGAGAATATGGATTTCACTGGTCATAGATTCTCTATGTTTTGCTATTGCTGGTAAATGGTTGGAAGAATTTTGAAGCTTATTGGGTGCTTAATGGGTTTTATTTTGATTTTAGAGAGGGGGTCATATGTAAAAGACACCCCTGACAAGGGAGTATTGTAACTGGCCTACGGGTGCTTTAAATCACAAAAAAAAAAAAAAAAAAAAATCTAAAATGCTAAGCTATTTTATGATTCTAAAATATTTAATTGAATTTTCTTTTTTTAGTTATATATATATTTCAGTTTCTTTTGTGAAACATTAAATGTTTTTTTTTAGCATAGTGGTTAAAATTGCTCATTGAGATGTGAGAGAATTTAAATTCAAATTCCATCCATATTATATATTTTTACATTTTATTTTTTAGTTTCTCTATCAAAATTTTCTTGTTCCACTTCTAGGAACAAGTAGTAACATGGACAAGTATTAGGGGTGTCAACGGATCGGATAATATCCTATTTCATCAGAATTCGAATCTGAAAAAGTACTTAAATTATCTGATTCGTATTCGAAAAATTATAACGGATACGGTAAGACTTTTAACTATTTGTATCCGACTGTTTATACTTTTGAACCACAATAAATATAATATATGTTCTTAAATTGATTTATTAAATTGCATATAGATATATATTTTGATAAACAATATAACACTATGACATAATTAGTGGTTAATATTTTAATAATATAATATATGTTTTGTAACTAACAAGCTAATTATGAAAAATATCTGTATCCGTCCGATATCCGATCCGTATCCGTATCCGTCTGATATCTGATCCGTATCCGTATCTGTATCCGAAAAATTATAACGGATACGGATATGGTAAGACCACTATCCGATTCATATCCGACTGTTTACACCCCTAACAAGTATCCTCTCAAGTATTGCAAAGTGGGACCTACAACTTTACGGTCATATTTACTTCCAGCAGGGTCGTTCGGCAATAAAGAATTAAGAGTGAAGGATTAAGAGCTTAAGGAGCGCTAAGGAACCGGTGTTCGGTTGTCTTAATCCGTGGATTAAAGCTAAGGAAGCTAAAGGAAGGGGTATGAGTGCCTTAAAGTCCGAACAGAGGATTAAGATCCGGGCAAAAGGAAACTAAAAGAGGTGTTCTTAATCCGCGCTAAGGAACCGGTGTTCGGTAGAATTAAGCGGCTAAGGAAACTAAAGAAAACGGATTAAGCCTTAAGGAGGCTTAATTCTTTGTTGCCGAACGGCCCAGCAGAACCTAACTCAATCTAGTGCCTATTGAAAATGTAGGAGTCCTTTAAAATTTGTGCCAAGTTAAAAGAATGGTCCTGATCTACTAATTTTAATATATTCTCTTTTACGGTACCGGAGGTGATGCGAATTTGTAGTAATATTACGGGCAAAATTGGGGTGGATAATATTTGATCTGTATTAAAAAATTAGAAACATATATTCGATATCTAAATATTCTTATATATACGAATTCAAATATGATTTTAAATTTTAATTGCATGAACTGGAATAATTAATAAGCATATACCATATAATTTAATATATATTATGAAAAAATTATTTATTCACTATTATAATTAGATAAATATTATAAAATTTAATATTTTGTAATAAATATCTAGTCAATATTAATATCGATCCATTTAGTATCTTATACGAAAAGATACAGATATAATTTTACCACCATCCAATCCGTATCCGATATATATGTTTTCACCCTAATAAGTAATATGGACCACTAAGCGCTTACGGTGAGCAACTTTTTTTTTTTTTTTTGGACAAGCAAAGACTTTAATTGTTGAACAATTAAGAAACTAAATTACAATGAGTATTTTTAGACAAATTGAAAGACATGCTTCCCTCGCACATTCCTCACTATCATTTTTGCTGTGGCATTAGACACCACTAAGTTTAAAAATAAAAATTGTAGAACTAAATGTTTATTATAAGCCGCTAAAGAGCTTGAATTTTAATTTACTTCATTAGAAACTAATTTGATGGGTTAGTGTCACTAGATCCAGTAACACAATATATGTATACTGCATTTTCATGCACTATCAAAAAGTGGGAAAAAAAGAATTGGATATGTTTCAACTAGCACTTATGATTGAATATTCGTTTCTTAATGAACACAAAAGAAAATTACATATTTTGACATTTTTATGTTACAAAGAGTTTGTACAATAATCACTAACTAGTAATCGTGCCGTGCATAGCAACGGGAGCAAATTATGTAATAGAAAACATTAAGCTCCTTAATAAGAAGAAGAGATAATTTAAATCAAATTTGTAGAGAAAAATAGTTAAATACTATATTTATCTACAAGATAACGCATGTGAACTCTAGTGTAGTGGTAAATTTTTTGGCACCAAAAGAACCCAACTGGGTTCAAATCCTGCCTTCAGCAGAAAAAAAGAAAAAGGGTGCGCGGTGCACAGGCTCGGTTTGCAGGTGCCGTGCGTGGTTCAGAGGCGCGGTCCACGGGTGCGACGTGCGGTCTACGGGCACTGGGATCATATGCGGCGCGACCAATGCATACTTAAGTGTTGAAGCTCATAATTTGGAAAATTCATCTATGTGCGATCTGAAAATTCAACGGCTGAGCATCATTCCAAAAAAAAAACAGTAAATCAGGACCCTTGCAGGATCTAGACATTAAGCTCCTTAATAAGGAAGAGAGATAGATAAAATGGAAACGTTAATTTTTAAACCCTTAATTTCTATCGGAATCATACTAATAATTTTATTTTATTATTTAAGGTTTAATTTTTTTTCATAATTAATAAAAATTAAAAGTAAAAGCATTATCGAAACATTTAAATCCTTTCCAAAAAAAAAATTTATAATTGAAAAATGGTAGGATATTTACATTTTATTTATGAGTAGGATTCATATGGCTTGTGTCTTTCATGTCTCAATCATATTTCACATCCTTATTTTTATTTTTAAAGTCCAGAAAGTCAATTCAAACCGCTCAATATAATCTTCATACTAAAATGTACTTGTAGACCAAATTTTATAAATTTTATAAATTGTTTACTATTTTTTAGATAGTTATAAAATTACTATTTTTAACTGCTTGTTAGAACCTGCCTTTAGTCTTGTGGCAAATGCAACCGACATTTTTATTTTTACCCAATTAAAAAATTATTTTAATAATAATAACCAAGGTTTAAGAATAATTTTAAAAATACCCAAACCGTGGAATTTTTCCACGGCTTGGAATTTTAATTCCGGCCCGTGAAAAAATTCCACGGTCCCAACTTTTTTTTTTTTTTTTTACAAAACAGAAATTTTTATTTTTTAAAATTTTTTGTATTAAAATATTAGAAATGTTGAATATATTTCTCTGAAAATAGATGGCATACAATATAATTTCATTTATTAGAAAGACTGCAACAAATAACCCGGATCAATATTTTTCAGATCGGATTTTTCGCGGCTGTAAGAAAAATTAATATATTTCTTTATGTGTTATTGGAAAAAAATAAAAATGCTTAGATTCCGAGTTACTGATCCCGGTTCAAAAGTCACTTCTAGGTAATCTAGAAAATATTATGATCTTTCTAGTACATTTAATTTATTAAAAGTTGTATCTATTTTGAGAATTATTTTTGAATAACAATCATTAAATAAATTAAAGTTTTTATTTTTTTTTCAAAATAGATTCAGCTTTTAATAAATTAAATCTATTAGAAAGATCATAATATTTTCTAGATTACTTAGAAGTGACTTTTGAACCGGGATCAATAACTCGGAATCTAAGCATTTTTATTTTTTTCCAATAACACATAAAGAAATATATTAATTTTTCTTACAGCCGCGAAAAATCCGATCTGAAAAATATTGATCCGGGTTATTTGTTGCAGTCTTTCTAATAAATCAAATTATATTGTATTCCATCTATTTTCAGAGAAATATATTCAATATTTCTAATATTTTAATACAAAAAATAAAAAAAATAAAAAATTCTGTTTTTAAAAAAAAGAAAAAAGAAAACCTATCAAATATTTTTTTCTTTGGACCGAATTGAGAACTCGGCACAACACTTTCTTTTTCTTTTTCTTTTTCTTTTTTTGAAAACATAATTTTTTTATTTTTTGTATTAAAATATTAGAAATATTGAATATATTTCTCTGAAAATAGATGGAATATAATATAATTTGATTTATTAGAAAGACTGCAACAAATAACCCGGATCAATATTTTTTAGATCGAATTTTTCGCGGCTGTAAGAAAAATTAATATATTTCTTTATGTATTATTGGAAAAAAATAAAAATGCTTAGATTCCGAGTTATTGATCCCGGTTCAAAAGTCACTTCTAAGTAATCTAGAAAATATTATGATCTTTCTAGTAGATTTAATTTATTAAAAGCTGTATCTATTTTGAAAAAAAATAAAAACTTTAATTTATTTAATGATTGTTATTCAAAAATAATTCTCAAAATAGATACAACTTTTAATAAATTAAATGTACTAGAAAGATCATAATATTTTCTAGATTACCTAGAAGTGACTTTTGAACCGGGATCAATAACTCGGAATCTAAGCATTTTTATTTTTTTTTCCAATAATACATAAATAAATATATTAATTTTTCTTACAGCCGCGAAAAATCCGATCTGAAAAATATTGATCCAGGTTATTTGTTGCAGTCTTTCTAATAAAACAAATTATATTGTATTCCATCTATTCTCAAAGAAATATATTCAACATTTCTAATATTTTAATACAAAAAATAAAAAAAATAAAAAATTTCTGTTTTGTAAAATAAAAAAATAAAAAGTTGGGACCGTGGAATTTTTCCACGGGCCGGAATTAAAATTCCAAGCCGTGGAAAAATTCCACGGTTTGGGTATTTTTAAAATTATTTCTAAATCTTGGTTATTATTATTAAAATAATTTTTTAATTGGGTAAAAATAAAAATGTCGGCAAATGCAATGTCTTTTGTATGAGAAGTCACAAATTTGAAACCGAGATAAGAGAATCACTTGTGAATATTAAATAGTTGAATGACTTGACCTCCAATCTTTACTAAAAGTAAACTTTCTTAAACACTAAAATTAAAGATGAAAATATAAAATATGGTTGAAATATGAAAGACACCAGACATTTGAATTTCCTTTATTTATTTGTAATAACAAAAGTATCATTAGAGTGGTGGTTTTTTTTTTTTTTTGATATAAGTGAGTACACCCGACCAATTTATTTACTGAAAAACCACATGTGTTCAGAAGACTGATCCCTGCTCCTTCAATGCATACAAACCTAATAAAGCTATTACAATCTTTCAAACAAATAAACAAGTCTACATAACCTATCTCACAAATTGAAAGTTAACCACATAGTCACATACCGTCTATCAAGGGACTTGGGCCACTTGGCCCACAGAAAACATCAAACCAACATAGATCTGTTTCAAAAATTACACAAAACACAAGTCAATCTCAAAAGCCCTTGAAAAACATACTCCCAAAAAGCTCCTTCAGCATTCAAGTTGGCCTATTCCACACAATGACACAAAGGATAAAGGCCTCTGTGCTCTGTCCATAACTAGTTCACCTCTGTCCTTTTGTACCAGCAATCTATCAAATTGAGTTGGAACATTTAAAACATCACTAGATAATATTAAAGATAGTTTCAACATAGATCATCATCCTTAAGAGTTAAGAGTTAACTCAAAAATTAGCTAAAGATATAATTTGAGATTCAACAGTTATAGGACACAACCATTACAGACTTAGAGTTGGTTAGTTGCTCAATTTATAAATTGACAATCGGCAAAGCATCTCCTGAAATTAATTAATTGAAATTTGCATTTTAATCTGGATCGGATTGAATGGGTAGTGCAGATTGGGTTGGCTACTGGGCTGCGTCACCTCTGAGGCTCTGAATTCATCCCTTTAATTTTCTTTATTCTCAAGTGGGCTTTTACGATCTCACACTGGGAATGCTAGTTTTTGGGCTAAAAGCCACCTTTAACAAATATGAATCTGTGGGTCTGCGTTGATAATCGTGCTGGCACGACTCTCGACGTAGATAAACGGTTAGATTTTTTGGAGAGTTGATACCGGAGAGGAAGGGATTCGTGAAATGCTGCAAAAATAAATATTCCGGTGAAATTCTCGTCGAAGAACAATTAAATATGAAAAATAAATTTAATAAATCAAGAAATGGTCATCGAAAAAAATTAAAATATGAAATAAATTTAATAAGTGAAAACAATGTCATCGAAGAACAATTAAATTATGAAAATATATTTGACAAATCGAGAAATTGTCATAAAAAATAATTAAATACTAAATACTAATGAAAAAAATCAAGAAATGGGGGTGCGTTTTTACTGTCTCGACAATTTCTTCATAGATCGAGTCCTCTGACGTTGAAAAATATATATGCCGAGTCTCACTTCGGGTTTTTCACTATCTTTTGACCCGCTATATAATTACAAACAATGAAAGAAATAAAAGATCACACAATCCTTGCACTTTCAATTCACCTTTTATAGCCATCGCAAACCACACTCTTTCCTCTCTAACCTTTCTTTTCACTTTTCAAAAAAAGATCGAAATCTTTATAAAAAATAAAGAAAAAAAGGAAAGGAAATTTCAATGGAGAACGGCGACTCGGCCAATGGCGAAGCCCTAGCCAGAACCCTAACCCGCGAGGATTCCCTCTACGGAGATGCCTTTGCGTCCCCCACAAAAGGCGACGACTCCGAGAAAATTATAGCCATAGAAGAAGAAGACTCCGCCTCCACCGCCACCGAGACTGAGGTGCTGCTCCAGCGTGTTCAGGAAGAGCTTCGCAGAACTCTATTGGAGGTGGAGGAGCTGCGCAGATCTCAAATGGCCTTGGCAACTGAAGCGAGCAGGCTCGAGGGGGAGGTGGCGAGACTCCAGTCCGATCTTGTTACATCGGAGACTGCAACTGAGGCAGCAGAGGAGGAGCTTAATATGCATAAATCGAAAGCTGATTCGTTGAACAAGGCACTTGAGGTGATTAAATTAAGATCCGCATTTATGATAGGGTTTAATCTCTAAAGTATCGTGTAGTTTTCTTATATCACCATTTGTTGATAGATATTATTTAATTTTCATATTTCGTTATTAACTTATGTTGTGTTTAGTCTGTAGCTGTTTCGGTTCCCTGGTCAGATTTTGAGGTCATGTGCCTGTTATCAGATCCTATGAAACTGTTAATTGTATTAGACTATTAGTATAAGTATGAAGTCTATAATTGGATTAGCATAAAATGAAATAGGCTTTTAGTAATTGGTCTGATATTTGAGAAGCTCTTATATGAAGCACAGAATCCAATTGAGATTGTAAACATAATCAAAGCTTCAATTACTGTTGCTAGGGTTTAAATAGTTGATCTAAGAGGTTTTGAAGAGGCGTGGTTGCTACTGTGTACCAAATGCTTTGTAATCTGGAGTATACCAAACTCTAGGATAAATAAGTTGTTGCTATTTAAGAGACATTTTGCTGAATTTAACTGCCCACAAGAACTCCAAAGAGGATATTATGTGAGTGTATCGGACTTGAGGATTGTAGCTGTGAATTTACATACCAAATGCTTCTTAAATCTTAAATTGATATGTCAAGGAACTCTGAAGAGGATATTTTGTTCAGTGTAGTCCTAATCATTTTGGTCTGTTATGTTCTATATACATGTTAAGTCTCAATAGTACAATCTTGTAACCAATATTGAGTTTAATACTGCGTACGTGTTGCTAAAAGGCTTTTCTTATACTAAATCATCACTGCTTTTCTTATATTATTACAGTAACTTATTTTTCCATTAGATTAACAGTCAAAGAGGCCTAGTTAAACAAGAGTTAAGACATATTGATTTTCATCTATGTTGGCCAACTAAATGTAGGAGGCAAAGGAAAAAGAGGACAAGTTAGTAGTAGAAAAGGAGAAGCTGATAGGTCAGATGGAGGCACTGAAGGAGAAGCTGATAGCTTATGAGGAGGAAATCATCGGGACCAAGCAGGAACTCATGGGGACCAAGCAGGAACTCATCGAGACCAAGCAGGAACTCATCAAGACCAAGCAGCACAATGCATCCCTCCAGGTTGAGATCAGTAACCACCACCAATCTGCTGCCCAGGCCCACCAAGGTGCCATATCTTTATGTAATTTTTGTGATTTGTAATTCAAGAAGTGACGGGGATGTGCTTATGTGCTTAACTGTGTTGTATGACAGATATGGCAGAGGTGTTGGAGAGGAATGTTCATCTCGAGGCTGAGATTTCCAAGAAAACGGGTAAAGAAGAGGAAGATGTTGTGGTGGTCAGGGAGATGACGAGCTCGCCCAACTGGGTTGGCAATGTGGTGGCCGCATCAACTGGTGTTGTGGCAACTGTGGTTGTCATGTCCCTCTATTTCCGTCTCAGGAAGCAGCAATAGATAGAACAGCAAATGAAAACTGAATATATTGTGGAATGCGAAATACGAGTTTCTTAATAACTGTCTGATGCTATGTCATATTGCTTGTTTGCATAGTATGTTTTGTTGGTAGTGGAACTACGTGAGGTTTTAGAAGAGGATGCTTCTTTTTTCCTGAAACAGTTTTGGCGCCGGTTATGGCGATTGTTTGTTTATTTTGCTTTTGTCTGATTTTAAGTGGTCATAAATTATATTGACAAAACTTTTTTTGTTCCAAAGGAGGATTGTACTGAAACTACACAGTTAGCTAACTAAGAGCATCTACATCCGTGAAACTCTTGGAGTTTCTAAATAACTGTTAACTAATTTTTAGAAATTTTGTTTCTGAAAGTTTCTAAACTCCCACATCCTTGAAACTAAGATTAGAGTTTCTTAATTGTCACATCAGCAAAAAAATTACAAGAGAAAAGAATTTCAACCAATTATTTGGCCACGTCAGAGTTTATAAACAGTTTCTTATTAAGAAACTTTGGAGCAAAGTTGCTAAATAAGAAACTCATCTGCATCCTTGAAACTGGTTTAGAAACTGTCACATCAGATTAGAAACTCCAAGAGTTTCAGGGATGTAGATGCTCTAAGTCCAACGTATGTGAGGTCAATATCAATTAGGGGCTACTGGCTTGTTTGCTGGAGGTGGAACCGTGGACCTCAGAGCCAATATTTTTGGTTTTTTTAAACCAAATTCGAGATCACTCTTCTAACTTTGGATGTTATTTTAAATTATATAACAGCAGAAATAACAGACAGACTCGGCACTTTGGGTCAAAACGGATCGGATATGGGTTGCACACAGATCGGACAGTGGTATTTTATCTTTGGATGGTATATTAAAAATTATATTTTTGATACAGATATGGATATGGATTAGATATTAAATGGATATAGACTTAATCATATATTTATTATAAAATATATAAATATTATTAAAAATTATCAAAGTTTGTAATATTTATCTAATTAGAGGAGGATTCCACTGCCTCAATTTTTCATGCCTCCATTGAACCTCCAAATATAAACCGTCTATTAGTAATTTGATCAACGGACTGGATTAAAACTCTCAACAGCTAACAAATTATTTCAATTCGCCTCCAGTACTGCCTCTCTCCCTATCTCTGTTATCCACCTCGGAAATCCCCCTCCCCCCACCATCGCAAATCCCTCCGTCTGGCCCTTGACCTCATCTCCGTACTCTACCCTCCCCCCTACGCGCGCCTCCGCCTCCACCCTCCCCCCTACGCGCGCCTCCGCCTCCACCCTCCTCCCTCCGCGCACACTGCCCCCGTCGATCTCCTCCTCTCCAAAGCCTATCTTTCGCTGTCTAACTCCTCTCATCCCTCCCCTTTGCGAATGAGAAATAAGGATGGGACGATGAGTTACAACTTCTCCTCTTGAATTTAGGTCCGTACAAGCTATTTGTTTGTTGATTTCTTTTTCCATTTTTTGCTATTTTTTTTCCTGTGAATGCATAAATAAGTTGCAAAGTTTTCAATTTTCTTTGCTATTAACGTATGGTAAGACCATAGTGTGCAAATAAGGCTCCTACTGGTATCATGGGACATTGAAAAAAATGGGACTGAATTGATTTTGTAATTTTGTCTAATTTGCTTTATTTTATCTTATAGTTGGTGAAAAAATGGATATATCTTAGAATGGTATTTTTATAAATTTGAAATTTATTCAAGATGATATAACTTTATACAATATCATGTTAAATGTGATTTTTTTTGTAAAATATAACGAACTGGAGCCATACTGGTAATGTAGATGAAATTGATACATGTTATGTATTCTCATCTCTTATCAGATAGAACAGGCACAACTTGTCAGAAAACCAGCAACAATAAAGGAGTTACAGGGATTTATATTTAAGATTGCTGATTAGTTGTTGTTTCATCATTATTCTACGAAAAGTTTAATGTTGTGTATAGGAAAAATCAAGAAATCCCTTGTCATTTTAATAACAGTTACTTGTTCACTAATTAGGTGTTTTCCTTTCAAGAATTTGCTATTGCGTGATGAAACTATTCTTATTTTGTGTCAGTCCATGAAATAGTCCTATAAGAACTAGCTATTTTGTAATATTTGTTTTCTCCAAGGATGTAGTCATCTAGTTATATCTTTTTGTTTGTTTGTTTATGAGTTTTGTTGTTGTTTTTTTTGTAGCTTAATTTGACAGAGATGGGGCAAAAGACAATGCAAAAGGAAGACACCTGATTTGAATACTCGTATTGAGCTCATCAAGTTGCTTCCATGGCGATTAGCAGATAGAATTGAACTGGATGCACAACTATCGGAAAAATATTGCTAA
The DNA here is from genome assembly GCF_964058835.1 of Carex rostrata. Taxonomy (NCBI): domain Eukaryota; kingdom Viridiplantae; phylum Streptophyta; class Magnoliopsida; order Poales; family Cyperaceae; genus Carex; species Carex rostrata. The sequence continues at coordinate 8,905,097 of NC_135926.1, forward strand.
TAAACCGAATTGTCAAACTTGAGTTTATGTGTGCTGGTCTGATAAAAATAGGGATAGTATGTATGAGATGTAATTTTTGTGTTGTGATGTAGGATTACTAAGCTAGCTGTGCGGTCTTGTTGCTTTGTATACAATTAAGTAATTAATGGAACAAGCTTTGCACCTTTTTTGTTTGTGTACTATGATTCCAACTGGTACGGAAGCATATGGTATGCATAATATGCCATTATTTTTGTCATGACAGTGTATGCTCAAACATGTATTGTATAATTTGTCTCAATTATTGCCCTTAGCAAGTGCCATACACTGGTACAATATTTATGTCTTCAGAAAAACAGAAAAGTTAGCATTCAAATACACAAGTTCAATCACAATTGTGAGTCAGAAATTTAATTTACAATTATAACTAGAATCACAAGTGACACAGATATACATTTCTATCATCTGAATCACAAAGTTACAGCAACCTTTTAATTTAAATCCATTTCTGTCATCTGAATCACGCTTAACAACTCAATCTTACAATTACAAATTAAAACACACAAGTAGCTTTATAGATTCCTATCTCAACAATCATTAAATAATAATAGAATCAAAATCATACAAATATACACATTTGTTTTCACTTTTTCAAAATAGAAACAAAAAAAGCAAGAAAAAAATGAACTTCTCACTTGCATCCCCAAATTTGTGACATACTACCAATACAACCCTTATATGCTCTTTAAAGGGTGGCAGAGGTGTACCACTCTACACCTTAAGTAAGATTGTGACACCTAACAAATATGTGCTAGTATCAGTAGAATAAACAAAAAACAAAGAAAAATTGAACAAAGACCACGATGAAGAACAAGCATCCACTATTGATTCTTCAATTTCTCCATTGAACAAGCTCTGTCTCGCTCATGTCACTGCCCATCTCTTCTTTTAGCTATTTAATTAGGAAAAATGGCAAGATATTAGCCTCTACATAATGAAACAAGGAGAAGAAAAGGGGGAATTAGAGTCAACAGCACACGACTTAACCAACTGGGCTCGAAGGATGAAACAAACCTTCAGTGGACACCCAAGTGAGAATTTCTGCAGAAGAATGGAAATAGAGTCAAGAGTTACTCAGGCAATGTTTTCATATGGGATGTAGCAATTGCGCTTCAATACCATGCAGCTTCCTACAGGAACAAGCAAAACACACCTAGGATAACTTATAGTCCTAGACTTTTATTTTTTTTGTTCTTTACATAATCAGCTTTTTATTTTTTAACTTGTTCTTCATCTTAGTAACAGTAGGAATAGAGTTTATATTCAGTTTTTATCTTGATGTAATGAAACTATGTATGAAATTAATGCACGCCTACGGGCTTTCTCTAAAGAAAAAAAAAAATGTAAATTTCAGCTAATTTTAAGCAAATTCCACAAAATTAAAGTAATTTTGAAGAACATTGAGTGTAACAGTCAAAATCTCATACTTGTACTGTATGGTTTTACCGTCAAATTAAACTATTTGAAGCAAAAACATCGAGTTGAACAGATCATACCAGTATAAGCCTTCTTTGTACTGTATAGTCTGGAGACCTAAATCCAAGGGAACAAGGGGTCTGTAGAGAGAGAAGCCTTCCTGATTTCTGTTCGCAAGGGGGAGGGATCGCTTCTTCTTCGACCGATCTGATGATGAGCCTTTCGGAATCTAGGGTTTCATCAGGTGGTGAGCAAGAAGGGACAAGGAGAGGCAGTGTGTGAGAGAGAGGGGGTGGCAAAGAGGGGGTTAGGTGGCGCGGAGGGGTGCAAATGGTGGTGGCGGAGGGGTGCGAAGTGTGGTGGCGAAGAGGTTCACGTTATAGAGAGGAACGAAGAAAGAGAAGGAAACTGGAGGCGATGGATATAAACTAGAAGCGAACTGGAGGGATTTTTTTCGCTAAGGAGTTTTTAATCTAGTCCGTTGATGAATATAGTTGATCTACGGTTTAAAATTGGAGGTTTGGTGGAGGCAAGAAAAATTGAGGCAGTGGAACCCTCCTCATCTAATTATAATATTGAATAACATATTCTTTCTATAATATATATTAAATATATATTTACTATCTAGATATAAATAATTAAAACTTAAAATTATATCCGTACTTGACACTCTTGAAATTTGAATTGTCTTTCTATCAAAAAATAAAAATTCGATCAGCAAAAGATTATCATTACGGTGCCCTCAAATCTCAAAGTTTGAGTGGTACGAAGTACTAACAAGGTGCCAAAGACCAAAGTTGATTATGTATGTGTTACATATTTGTTCTTTTTAATACCGATAAGGCAGTGGATATGGATCCGTTATGATTAGCCCCAATACACCCACTTCCTGCTTTCCAATGTAAGAAAAGAAACGTAGCAGCCATTCAAAAAGAGTTTGAAAATCGAGATCCTTCATTGGGCTTATTTGGACTGGGTCATTCGAGGCTACATTAATAAAAAAAGGAAAAAGAACCTTCAATTGGGCTTGAAATAAACGGAGAACAGCATCGCATGGGCTTCTCAACTGAGTTGCGATTTGCGAGCCTTCTTCTCTCTCTCTTTTTGTAAATGCAAGATCAAAACTTTATACTTGTAGGGGGGAAGTATAAATATAGGGAGCATCAGCCCAATTTCAGAATTTCAGAAGGGTTGTCTACAAAATAATACAAATACTTTTTCCTGGGGATGTAGTTACAAATATAGTTCATTTTCTTCCTTTCCGTCCAGATTAAACCGACGAGTTGCGTTGTATCCACGAACCCTCTCTCTCTCTCTCGCCCAGTCCAGTGAAATCCTCTCTCTGTAGCCAACGATGGTGAGTTGTACTACACACCATGCTTGATTTCTTTCATACGGTTTACATTTTTTTTTTTCGTTTTTCCTTCTGTCTAGGTTTTAGATTTTAAAATTCCGTAAACTAGATCGCTTGAATTGATCTACTTACTGACGAAGTATCTCTATGGCGCCTTGGACAGTTGATTGAACGAAATTTAACTAAAAAGTGTGGCTCACTATTTGGAACCTTATTTCTAGTAGAATCTAACTCCCCAGTTCGTATCTTCGACAATCGATACTTGAATCGTGTCTTTGTTTGCGTTCTGCTATTTTGGAATGATATTTTGATGTCGTATTTCTTGAGAGCGATTTTAAATGATTTGGGATTGAATAGAGGTTTTCATGACGCTCTGTTAAGTGTTTAATCAACTCTAATTAAGGCTAGTATATTGGGTTACATAACATTTGGTATTATGTGACAAAAATACCTCAACATGTAGTAGTGACACTTCAGTCAAATGCTGGTACAAACTGGTTCCATTGCTGATTGATACTGCAGTAATATTAAATTACCAAAAAATGGAGTAATTGTCTTTTACTAGGTTCTGTTTGTTTGTATACTTAAGAATATTTTTTTCTTACTAGGCTGATCCAGAGCTTGAAGCGATCAGGCAAAGGAGAATGCAGGAGCTGATGGCACAACGTGGTGGCATGGTATCGATCTGTTTTCTTCTTTTTTTCCTGAAGTTTGTATGGAATAGCTTGTACAAACCGATGGGTGTGTTTGCTCACGAAATTATACTTGAACTGCATAATAGGGAACTCAAACTCAGCAGCAAAATGCAGGCCAACAACAGGCACAAGAAGATGCCAAAAGGTACTTTACATTCTCCTGTTGTTATGTTACTAATTCTTCTTTTCTTGGACTTAGATGACATAAATGTATTGGTAGGGAGGCAGAGGAGCGTAGGCAGCTGATGCTTACCCAGATACTTTCAATTGAAGCCAGGGAAAGGCGTAAGTTTTGTCAATAACATTTTTTGTTTTGATTTTCTAAGTTAAATCTGTACATTAGTCAGGTATTTTATAACGGGCCTTTCAAGAGATTTTACTCTTTTTCGTATTGAATCTTATGGATTGGATGCTGGTATCAATGTTGAAGTTTGTGCTCTGTTGCTTTCTTTGAGAGTATCTCTTATGTTTAGGCAACCGTTGTTTTGATCAATTAATAATTTGTCAGTATGTTGTTGTTGCCGCTTAGTGCCAAAACTGAAATATCTGAAGCTTGTGTGCATTTGTGCAAAATGTCAGTTGCAAGGATAGCATTGGTGAAGCCTGATAAGGCAAGGGGTGTGGAAGATGTTCTTCTCAGGGCTGCCCAGATGGGACAGATATCTGAAAAGGTTTTCCAATTATTTGCATAGATTTTTTTTTTCTTATGGGAAACTAACCCAACTATTTGTTTATCTTATGTGATAGCCAAACATGTCTTATACTCACACTCACAAGTTTTGAGGTTGTTTGCAGAGAATATACTATGTCATTTTTTTGGGCAAAGAGACAGTAGGCAAATACACTACACTGTCATTTAGAAAAGTTAAATTGTGTTCATTTTTTACAAAGTCTAAGTGTGGCAGTAGGCAAATACACTACACTTTACAGAAGTTTTCTCATAGCTTTCATGGATATGTTAGGAAACAATATCATTGGTTGCTATGGGTTTTTTTAGTTGTTTTGTGCTTAGCTTTCCCATGGCTAGGCTTTTTGCACAGGTCATTTCCAATGGGCTTTGTTGGAAGTACTGAAATATTTTCCTACATTTGTATAAATGGTAGATCATATGTGCAATATGCAAAATTCCATATTTAATGTTTGTATGCTTATTGTTTTCCATTTGTTGTCAAAATTGGTCTTGCCATGTAAGTTAATTTATATTTTCTCTGTGGTAGGTATCCGAAGAGAAGCTTATCACACTGCTGGAGCAGATTAACACCCAGACAAGCAAGCAAACTAAAGTTACCGTAAGTTAACTACAATTTTTTTTAAGCTCCATGGTTTATGGTCTTTAATTATGTATAATACTCAGGTTGGTTGTCATCTGGTATTTATGTTCTCTTTTATTTATATAGCTTGTTTGGCTTTTCTGCTACTTTTTTTTTTTGCATATGTTCTGGTTTTTGTTAACTTGCTGGTTTTAATACCCTTTCCCTGTCTTTCCCAAAAAAAACTTTTTCTTTATGCTTCAGGAATCCTTGATAATGGATTAGACAATCTTGACAACCATCTTAACCAGAACATTTATGTTCTCTTTTATTTCTATAGCTCGTTTTTCTTTCCTGTGAGGTTTTTGTTTGCCGGGCTTAATACCCTTACCATGTCTTTACCATAAAAAAAATATATTTATGAATCAGGATCCGTTGATAATGGATTAGACAATCTTGACAACCATCAAAGATAACTTATAATTTTAAAATCCAGCAGTTGGAATGTACTCTATACTTTATTCGCATGATATAATTTTTAAATTGATAAGCAATTAATCTGTAATGCTACTAATACATCTGTAAAACTTGTTTTAATTTTTCGAAACTTTCTTGACTTAATCTGAGAAAGTGTTGTTAAGGTTTTTGAAATTAAGCTGCTATCAATGGTATGTATCTTTTCCCATCTATTTATTGTTTATTGTGGTTTTATATTTTTTGGTTGGTCAGATCCAAAGGCGTAGGAGTGTGCTTGAAGATGATGATTAAGAAGAAGCTAAGATTAATTGTATGTCATCTTTTCTTAAATGCAATTACCAGTGTTTGTACTTCTATTTTGTATGCTTCTTTAGTGTGTGGCAGTGGCTGATTCTATTGAAATTAATTAACTTCTTTTGGTGTCTTTGCTGAAATTGGACAACTTTGTTGATGTTTCTTGGATCTGAGGCAAATTTCTATTGTTTTCTTGTGGTCAAGTGTACTTGATTCAGATCTTTATTATTTATCCCTTTATAAACGTCAGGAATAACACATAATATGACACAATTAAGAGAAAATTGCTTAAAATCGGATATGCAACTCCATGGTGTTTTGCCTAATTTTACTGTTCACTTTTGCAAAAAAAATAATAATAATAATTCTAGAGTGATTTTATCGTAGGTTAATAACTGATTGTGCGATTTTCTAAAACTCTCAATTCTTTTATGTTAAATGAAAGTTAAGTTCGCGAGTAGTGGCTCACTTTGGTTGGATTTGAATATATTTCCAGTTTGCCTATATATTTTCATATTTCCTAAAGCTTGGCAAGTTTGAGATTGAAAAAAAATAGTTGAAAATTGCTAAAGAATGCTGTCATGCATCCACAAGTTCGTACTCACCGATGCTGCTTGTGAAAATGAAAGATGGAACTTTTCTTTTTTGGGTGGAAGGCCCGTCGCGATATTTCACAAGACAAAATCAGTTGGACATCGTTTCGTACTTAGTGTATATAACTGTATTAGTACTTGCACTATAACAATTGAAAACTCTTTACAAAAGTTCCAAGAAAAAAAAGCAAAACTAAGAGTAATGCATTCAAGTCAGATTTTTAAGTTAATATTTATTGTTTGAAACTAATATAATAAGTTTTTAAGCCCACAATCACTTTGGTGAGCTTAAGAACACCAAGTTCTCCGCTGAGTCAACTGATTTTCTTTTTACATATCAAATTAGAAGCAATGCAACTTAGAAACACATCAAGATGAAATACGAATTAAAAATCTCAAATCACTAGAGTGATAACCCCTAAATTTCAAACCTAACACTTCTCACATGAAAATAATAAATACCTCAACCAACTATATATGTTATGGATCAGATTGACTTTGATTCGCTTACATTCCCTATTGATTCACGTAATACGGGATGCAATATAAAATATGAACAAAGGGCAATGACAAGTACCCCAACAAAGGCACTACCATAATTCAAATTCACTACAAGGATGGCAACTTTGACACGTCTGTGATATTGTATCCGAATCACAAAAATATTTTACATGAAAAAAATCATTGATACTTCTACAACAGATTTAAAGGGTTTCCATAAGCATGGCTCTGATCTTGGCCCTCAATTCATCAGGTACATCTGCTGAATCTTCACGTTTTTCCCCTACATTAGACAAACTCCTCTCTCTCTCATCCTTCGATCTTTTACTAGATGATCTTCTTCGCTCATCCCTATGAGACTGTCTGTATCGCCTATCCTCTTCTTCGCTATCTGACGAACTGTAACTCTTCCTATGGCGGCTCCTCTCTCTTTTTCTGCCATGCCTTCGCTCATCATCCCTATGAGACTGTCTGTATTGCCTATCCTCTTCTTCGCTATCTGACGAACTGTAACTCTTCCCATGGCGGCTCCTCTCTCTTTTTCTGCCATGCCCTTTATTGTTGTAAGAATGTCTCTCTCTCTTCCTCTCAGTTCTCTCTCTCTCTTCATCTGATGAACTGTGATGCCTTTTACGTTGCTCACGATGATGTCTATGATTAAGACGCTTCTTGTCATGACCAGGGCTCTCTTCACAGGTTTCTTCATCAGAATACTTGCTGCTCCTCTTCTCACTTCTTTCGCTCTCCTCCAAAAGATCACCATGCTTCCTGTAGTTCTTCTCACGATGTCTTTTTTCCCTCTCACTTCGTCCCTTCTCTAGTTTCTCCCTCTTACTACTCTCTCCATCATCATCCTCATTACTTCTTGAACCCTTATCATCTTCAACTTTACTAGATTCTACCTTATTAAGCAACTGTGGAAATGGGGGCCCACCACCGCTGGCACCGCCAGTCTTAATCATAGAAGCAAACATTTTCGCTCTTTTCAACCTTTCAGCTTTGATCTTTTCTTCTTTAGAGACAGAAGCAGCTTCTGATGAGACCAAGGCTGCAGTTTTAGCAATTGTCTTGGCAATCCAGTCCTCATCAATGCCACCGGGTTTAGTTGGACCAGGACCTGACTTATCCTGGCCCAGATCTGATTTGGACATTTCGGGCCGAAAAGAAGGGCTCACGCCACGAGTCGCAGCACGAACTATTGCTGCTGCCTCTTGCGTGGTCAAACCAGCCCTCAAGTTCTGATTGGTGGCCTCAGTTTTTTCAGGTTTTTTGGTTTTGCCAAATTCCATTTTGAATTTTTCAGGTACCTGCGGTTCCTCAGAAGGTTCACGAGAGGCGGTTTGACTGGATGGTGTGGGTTCGCGTGCCCTTTTCTCTGGGCTCTTCTTACGCTGCATATAATTATGAGAAATAATTAAATCATGTATTCTCCTCCTTGCAATATGAAAATACTTAACAAAGTTGCAGCTGGTACCTTCCAACCAATTCTAACATAGTGATGTAGTATTACTATATAGATATATATGAGAAATAAAATTTTGATAAGGTGCCTCTATGAAAACCCCTGTAACAAAAACTATTAGCCAATTAACAAAGCAAAGTGCAGAACTACAGCTAATTTCAACAAAAGGTGAGGTAGGATTGATACAATCAAGAAATCAGATATCAGAAAGAATAGTCTGAAACTATATAGATATATATATGAGAAACAAAATTATGATAAGGTTTATGATCTGGGGATATTAATTCAATGTGCCTTTATGAAAACCCCCGTAACAAAAACTATTAGCCAATTAACAAGGTAAAGTGCAGAACTACAACTAATTTCAACAAAAGGTGAGGTAGGATTGATACAATCAAGAAATAAGATATCAGAAAGAATAGTCTGAAACTTATTTTTTTCAGGAATGTAGTTGTCTTGCTTTGAAACACCTCGAAAGGAAATTTTAAATAACTTGAGAATCAAACAAATCCTTGGAACAAAGAATCAGGTTGCAAAAGACAAAGATAACAAGAACCTTCAGATACAATTTCTCTAAAAGAGACAATTAGCTAAAGGAAGCAATGACACTTCTAAAAAATTCCAAAGATATTACACAATGAAAATATTGAAATGGATATTACAAATTTACATTTTGCTTGCATTTCGACAAAGTTCCAAAAAAACAAACGAAATATCTACTAAAGAAATGTGCATCAGCAACTAAATTGTCAACATTACTTACCTGTTGATTTCAGAGATCAAGTGTAAACCATCATTTGCACATAGTTCTTCTCAAGATGAGAACCCAAAACAGAAAAATAAAGTACTATAGGTGGCTGAACTTTTCATTCAGGAAACAAGAGCTGGAAATAAAAAAAAAGAACCAGAAAACCGGATGCACCTACGAGCATAAGATACCTCAGAAGAACCTTAAGGTGCTTAGTAATATTACTCAACACAATTAGAAACCGTCAATACCAAAAATACTAGTACATGAAAGGTTCATAATATCATACCTCTTTGGAATCTTCTAGAATCTTTAGATAATATGGATGGTAAGCATTTGTTGGCACCAAAAAGGGGAAATTATTAGTTGATCTATCCTGGTTTATCAGTACTGCTTCAAGTTCCCGTCCATTTCTGTGAATAAACTCTGCAATCTTCTCCATTGCAATCTTCATTACAGAGGAAGGCTCCATCATAACCACCTGTGACTTAGCAGGTCCCACATTCTCAGTACCTTCTTTCACTTTAACTTTAGCTATACTGGGGTTTATTTTAGCTATACTAGGGTTTTTCTTGGCCAGAGCAGGTTTCTCTCCAGTCAGTAAGGGTTCTTTTTCATCTTGCTTGGGGGCCTTTTTCTCGATTTCCATGCCCTTAGGGGTGGGATGAGCGTTAGACAGAGGGGTGATGGCCTCATCTTCGTCTTCAGCAGACCCGTAAACAGATCCAAGCAACGATAAAGCACCTTTGTCAGAATTAGCTTCTGTTTTTAGCAAGTTAGAATTTTCAACTAGGTATCGAAAGTACGGGTGGAGGTGGTGATCCGGCAATAAGAAACCAAAAGTTGGATTGTTTCCTTGTTTGACTCGAAGAACAATTTCTGATTGGCCACCGTGCTCACTGACAAACTTAGCACTGCGAGCAATAATTTGGTGCATCTTCTCTGAAGGAGGCTGAGAAAAATAATTGAGGTAAAAAAAGAAATAATGTTAATGTTGGTATTCAAGTTAGTACATACCCGAGACAATAAATGTGCCAAATTTTACATACACTAAAGATTTGACAATTTGTAATTAGGTTGAATGAAGGTCATTTTCTTAGTATTACTTAAGAAATTGTTCCAATTACAGGTACTAAGTTGATAAAAGCTGGTAATTGCAAGTACCAAATGACATGTATACAACTGGAACAGTTCTGGAGAATACAAACTAGTTTGATTAAATTGTATATGTTTGGTATACTAGACAAGGTGTTCTTATAACTCCTTCAGTTTTAGACATTTCATATCTCCTCTCTTATTAAACTATTCTACTGCACCAGACTAGTAGCACAGAACACACAATAACAGTCTGCTAGATACCTTTCCTTCAGTCTGGTTATTTTAGAGACCTTTATTTTAATCCCACCTGCGAATACTTAGCTTACATGAGAGAAACTTCAGACAATGTTGTAACACTTCATCTCAGCACCAAGCAATGAAATCTAGAGAGTAGGCTGAAAAAAGAATAAGTCACAAGGCAAAGGAAACTATGAAAATTCAGTTTTTCATCATGCTTTCTGCCACTTACTAGGTTGTTTAATAAACTATCAGGCAATGGAAATGGTGGACGATAGCACGAACTGGACCCCTCCGGCTTGAGTTCAGAACCAGGCTTAGTATCCTCCTCAGTACTTCCATATGAAAAGGAAACAGCTGCATAAGCACCTTGAGATTTACTTGTCTCCTCTGTTTCTGAAAATAAAAGAGGGCAAAAGTTGATTTGTCAGTTCTCAATAAACACAGATACTGCAAGTTTAAAAGAGAAATAACATCAAAATAATTTATGCAAGTGCAAAAATTGCAAAAAAGCATACAGAAAGTCTTACTTGAACCCGCGATAGATGCTCACCATTATACAGTGCCAGCCCTGCATACTTTTAAAATTGAGAATACAGGAACATTGGGTGCCAGGATTAAAGATGAAGATATTTTGATCAGCCAATCACAGTGGAAATTTAGTTAATTTCATTAGTCTCTCTGAAACTCTATAGCTCTTCAACCAACAGTGTAAAACGAAGCATTCAACTAAAGAAAATATCATTTAAAATGAAATTAAATATCTTTCCTTACTTTTTAATTTTCTTTTTTCCAATTTACAATTAGAAGGCCAACAAGAGGCCCCTTTTGCCTAATTACCCCTCAAGACCGCAACACCCAATGCACCAATTATCATGATGCGAAGCCCCATTAAATCTACAGGGTGGAAGAGGGAGGGAGGGAGGGAGAGAGACAGAGAGCATACCGTTAGGACCCAATTTATCCTCTGATGGCAGATCGAGGAACCGTTCCTGATCAACGACCAGCTCCTCGGCCACCTCTTCCTCGGACTTATATATATAACCAGGCTTAGGTCTTAGAGGCACTCGGTCGAGAAGGTGGCGCACGTCATGGCGGTCTATGAGGAGAGATGGATCAGCGCCCCAGGGAACGAGTGCCGTGGCGGAGTTCACGAAGTTCGCGCCGGCGTCGTCGTCGAAGAGCAGCGCGTGGCGCCCGATTATTGAGAAATTCGCCATCGATGGGCTCACAGCGGAGATCGTTGGTTAGGGTTAGGGTTAGTTTTTGGCGCATAGGATAGGAATATAGAACGCGGTTGTGTGTTGCGGAGTGGAATGTGGATCGATACTCAATACCCTTCGGGAAGAATATCGGATAGACCTGGTTTAGAAACCGGTTTATCATCTGGTGTAGCAGGGGCAGACTCAGAGTAGTCAGGGCCCTCAGGGGCAGCGTATTTCAAGTTAAAATTAAAATAAATTTTTTGAATTATGATTAGTAATTAAAAGTATGAGTTAAAACATCATAAATTATAAGTCAGAGCATTAAAAAAATATAAGTCAAAGCATTATTTTTTTATCGAGTACCTAAACGTTAGTTAATGAGTTTAAATCTAATAAACTATTTAAACTCAATTCGATAAATTTTTTCTCCTTTTTGATAGAAATCCTGAGTCCGCCCCTGTAGTGAAACATATAGATGTGAATCCACCTTCAGATCCGCTTTGACTACTAATGCAGTCTTTTTAATTACAGTTCCGGATAAATGGAATAATAACGAGAACTTACACTATGGATGATTATTATCTTGCAGGCTTGCACTATGGGTTGTATTTTGTATGGCCGAATTTTTTTAAAATACCTCTGTTAAAAAAATAAAAACACTTAATACTAGAAATTTTATAATTAATATGTTCGTAGTTTTAACTGACGAACACTATTTGGATGTCTGCAACCTCAAATAGTGGACACCAAAAGTGGTCTGTCATTTGAAATGGCGGATAGTTAAAATTTTGGAATTCTAATGTTTTCAGCTGATTAAATAGATTTTTTTGTTAATTTTTGAAAATAGATGGAGAAACTTATAATTTGAATATATTAGAAAAAACATCAAACAAAAATAGATAAAATATCTTATTATTTAAATGAACTAGAAGTACTATGGAATATTTTTCAAGTAAGATTTTTGACGGCTATAAAAAAAATTAAACTATTTCTTGATGTGTTACTAGAAAAAATTAAAAATGTTTTGGATCTCAGTTATTGATACCATTTCAAAAGTTACTTCTAGATAAATAAATAAATTAGAATTAATTTTCTATTTACCCTTCAAAACTTATTCAGTTTTCTATTTACCCTTTTACTCTTTGTTATATCTAATATATTCTTCAACTCCAATTTTCTTTTTCTATTTAACCGTAGAGTTAATTATTCACAATTATATAGTGTCCAATTTATTTATTTCCCATCATGTCCTTGCCCTTTCCATGTAATGTACCATGCAACAAAAACCACCTAAGAGGAAGCAAATAGCAACTTATGTATGTCTTCAAATTATGACCTTCATCTAAACATCGATATTTGCAGGTGAGACCTTCATCTAAGCATCTGACTGAAAGTGCTAACCAAGAGAGATGCTACAGCGCGGACCCTGCCCATCAGTACAGGACCGGAGACAATGCGCATGAACTGGAGAAAATGGACGGGTGGGATGTTGAAGAATCTGTTGCACAAATCAGGGAAGAAACACTGATTAGGCGCTGAGATGGCAGCACGTGTAGAGAGATCTAACCAATCAAATTAGGATTTCTTTTCTGTATTAATTAAATGACTTGATTTTTATTTTCAGTTTTGGTAAGTGTTGAAATTGGACATGATTTTGGTTGCTATGAATGTTCTGTGATCTGCTTAATTAGGCTTGGAGCCTCTACATTATAAAACTTTGGTTCGTTCAATGTTTTCCGTAATGTATATACTATATAGTTCATGGCTTCATGTCTTTATAAAATTTGAAATTTTTTCTTGAACTAATTAAGTCTTATTGGAGGCTCAATGTTGCGCAAATAATTAATTCAACAGCAAACCCTATTAAGCACAATTGGAGATCAATACATGTGATGGAAGATCTTTAATATCCACAATCCAAGTCTTTTCTCACGCACTGGTTCCATCTTCTTCCTTAATATTAGGGGTGTCAATGGGTACGATACGGGGAGGGTGGAACCATTTTCATACCCATACCCACTAAGAATTGACCTTACCCATACCCTACCCATACCCGTTAAGAATTTGTCTTACCCTACCCTACCCATACCCGTTATGATTAACGGGTAACGAAACGGTAGTGGGCGAATAACGAAAATACCAATATAATGGTTCGGACAGCATATGGTCAATTTTGTCATTTGTTACATTCTTTCTTCTAACATTTCATTCCATCTCATTCAATTATTAAATATATATATTCATAGTATAACCTTGAGAAAGCTGACATGTAATGCAAAATTCAGACGCTAACACCTGAGCTGACATTAATGGATTACTTATTTAGATCAAACAATACATTATTGCCAGAAAATAAGGTGAGGATATATTTTCTTTGAAACATGAAATATTTCCATTTGTAGAATTGAGAAAAAAACAATAACGATGAATAAAGAAGAAAACAAGGAAATGAATTCATTGATATATATGTCTCTAGCGTTGATACAGGCATACAACAATATGAAAAGAAGAAAAATAAATAAATTGGATATAATATTGATATATTTATATATAATATATTTCATATAATTACCCATTACCCAACGGATACGAAATAACCTTTACCCGTACCCATACCCGTTTATCTAACGAAAAAAAATCTTTACCCATACCCAATAAACTAACGAAAAAAAACCTTACCCATACCCGTCTTATCGAATACGATACGGGTAGGGTAAACAGGTAAACGGGTGTCATTGACACCCCTACTTAATATCCACAATCCAAGTCTTTTCTCATGCACTGGTTCTATCTTCTTCTCTGTTATCTCTATTGATTTTCCTTGCTTTAGTGAATTGTACTTTTTTTATCGTTCTTTTAGTGATCAACATACAACTCCAATTAAGAATTTTCTTTAAAGTAATTGGTCAACTAATGCAATAGTATGATCATAGTAGTGAATCTATTTAGTGTGCCATCAAGCATGTAATTTCTTACGAAAATATTCATATTGGGTCCAGAAACAGAGAGTTTAACAAAAATTGTGACCTTGATATTTTTTGTTACCATTAATCTAGGCCAATCCAATTAGAAAAGTAGATATCTGACAAATGGGTTCACCAATTGCATGCATATATAAGAGAACGGGAGTAACAAAACAGGTGCCTTGTTGCATTATTTCATACATTTTTGCAAAGTCTTAGAGAGCATGTTTCTTAACAATTGTCCCCAATCGCCTACTAATTATGAAAACGGTTCACCCGAACCAACTACTCGAAAAGATAAGCTATATCTCAACTTCTGTATACGTACAAAAGCTATCTACTCTGTAGAGTGAAAGAGACTGTGGCCGACAGATGCTTCCTCTCGTTCCTCGTTTTCCTTTCTGGTACGAAGAGATTAGAAAATGAAAGAAAAGGGCATTTTTGTCTTTTGTTATTATAATAAGAGATTTAACTATAGTTAATTCTATAGTTATTATGTAATGGATAAAAAAGAAGAGGAGGGTTCAAATGCATTCAAATTTTTGTGCACCCAAATGCAACTAGTGGAAAAACTGAAATCAGGATCGGCCTATCTGGATCGGTTATAGGAACCAACCAATACTAATACCTATCTGGATCGGTTTTATTAATAAAACCGATTCTAAAAACGGATTTTTTGGTCAACCGTTCCTAATTTATGCACTTTTAGGATCGGTTCTAAGCTAAGAACTGATCCTAATTATCATATATTAGGATCGGTTATTAGCTTAGAACCGATTCTGATACTATCAGAATCGGTTCTCTCTAAACAACCGATCCTAATTCTAAAAAAAAAAAAAACCGATCCTAAATATTTTTTTTTCAAATCATAATTCTAAAAAAAAAAAAACTTTTAGGATCGGTTGTTAAAAATAACCGATCCTAAAAGTTGTTTTTTTTTTAGAATTAGGATCGGTTGTTTAGAGAGAACCGATCGGTTTTAATTAAAAACAATACTAATTTTTTTTTGGGTATTAAAAAATGGGGTAAAAACTATTAGGATCGGTTCTCAGATATAACCGATCCAGATAAGTGCCTATTAAGATCGGTTGGTTAAAAAATAAAAAACCGATCCTGATAGTATCAGTATCTCCTTTATCAGGATCGATTATATTCCGATACTAATATGCGTATATAACCGATCCTGATTCTATATTTTCCACTAGTGACCCTATCTTTCAAATCTTTTTTCTCCGTTTTCAAAGTATGAATAGTCAATCCGAACCGTTAGATGCGATCTATATATTAAGATGTGCTTGGAGACCAAATTTTATATTTTTGGGAATTTTTTTATTATTTATTAAGCCACTTTGAAAATCGTTGATTTTACATTTTCTGGACCATTGGATCAGCGATTTTTCAAAGTGGCTTAATAAATAGTAAAAAAAATTCAAAAAATATAAAATTTGGTCTCCAAGCACATCTTAATATATAGATCGCATCTAACGGTTCGGATTGACTATTCGGACTTTGAAAAAGGAGAAAAAAGATAGGGTGCATTTGGGTGCATTTGAACCCTCCTCAAAAAAGAAAGAGTTTTGAGAGTTAAGGGATAAATTAGATAAATTGAAGTGTATAGGGATAAATAAGAAATTAGAAGAGTCTGTAAGGGTATACAAAAAAATTAACCCATAAATTATCATGGCCCTTCTAGTACATTCAAATTTTAAGATACTTCATCTATTTTTAAAAATTTCTTTTGTTAATTTTTAAAAATAGATGAAGTACCTTAGAATTTGAATGTACTAGAAGGACTACGATAATTTCTTTATTTTTTTCAAAAGTGACTTTTGAACCAGGATAAATAGATTTATTTTTTGTACAGCCGGAAAAAATTCTACCTAAAAAGTATTTTGTACTACTATTCCAACTAAATTATAAGATATTTTACATATTTTATTTGATGTTCCTTCTAATATATTCAAATTATAAGTTTCTCCATCTATTTTTGAAAAAAAAATCTACTTAAACAACCGGAACTTTAGAATTCCAAAATTTTAAATGTCCGCCATTTGAAGTTGCAGACAACCAAGAATGGTCCGCCATTTAAAATGACGGACGTGCTAAATTTGGAATTTTGAGAAATTGATGGTCTTTTGATTTATTATTTTTGACAAAGGTATTTTTAAAAATTTCGGCTTGTATGGTTATTACCTTCGTTTTACCTTACACTATGGGTTGTATGGTTATAACAGAACTAGTCATTATTTAGAAATACAACAATAATCCCTATTCAGTCCTTAGCAACAAAAATAATTTCATTAGTTACTTTTTAGTGCAAGAATAGAGGGGAAAATATGTTCTTTAAGCTAACACTAATTCTTCCTTTGATACAAAGGAATTGGTATCCCTTTTAGACACAGTGGATGGAGAGCAGGAGAGGGAGGCTATGGATCAAATATTTTGGAAACGACCTATAAGCTTAAGATGAAGAATAGACTAATCTATTGGGGTTAGGCTATTCAGTGTTTGGTTGATTTAGAATAGCTATAATAGTGAATTCAAATATTTTGTCTTATTAGAATAAATTATTCCTAAGAATTTTGATATTTGATTATTCTAATAAAATAAACAATAACTATTCTTGTCTTTCAACCAAATATACCCTTAATAGTATTTTACTTTGGTATAAAATCAGTTTTTGTGTCGATCTTTGTTATGTGGTTTGCAGCTGTTTTGATGTATTATGGTATGGATTTAGTGATACATTTTAGGTTTTCTAGCAAGTACTGGTTCATGTTTTAGGTTTTACTTAGTCATTTTTATAAAATTGATTTTACTTAGTCGTTTAATGCTTTATGCTTTATGAATGTAAAGGACATGAAGATAGATATCAAATGGTTGGCACCATATCTTTGTAATAGTGGTTTCTTTGAATAAAATTGGTAACTCTATGACCTCAATTCAATATTTAATTTATTTTCGAGTATGTTTGGATCACTTGAAGTTAGCATTCGGAGTTAGTGTATTTTTTGTTTCTCTATTCTATGCAGTGTTGCAGTTTTATGCAGCGCACATGCGGCCGCATATGTGTGGCAGTAGATTACATAAAATATGCCTATGCGAACCGCATATGCGATCTAGGCTAAAACCGGGTTCAAAAATATTCAAAATCCATTACCGGATCCATTATTTGAGTCCGCATATCCCAAAATATCGAGAACACATTATATGAGTCTCGGACCCGTGTCCGTATTTCCAGCACCTCCCTTGCTTCTTTTATAGCACTCCAGTGCTTTTCTAACATATAATTTGAAATTGTGGAACTAATTAAATAATTGAGTTACAAACCGGCTGGAGGAGCTAGACTACTGCTAGGTTTTGTTAAATGTCGTTGCACAATTAGACTTTAAATGGGTTGTTTGATTGTTCTCTACATAAATGCACATTAATACATGGGCTCCATATGGACTGCTTTAAACAATAAATGGGCCAACAACATACCAAATGTTTTTTTTTTTTTTTTGAAATCCCGTAGGCGATTGTATTGATCTAACGATTTACAAGGTAGCTATTACATAGGTTTGTTGTTTAAATTAAAAAGCATGAAAACTATACATTGAGCTACTTGTAAAATTATCTAATTTGTTATGTCAGAAAATAACAAATACGTGAAGCCAGAGAATGCGAATTGGTCTATTCGTGCCCAATTAGCAAATAAGTGGGCCTTCCGATTTTCTTCTCTGGGAATGTAGACACAGCAGTAATTTTTGAGTTGCATGTGATATGTAACCCTTCCTTAAGGACGAAACGTATTCTTCTTTCCAAAATCGACGCCGCCCAGAGGAATGCACAGCCGAGAGGCACTGAATCAAATTGGACCAGGACAGTCACCACTCAGAGAGGAAGAAGGAGAGGGCACTGAATCAAACCAGACCGAGACAGTCACCACTCAACTGAAAAAGGCGCTGAATCAAACCGGACCGGGACAGTCACCACTCAGAGAGGAGAAAGAAGAAGGAAAGAAGAAGAGGAAAGAGAGGAGGAAGAAGACAACTCTTTGAAATCTCATCATCGGCATCAACCATAAATCATGTACCTTATTAACATATATATAGTTATAATAGATAAAGAGAAGAGACAAGAAGGAGATCGATGCTACCAAGTACAGTCACGAAGCAGGGAAATGTGGTCTTCAGCACAATCCGAGGTCGGAGGAAGCGGAGACGAGAAATCCATATCGCCGCCGACGGATCGTGACGAGGGCAACGGAGTAAAACAAGGCGGAGTAAATGAGCCGTGACTAGATCCAAAGTGGAAGCGTCGGCTCAATGAAAACGAGGTGGCAGTAGTTGATGAGGCGTCGCCTCGAAAGGAGAATCTTGTCAGCTTGTCGGCTTGGCTCGAAAGAAGGACCTCGTTAGCTCGACGCGAAAAGAGAATCTCCTCAGTAAGTGGACGGGGTGAGGGATAGCGGGGTGGAGGCGGAGCGAGGGGCAGTGGGGCGGAGCGGAGAGTGGCGCCTCTGACTCTCAAAACGGCAGACTTAACCCTAGCTTTCTTCTTCTTCTTCTTTTTCTTTTTCGCTTCTGAAGCGGAACTTACGAGGCAGAAAGCTCTCTTAGAAGAGCATGTCAAAGCAAACACAACATACCAAATGTTGAATGTGCTTGGAGATAGTCGTTCTGAAGAGGAAAATCCGTGTACTTTGAACATGATACACATTCTAGCATGAATCTGCTTTCGACATACCAAATTTTGAATAACAAACTTTGAACAAGATACGCATTCTAGCATTTTTTTTCAATTTATAATTTATATATATAAGTCTGCATAAAAATCCGTATATGCGGCTGTATACTTTATATGCGGTATGTAGTGGCATTCCGCATACCGCATGGAAACCACTTTTTATTACACTAATTCTATGTTTGAATCGCTAAAAAATAGAGCTATTCTTCATGTTAGCGTTGTTCTTACTAAACCCCTCCAAAAGATAAAATAACACTAACCATGAATTAGCCCTCTTCTTGCTATTCCTAAAATTGCATCTCAATAAAGTTGAATTTGTATATTTATTTCAATCAATTAATTATAAGTCTTCCTTTTTTTTTCTGCCTAATTGGAGAATTAAACCATATTTAAGCAATTTATTTTTATTATTTTTCTCATTTAATATTCTTCATTTTATTTTTTAAGAATTAATGATAAATTTAATTGATCGGGACCAACTTGTCCACGGCATATATATAAATCGGTCCTACTTGATACAATTAAGCTAAGGTCAATTCTAAGTTAATTTGGCTCAAGAAATTAAGTATAACACATGCATGATGTGTTTTTTTTTTTAATTTGCATTAAGCATTATACAAGTTCCTTTCAAAATAGATTGCATTAATTTAACGTAAAATAGTTATGGCATTTAAAAATTAAAATAGTTCTTATTCAAAACCCGAACAAGGACTCTATCATATATATGTGATATATAGTTTGAGGATTTAATTGGCATCTCATATTATCTTTGACGATAATTAAAATGAATTTATCTAATTATTTTCACTAGGCAGAGCATCCGATTTGAGCCATCTATTTCAATTGTTTTCTTCTGTTTGGCAACATTGAAATTTTGTAGGAATGAGAATTTTTAATATGGGAATGAAAATATTAATTTGTGAATTCTCAAAGACTTTTACTTATGAAAAATTTAAAATATAGTTGTTCGACTAATAATGAGAAATTTATTGGAAAATTGTTTGTTTTTTTAATAAATGTAATGCTAAAATCAAACTATATATATTAAGTGTGTTGATAATGATCACTAATTCAGATTAATATATTTGTGCATATCATTAAGGAACTTAAATCAAAATTAACTTAATCCATCTCAAATTAAATGTTACTAGATAGTACATGTATGCTTTGTTAGCTTGGTTTTTGCTTGTTCTTGTAATTGGAAAAAAAAAAAAAGGATGCGCCAAGTGTAGGTCAAGCTGTGAACCCCCTAAAATCCAGTAGACTTGAAACAAGTATCTCTATTTTTTGCTAAAAGTATTGTATATTAGATTATTATTGTTGGCATCTTTGACTTTCATTTGTGCTTGAGAAACCTGGAGGGATTATCTCTCTTCTTGATGAGTGTTGGTACGTAATTCTTAAAATTAAATCCTCAATAATCCTTTTTTTTTCCTTTACTAAAAGCATTAGACTTTGGGTTTAATTGGGTTTTATATCTTTAGAAAATAAGTAAATTTTTAATAATTAGAAATAGAATGACAACAACATATGCTGATGTAAGTGAATATGATAATGTTACCCGTAGCAATCTTGTAATGTATAAATAGCATAATTAGGTTTGGTTTACACTTAATTTTTGAGGCAATTTATTTATGTAGCAGTTATTTAATTTATTACAGTTTGTAATTTATGGAGTTTGTAACTTTGTAAAAGAATATCAATGTATATACACACACATGATGACACTTTTTATTTATGTTATTTGATATCATGTTGTATGTCGATATTTAATTGTTGTAAGATATTTGATATTAGATTCAAATCAAACTATTATTTGATATCATTGGTACTTAAAAATACAGAATCATCACATTATCAAATTATTATCAGCGATCAAGATTCAAAGTAATTAAAAATACAAAATTAAATAAATTTTCTATTGGGATCTCTCAATTTTTGAATAATTATTATTTTTATTGGTACTATTTTTATAAAAAAATATGTTTTTTCTCATATAATATGTCATGTTGCAACGCACGGGCATAATACTAGTATTTTCTAACAAGTACTGGTTCATGCTTTAGGTTTTACTTAGTCATTTTTATAAAATATAGTTTGCAGCTATTTTGACCTTTTAGATTTTCTAGCAAGTACTGATTCATGCTTTAGGTTTTACTTAGACATTTTTTATAAAAATGATTTTACTTAGTCGTTTAATGCTTTATGTTTTATGAATGTAAAGGACATGAAGATAGATATCAACTATACCATATCTTTGTAATAATGGTTTCTTTGAATGAAATCGGTAAGTCTATGACCTCATTTCAGTATTTAATTTACTTTCGAGTGCGTTTGGATCACTTGAAGTTAGCATTCGGAGTTACTGTATTTTTTGTTTCTCTATTATATGCAGTGTAATAAAATGTAGTTTTGTGCAGTGCATATGGGACTGCATATGTACATGTGGTCGTAGATCACATAAAATATGCCTATGCGGACCGCATATACAGTCTAGGCTAAAAACGGATTCAAAAAATATTCAAAACCCATTACCGGATCCATTATTTGAGTCCGCAGATCCCAAAATATCGAGAACACATTATATGAGTCTCGGACCCGGATCCGTTAAAGTTTCCAGCGCCTCTCTTGCTTCTTTTATAGCACTCCAGTGCTTTTCTAACATATAATTTGACATTGTAGAACTAAATGATTGAGTTACAAACCGGCTGGAAGAGGTAGACTGCTGCTGGGCTTTGTTAAATGCCGTTGCACAGTTAGGCTTTAAATTGGCTGCTTGCATTGTTCTCTACATAAATGCACATTAATACAAGGGCTCCATCTAGACTGCTTTAAACAATAAATGGGCCAACAACATACCAAATATTGAATGTGCTTGGAGATAGTCGATATGAACAGGAAAATCCGCGTACTTTGAACATGATACACATTCCAGCATGAATCTACTTTTGACATACCAAATTTTGAACAACAAATTACTTTGAACAGGATATGCATTCTAGCATTTTTCAATTTAAAATTCGTATATATAAGTCCGTATAAAAATTCGCATATGCGGCTGCATACTGTATATGCGGTATGCAGTGACATTCCGCATACCGCATGAAGACCACATTTTATTACACTGATTCTATGTTTGAATCGCTAAAAACTAGAGCTATTCTTCAAGTTAACATTGTTCTTACTAAACCTCTCCAAAAGATAAAATAATACTAACCAGGATTAGCCCTCTTCTTGCTATTCCTAAAATTGCATCTCAAAAAAGTTGAATTTGTATATTTGTTTCAATCAATTTATTATAAGTCTTCCTATTTTTTTTCTGCCTAATTGGAGAATTAAACCATATTTAAGCAATTTATTTTTATTATTTTCTCATTTATTATTCTTCGTTTTATTTTTTAAGAATGTTAATTTTAATTGATCGGGACCAACTTGTCCACGGCATATATATAAATCAGTCCTACTTGATACAATTAAGCTGAGGTCACTTCTAAGTTAATTTGGCTCAAGAAATTAAGTATAACACATGATTTTTTTTTTTAAATTAGCATTAAGCTTTATACAAGTTCCTTTCAAAATAGATTGCATTAATTTAACGTAAAATAGTTATGACATTTAAAAATTAAAATAGTTCTTATTCAAAACCTGAACAAGGACTCTATCATATATGGAAGCAGCTAACAGTCTCCGGTCCTCAATTCCCCAAAAATCCCCGGACTTTTACATTAATTCTATAAACAAGTTCATTAGATCATGTAATACTATGAAAACAATCATATAAACAAGTTCAATTGATGTTCTACAGATGAAACCGCGTGGTCCTAAATGAAAATGCGTGAAAGCTGTTAAAAACGTGTGACAACTGTTGAAAACGCGTGACAGCTGTTAGGGACCACCTTCTGCGAACATACACATAGTATCCTGTGAACATACACATATTATCCTGTGAAGATACATATTGTGCTTGAAATTACGGCAGTTGAAATTATGGCAGTTGAAAGTGTGTCGGAACTAAGCTAAAAAGGGAAGGCTTTTATACACGAAGATTTTTGGGTAACTGTAGCCCGGGACGTTACCTTTTCTCATCATATATATATGTGATATATTGTTTTGAGGATTTAATTGACATCTCATATTATCTTTGACGATAATTAAAATGCATTCGTCTAATTATTTTCACTAGGCACATCATCCGACTTTAGCCATCTATTTCAATTGTTTCTTCTATTCGGCAACATTAAAATTTTGTAGGAATGAGAATTTTTAATATGGGAATGGAAATATTAATTTGTGAATTCCCAAATACTTTTATTCATGGAATATTTAAAATATAGGTGTTCGGCAAATAATGAGAAATTTGTTGGAAAGTTGTTTGTTTTTTTAATAAACGTAATGCTAAAATCAAACTATATATATTAAGTGTGTTGATATTGATCACTAATTCAGATTAATATATTTGTGTATATCATTAAGGAACTTAACTCAAAATTAACTTAATCCATATCAAATTAAATGTTACTAGTTTAATTATGCTTGTTTATCAATTTCTTGTATTATTAAATTAAGTTGCATTATGTTAGTTTAATTATTTTTGTTTAATTAATATGCTTTCTTTAATTAAAATTTTGTCTTTGTTTAATTATGTTTGATGTTACGTGTATGATAAAAAAAATTCCCATGAAGTATGTATAAAATTTTGTCTTCATTGATTTATCATAAAAGTTAACGTGCATGTTAACTTTGTTCAATTAAAATTTTGGCAGCTTTACCATTTGAAAAAAAAAAAACGGAAGCCTAAGTTAATGATTTTTTTCTACGAAATACAAGACAAAAAGTAGGAAGAAAATTCATATAAGATTGCAATTAAAAATTTAAACTTGACCTCCGAACAAGTTTTATGGAAAATATTCTTGAGATTCTAATTTTTCCAAAAAATTTCATGGGTATTGCACTATTGCTCCTACCGAACAGGCCTTAATTTAGAATGAGATCTTGTTTTACACCAAACAACCAAAGGTCACGCAGTATTACTTTAGAAAGATAGCTTGCAATATGAATTAACTATATATGTATGTATACCTGTTTTCTTTTTATGAAAATTTCTAAAATAAAAGAGGTAGAATTAGGAAACAACAATGCATAATAAAAGTTAATATTTTTTTAGTATTGACTTTAAATTATTTTAACCGAAATATGCAGATCTAATTTTTTACTGTAATATATTTGTCATGCAATTTGATATATTAGTAAACTTGACAAAAGGATAATGTCATTATGGACATCATGTAAACTTGACATGTAAATATTAAATCATTATTTACTATGATGCGAAAATAATAATTTCTCATCCATATTATTAATAATTAATATATTTTTAGATGGAAAATAGTTTCTTTTTGAGTAAAAAAAAAAGTAACAACAACATATATATTAGCGCATAAAAATAAAAATAAAAATAAAAAAGTTAAAACAGAACAAAGCCTTCTAATCTTCTATATAGCAAATAAGGAAAGCAGATGTTGCCAAATTTAAAATAGTTGTTTCGGCAAACTATTTGTTGGGTTTAAATTTAGATATGGTAAATTTGGGTAGAAATATTTGAGGGAGCCGCCTTGTCTCGCTCTATATATATAAATACTCTCTATGAGTATACCAAATCACTCGTATCTTTCTCTCTCCCAAGCAATCTAATTTCTGCTCAATTCTCCCAAGCAAAGAGGCCAGCTTAGCTTTTGATTTCAAATCGAGTACTTCTCTTATATATATTTATATATTTTACTTTGTTGTCTCGGAGTGGTTTTTTTTTTTTTTTTTTTATTAAAGCTTGCAGGTCATGTTTGGTTGTGGACTAAAGTTAATAAGGTCTAACTTGGTTATTCCAATTTAGGTCGATCTAAATTATTTATGTTTGGTTGATATCCAGGTATCTACGTATATGTCAGGGGTGCTAACAAATGTTATTGATGATTAAAAACATCTGTTATTGATGATTTAAAAATTAGAGGTGCAAAGAAATATATGCATTTGAAATATCATCTAACAATAAATATAAAACACAATATTTTTTTTTTCCTTTATCAATTTAACACCAATACCATAAATTTTATCAGGGCAAAACTGAAGCTAACATGAAACGAGAACTTCCAAGTACATCTTCAGTAGACGAGTCTCAGAGAAATGTTAGGAGGGTTGTACCCAGACAAAGGGTTGTTTCCTTGGAGCAGCCTCATGTGAACTTTCCACCAGGGGTTCAGTCTAAGGCCCCAAATCTGCATGCTGATTATCAGAACACTACATCAGTTTCTGGTGAGATCATTTCTAGCTCCTCAGATATACCACAAGGCCTTCAGGCATTGGCTGAATCCACATCCCCCCATGCGTGTGCACACTGTAGGGGCCTTGTGTCAGCTCCAGATGGAAGAGGTAATTCTTTATCCTCAGAGGTACCACCACCTTCCTCCAATCCATTGGATCCATCTACATCCCCAAATCTCAGGAGCAACATACCTGCTTCTGAAGAGAGGAGTACTGTTTTGCTTCGAAGTATGTCTCCAGTAAACGAGCCTCAGAGACATCTTAGGGTTCGCAATCCCTTTGCTCGATCTACGGCCCGACATTTTCGTGTATTCACTATGCGGACTATGCGGGAGAGACAGATGGTTGTTTCCTTGGAGCAGCCTCATGACTTTCAGCCAGGGGTTCAGTCTGTGGCGCCACCACCTGCCTCCAATCCATTGGTCCCGTCTATGGCCTCACAACTCAGGAGCCGCTATAACCTTATCCCTGCGGGTCCATCTTTGATCGCCAGAACAAACTACAGAAGGGCTATTCTTACACGTGCAGCATCTCTAGTTGGCACCCGTTCATTGGTTCGAATTGCAGTATCACATCACAGTGAACAACCTCAGAACCGCACATCTCACGGTCAAACTAGCAACCATTTGCAATATCAGGTACTTCTATTTCTCCCATCAATAACATTATTTTTCACCAGTAGAAAATGGGATGGAGATGATTGATGCAAGTACACAATAACTAAAACAGGATTTAAGTTTCAAATTACAGTTTTGTATCGTTAGATTATAACACAAGTAGTCCTGACTTTCGTTTTGAAGTTTTAGTGCTAATATTGTGGATTTTAATATATGGGAAAATACTTAGCACTGGCAATTGATGCTTACACATGTTGGAGATTTTGAAATTATTCGTGCACCCGGTACTGAAGAAAAGTTTATTTAACACTCTTATACTCAAATTAGCATAAAACTTAAATGTACACAATACTACCTAAACAAGTACTCCAGCATTCCCCTTGATTTGTTACCTTTTGGAGATAATTTAACCCCTCGCAAGCAATAAAAATATGTACAAAAAATAGAGAAGCACTAGCATTAAACAATGTTCCTTGGATAACTGTTTTCAGCATGGTTTTCTTCTGTAAATTTCAGAACCCTCAGATTACACAAGCTTTTCTCAGGCACCGCGATATGCATATGGACATCAACAGCTTGAGCTATGAGGTCTTTCTTTCCCCCACCCAAGCCCCCATCCACTAACAAAAATCAGCAAAAAGAAATATAAACCACTTAAAAGAATAATTATTGAATATTGTTTTTTTATAGGAACTGCTTGAATTGGAAGAAAGGATTGGGAAAGTCAACACAGGGATCAAAACATCCGAGCTCTCCAAATTTGTGAAAGAAGTAATCTGTTGTGGGGAGCAGGACGAGGAAGAGCGATGCGTCATCTGCCTGGTATTATGATTCTCTCTCTCTCTCTCTCTCTCTCTATATATATATATATATATCAGTCTGTTAGATACCATTGTTAGCAAATTGGTACAACCAGAACCGTAATTGATGGGTAAGCTTTTGACTGTGTTTGTTTCATGGAAAAGAATCCAACTTAAGTGGTTGAACCATGTATTTCCATAAAAAATAAAAGTCAATTCAAATTACCTGGAATGGTCAAAAATGTGGAGAGTCTAGACGGCAACTATACCTCATAAATCTAATTAAATATTTAAAATTTTGGCAGGAACAATATGCTGACGCTGATGTAAAGGGACAACTGATGTGTGGCCATGAGTACCACTTCTCTTGCATTGGCAAGTGGATGGAGGAGCAAGCTGTATGTCCCATCTGTAAACAGAGAGCTGCTCAGTTTGAACAATATAACTGTTGATGCATACTTTTCTTTCATTTTATTTTTATCCTAAAGAAAACATCATGTTCTTTTCGCTGTAAGAATTTTTTTTAAAGAAATTTGAAGTAGACATGTTTAAACATATTTTTCTTATTTAAAGAATATTGGGGATTTGTTTTGAAGTGCACATAGTTAAGGCAAGCCTTGAGTACCCACTTGTATCATTGTATTGCTTCAATATTTCAGTGAAGAAAACCACTCCAAATAATTTCAATTTAATTAAAAAAAAATTGAAAGCCAAGATAGTACCTTCTGTTGTATAATACTTCAATATCTTGATATAAGATATTGACATCGGTACACATGCCCGACATGGCAGCACTGACATCCCATACGACCCCAACCATTTTCCAGAAATTGCTGATTCAGATTGCATTCAATGATAAAAAAAAAAAAAAAAAAAAACAGCAGTTGTTCAGCTTAGATAATTAATACATAACTATATTTTGATTGAATCTAGAGATTCAGCCAAACATTAAGCATTTCATTGAAGGGCGCCTTTACCTTGTTACACTACAGAAGTTATTTGTTGGTTATGAATATGATATTGTGGACATTTGTTAAGGGATTTAGTATGATTTGATTTCAAGTAAATTGGTTTATCCAAGGATGTACTTACAAAAGGATCAAGTCCATGTCAATAACTATTTCAAAAGAGGGAGACAAATCCAGCTCCTCAGCATTCCATGTAAGGAAAGTTGTTCACTGTCATGAGATCTCAGACCTTCTTAGTTCCGTGATCTGATATTTGTTTCAGTTCAGGCAATCTTTGATCTGATTTCATTTTATACCAAGCGGTTGTATTTGTATGATCTTGCTCAATCTTCAATTAACTGCACTTTGATCGAGCGAGTTTATCAGAATGTGTATTTCTAACTGTTCCTTTTAACATAAAACATTGTTGGAGTTGGTGGATCAGATAAGAAACAACATCGTTACAGTACTTTACAAGAAGAATAATGAACTTTCCATGTTGCAATCTGGACCACAAAGACAAATACAGTGGGGAATTAAGTTACTGGTACGAGACATGGCAAACACAGTGGGCAATTTACCTACTGGTGTGAGACCCGGTACCAGCGACCGGATACAGTGGGGAATTTAGCTCCTTGTACGAGAAATGGCAAACACAATGATGAATTTACTTACTGGTACATCCGGTACCAGCGACCGGTACCAGCAGCATTGACAGGACAGAGGGGACCTTAGCAGTTCATTTTCTTTTTACTTTTTATTTAACAATATGTATTTTCTTTTCTTTTATTTTCTTTTCTAGTTTTCTTTTCTTTTGACAACTCAATATCCATGAATTGAACTTGTGTTTATGTTTTGGTTATAAGTCTCTTGTAACAGTTTAATGAAATCAAATGGGAGCTTTGACCCCTATTTTTACTCAAAAAAAATTGTTCCTTTTAACATTAATATCCCCTGAGACATCATTGAATCATATTGTTTAGGGAAAAAAATCGAAGTACGAACAACAGAAGTCGGAACAAACAGAAAATAAGTAAAGAAAATATAAGATCGCCTTATTTTTTGTATAATATGTTCACCACTAAAATTTCTTATCCTTCTTTATTTACTTTACGGCCATGATTATGTATAGGAAAACCAAATATTAAATTTATCAACATAAAAAAATAAATTAGCAGTAAAACATATATATTTTTTTTATAAATAATAGATAAATTTGTGATGAAGTTGTGAACTTATTTTAGAATGTTTATATAAAAACATGTATAAATTTAATTCATTTATTAATCAGGTTTAAAAATTAGCAGAAAATAAATTCCATAAACTAATTTTTAGATAGGGAACGACTAATAGTATCCCCATTCAGTCCCTTATCTGTCCCCCGCGCTAAAAGATAAAAAAAAAAGTACAACGAGGGGACCACTAACTGACCCGCACGTGGTAACTACTGCCAATGAGTAGGGTTAACGCGATTTTATTCATCGTCAAAATGTATAGTATTCATACCTACAAATTTATAGTATTCATACTTATTATCTATAATATTTGTCATATGTAAACACAAATTGGAGGGGACCAATAACGACCAAGGAGACCGCTGACGACCTCTGACAGCCTGGATTGGAGATCGCAACCGTCTGAAAGCGACATTTGCCAAAATTGGGGACCACTACAGCGAATCTATACAATGAAGTATTCATATATAACTAATGAAGTATTCATATCTAAATAATGAAGTATTCATATCTAAATAATGAAATATTCATATGTTAACAACATGAAGTATTCATATCTAACTAATGAAGTATTCATATCTAAATAATGAAATATTCATATGTTAACAACATGAAGTATTCATATCTAACTAATGAAGTATTCATATATATAAGTATTCATATCTAATTAATGAAGTATTTATATATATAAGCATTCATATCTAACTAATGAAATATTCACACTTGACACTAACAAATATTCGCATCTAACACTAACAATATTCACACCTGCCCAGATTGGGGACTAGGAAGTATTCCCAATAGCCTAGTAATATATAAAGTATTCACATCTGACACTAACAATATTCATACTGAAAGATTACGAAGTATTCATACGTGTACGAAATAATTTATACAATTCAAAATCAGACACCTCTTCCAAGACACATATTCAATTCACTTAAAAAGTTTTTTTTTATAGTAAATATATTGTGTTCATATCTAACTAATGAAGTATTTACAACTAATTAATGTAAATATGAAGTATTCAAATCTAACAACATGAAGTATGCATATCTAACTAATGAAGTATTTATATCTAACTAATGAAGTATTCATATGTTGCACTCTGACAACCTTCGATGGGCTAGCATGGACCCCCTCCAACGGTGCACCACGCTCTCCCCGTCGAATCTCGACGGTGCACCACTCTCTCCTCGTCGGATCTCGACAGTGCACCACGCTCTCCAGGTAGATCGGATCTGGGAAGTCTGAGGTTGATCCAGGCATAGAGAGAGAGGAAGGGGGGTCGAGCGGGCTAACGATGGGAGAGGTCTTGGCGCGAGAGAGAGGAGAGGTGGTGGTACAGTGGCGTGCTGATGCGAGAGAAGAGAGGCAATGACTCCGAAACGCTGAGAGAGAGAGAGAAGGGAGAGAATTAGGTGGGTGGCCTGGAACGTTGATTGAGAGAGTGACGGGAGGAAAAATCACAAGAGATAAGGGAGGCTGGATCGGGGAAGAGAATCACAAAGGCGGAGAATAGAGTGTAATGGACGCTTTTAGTTATTGTTGCTACAGGAGTCGTTGACTGGATAGGGGGACACTTAGGAGACGAGAGCTGGGGGGACAATATAATTACTCTTTTAGATATTATATAGTAAAATGAAAAGATGTACAAATTTATTCCATAAACTTGTTTTTAGATTAGCAGCAAGTGAATAGAGTAATATACCGAGTTAGAGTATTAATTATACCCGTTAAGGGTATACCCTACCCTACCCGCCCGTGCCTGCCGCCCGGGGTACCCGTGTCCGAGCCCGGGTACGCGGGTACGGGCAAAAAACGAACCGGACTGGTTTTTTTGGACAAATACCCGACCATACCCTATCCGACCATACCTGTACCCGACCTTACCCGTACCCGACTTTACCCTACCCGGGTACCCGTCTACCCTTACCCGTACCCGTACCCTTATACCCAACCCAATAATTCAAACCCCAAATTCAAATTCCCCCCCCCCCAAATTAAATTAAATTTCTGTTTTTAAAATTATGTTTTTTAATTTCTGTTTTTAAAATTCTGTTTTTATTTCTGTTTTTTAATTTCTATTTTTTAATTTCTGTGTTTTAATTTCTGTTTTTTAATTTCTGTTTTTAAAATTCTGTTTTTAAAATTTTGTTTTTATTTCTGTTTTTAAAATTATGTTTTTAATTTCTGTTTTGTAATTTCTGTTTTGTAATTTCTGTTTTGTAATTTCTATTTTTAAAATTCTGTTTTAATTTCTGTTTTTTAATTTCTATTTTTTTATTTCTGTTTTTTTATTTATATTTATATTTATATTTTATTATTTTAAAGTAAAAAAAAAACATAACAAAAACAGAAAAAAAAAAATAACACGAAAAAAAACGGAAAAAAAAAAACGAAAACAAAAAAACCAGAAAAAAAACAGCAAAAAAAATAAAAAATACCCGTACCCGGACCGCCCTACCCGTCAAGGGTACACGGGTACGGGTATAGGACGGGTAGGGTATGGTTTTTGAAAAAAATACCCGACATACCCGTACCCGTCATACCCGTACCCGAGACGTACCCGTACCCGTGCCCGGGTATACCCGGGGTACCCTTACCCGCCCGACCATTAATACACTATACCGAGTATTATATACTGTAGATGAACAGTACCCACGGATCAAAGATTAGATATATAGATAGATTTGATGCATAAAGATAACAGCTTGGTTGTTTACTTTATTGTGAACTATTTGCTAATTCTACTCAAATATAGCTTATCTATATTTGCATCCAACAAATAAGGAAATCAGATGCTGCGCTATATTTGAATCCAACAAATTAATAAGGAAATCAGATGTTGCCCAAATTTAAAATAGTTGCTTCGGCAAATATAGATATGCTAAATTTGGAGGAGCCGACTTCTCTCCTCTATAAATACTCTCTATGAGTAATAGCACTAAACTACTCCGTATCTTTCTCTCTTCTCTCATAAGGAATTCGTCCAAAAAATTCAATTTCTGCTCGAGTTCTGTTCCCAACTTGAGCGATTTCATCCGACGTTCAATTCTTCCAAGCAAAGAGGCCGGTTTAGCTTTTGATTTCAAATCGAGGTACTTCTCTCATATATATTATTTATTTATGTTTTGTTCAGTACGTAGCTAAGCTTTTTCGGTAGTTGTGATATGATCTTTAACAAGAAAATTAAGAATTTGACGAATTAATTATTCTAATAGTTTTATTTTGTTATTTAAATTTTAAAACTTCTGTTATTGACGATTTAAAAAATTAGAGGTGCAAAGAAATGCATGCATTTGAAATATCATCTAACAATAAATATAAAACACAATAATTTTTTTTTTCCATTATCAATTTAACATCAATACCATAAATTTTATCATGGCAAAACTGAAGCTCTAACATGAAACGACAACTTCCAAGTACATCTTCAGTAGAAGAGCCTCAGAGAAATGTTAGGAGGGCTGTTTCCTTGGAGCAGCCTAATGTGAACTTTCCACCAGGGGTTCAGTCTGTGGCCCCAAATCTGCATGCCGACCATCAGAGCACTACATCAGTTTATGGTGCGAGCATTTCTAGTTCCTCAGATACACCACAAGGCCTTCAGGCGTTGGCTGGATCCACATCCCCTCATGCATGTGTACAATGTGAGGGGCTTATATCCTCAGAGGTACCACCACCTGCCTCTGATCCATTGGTTCCATCTACATCCACAAATCTCAGAAGCAACATACCTGCTTCAGAAGAGAGGAATAATGTTTCGCTTCCAAGTACGTCTCCAGTAGACGAGCCTCAGAGACATGTTAGGAGTCGCAATCCCTTTGCTCGGTCTACAGCCCGACATTTTCGTGTATTAACTCAGCAGGAGAGACAGAGGGATGTTTCCTTGGAGCAGCCTCATGGCATTCAGCCAGGGATTCAGTCTGTGGCCCCAAATCTGCATGCCGGCCATCAGAGCCCTACATCAGTTCCCGGTGAGAGCATTTCTGGCTCCTCAGATGCCGCACACAACCTTCACCCATTTGATGGATCTGTAGCCCCTCGTGTGTTTGCACAACATGAGAGTCTTATATCTGCTCCAGATGAAATGGGTATTTCTTTGTCCTCAGAGGTACCACCACCTACCTTTGATCCATTGGTTCCATCTACGGCCCCACAACCCTGGAGCCGCTTTGGCCTTATCCCTCCTAGTCAAGTGTGGATCAGCGGAATACACTACTCAAGGGTTATACTTAGACCTGTAGCACATCCAGTTGGCTCCCTTTCATTGGATGGAATTGCAGTATCACATCTCAGTGAACAACCTCAGAACCGCACATCTCAGGGTCAAACTAGCAACCAGTCGCAATATCAGGTACTTCTATTTCTCCCATCAATAACATTATTTTTCTATAGTAGAAAATGGGATGGAGATGGTTGATGCAAGTACACAATAACTAAAACATGATTTAAGTTTGAAATTACAGTTTTGCATCGTTAGGTTATAACACAAAGGAGTCCTGACTTTCGTTTTGAAGTTTTAGTGCTAATATTGTGGCTTCCAATATTTTGGAAAATACTTAACACCGGCAATTGATGCTTGCACATGTCAGAGATTTTGAAATTATTTGTTCACCCGCTACAGAAGAAAACTTTATTTAACATTCTCTTATACTCAAATTAGCATAAAACTTAAATCTACACAATAGTACCTAAACAAGTACTCCAGCATCCCCCTTGTTCTCCTTGATTTGTTACCTTTTGGAGATAATTTAACCCTTCCTTTGCAATCAATACAAATATGTACAAAAAATAGAGAAGTACTAGCATTAAACAATGTTCCTTGGATAACTGTTTTCAGCATAATTTCCTTCTGTGAATTTCAGAACCCTCAGATTATACCAGCTGTACAGCACCGCAATATGCGTATGGACATCAACCGCATGAGCTACGAGGTATCTCCCCCCCCCCCCCCCCAACAAAAAAAAAGAACAAAAAGGAAAACAAGCCACCAAAAAAAATAATTATTGATATTGGTATTTATTATAGGAACTGCTTGCCTTGGAAGAAAGGATTGGGAAAGTCAACACAGGTGTCAAAACATCTGAGCTCTCCAAATTTGTGAAAAAAAAAATCTGTTGTGGGGAGCAGGACGAGGCAGACCAATGCGTCATCTGCCAGGTTTCATGATTCTCTGTCTCTTTATATTAATATGTTAGACACCATTGTTAGCAAAATTGGTACAACTAGAATTGTAATTTATGCATAAGCTTTTGACTGTGTTTTGTTTATAGAATGAATCCAATTTAAGTGGTTCAACCGTGTATTTCCATAGAAAAAGAAGTCAATTCCAAATGGGTCTGGAATGGGCAAAAATATGGAGACAAGACGGAAAGTATACCTCATAAATCTAATAAAAGATTAAAATTTTTGGCAGGAACAATATGCTGACACTGATGTAAAGGGACAACTGAAGTGTGGCCATGAGTACCACTTTTCTTGCATTGGCAAGTGGATGGAGGAGCAAGCTGTATGTGCCATTTGTAGACAGAGAGCTGCTCACTTTGAACAATAAAACTGTTGATGCATATTTTTCTTTCATTTTATTATTATCCTGAAGAAAACATTTTGTTCTTTTTCGCTGTAAGATTTTTTTGTAAAAAAATTTGAAGTAGACATATTTAAACATATTTTTCTTATTTAAACAATATTGGGGATTTGTTTTGAAGTGCACATAGTTAAGGCAAGCCTTGAGTACCCACTTGTATCATTGTATTGATTCAGCCAAACATTAAGCATTTCATTGAAGGGCGCCTTTACCTTGTTACACTACAGAAGTTATTTGTTGGTTATGAATATGATATTGTGGACATTTGTTAAGGGATTTAGTATGATTTTATTTCAAGTAAATTGGTTTATCCAATGATGTACTTACAAAAGGATCAAGTCCATGTCAATAACTATTTCAAAAGAGGGAGACAAATCCAGCTCCTCAGCATTCCATGTAGAGAAATATGTTCACTGTCATGAGATCTCAGACAATCTTAGTTCTGTGATCTGATATTTGTTTCAGTTCAGGAAATCTTCAATCTGATTTCATTTTATACCTAGAATCATAATTGATGGATAAGCTTTTGACTGTGTCTGGTTTATAGAATGAATCCAAGTTAAGTGGTTCAACCGTGTATTTCCATAAAAAAAAAGGTCAATTTCAAATGGTCTGGAATGGGCAAAAAAGTGGAGTGAAGACGGACACTATATCTCATAAATCTAATTAAAGATCTAAACTTTTGACAAGAACATATGATGAGCTGATGATAAAAGGACAACTGAAGTGCGGCCATGTGTACCACTTCTCTTGCATTAGCTAGTGGATGGAGGAGCAAGCTAGCTGTATATGTGTCCCATTTGTAGACACAGAGCAGCTCAGTTTGAACAAGCAAAAAAAAATTTAGTAAGCATCTCAGAAAAATTAGAATTAACTAATTACCACTGTTCAAGCTATATTTCAAACCTACCATTCACGCGGATCCAGTCGGCGCACAAAATTAAATTGGTGCGCAGACTAGGAACGCGCACCAATTCGGTGCACCTACTGGATATGCGGACGATTTTTTTTCCATGTTTTGTAATAAATTCAGTACAAATGAATTGTGAACCTCAATAATGGTGCACATCATATCTGTCAAATAGATGATATACAATTCGGTGTGAACACATGCACCTCGGTAATCGGAACAAAAGAAAAAAAACCCTATCGTGCATACTTCCAAAAAATGAATGAATTGTATATGAAATATTTATTGCAAAACAGGAAAAAAAAAAAAAAAAAACTTTGGTGCGCATCCCCAGTCTACGCACCATTTCAATTTGGTACACCGACTGAATATATAGGTGGCATAATTTTAAATATGACTGATTGGATGATAATCATTTAATTCTAATTTTCTGAGGTGGTAACTAAAAGAATTTCAGTTTGAACAATAAAGCTATTGATTCATATTTTTTTCTTTCCTTTTTTTTATTTATTTTGAAGTAGACATATTTAAACATTGTAACTTCTCAATTCTCACCCATATTATTATTATTATTAACTGATCTATTTTTACATAGAAAATATTTTGGCGCATAAAAATAAGTGACAACAACTTTGCACAAAGTTAAAACAGAACAAATTAATTAATTAAGTCTTCCATATAGCAAATAAGGAAATCATGATGTTGTACAAATTTAAATTAGTTGCTTCAGCAAACTATTTGTTGGATGCAAATATAAATAGGTTATATTTGCCGATTTTTTTATATATATCCAAAACTTCAATCAAATTACAAAAAATAACTGAAGAACCGTTCAAATTCGATTTTTACCCAATCCGGTTATCCAATAACCGGATTTTATAGAAATGTCCGGTTAACCACTCCCCGGATTCAAAATGCACAAATCCGGTTAATGGTTAACCGGATTTGTGCATTTTGCCTTTTCTTTTTTTTTTCTTTTTTTTGAAAACAGAAATTTTTTTTTTTTATTTTTTGTATTAAAATATTAGAAATATTGAATATATTTCTTTGAAAACAGATATAATACAATATAATTTGATTTATTAGAAAGACTGCAACAAATAACCCGGATCAATATTTTTCAGATCCGATTTTTCGCGGCTGTAAGAAAAATTAATATATTTCTTTATGTGTTATTGGAAAAAAATAAAAATAATTAGATTCTGAGTTATTGATCCCGGTTCAAAAGTCACTTCTAAGTAATTCAGAAAATATTGTGACCTTTCTAGTACATTTAATTAATAAAAAGTTGTATCTATTTTTGAAAAAAATCAAAAACTTTAATTTATTTAATTATTGTTTTTCAAAAAGAATTCTCAAAATAGATACAACTTTTTATTAATTAAATGTACTAGAAAGGTCACAATATTTTCTGGATTACCTAGAAGTGACTTTTGAACCGGGATCAATAACTCGGAATCTAATTATTTTTATTTTTTTCCAATAACACATAAAGAAATATATTAATTTTTCTTACAGTCGCGAAAAATTAGATCTGAAAAATATTGATCCGGGTTATTTGTTGCAGTCTTTCTAATAAATCAAATTATATTGTATTATATCTGTTTTCAAAGAAATATATTCAATATTTCTAATATTTTAATACAAAAAATAAAAAAAATAAAAAATTTCTGTTTTCAAAAAAAAAAAAAAGGCAAAATGCACAAATCCGGTTAACCATTAACCGGATTTGTGCATTTTGAGTCCGGGGAGTGGTTAACCGGACATTTCTATAAATTCCGGTTATTGGATAACCGGATTGGGTAAAAATCGAATTTCAACGGTACTTCGGTTATTTTTTGTAATTTGATTGAAGTTTTGGATATATATAAAAAAATCGGTTATATTTGAGTAGAATTAGCAAATAGCGCACACAACAATAAACATCATTTTTTTAGCACTGGTCGCCTAGTAATAAAAAGAATAAAAACTAGATTATTTCACTTTAATTAAGGAAAGAGGAAAGATGCAGAAAAAATGAAAACGAAAAAAATAGACTATGATAAACTATTTTTTTTCATTTTAATTTTAGATTAACGGATTAGATTAAGATGGCTTCTATTTTCATAGCAGTTTTGTCTTTCTTGAAAACCTTCCTATTTTTTTACTTCTAATTAAAATATGTTAGAATAAGAAAAGTTAATAACTATTTAAAAGTTGAGATAAATAGTGCCATGTTGAGAACATATTTTTTTCATTACTTGAAGCATGTAATGCTTGAAAACAAAAAATTGATTATTTGCCAATTTCAACATCTTATTACCTTTTTTGTCCGAATTTTTCTTTTCTAATATAGTAATATAGAGTATAATGTTTCTTTTTATTAAAAAGAAACAAAATAAATAAAAATATAGATATATGTGATTTTTCAAGTACTTTTAAATTCTTCTCACAAAAATACTTAAGAGCTCAAACTTTATATTCATAAAAAGACTGCTCCAAAAGTCTAAACTATTAAATTAATGAATTAAATTTGTACATATTTTTTTATTTTACTATATAATATATATAAATGAGTTTATGGAATTTATTAGCTGCTAATTTATATAAGCATTACTCTGTCTACTTGCTGCTAATCTAAATATGAGTTTATGGAATAAATTTGTACATCTTTCCATTTTACTATATAATATATAAAAATTAGTTTATGGGATTTGATTGCTGCTAATATATAAATCTAATTAATTAATGAATTAAATTTGTACATGTAAACTTGACATATAAATAGTAAATCATTATTTACTATAATGCGAAAATAATAATTTCTCATCCATATTATTAGTAACTAATATATTTTTAGATGGAAAATAGTTTCTGTTTATGTAAAAATAAAAGTAACAACAGCATATATATTAGCGAATAAAAATAAAAAATGAAAAAAAAGTTAAAACAGAACAAAGCCTTCTATAGAGCAAATAAGGAAATCAGATGTTGCCCAAATTTAAAATAGTTACTTCGACAAATTTAGATATTCTAAATTTGGATATGCTAAATTTGGAAAGAATTAGAGGAACCGACTTCTCGTCTCTATAAATGCGCCGAGTAATAGCACTGATTAAACCACTCCGTATCTTTCTCTCACAAGAAAAGGAAAAGTGGGGTTTCACGGGAGAAATTGAGCGATTTCATCTGACGTTCAATTCTCCCAAGCGCGGGTTTAGCTTTGATTTCAAATCGAGGTACCTCTCTCTCTCTCTCTCAAATCGAGCACTAATTAAACCACTCCGTATATATTTTGTTCTCGGAGTCATTTCTACAAGGGCTTATTGAATGCTCAATACCCAAAAGAAAAGGAAAGGGCAAAAAAAATGTAAAAAAGAAGAGGTCACCAGTTGAAACCGAAGAATCAACCAGAAACCCAAAAGAAAGATTATAAAGTAGACTGCAAACTATACATCGAAGTATCATCATCCTATTCCAATTGAGAACCAGATGCTATGTTCTGTCAGTACTTCTCTTGAGATGTCAATTTCATTTTTCTGCTCTTCCACAAATATGTGTTTGCACCTTTCTCTCCGTAGCACAAATCAAAGTGTGATTTGCACCTCTTAAACTGTTTCCTTGAGTGAAATAAGTGCACTGTGCCAATTGAGCTATTTTTCTTTGTGGTTGCCTTCTTACCAGTAGAGTGAATTCACAATTTTCGAATAAGTGTTGACTTTCAGGGTTTTTCAAAAAGAATTTGACGAATTAATTATTTTCATAGTTTTATTTTGTTATTTTAATTTTAAAACATCTGTTATTGACGATTTAAAAATTAGAGGTGCAAAGAAATGAATGCATTTGAAATATCATCTAACACTAAATATAAAGCACAATATTTTTTTCCATTATCAATTTAACATCAATACTATAAATTTTATAAACTTTAACAGGGTAAAACTGAAGATCTAACATGAAACGAGAACTTCCAAGTACATCTTCAGTAGACGAGGATCAGAGAAATGTTAGGAGCCGCAGTCCCTTTACTCCGTCTATGCCCAGAGAGAGGGTTGTTTCCTTGGACCAACCTCATGTGAACTTACAGCCACGGCTTCAGTTCATGGCCCCAAATCTGCTTACCGACCATCAGAGCCCTACATCAACTTCTGGTGAGAGCATATCTCAGGTCATGGCCCCAAATCTGCTTGTCGACTATCAGAGCCCTACATTAGTTTCTGGTGAGAGCATATCTCAGGTCATGGCCCCAAATCTGCTTGCCGATAAACAGAGCCCTACATCAGTTTCTGGTGAGAGCATATCTCAGGTCATGGCCCCAAATCTGCTTGCCGACAATCAGAGCCCTACATCAGTTTCTGATGAGAGCATATCTCAGTTCATGGCCCCAAATCTGCTTACCGACCATCCGAGCCCTACATCAGTTTCTGGTGAGAGCATATCTCGGGTCATGGCTCCAAATCTGCTTGTTGACCATCAGAGCTCTACATCAATTTCTGATGAGAGCATATCTCAGTTCATGGCCCCAAATCTGCTTACCGACCATCCGAGCCCTACATCAGCTTCCGGTGAGAGCATATCTCAGGTCATGGCCCCAAATCTACTTGCTGACCATCAGAGCCCTACATCAATTTTTGATGAGAACATATCTCAGGTCATGGCCAGCATATCTCAGTTCTTGGTCCCAAATCTGCTTGTCGACCATCAGAGCCCTACAGCAGTTTCTGGTGAACGCATATCTCAGTTCATGGCCCCAAATCTGCTTGCCGACTATCAGAGCCCTACATCAGTTTCTGGTGAGGGCATATCTCAGTTCATGGCCCTAAATCTGCTTGCCGACCATCAGAGCCCTACATCAATTTCTGGTGAGAACATATCTCAGGTCATGGCCAGCTTATCTCAGTTCTTCGCCGCAGATCTTCTTGCCGACCACCAGAGCCCTACATCAGTTTCTGATGAGAGCATATCTAGCTCCTCAGATACCTCACAAGGCCTTCAGGCATTGGCTGGATCTACATCCCCTCGTATCTGTGAACATTGTGGGGGGCTTATGTCAGCTTCAGAAGATAGGAGTGTTTCTCTACCAAGTACATCTCCAGTAGACGGGCCTCAGGTACTTCTATTACTCCTTTCAATAACATTGTTTTTCTCTAGTAGAAATGGGATTGTGATGGCTGATGTACGTAGTGCAAAATGATTGGAACATGATTCATGTTTGGAATTATGATCATATATTCATTACCCTTTTTGTACCGTGCGGGTTTTATACAAATAGTCCAAACTTTCGTTTTGAAGTTTCAATGCTGATATTGTGGCTTCCAATATATCGGAAAATACTTAGCACTGGCAATTGATGCTTGCACATGTCAGAGATCTTTGAAATTATTCTTGCACTAAAGACCGAATAAAAGTTTATCTAACATTCTCTTATACTCAAATTAGCATAAAAGTTAACCGTACACAACACTACCTAAACAAGTACTCCAGCTTCCCCTTTTTCCTTGATTTGCTTCCTTTTTGAGATAATTAATTCAACCCTTCATTTGAAAGGAAAAAAAATTATATACAAAAAATAGAAAAGTACTAGCATTAAACAGTGTTCCTTGGATAAAGGTTTTCAGCATGGTTTTCTTCTGTATATTTCAGAACCCTCAGATTATACAGGCTGTCAGGCACCGCGATATGGATATGGACATCAACAACTGGAGCTATGAGGTCTTTCCATGCATCCCGCTTTCAAAAAAAATAGCAAAAAAAAATATAAACAACTTAAAATAATAATTATTGAATATTGTTTTTTTTATATATATATATAGGAACTGCTTGAATTGGAAGAAAGGATTGGGAAAGTCAACACAGGAATCAAAACATCCGAGCTTTCCAAATTTTTGAAAACAGTTATCTTTTCTGGGGAGCAGGACGAGGCAGAGCGATGCGTTATCTGCCAGGTATCATGATTCTCTTTGTCTCTTTATATTAATATGTCAGACACCATTGTTAGCAAAATTGGTACAACTAGAATTGTAATTGATGCATAAGCTTTTGACTGTGTTTTGTTTATAGAATGAATCCAATTTAAGTGGTTCAACCGTGTATTTCCATAGAAAAAGAAGTCAATTCCAAATGGGTCTGAAATGGGCAAAAATATGGAGACAAGACGGAAAGTATACCTCATAAATCTAATAAAAGATTAAAATTTTTGGCAGGAACAATATGCTGACGCTGATGTAAAGGGACAACTGAAGTGTGGCCATGAGTACCACTTCTCTTGCATTGGCAAGTGGATGGAGGAGCAAGCTGTATGTGCCATTTGTAGACAGAGAGCTACTCACTTTGAACAATAAAACTGTTGATGCATATTTTTCTTTCATTTTATTGTTATCCTGAAGAAAACATATTGTTCTTTTTCGCTGTAAGATTTTTTTGTAAAAAAATTTGAAGTAGACATATTTTTCTTATTTAAACAATATTGGGGATTTGTTTTGAAGTGCACATAGTTAAGGCAAGCCTTGAGTACCCACTTGTATCATTGTATTGATTCAGCCAAACATTAAGCATTTCATTGAAGGGCGCCTTTACCTTGTTACACTACAGATGTTATTTGTTGGTTATGAATATGATATTGTGGACATTTGTTAAGGGATTTAGTATGATTTTATTTCAAGTAAATTGGTTGATCCAATGATGTACTTACAAATGGATCAAGTCCATGTCAATAACTATTTCAAAAGAGGGAGACAAATCCAGCTCCTCAGCATTCCATGTAGAGAAATTTGTTCATTGTCATGAGATCTCAGACAATCTTAGTTCTGTGATCTGATATTTGTTTCAGTTCAGGAAATCTTCGATCTGATTTCATTTTATACCAAGCAGTTGTATTTGTATGATCTTGCTCAATCTTTAATTAACCGCACTTTGATCGAGCGAGTTTATCAGAATGTGTATTTCTAATTGTTCCTTTTAACATAAAACATTGTTGGAGTTGGTCGATCAGATAAGAACACAACATCGTTGCAGTACTTTACAAGAAGAATAATGAAATTTCCATGTTGCAAATGTGGACCACAAAGACAAATACAGTGGGGAATTAAGTTACTGGTACGAGACATGGCAAACACAGTGGGAAATTTACCTACTGTTACAAGACGCGGTACCAGCGACTGGATACAGTGGGGAATTTAGCTCCTGGTTTGAGACATGGCAAACACTGATGAATTTACTTACTGGTACGAGATCCGGTACCAGCAGCATTGACAGGACAGAGGAGGCCTTAGCAGTTCATTTTCTTTTTATTTAACACAAAATTGATTAAATAGTTCAGACAAAATGTAAGAATAGTACTGTAAGTATTTAATATAAAAAAATCTCGTAAAAACAGCGTAAGGTGTTTTGGCAGTGAGCATTGCCAAATGGGTTGTTCTTAAGAACATGTGAAAAAGTTCAATTGTAAGATTTCAAAAAAAAATTTATCCTTTATATAGTTTCAACCCGTTTTGCACTACATATCGACTCTTCTAGCAAAAGGGATATAGCAGCGGAGAAAGAATTGGGACATTGGACTGCTAGCTTATCATGAAATTACCTAGTATTACATTGGACCAAATTGTTCTGATTCTTGAAAGGAAAAGGATTTATCTGATTCTTTGGGTGTTTTTGCTTTCTTGTAGAATTTTTTTAGAATAGGCTGTTTCTTCAGACTTATCACATGAGCACGCTAAAGAGCCCATAACTATTGGACTTGTTTGAATGAATTTGTTTCATTATTTTATCTTGTTTGTTAGTCATGTAATTTCGGTGGCATTCATGAT
The DNA here is from genome assembly GCF_964058835.1 of Carex rostrata. Lineage (NCBI taxonomy): Eukaryota > Viridiplantae > Streptophyta > Magnoliopsida > Poales > Cyperaceae > Carex > Carex rostrata. Next base: position 8,948,361 of record NC_135926.1, read on the forward strand.
ATTTTTCACTTCGATCAAATCTATGTATGTATGTATGTATGTATAATTTTAATAATCATCTGGACATTAACTCGTATAGTTTACTGCATATTGAAATTGCTATATATAATTCTATGAAATAAAAAAAATAATAAAAAATCTATGAGATATTGGAGACAAACTAAATTGTTGTGCTCCATATTAAGACATTTTTTTATTATTGTGCTCTGATCAAATTGAATAAATCATTATTGCAGATTTTTAAATCACCATATGCAAAGATATGAAACGTGGTATGTATATAGACAATTTGGATAAGTCTTATGATGCGACCGCTGAGATGGATCTAACAGTAGCTAGCAGATCAGAAGCTCAACGATCTATTTTGGCACACCTTGGCTAGACAGTTCTGAAGGACAATGGGTTTCAACTTGACGGTACCAGGTACCGACTCTGCATCAGAGTTCTGTTTATTGGTAAATGATCAGAGGCGACCAGTCATTGTGCTGGTAAATTAAGTATCAACGGAATTCAACTGCTGTAATCCTTTCGTTCAAAATATCAATAAAAATCTTAAGATGGCATTGCCACCTTACCTTCAAAAAAAATTTCAGTTTCACCAGGATAATTTTTTTATGTTCAAATTAGCACAAACTTAAATGTACACAACACTACTAAAACAAGTGCTTCAGCTTTCCCCTTTTACCTTGATTTGTTTTCATTTTGCATGCAAAGCAAAAAAAACTTATGTACACAAAACAGAGAAGTGTTACCATTAAGGATTGCAAAAGTCAACACAGGGGTCAAAACATCCGCGCTCTTCAAATTTGTGAAAAAATTGATCTGTTCAAGATGAGGCAGAGCGATGCGTCATCTGCATGGTGTCATAATTCTAATTCTCTCTGTATCAGTTTGTTAGACACAATAGTTATCAAAATTGGTATGACTAGAATCATAATTGATGGATAAGCTTTTGACTGTGTCTGGTTTATAGAATGAATCCAAGTTAAGTGGTTCAACCCTGTATTTCCATATAAAAAAAGGTCAATTTCAAATGGTCTGGAATGGGCAAAAATGTGGAGTGAAGACGGACACTGTATCTCATAAATCTAATTAAAGATTGAGGAGGGTTTCAAATGCCTCCATTTTTTGTGCCTCCATCATGTCTTCATTTTTAAAAACTTTAATAACTCAAAATTTAAATCTTAAAATTCAAAATAAAACCGTTGGATATGAACTATATCATTTTATCTATGCACATGTAGAAAATTATGGCATTTCAACTTTGTTTTGATTGTTATCTTGAGCTTGTAAAAATGTATACAAATGTAGATAATTTCTAGACGTTGATTTTTCAACTTATTGATTTATATAAAAGCAAAAACAAAATGTGATAATTTTTTATTGGCACATAGAGAAAATAATATAAATTACATCTAATGATTTTATTTTGCCGTTTAAGTTTTAAACTTTGAGTTATTTAAGTTTTTAAAAATAGAGACATGATAGAGGCACAAAAAATGAAGACATTTGAACCCTCCTCTTAAAGATTTAAATTTTTGACAGGAACATATGATGTGCTGATGATAAAAGGACAACTGAAGTGCGGCCATGTGTACCACTTCTCTTGCATTAGCAAGTGGATGGAGGAGCAAGCTAGCTGTATATGTGTCCCATTTGTAGACACAGAGCAGCTCAGTTTGAACAAGCAAAAAAAATTTAGTTAGCATCTCAGAAAATTAGAATTAACTAATTACCACCGTTCAAGCTATATTTCAAACCTACCACTCACGCGGATTCAGTCGGCACACAAAATTAGGTTAGTGCACAGACTGATAAGCCGAAATTGTATCTATTGAAACCTAGGGTTTGTTATGTAAATTAAGCCAAGTTTTGTTGAAATTAGGTTTTATTAGGTTAGAAATGTCCAAAAGTTCAAGTTACTATCCTAGTTATGTTTATTTTGCAGGTAATCAAGTGTTTGGAGCTTAAAGGAGCAAAACGGGTGATTTGTAGCAAGCCAGCACGAAGTTTGGAGCAACTTTCACTTTCATTGCGGCCCGAAATGATTTCATTGGGGCCCGCAACAAAACAGACAGAGCCCTCTTCATTTCCTGCACTTTCATTGCGGCCCGCAACCAAATCAATTGTGGCCCGAAATGACTTTTATAGTTTCCTGCACTTTCATTGCGGCCCGAAATGAGTTTACAGATTTCTGCGCAACAAATTCTTAACTGCCTCCACTCATTGCGGCCTGTAATAGATGTTATTGCGGCTCGCAATAAGGCGGTTCAGAGCCCGAATTTGCTATTTTTAGGGATTTATTTCTAGGTTTCGCTAGGGGGTATAAAAGGAGACCTGTAGAATAGATTAAGGACGTTTTTTGGGTGAGAATTTCTGGTTTTGAACAAGGAAAAACAAGGAAAAGAGAAGAAGGGAGAAGAGAACATCATTGATCAACCGGTTTTATTATTTTCTTTCCTTTGGAACTCTTTTAGTCTTTTGATTTCATTTGTGTTTTAGCCATGACTGGCTAAAGGCTTTTCTAGGGTTGATTAGGGCTGTACTTGAAACCTTTGTTATGATTTAGTTGGTTTTGTTTCATATATTCTTGTTCTTTGTTATGATCTATTCTTTATTTTAATTGATTGTGAAGACATAATTGAAACCGCATGAAATCTTAGGATTTGGTATTTTCAATTGAGAAATTGAATATTAGGTCCAGATCATAAGGAATAGGGTATTTGATAGGCTAAGTACCGAGAGGTGATGCTTGTCTTATACGGGCTTTACCTAATAGTTTAGAAAATTGTGCCAAGTACCGAGAGGTGAAAGGCGGTTTTCTAGATTAATTGGGACAGTAAGAACTTAATGACTTTAGATTAGCGTAGCCAAGTACCAAGAGGTGACGTTTATTCTAATTTAAAAATGGTATTAATATAGAGATATCACTTTGTACCTACAACATCCAACTGTGCCTTCATAAATATAAGAACAAAATTTACAAACCAATTAGTCATAACTCCAGTGGATAGGAACCCTAAGAAACCCTAATTTCTCATACTTGTTAAAAATCAGATTTTGCTTTAAAAACTTTAGTTGTGCTCCATATTAAGACATTTTTTATTATTGTGCTCTGATCAAATTGAATAAATCATTATTGCAGATTTTTAAATTTGAATCAATTTTTATATCACCATATGCAAAGATATGAAACGTGGTATGTATATAGACAATTTGGATAAGGCTTATGATGCGACCGCTGAGATGGATCTAACAGTAGCTAGCAGATCAGAAGCTCAACGATCTATTTTGGCACACCTTGGCTAGACAGTTCTGAAGGACAATGGGCTTCAACTTGACGGTACCAGGTACCGACTCTGCATCAGAGTTCTGTTTATTGGTAAATGATCAGAATCCTCATATTATGCCAGCTGTCAGGCACCCCGATTCAAAAAATTTAAGAAATTGTTTAGCAGGCACATCTTCAAGCAACTAAAGTCATATCTTTTCTTCCCAAACCGAAAATACATCAATTTTGCATAATTGCGCCTTTAAAAATGAGATTGGACTTAAAATTATACGGGACTAAACCCTAAATTCACTGTAGCTTAACGAGCCGAGCTGGCCCGGTCCGAGCTGACCCCTGGCTCAGCTCGTTTATTTTGACCCGAGCCTGAGCCGAGCTGGCTCGTTAACAGCTCAGTCCACTACCGAGCGAGCTGTTAGCGAGCGAGCTAGAGGCGAGCCGCGAGCTTTTTTGACAGCCCTACCGATATGTATATGGACACCAACTGTACGGGATACGAGGTTTTTCTTTCCCCCATTCAAGCTCGAGTGCATATTCTCCGAGAATCTCAACTTTTGCGTGACCGACATGAGAGTCTGCATCGCCTGCATTAACTCAAAAGAGCATTTTTGAACGGAGCCAATCCGGTCACAATTTATAATTCAGGAGCCCTTTAACATTAGTGTAGATCTAGTAGGATCTTAAAATGGATCATTTTTTTTAGTTGATGAAAAGATACAAATTCCCGGCGTGCCTATCGAGGGATAGCGTACGGGTAGTATAATTTGTGCTAAGCATATTTGAACAGTTGAGATTTTCCATTAAAAACACCCAAAGTTTGAGATATCTTAGAGAATGTGAATTCCTCAAGCTCCCCAAAAAAAAAAAAAAAAAATCATCCTAAAAAATAATTATTAAAATATTGGTTATTTATTATAGGAACTGCTTGTATTGGGAGAAAGGATTGCAAAAGTCAACACAGGGGTCAAAACATCCGCGCTCTTCAAATTTGTGAAAAAATTAATCTGTTCAAGATGAGGCAGAGCGATGCGTCATCTGCATGGTGTGACTAGAATCATAATTGATGGATAAGCTTTTGACTGTGTCTGGTTTATAGAATGAATCCAAGTTAAGTGGTTCAACCGTGTATTTCCAAATAAAAAAAGGTCAATTTCAAATGGTCCGGAATGGGCCAAAATGTGGAGTGAAGACGGACACTATATCTCATAAATCTAATTAAAGATCTAAACTTTTGACAAGAACATATGATGTGCTGATGATAAAAGGACAACTGAAGTGCGGCCATGTGTACCACTTCTCTTGCATTAGCAAGTGGATGGAGGAGCAAGCTAGCTGTATATGTGTCCCATTTGTAGACACAGAGCAGCTCAGTTTGAACAAGCAAATACTTTTTAGTTAGCATCTCAAAAAATTAGAATTAAATTATTACTATCGTTCAAGCTATATTTCAAACCTACCACTTACGCGGATCCAATCGGCGCACAAAATTAGGTTGGTGCGCGGACTAGGAACGCGCACCAATTCGGTGCACCTATTGGATATGCGGACGATTTTTTTTTCCTGTTTTGTTATAAATTCAGTACAAATGAATTGTGAACCTCAATAATGGTGCACATCATATCTGTCAAATAGATGATATACAATTCAGTGTGAACACATGCACCTCGGTAATCGGAACAAAAGAAAAAAAAACTACCGTGCATACTTCCAAAAAATGAATGAATTGTATATGGAATATTTATTGCAAAACAGAAAGAAAAAGAAAGAAAAAACTTCGGTGCGCATCCCTAGTCTGCGCACCATTTCAATTTGGTGCACTGACTGAATATATAGGTGCATGATTTTAAATATGACTAATTGTTCATATTTAAAATCATGCACCTATATATTCAGTCGGTGCACCAAATTGAATCTCATGGAGAATTGTGTGCAAAAGTAAAGATCATGGAGGTTTGGGGATTTTAGATATGACTAATTGGATCTCATGGAGAATTGTGTGCAAAAGTAAAGATCAGGGAGGCTTGGGGGTTTTAAATATGACTAATTGGATCTCATGGAGAATTGTGTGCAAAAGTAAAGATTAGGAAGGCTTGGGGGTTTTAGACCTTAAGCTTATGAATAAGACCCTTCTGGCTAAATGATGGTATCGGTTTCTAGATAATTCTGTTTCTGATAGATGGAAAAATATTTTGCTTAGTAAATATGGAACTAGAACTACTCATTCTCTTTGTTCACCTTTTTGGCGATCAATCCTAAAAGATCATGTGATTATCAATTTATGACTAAATAAATAAATAGGTAACGATAAAAACAACTTATTTTTTGTTAGATAGATGGTGTAGTGAACATACCTTAAAAAATCAATTTCCAAATCTTTTTTTATTGTTACTGTAACACCCGGTAATATATATAAATTAATTTAAAATTATTATTGACTTCTTTATAATTTTTAGAATTAAAAGGTTATTTGCATAAAAATGTTAAATTAATAATAGAAATGGCCAACGTGTCATTAGAGCCACGTGGCTCCCATGCATAGATCCCCCAATATGACATTTTCCTTTGATCTCTGTTACCGATTCATGTAACAAAACGAAAATAGAAAAGATACCAAATATAGAGAAGAGAATAAGAGAAAGTAAAAAGTGAGAGATGAAGAGAAATATATTGATGAAAAATTTGAGATATTGATTAATATTTCATGTTCGATTGGAATTATAACTACGTCGCATTGATTCTGAAAAGTTATTACAACTTGAATTGGATTTCTAGATCAATCGCTATCAGGTAATCAGACTTCTCTATAATATGTGATTTCGATTTGTATGGTTTATTTGCTATTGAATTGGGTAATCGGATTATGATAGCATATTTAACTGGAATATTGGGTCTAGATACTGAAATTGTTTTTAATGGACTGGAAATACTGGGAATCGCCTATTTCAGGGATTCCAACTGGAATGGAACTGATTTTACTGAAAACCTAGACCCAACTGATATTACTGGTTAAATTTGCATACATAATTTGATTTTTAATTGTGTGGATTAATCCAATCATGTTGAAATGGTTGTTTACTGTTATTAAGCCAATTATAGAGAAGTTGCGTCGTTAAATAACTGGTTACTCGGCTTTGTAGCTGATCCCATATTGTTTTTGTTTCTTTCTGTTGCGACGTAGGTTGACAGGACGGCGGATGGATGCGAGGGTGCAGTTTTGTCGCGTCGCGTGCCCGGCCCGGCCGCCGGGGCGTGACAGAATGGTATTCTGGAGACGAGATGTCGGATGAGAATCTATTGGATTACTAGTCTCCTAGAATATTATTGCTTTTTGAGACTTTTATTTTGCTTAGTATTCATTTTGTTTTCATTTTAGCTTTTGATGTGGTACTATCTCTCCTTGTATGCTTTTATGTTTGTTGATGGTGACTTGATGTAAGACTTTTCATATTTGATTTTGGTACCTATTTTAGGTACCATATCATGTATGCTTGATTTCTATGAAATCGGTGGTAATACCACTATTTTTCAAAAAACAATATGACTAATTGGATGATAATCATTTAATTCTAATTTTCTGAGGTGCTAACTAAAAGAATTTCCGTTTGAACAATAAAGCTATTGATTTATATTTTTCTTTCTTTTTTTATTTATTTTCAAATAGACATATTTAAACATAGTAACTTCTCAATTCTCACCCGTATTATTATTATTAACTGATCTATTTTTACATAGAAAATATTTTGGCGCATAAAAATAAGTAACAACAACTTGATGCACAAAGTTAAAACAGAACAAATTAAGTCTTCCATATAGCAAATAAGGAAATCATGATGTTGTACAAATTTAAATTAGTTGCTTCAGCAAAGTATTTGTTGGATGCAAATATAGATAGGCTATATTTGAGTAGAATTGACAAATAGCGCACACAACAATAAAAAAAACTTTATTTTAGCACTGGTCGCCGAGTAATAAAAAGAATAAAAACTTAAGGAATGAGGAAAGATGCAGAAAAAACGAAAACGAAAAAAATAGACTATGATAAACTTTTTTTTTCATTTTAATTTTAGATTAACGGATTAGATTAAGATGGCTGCTATTTTTCATTATAATTAGAAAAGTTAATAACTATTTAAAAGTTGAGATAAATAGTGCCACGTTCAGAACATATTTTTTTTCTTTACTTGAAGCATGTAATGCTTGAAAACAAAAAATTGATTCTTTGCCTATTTCAACATCTTATTACATTTTTTGTACGAATTTTTATTTTCTAATATAGTAATATTAGAGTATAATGTTTCTTTTTATTAAAAAAACAAAATAAATAAAAATATAGATATATATGATTTTCAAGTACTTTTAAATTCTTCTCACAAAAATGCTTAAGAGCTCAAACTTTATATTCATAAAAAGACTACTCCAAAAGTCTAAATTATTAAATTATTAATCTTGTTAAATTAATGAATTAAATTTGTACATATTTTTTTATTCTACTATATAATATATATAAATGAGTTTATGGAATAAATTTGCACATCTTTCTATTTTACTATATAATATATAAAAATTAGTTTATGGGATTTGATTGCTGCTAATATTTAAATCTAATTAATTAATGAATTAAATTTATACATGTAAACTTGACATATAAATAGTAAATCATTAGTTACTAGAGGAGGGTTCAAATGCACCCAAATTTTTGTGCACCCAAATGCACCCTATTTTTCAAATCCTTTTTCTCTGTTTTTAAAGTCCGAATAGTGAATCCGAATAGTTAGATGCGATCTATATATTAAGATGTGCATCGAGACCAAATTTTACATTTTTTGAAATTTTTTTACTATTTATTAAGCCACTTTGAAAATTGCTGATTTTATATTTTCTAGACCATTGGATCAGCGATTTTCAAAGGGACTTAATAAATAGTAAAAAAATTCCAAAAAATGTAAAATTTGGTCTCCCAACACATCTTAATATATAGATCTCATCTAACGGTTCAGATTGACTATTCGGACTTTGAAAACGGAAAAAAAGGATAGGGTGCATTTGAACCCTCCTCTATTTACTATAATGCGAAAATAATAATTTCTCATCCATATTATTAGTAACTAATATATTTTTAGATGGAAAATAGTTTCTGTTTCCGTAAAAATAAAAGTAACAACATCATATATATTAGCGCATAAAAATAAAAAATGAAAAAAAGTTAAAACAGAACAAAGCCTTCTATAGAGCAAATAAGGAAATCAGATGTTGCCCAAATTTAAAATAGTTACTTCGACAAATTTAGATATTCTAAATTTGGATATGCTAAATTTGGAAAGAATTAGAGGAACCGACTTCTCGTCTCTATAAATGCGCTGAGTAATAGCACTAATTAAACCACTCCGTATCTTTCTCTCACAAGAAAAGGAAAAGTGGGGTTTCACGGGAGAAATTGAGCGATTTCATCTGACGTTCAATTCTCCCAAGCGCGGGTTTACCTTTGATTTCAAATCGAGGTACCTCTCTCTCTCTCTCTCAAATCGAGCACTAATTAAACCACTCCGTATATATTTTGTTCTCGGAGTCATTTCTACAAGGGCTTATTGAATGCTCAATACCCAAAAGAAAAGGAAAGGGAAAAAAAACTGTAAAAAAGAAGAGGTCACCAGTTGAAACCGAAGAATCAACCAGAAACCCAAAAGAAAGATTATAAAGTAGACTGCAAACTATACATCGAAGTATCATCATCCTATTCCAATTGAGAACCAGATGCTATGTTCTGTCAGTACTTCTCTTGAGATGTCAATTTCATTTTTCTTCTCTTCCACAAATGTGTGTTTGCACCTTTCTCTCCGTAGCACAAATCAAAGTGTGATTTGCACCTCTTAAACTGTTTCCTTGAGTGAAATAAGTGCACTGTGCCAATTGAGCTATTTTTCTTTGTGGTTGCCTTCTTACCAGTAGAGTGAATTCACAATTTTCGAATAAGTGTTGACTTTCAGGGTTTTTCAAAAAGAATTTGACGAATTAATTATTTTCATAGTTTTATTTTGTTATTTGAATTTTAAAACATCTGTTATTGACTATTTAAAAATTAGAGGTGCAAAGAAATGAATGCATTTGAAATATCATCCAACACTAAATATAAAGCACAATATTTTTTTTCCATTATCAATTTAACATCAATACTATAAATTTTATAAACTTTAACAGGGTAAAACTGAAGATCTAACATGAAACGAGAACTTCCAAGTACATCTTCAGTAGACGAGGCTCAGAGAAATGTTAGGAGCCGCAGTCCCTTTACTCCGTCTATGCCCAGAGAGAGGGTTGTTTCCTTGGACCAACCTCATGTGAACTTACAGCCACGGCTTCAGTTCATGGCCCCAAATCTGCTTACCGACCATCAGAGCCCTACATCAACTTCTGGTGAGAGCATATCTCAGGTCATGGCCCCAAATCTGCTTGTCGACTATCAGAGCCCTACATCAGTTTCTGGTGAGAGCATATCTCAGGTCATGGCCCCAAACCTGCTTTCCGATAATCAGAACCCTACATCAGTTTCTGGTGAGAGCATATCTCAGGTCATGGCCCCAAATCTGCTTGCCGACAATCAGAGCCCTACATCAGTTTCTGATGAGAGCATATCTCAGTTCATGGCCCCAAATCTGCTTACCGACCATCCGAGCCCTACATCAGTTTCTGGTGAGAGCATATCTCAGGTCATGGCCCCAAATCTGCTTGTTGACCATCAGAGCCCTACATCATTTTTTGATGAGAACATATCTCAGGTCATGGCCAGCATATCTCAGTTCTTGGTCCCAAATCTGCTTGTCGACCATCAGAGCCCTACAGCAGTTTCTGGTGAACGCATATCTCAGTTCATGGCCCCAAATCTGCTTGCCGACTATCAGAGCCCTACATCAGTTTCTGGTGAGGGCATATCTCAGTTCATGGCCCCAAATCTGCTTGCCGACCATCAGAGCCCTACATCAATTTCTGGTGAGAACATATCTCAGGTCATGGCCAGCTTATCTCAGTTCTTCGCCGCAGATCTTCTTGCCGACCACCAGAGCCCTACATCGGTTTCTGATGAGAGCATATCTAGCTCCTCAGATACCTCACAAGGCCTTCAGGCATTGGCTGGATCTACATCCCCTCGTATCTGTGAACATTGTGGGGGGCTTATGTCAGCTTCAGAAGATAGGAGTGTTTCTCTACCAAGTACATCTCCAGTAGACGGGCCTCAGGTACTTCTATTACTCCTTTCAATAACATTGTTTTTCTCTAGTAGAAATGGGATTGTGATGGCTGATGTACGTAGTGCAAAATGATTGGAACATGATTCATGTTTGGAATTATGATCATATATTCATTACCCTTTTTGTACCGTGCGGGTTTTATACAAATAGTCCAAACTTTCGTTTTGAAGTTTCATTGCTCATATTGTGGCTTCCAATATATCGGAAAATACTTAGCACTGGCAATTGATGCTTGCACGTGTCAGAGATCTTTGAAATTATTCTTGCACTAAAGACCGAATAAAAGTTTATCTAACATTCTCTTATACTCAAATTAGCATAAAAGTTAACCGTACACAACACTACCTAAACAAGTACTCCAGCTTCCCCTTTTTCCTTGATTTGCTTCCTTTTTGAGATGATTAATTCAACCCTTCATTTGAAAGGAAAAAAAATTATATACAAAAAATAGAAAAGTACTAGCATTAAACTGTGTTCCTTGGATAACGGTTTTCAGCATGGTTTTCTTCTGTATATTTCAGAACCCTCAGATTATACAGGCTGTCAGGCACCGCGATATGGATATGGACATCAACAACTGGAGCTATGAGGTCTTTCCATGCATCCCGCTTTCAAAAAAAATAGCAAAAAAAAATATAAACAACTTAAAATAATAATTATTGAATATTGTTTTTTTATATATATATATATATAGGCACTGCTTGAATTGGAAGAAAGGATTGGGAAAGTCAACACAGGAATCAAAACATCTGAGCTTTCCAAATTTTTGAAAAAAGTTATCTTTTCTGGGGAGCAGGACGAGGCAGAGCGATGCGTTATTTGCCAGGTATCATGATTCTCTTTGTCTCTTTATATTAATATGTCAGACACCATTGTTAGCAAAATTGGTACAACTAGAATTGTAATTGATGCATAAGCTTTTGACTGTGTTTTGTTTATAGAATGAATCCAATTTAAGTGGTTCAACCGTGTATTTCCATAGAAAAAGAAGTCAATTCCAAATGGGTCTGGAATGGGCAAAAATATGGAGACAAGACGGAAAGTATACCTCATAAATCTAATAAAAGATTAAAATTTTTGGCAGGAACAATATGCTGACGCTGATGTAAAGGGACAACTGAAGTGTGGCCATGAGTACCACTTCTCTTGCATTGGCAAGTGGATGGAGGAGCAAGCTGTATGTGCCATTTGTAGACAGAGAGCTGCTCGCTTTGAACAATAAAACTGTTGATGCATATTTTTCTTTCATTTTATTGTTATCCTGAAGAAAACATATTGTTCTTTTTCGCTGTAAGAATTTTTTGTAAAAAAAATTTGAAGTAGACATATTTTTCTTATTTAAACAATATTGGGGATTTGTTTTGAAGTGCAGATAGTTAAGGCAAGCCTTGAGTACCCACTTGTATCATTGTATTGATTCAGCCAAACATTAAGCATTTCGTTGAAGGACGCCTTTACCTTGTTACACTACAGAAGTTATTTGTTGGTTATGAATATGATATTGTGGACATTTGTTAAGGGATTTAGTATGATTTTATTTCAAGTAAATTGGTTGATCCAATGATGTACTTACAAAAGGATCAAGTCCATATCTATAACTATTTCAAAAGAGGGAGACAAATCCAGCTCCTCAGCATTCCATGTAGAGAAATTTGTTCACTGTCATGGGATCTCAGACAATCTTAGTTCTGTGATCTGATATTTGTTTCAGTTCAGGAAATCTTCGATCTGATTTCATTTTATACCAAGTGGTTGTAATTGTATGATCTTGCTCAATCTTTAATTAACCGCACTTTGATCGAGCGAGTTTATCGGAATGTGTATTTCTAATTAATTGTTCCTTTTAACATAAAACATTGTTGGAGTTGGTCGATCAGATAAGAACACAACATCGTTGCAGTACTTTACAAGAAGAATAATGAAATTTGCATGTTGCAAATGTGGACCACAAAGACAAATACAGTGGGGAATTAAGTTACTGGTACGAGACATGGCAAACACAGTGGGAAATTTACCTACTGGTACAAGACGCGGTACCAGCGACTGGATACAGTGGGGAATTTAGCTCCTGGTAGGAGACATGGCAAACACTGATGAATTTACTTACTGGTACGAGATCCGGTACCAGCAGCATTGACAGGACAGAGGAGGCCTTAGCAGTTCATTTTCTTTTTATTTAACACAAAATTGATTAAATAGTTCAGACAAAATGTAAGAATAGTACTGTAAGTATTTAATATAAAAAAATCTCGTAAAAACAGCGTAAGGTGTTTTGGCAGTGAGCATTGCCAAATGGGTTGTTCTTAAGAACATGTGAAAAAGTTCAATTGTAAGATTTCAAAAAAAAATTTATCCTTTATATAGTTTCAACCCGTTTTGCACTACATATCGACTCTTCTAGCAAAAGGGATATAGCAGCCGAGAAAGAATTGGGACATTGGACTGCTAGCTTATCATGAAATTACCTAGTATTACATTGGACCAAATTGTTCTGATTCTCGAAAGGAAAAGGATTTATCTGAATCTTTGGGTGTTTTTGCTTTCTTGTAGAATTTTTTTAGAATAGGCTGTTTCTTCAGACTTATCACATGAGCACGCTATAGAGCCCATAACTATTGGACTTGTTTGAATGAATTTGTTTCATTATTTTATCTTGTTTGTTAGTCATGTTATTTCGGTGGCATTCATGATATTTTTCACTTCGATCAAATCTTATGTATGTATGTATGTATGTATGTATGTATGTATAATTTTAATAATCATTTGGACATTAACTCATATAGTTTACTGCATATTGAAATTGTTATATATAATTCTATGAAATAAAAAAAAAAAAAAAATCTATGAGATATTGGAGACAAACTAAATTGTTGTGCTCCATATTAAGACATTTTTTTATTATTGTGCTCTGATCAAATTGAATAAATCATTATTGCAGATTTTTAAATCACCATATGCAAAGATATGAAACGTGGTATGTATATAGACAATTTGGATAAGGCTTATGATGCGACCGCTGAGATGGATCTAACAGTAGCTAGAAGATCAGAAGCTCAACGATCTATTTTGGCACACCTTGGCTAGACAGTTCTGAAGGACAATGTGCTTCAACTTGACGGTACCAGGTACCGACTCTGCATCAGAGTTCTGTTTATTGGTAAATGATCAGAATCCTCATATTATGCCAGCTGTCAGGCACCCCGATATGTATATGGACACCAACTGTACGGGATACGAGGTTTTTCTTTCCCCCACTCAAGCTCGAGTGCATATTCTCTGAGAATCTCAACTTTTGTGTGACCGACGTGCGAGTCCGCATCGCCTGCATAAACTCAAAAGAGTATTCTTGAACGGAGCCAATTTGGTCACAATTTATAATTGAGGAGCCCTTTAACATTAGTATAGATCTAATTTACACGAATTTTAAAATGATCGAACAGGCTAGATATATTAATTCAAAAGATTTTTTTTTTAGTTGATACAAAAGATACAATTTCCCAGCGTGCCTATCGAGGGATAGCGTACGGGTAGTATAATTTGTGCTTTGAGATTCGTGCTAAGCATATTTGAACAGTTGAGATTTTCCATTAAAAACACCCAAAGTTTGAGATATCTTAGAGAATGTGAATTCCTCAAGCTCCCCTCACCCCCCAAAAAAAAAAAAAAAATCATCCAAAAAAATAATTAATAAAATATTGGTTATTTATTATAGGAACTGCTTGTATTGGGAGAAATGATTGCAAAAGTCAACACAGGGGTCAAAACATCCGCGCTCTTCAAATTTGTGAAAAAAATTAATCTGTTCAAGATGAGGCAGAGCGATGCGTCATCTGCATGGTGTCATAATTCTAATTCTCTCTGTATCAGTTTGTTAGACACAATAGTTATCAAAATTGGTATGACTAGAATCATAATTGATGGATAAGCTTTTGACTGTGTCTGGCTTATAGAATGAATCCAAGTTAAGTGGTTCAACCATGTATTTCCATATAAAAAAAGGTCAATTTCAAATGGTCTGGAATGGGCAAAAATGTGGAGTGAAGACGGACACTATATCTCATAAATCTAATTAAAGATCTAAACTTTTGACAAGAACATATGATGTGCTGATGATAAAAGGACAACTGAAGTGCGGCCATGTGTACCACTTCTCTTGCATTAGCAAGTGGATGGAGGAGCAAGCTAGCTGTATATGTGTCCCATTTGTAGACACAGAGCAGCTCAGTTTGAACAAGCAAAAAAAAAATTTAGTTAGCATCTCAGAAAAATTAGAATTAACTAATTACCACTGTTCAAGCTATATTTCAAACCTACCATTCACGCGGATCCAGTCGGCGCACAAAATTAAATTGGTGCGCAGACTAGGAACGCGCACCAATTCGGTGCACCTACTGGATATGCGGACGATTTTTTTTCCATGTTTTGTAATAAATTCAGTACAAATGAATTGTGAACCTCAATAATGGTGCACATCATATCTGTCAAATAGATGATATATAATTCGGTGTGAACACATGCACCTCGGTAATCGGAACAAAAGAAAAAAAAAACCTATCGTGCATACTTCCAAAAAATGAATGAATTGTATATGAAATATTTATTGCAAAACAGGAAAAAAAAAAAAAAAAACTTTGGTGCACATCCCCAGTCTACGCACCATTTCAATTTGGTACACCGACTGAATATATAGGTGGCATAATTTTAGATATGACTGATTGGATGATAATCATTTAATTCTAATTTTCTGAGGTGGTAACTAAAAGAATTTCAGTTTGAACAATAAAGCTATTGATTCATATTTTTTCTTTCCTTTTTTTTATTTATTTTGAAGTAGACATATTTAAACATTGTAACTTCTCAATTCTCACCCATATTATTATTATTATTAACTGATCTATTTTTACATAGAAAATATTTTGGCGCATAAAAATAAGTGACAACAACTTTGCACAAAGTTAAAACATAACAAATTAATTAATTAAGTCTTCCATATAGCAAATAAGGAAATCATGATGTTGTACAAATTTAAATTAGTTGCTTCAGCAAACTATTTCTTGGATGCAAATATAAATAGGCTATATTTGAGTAGAATTAGCAAATAGAGCACACAACAATAAACATCATTTTTTTAGCACTGGTCGCCTAGTAATAAAAAGAATAAAAACTAGATTATTTCACTTTAATTAAGGAAAGAGGAAAGATGCAGAAAAAACGAAAACGAAAAAAATAGACTATGATAAACTATTTTTTTTCATTTTAATTTTAGATTAACGGATTAGATTAAGATGGCTTCTATTTTCATAGCAGTTTTGTCTTTCTTGAAAACCTTCCTATTTTTTTACTTCTAATTAAAATATGTTAGAATAAGAAAAGTTAATAACTATTTAAAAGTTGAGATAAATAGTGCCACGTTGAGAACATATTTTTTTCATTACTTGAAGCATGTAATGCTTGAAAACAAAAAATTGATTATTTGCCAATTTCAACATCTTATTACCTTTTTTGTCCGAATTTTTCTTTTCTAATATAGTAATATAGAGTATAATGTTTCTTTTTATTAAAAAGAAACAAAATAAATAAAAATATAGATATATGTGATTTTTCAAGTACTTTTAAATTCTTCTCACAAAAATGCTTAAGAGCTCAAACTTTATATTCATAAAAAGACTGCTCCAAAAGTCTAAACTATTAAATTAATGAATTAAATTTGTACATATTTTTTTATTTTACTATATAATATATATAAATGAGTTTATGGAATTTATTAGCTGCTAATTTATATAAGCATTACTCTGTCTACTTGCTGCTAATCTAAATATGAGTTTATGGAATAAATTTGTACATCTTTCCATTTTACTATATAATATATAAAAATTAGTTTATGGGATTTGATTGCTGCTAATATATAAATCTAATTAATTAATGAATTAAATTTGTACATGTAAACTTGACATATAAATAGTAAATCATTATTTACTATAATGCGAAAATAATAATTTCTCATCCATATTATTAGTAACTAATATATTTTTAGATGGAAAATAGTTTCTGTTTATGTAAAAATAAAAGTAACAACAGCATATATATTAGCGCATAAAAATAAAAAATGAAAAAAAGTTAAAACAGAACAAAGCCTTCTATAGAGCAAATAAGGAAATCAGATGTTGCCCAAATTTAAAATAGTTACTTCGACAAATTTAGATATTCTAAATTTGGATATGCTAAATTTGGAAAGAATTAGAGGAACCGACTTCTCGTCTCTATAAATGCGCTGAGTAATATCACTAATTAAACCACTCCGTATCTTTCTCTCACAAGAAAAGGAAAAGTGGGGTTTCACGGGAGAAATTGAGCGATTTCATCTGACGTTCAATTCTCCCAAGCGCGGGTTTAGCTTTGATTTCAAATCGAGGTACCTCTCTCTCTCTCTCCTCAAATCGAGCACTAATTAAACCACTCCGTATATATTTTGTTCTCGGAGTCATTTCTACAAGGGCTTATTGAATGCTCAATACCCAAAAGAAAAGGAAAGGGCAAAAAAAATGTAAAAAAGAAGAGGTCACCAGTTGAAACCGAAGAATCAACCAGAAACCCAAAAGAAAGATTATAAAGTAACTGCAAACTATACATCGAAGTATCATCATCCTATTCAAATTGAGAACCAGATGCTATGTTCTGTCAATACTTCTCTTGAGATGTCAATTTCATTTTTCTGCTGTTCGACAAATATGTGTTTGCACCTTTCTCTCCATAGCACAAATCAAAGTGTGATTTGCACCTCTTAAACTGTTTCCTTGAGTGAAATAAGTGCACTGTGCCAATTGAGCTATTTTTCTTTGTAGTTGCCTTCTTACCAGTAGAGTGAATTCACAATTTTCGAATAAGTATTGACTTTCAGGGTTTTTCAAAGAGAATTTGACGAATTCATTATTTTCATAGTTTTATTTTGTTATTTGAATTTTAAAACATCTGTTATTGACGATTTAAAAATTAGAGGTGCAAAGAAATGAATGCATTTGAAATATCATCTAACACTAAATATAAAGCACAATATTTTTTTTCCATTATCAATTTAACATCAATACTATAAATTTTATAAACTTTAACAGGGTAAAACTGAAGCTCTAACATGAAACGAGAACTTCCAAGTACATCTTCAGTAGACGAGGCTCAGAGAAATGTTAGGAGCCGCAGTCCCTTTACTCCGTCTATGCCCAGAGAGAGGGTTGTTTCCTTGGACCAACCTCATGTGAACTTACAGCCACGGCTTCAGTTCATGGCCCCAAATCTGCTTACCGACCATCAGAGCCCTACATCAACTTCTGGTGAGAGCATATCTCAGGTCATGGCCCCAAATCTGCTTGTCGACTATCAGAGCCTGACATCAGTTTCTGGTGAGAGCATATCTCAGGTCATGGCCCCAAATCTGCTTGCCGATAATCAGAGCCCTACATCAGTTTCTGGTGAGAGCATATCTCAGGTCATGGCCCCAAATCTGCTTGCCGATAATCAGAGCCCTACATCAGTTTCTGGTGAGAGCATATCTCAGGTCATGGCCCCAAATCTGCTTGCCGACAATCAGAGCCCTACATCAGTTTCTGGTGAGAGCATATCTCAGGTCATGGCCCCAAATCTGCTTGTTGACCATCAGAGCCCTACATCAATTTCTGATGAGAGCATATCTCAGTTCATGGCCCCAAATCTGCTTACCGACCATCAGAGCCCTACATCAATTTCTGGTGAGAGCATATCTCAGGTCATGGCCCCAAATCTGCTTGTTGACCATCAGAGTCCTACATCAATTTTTGATGAGAACATATCTCAGGTCATGGCCAGCATATCTCAGTTCTTGGTCCCAAATCTGCTTGTCGACCATCAGAGCCCTACAGCAGTTTCTGGTGAAAGCATATCTCAGTTCATGGCCCCAAATCTGCTTGCCGACCATCAGAGCCCTACATCAGTTTCTGGTGAGGGCATATCTCAGTTCATGGCCCCAAATCTGCTTGCCGACCATCAGAGCCCTACATCAATTTCTGGTGAGATCATATCTCAGGTCATGGCCAGCTTATCTCAGTTCTTGGCCGCAGATCTTCTTGCCGACCACCAGAGCCCTACATCAGTTTCTGATGAGAGCATATCTAGCTCCTCAGATACCTCACAAGGCCTCCAGGCATTGGCTGGATCTACATCCCCTCATATCTGTGAACATTGTGGGGGGCTTATGTCAGCTTCAGAAGATAGGAGTGTTTCTCTACCAAGTACATCTCCAATAGACGGGCATCAGGTACTTCTATTACTCCTTTCGATAACATTGTTTTTCTCTAGTAGAAATGGGATTGTGATGGCTGATGTACGTAGTCCAAAATAATTGGAACATGATTCATGTTTGGAATTATGATCATATATTCATTACCCTTTTTGTACCGTTCGGGTTTTATACAAATAGTCCAAACTTTCGTTTTGAAGTTTCATTGCTCATATTGTGGCTTCCAATATATCGGAAAATACTTAGCACTGGCAATTGATGCTTGCACGTGTCAGAGATCTTTGAAATTATTCTTGCACTAAAGACCGAAGAAAAGTTTATCTAACATTCTCTTATACTCAAATTAGCATAAAAGTTAAACGTACACAACACTACCTAAACAAGTACTCCAGCTTCCCCTTTTTCCTTGATTTGTTTCCTTTTTGAGATAATTAATTCAACCCTTCATTTGAAAGAAAAAAAATTATATACAAAAAATAGAAAAGTACTAGCATTAAACAGTGTTCCTTGGATAACGGTTTTCAGCATGGTTTTCTTCTGTATATTTCAGAACCCTCAGATTATACAGGCTGTCAGGCACCGCGATATGGATATGGACATCAACAACTGGAGCTATGAGGTCTTTCCATGCATCCTGCTTTCAAAAAAAATAGCAAAAAAAATTATAAACAACTTAAAATATTAATTATTGAATATTGTTTTT
This sequence comes from Carex rostrata, assembly GCF_964058835.1. Lineage (NCBI taxonomy): Eukaryota > Viridiplantae > Streptophyta > Magnoliopsida > Poales > Cyperaceae > Carex > Carex rostrata. The sequence continues at coordinate 8,967,863 of NC_135926.1, forward strand.
TTTTATATATATATAGGAACTGCTTGAATTGGAAGAAAGGATTGGGAAAGTCAACACAGGAATCAAAACATCCGAGCTTTCCAAATTTTTGAAAAAAGTTATCTTTTCTGGGGAGCAGGACGAGGCAGAGCGATGCGTTATCTGCCAGGTATCATGATTCTCTTTGTCTCTTTATATTAATATGTCAGACACCATTGTTAGCAAAATTGGTACAACTAGAATTGTAATTGATGCATAAGCTTTTGATGTGTTTTGTTTATAGAATGAATCCAATTTAAGTGGTTCAATCGTGTATTTCCATAGAAAAAGAAGTCAATTCCAAATGGGTCTGGAATGGGCAAAAATATGGAGACAAGACGGAAAGTATACCTCATAAATCTAATTAAAGATAATTTTTTTTTTTGCAGGAACAATATGCTGACGCTGATGTAAAGGGACAACTGAAGTGCGGCCATGAGTACCACTTCTCTTGCATTGGCAAGTGGATGGAGGAGCAAGCTGTATGTCCCATTTGTAGACAGAGAGCTGCTCACTTTGAACAATAAAGCTGTTGATGCATATTTTGCTTTCATTTTATTTTTATCCTGAAGAAAACATATTGTTCTTTTTGGCTGTAAGAATTTTTTGTTAAAAGATTTGAAGTAGACATATTTAAACATATTTTTTCTTATTTAGACAATATTGGGGATTTGTTTTGAAGTGTACATAGTTAAGGCAAGCCTTGAGTACCACTCCAAATAATTTCAATTTAAAATAAAAAATTGAAAGTCATGATAGTACCTTCTGTTGTATACTGCTTGAAAATGTTGATATAAGATATTGACATCGGTACACATGCCCGGGCCCGCAATGGCAGCACTGACATCCCATATGACCCCAGCCATTTTCCAGAAATTGCTGATTCAGGTTGCATTGAATGATAAAATTAAAAAAATAAAAATAAAAAAGGCAGCAGCAGCTGTTCAGCTTAGATATTACATAACTATATTATGATAGAATCTAGAGATTCAGCCAAACATTACACATTTCTTTGAAGGACGACTTTACCTTTTTATGCTACAGAAGTTATTTGTTCGTTATGAATATGATATTGTGGTCATACTGTACTTGATAAAGTGCCCTCATTCGGGCTTAAGCCAATACGATTGATCTTATGTAAACACCCTAATGCAGCATGATTAAATCCATTTTTAGAATAACCGCCAAATAAAGCATTGTATAAAGCAATATCTACATATGGTACACCATCAAACATGTTCCATGCTATCAACTTCTTCAGACCGGCCATAGAAATCAAGAAGAGAAGTGCCCCAAAAGGACAGTGTGGTGCCCATTTTTTACAACTAGCTGTTAGTTTGTAATAATCTAGAAGTCAATAATACGATAAGTTAATCATAAAGCTTTGTTCATGAATTGAATGTTTATTTATATATCATTTTGTTGCCTTGAGTGTTATTGAAATTATGGATCATTTCGAGTTCATGACTGAAATTGTGAAACTCCGTAATATAGATAATATATACTCTTAAAAGTCACTGACCAAGGTAATTAGCAGGAACACTAATTACCGCGATAAGGTTAGCATGTGGATTAAAAGATGGTTAAGTTTTACAAACCACCTGACACGAGATGTCATTTTAATCACATGGATACATGTTCTAGGAACATGGTATTTGACAGACCCCGAATGAAACATTAAATAGAATTGTGTTCGTGTCATTTATGTTTTCATTCAGTGTCAAAGTTCTACAGTATGAGGTATTTATCGTTCCCACTAAGAAATATATATGAGTAAGTGTTATCTAACGCTGTCCGTAAAAAGCAGCCATAACGGTAGCATTTCCATATATATAACTTAGCTGAGGAAGTGATAGTCTGCCAAGAATACTACTTGTCCCTCGTATCTCTATACGAGCTATAGCATCACTGGGCCCCTTGGTAGAGTTAGATTATCTGCATGCAGTATAATTACAAGAGTAATTATATTTGATAATCTACTCAAGATCAAGAAAAGATACAGTTAACAAGGATGACACATATCTACCTTAAAACTGATCTGATAGCTATGAGACAGAAGAACTGACACAAGTAAATTGTTTACTGGATCGTGATATTGTACAGTACAGCATCATCTGTGTAATTGGATGGTGATGATGTGTTGCCAGATGTCACCCATGACTAACAGAAGTTAAAACAGTTTTAACTCTGTTTACCAACATAACACAGATCCTATTGGGTCACACCATATAGGAGCTACTCGGAGAATCTTACTGATTAATTATAAATTGATTATAATTAATATTAAGATGGTTATAATTAATTATACGTGATATAATTAAATTATAAATGTCATTTAGAATGACAAGCAGAAACAACGGTTAATTTATAAACGTACACGTTACGTTGTATAAAAGTTACCGAACAATAACCGAAAAGAAATATAATTGTACATGACAATTATATATATATGATTTGGAATTTTAATTGTTAATTATGGGTTTGAATTATGGATTTAAAAGCCCAAAATAATCAAAGCCTTAATTAAAATTAAAGGCCCAAAGTCAAAGCCCAACACTATTCATGCCTTAATGGGCCAAGGGTAAAATGGTCTTTTTCCCTTGGTGCCGACTTCCCATGTGTTGACATGTGTCATGTGAGGTGGCAAGGGTATTTTGGTCATTTCACATGATAAAAGGATGAGGTGTCAAGGGCTTTTGGTAAATAGATTTGTTTTTAGGGGTATTTTGGTCTTTTGCAAACCTCCTTAAAAGTCTATAAATAGAGGGGTAGGGGTAGAGAGAAAGACTCACTAATTCACGTGTTAATCTGATTACTTCGTTAATCGGTTTTTCTCTCTTCCTTGATTTCGGTTATTTCGAGATTAGGAAATAATATATTTTGTGTAATCCTGCGGTTTAGCTTTTAAGCAAAACCGAGTTACTTCGGGACACAAATATATTTATTTCATCATTTTCTCGGTGAATAGTGTTTCTGCAGAATTCTGTGGTTTACGGTATTTCTGGCAGAAGAAGTAAATCGCTCTCCGGTTAGTCCTGGTGGATAACCAATAGAGGTATCACACGTGTGATACTGCGAGTCGATTCCATCCCTGGTGAGGCTCTACTCGCTCGGTCTGCATTCCAACTGAGATTTGGAATCAAGGTATAAATTGTTATATTAATCTATTTAATTTGTAAATAGATTTAATGCTTTAGGAAATCAATTATGGAGTAGATCTGTAAATAGGATTAAACGAATCTTCTTGATTCATTTAATCCGTAGCTTAAGTTAGATGTAAAAATTTTTATTTTACTCTTTCCGCAGCTTAAGCTAATTAAATGGGTTTGAACCGTTCCACAAAACCCAACACTAGCATCGTAACCGTGCGTTGCAACGGTAACAGATTATTTCATTATAAAATATTATAAAATGAAGAAGATCAAGCGTTTCATTATTTCATTATTTGCGTGACCATTTTGAAAATCAACCGTTCAAATACGTGCGGCACAAATCTCAAAGCAATAATAATACTGATACGATACGGATACGGCGATATGGCAATTTTCAAAAATGAAGGATACGATACGGCTATTAATATATATATATTTATTATTTTATATATGATATTTATATAATTATAATTTAAATCAAATTTGTAGAGAAAGATAGTTAAATATTATATTTGTCTATAAGATAACACATGTGAACTCTAGTGTAGTGGTAAGAATTTTGGCACCAACACCCAACTGGGTTCAAATCCCGCCTTTAGCAGAAAAAAAAGGTGCGTGGTGCACAGGCTCGGTCCGCAGGCGCCGTGCATGGTTCAGAGGCACGGTCCACGAGTGCGGCGTGCGGTCTACGAGCGTTGGGATCATATGCGGTGCGACCAGTGCATGCTTAAGTGTTGAAGCGCATAACTTGGAAAATTCGTCTATGTGCGATCTGAAAATTCAACGGCTGAGCATCCTTCCGAAAAAAAAAAACAGTAAATCAGAACTCTTGCAAAATCTAGACATTAAGTTCTTTAATAAGAGGAGAGATAAAAGTGCATGAATTTTTTCCTTTAGTTTCTCTCTCCATTTCCAAGCAAGCCTTAACCAAAATACTAACTGTAAATATTGCTGGTCTAAAATTAAGACCCTACATTACTGGGTATGCATACTGACACAATACACATTTATATTAACACAACATCTATAAAAAACATTAATATATAGACAATTTTAACCCTCTTTAAATATCTTTCTAACTACCATATTTTTCCAAAATGTAATTAATACAGTGACTATCTATTAATTATTTGATTTCCTTAACTGCTAGATATGATTTTCCTTTTTTATTTTATTTTACATTGAGGTATTCATTTTCGACATCTTTTTTTTTCTCATAGAAATATACATAGCTATAAAATTTACAAAAAACTCACCAATTCAATTGAAATTTCAAGCACCGAACCATCAAGTTTCACTCAAACCATATTAAGTCAAGGTATGCATTTAACTTTTTTTTAAACTTGTTTTTATATGTAATTGATCAAACTCAAATATATTGCTTAGTTTTATAATTTTTTCTCTTAATTTTGATACTTATAATCTATACGTCTATTTTAATTTAAATTGTCTAGAATATTTTATCAATTTAAGTCCAATGCAAACAATTTATTAATTTTAGCATGATTGTTGTAATTTCTTATTGTAGTGTTTTGTTGTACTTTTGATTTATTATTTTAGTCACAATTTAAATGTCAAAATTAATCATTATAATTTACGTTCAATATGTTTTTTATAAAAGTTAGCATGTCATTTTTTTAGTGATTTGTGCACAAAAAAATATATAAAATGTTAATTGGAAAAAAAATATATAAAATGTTAATTGGAAAAAAAAATATAGTAGATTGTTAAAAAAAAAATTATGAAGTTGGATAAACTAAATCGATATATACAATGATGATAGATTATAAAATTTACTATCAGTACTAATTACTATATAAATCATGCATTATGTATGTACCACTGATATTTTTAAGTTCATATTTTGATACAGTGAGGAAGATGAAGTTTTTAATGAACCACATGGAGAGGATGATTCAGACTATTGCCCCCACTGAAGAAAGCTATCATAGTTGTTCGCTTACAAAGGTATGCTACAAAGTCTCAGGTACAACAAGTTGTACCAGTTTAAACCTTGAATCTACTCTCGTCTAAGGTTGCAAGTGCACAACCCTATCCGTATAGCATAATAAGGTATCGATCCTCAGGGACGGTTTAATTCGATTCTAAATTTCTACAAATCCGAGTTAAGTACTAGAAGTGTGAAAGGTTTGGTCTTGAATTCGTTTCAATTTCTCAATTCAATAACAAAAGATTGCAAAAGAAAGTAAATGTTTGTTTCAGTCAAGTTTAAAAGGATGTTTCCAGGGTTTCAGATTTCATCCTCAGCTTTGCCTCTCTGGACCATCACTCGACTCGCATCATCTCTGATGCGACCCTAGTGATGCGACCCGCATGGTCTCCCATGCGACTCGCATGGCCATCGAGTGAATGCAGCATTTCACCTGTTTCTGAGTTATTCGATTGTGCAAGGTTCTACTGACCCTACCCACGATTCCTGAGCCTCAACTCTCGTTTATTAGCACCAGTAACCTAGTAGGGAATTGCAATTTCACCTTCTTAGATCTACAACTTTCAACTCTCGTTTATTTGTATTCAATCTAAGTCAATTGATCGGTTTGCTAAAGGTATCCACTATCTCTCAATAAATGGAAATCTCACCTTTCGGTTCAATTGATCTATCTTTTCAGATTTCTAATCTACCTCAAGTGCTTGATTAAATTGCAAGAAAGATCTAGATCAAGATATTAGAAGAGATGAAAGATTCATTCAACAATAGTCAACAAAATGCAATCACACAATCTCAATCAAGCTTTAAAAGAAAGATACACAATCAATTGATCACAAGAACAACTCAAATTCAAGTGAAATACACACAATCAAAGCTTTAGACTACATCAACCCTAGAAACAAAGAAGGATCTACTCAAACAACATCATAAAAGAAAAGAGAAGAGATAGGATCATGATAGAACCAATTGAAGCAATCTTGCAAGGATCTTCCCTCCTTTCTCTCTTTCTTGATCAACACTCCAATTCTTGAGGCTTTGAATCTTCAAATTTCGGAACTCCCTCTCTGGTAGCAGAGGTGACCTATTTATAGGCTTTTTAAAACGAGTCTTTCAATTCTGGGCCCTTATTGGGCCTTTGTTGTCTGCTCTGGAAACTCGCGATGCGACCAGCGTCAGGTCCGATGCTACCCGCATCGACCCTGATGCTACCCGCATCGACCCTGATGCTACCCGCATCGACCCTGATGCTACCCGCATGGACTCTGATGAGGGTCGCGTCAGATGTGATGAGGGTCGCGTCAGATGTGATGAGGGTCGCATCAGATGTCTCAGAATTCAGTAACTTCCCTGATTTCGCCCGTTTTCTGCAACATAAGAATGAAATCGCAGCAGTACCACATTCTATGGATATTCAATGTAAAATACGTGATTTGGTGGTTTAAAAAGCAGATTTTGGTACAAGAATTGGTCGGAACAATAGATCAAATATGGAGATATCAATAGTCGTAACAGTACTGATAGTGAAATTGAGCTGCCTATTATATTTCAGACTATAAAAATATAATAAACTGATGCACTGTTGTAATTTCCTTAAAAAATCTTAAAGATTCAATAAAAAATATAATAAAAAATAACATACTCCATAAAAAAATAACTTTTAAGAAAAAAAGTTATGTGGTAATATATGAGAGAATCAATTTTTAAAAGAAATTCTTAATGAAGAATAAAATTGTCTATATAATAAAATATTTTGATAGCGTTGTGTTAATAAAATAGTTAGTAGTTTTAATATCATCGACCAAGATTACTTCAACAACGAGAATCAAAGGTTCTCTGTGTGCTCCACTAGTTACGTAATTAGAAATCAAGGAAGCTATCATGACATCATCCTTTATAGGACAAGATTTGGAGATACTGGTAGCAAATTCAATGGAACCAAATTTGAAATACATGTCAACTACAGTAGTACTGACATATGGATCCCTGCAATTTCCTGAAATTATTGCTTATGCATGCAATTGGAATCCCAAATTAAGCGTGTTCAGCTTACAACACACCAAAATTGAGCTCCACAAAACATACTTATTTCGCCAAATTTTAGCTTGGTATAATTGTTTCAAAAACTCCAAAGAGATATTGGGTTTCCTGAAAAAATAAGCAGAAGAAATCATTCCCAAATAAGATACCATGTTTTTTCAGGCATTTCTTCAAACAGCTTAAGGGGCATCCTTTAAACTTGTTGCACTTCGAATACAACTGTAGCCGAAATTTTTTTTAGTTAGCAATCTAATATATAATTTGAAATTAAACCAACGCCAACCAAAATTTCAAATTTCAGTTTTTATTACCATGCGCCTTCAGTCCGTGCACCAAGGGAGCATACCAACTTCTTTTTTTGTGCGAAACCATTTTTTTATTTTTTTTTTAGTTCTGTTCTGAATTGTTTGAATTTTTTAGACTATTTTTTTTTCTGCTCTGCATATAATTTGTAATATAAAATGTTCATCGAATTGGGCGTATAATTTGTAACAATTTGCGCACCAACTTACTTAGTACAAAACGTTGCTCAGATTGTGCGTATAATTTGTTGTAGTAATTTTTTAGTTCAAATTTATTTCAAAATTTTATTTATTAAACAAGTTCGTTTTATTTTCTACAATTTCACCGTCAAATTTTATGTGTATATATAATTCTAAATACCACAAAACAAAATAGAATATAACAAAAAAAAATTAGTCCAAATATTTAAAACAATTCAAAACAAAACAAAATTTGGTGCACTTCCTAATGGTGCGTACCAAAAAAAAAAAATTGGTGTGCAAATTGAGGGCGCGTGCGTGATAAAAACTGAATTTTGGAGGGATGAGTGATGTTTGTTTAATTTTGATTAATTGAGGTGCCAACTAAAAAAAATTCGGCAACTGTAGCAATTGGTTGCAAACATGTGTTTCATTGAAATAATCCATCCTTGGTGAGCAGGGGCGGACCCACATAGTCCTAGAGGGGGGTAGCTGTCTCTCTGGATTTTGAGTTTCAGTAGCGATCTATCGATCCCGATCGATTTTGTCTCTCCTGAAAAAAATTTTGCCCCCCTCTAGATGTTTCATTTGTAATTTGGGTTAAAATTAAAATATTTTTTTTGAATTATGATTGATGATTAGAATTATAAGTTAGAGAATCAGAAATTACAAGTCACGTCATTAGAAAGTATAAGTCAAAGTATTGTATTTTAACGAGTATCCAATTAGTTAATGGGTTTAAACCTGATTTGATTTTTTTTGTCTTTCGTTGAACGAAAAAGGCCCTCCTAAGTTGGAAGTTCTATCAACTATAGTGATGAACAAATAGTTCGAGTTCGGTGAGATGAGGTCAAAAATTTGTGATTCGGGTATAGTTTGAAAATGATTTGACACAACAAAAAACAAAACAAAAAAAAAACAAAAACAAACCCAAAAAAAATAAAAAAAAATTTTAACAAATTGCGTTTTTATCGCGAATAATTCGTGACTCGTGTTTATTATTGCGAATAAAACGTATTATATTTTTTTACGTTTTATTCGAAATTCGGTTCAGAGACAATAAAAAAACATTTAATACGCAAATTATTCGTGAATTAAACACGTATATTGTGCTATGTTATTGACATATACGAACTAAAAGTTTTTTTATTCAGGTCTAACTAAAAGTGATTTGAATGCAAATTGGGATTAGAATAAATGGGCCCCGATGTACAGTAGAGACGGGTATATCAACACAGGAAAAAAAAAAAACCGAGGGGGCGTTTCATGGACATTGGATCAAAATCGGTCCAATTTTCGATTGGAGCTGTTTAATTTGCATTGTACAAACTTTAAGCGATTTACACGAATGTTGCAATAAATTAGACGGCTCAAAATAGAAATCGGATCCATTTTGATCCGGTGCACATGGGATGGGACACCCTCTTCTTCCTTATTAACCTTATTAAAGGAAAAAAAAAAAAAAACACCGTAAACCGGACGTATAACGTCGGTTGGGTCCCGGGGATGCTTCACCTGATTACCTACTTTATTATAACACTGTAAACCGGGCGTACAAATTCTTGCTGTCCAAACGGGCGACGATTCATAGGTCCAGTAACAGTGCTTATCCAACAGATAGCCCGTCTAATTTTCTCCGTTAGGCTCTTTACAGATTTTCTGTGCCCTTAGTAAATGTCGCAAATTGAATTTAATTCCACATCTACGGATCTTAAACTAATATCAGCGCTGTACAAACGACCGCAGAGAATGCTACTTTTATTCTTGCAACTAAGATCTATACGTAGTCGGATTAGGTAAAGCAACGAAAGAGGGAATCTGGCTCGGATCCTATAATAACAGCGGATCGGGTTGCGGGTTTCTTCTCCCGTTTCTCTCCCCATACCTGCAGCCCGGCCCGGCGGCGACCACCGGGAACTAACTCCGCCTTATCGGAGCTCCGTTAAGAAGATCAATCTCCGCCCGGTAAGGCCTTCCTTCCTCGTCTTTTGTTACCAAAACCCTTTCTGAAAACCCTCTTCGTTTTTTATGCCCCCAATAATGGATGTGCTTTGATCCCTTTTTCTGGACCTCTTACTTGTGTTCTGAGATTTGTTCTGAGGATTGTTTCTTCAATTTGACCAATTTTATTTGGAATTATGCTCAATCTATAAGTAAAAATATATTTCTGGTTTAACAAATAATTCTTCTCTCTTCTTCAAAATTAAACTTGTTATTCATCCGATACATCACAACAGCCACGGAATCATAATCAATTAAAATAAGTAAATTCTCATTCGGGACAGTGGAATACTTACAGGTCCAGCAGGTGAATTAAAAATGGTGCTTCCAGTCTCTTTCATGCCCTGTTATATCTCTACGATCTCTTTGATATATATCCTGAGTGGCGTTCTCCAGTGATGGCATGGGAGATTCTTACCAACATGAGTTTTAATTCTTATTTGTTCACCTCTAGTAGTATAACACTTTGCATCTATCCATTGTTCAGCATCTCAACTACACGACCAGTCAGACCAGCACCATGACATGCCTCTTGTAACTGCGACAACAAGAGAGTACCTTCATCGACATAGAAATTACTGAAAGCTTTTATAATAACCCCTCCTATATTCTCCAATAAGCATGCCATTGGAACCAGGGACAATTGAGGTCCCAGTAACCTCGACATCTCTAATCGCACTCTCATCTCCTGTCACAGTGACAGCAGCTGCAGCCGCTGCCGCTGCAGCAGCAGCAGCTGTCTCTGCACCGCCACACAATCCGCGGGAGCGTAAATTGCGGTCTGCTGTGTGGAATGACTTCTCAAAGCAGCGCCGGCCTGATGGCAGCTGCGTGGCGATATGCAACCACTGCCAGAAGCAACTGACTGCGAGTAGCAGGAGTGGAACCACACACCTGAGGAACCATCTTGCAATTTGCTTATCTACAAAGCCGCGCCCAGGACCTGGCCGCAGGAAGAAGCTAGTTGTGCGCCGCCATCTGCTCCCCACTCATGCAAGGTTGGTATTCTAGAGAGGTTCTTGTATTAATCCATTGCTCATACTACTTAAGGAACAAATTGATTTGCTTCTGTTATTATTTGTACTGCAATTATTTTTGTTCTGATCTGCTATCCCTTTATAAATATGTGTTATATGCATATTACGTGTCTCTTCAGAAAACATGGATCCAATATGGTTGTCACAACTGATGGAGATGACCCTATTGCATGTGTGGCTGATGGTGTGTCTGTGGCACCGTTCGACCAGGAGGCAAGCCGGCGGGACCTGGCGCGTATGATTGTTCGGCATGGGTACCGCTTCTCTATGGTGGATGATGTAGGGTTCCGTACTTTTGTGCATAACCTACAACCACAGTTCAAGATGGTACCATACGATGCAGTTAAGGCTGATTGCATGAAGATATATGATAACACCAAGGCAAAACTACATGATTCCCTAGGCAATCTTCCTTCCAGGTATTCTTTTGTTTAATGAGGTGCTTAAAACACCTTTATACACCATCAAGTCATAAACACATAGGCCCCTTTTTTTCAACCACCTCTTTAAAATCCTAGATATTCCTAACATGCAGGGTGAGCCTCTCAGTTGACACATGGCGGTCAAGCACTGGTATGGAGTACATTTGCCTGACCTGTCATTTCATCGAACAAGCCGCAGGATGCACTGAATGGAAGCTCAGAAAAAAGATTCTCAACTTCATACATGTCGAAGCCGGGTTGAATCCAGATATAACCGCCAAAAAGATTTTAGAAAAGATCCATGAGTGGGACCTCGACAAGAAACTGACCAGCATAGTTCTTGACAACTGCACGGCTGGCGACCTGGTTGGTCGAGAAATAGTCAGGATTTTGATTTCAAAAGGATTTCTTCTGTTGAACGGTGAGTTGTTTCTCGTGCGATCATGCGCACATGTGCTCAATCTGACAGTCCAGGAGAGCCTAGAGCAGGCTGTGGACATGACGAACCGGGTCCGTGCGTGCATCCAGTATGTGAAATTTTCACCAGAACGGTTCTCAAGATTTCAGAAGTATGCAAAGCAATTGGGGTTGCCACAAAAGACCTTGATTTTAGACTCCCTGAACAACTGGGCTACTACCTATTCTATGTTTGACTCTGCGTGTCACTACCAAGATGTGTTTGGAAGGCTCGCTGAGTGGGACCCGGCATTCCCTGGCCCACTAAACCCTAAAGACTGGGCCGATGTGAAGGCCCTTACAGACATACTGGATGTGCTGTACCACACTATGGAGAAATTCCCTGCCACTGAAAATCCTACAGCCAATCTCTGCTTCAACGAGTTGTGCGGTATCCATCATCTTCTAAAGACCTGGTGCACTAGCCCATCACCTGTAGTTGCGTCGGTGGCATCTCAAATGCTTCTTAAATTAGAGGCCTATTGGGACCTTACTAAAACTCTAATGGCAATCACCTCAATCCTGGACCCACGGTACAAGATGAAATCAATCGAGTATTTCTTCAAGCAAATGTATACTACTGACACATTCGAGGCCAAGTCGAGAACGGATGAGATTCGAAAAACCTTTATAAACTTATACAACGAGTATGTTGCACAGTCTGCCAACTCTTCAAATAATCCAGCTATTCTCTGCTATGCTGGAAACAGTGGGTTGGGTGCAGGTGCTGGTACTGGTACTGGGTCAGGTACTAATTACAATAACGGGTTGGATGAATCCAAAACATTTTCTAGGATTACTTTATCTGATGCTAGGAGGGGTTTAGATCAGTATATCCAGGAGAGCTCAACAGGTCAGAGCCTCAAAACGGATCTGGATATGTATTTGGAGGAACCCGTATACCGGACAAAGGAGGAAGGAGCTGAATTTGACATCTTGGGGTGGTGGAGGTCCTTTTCTGCGAAATATCCTGTGCTATCCTGCATGGCACGGGATATGCTGGCTGTACCAGTCTCTATTGTACCACTTGATGGGGAGGCAAGGATGTTGAATGAGTATTTAAGTACCATGGATTCTGGTACCGTTCAAGGCTTGATTTGTGCACAAGATTGGTTGCGTGATGAACCAGATGGTAAAAGGCTTTCTCTTCCCAAGTGGACGGTGCCATTTTCATAACTGAATTCAACTTTCTTTATATTGTTCATAATAGTCCATCTGAATTATTTTTAATTTTATTTTACATGTAGTTCTAGATGGTGTGCATGGAAATTCATCTTCTGTTCCTAATACAAACGCTGAGGATTCTATAGTAAATGCACAGCCTTTGGATTATTCTTCTTCTCCTAAATAGGTGATTGTTTTTCCTGAATAAGAGTGATAAGAAATGGAAAATATCTCCTATGTACCTTTCTGAAACACCAATCCTAAGACTAGCTATTGATTTTCTTTGGTGCAGGGATGAGGATTTTCTGAGAGGTTTACTTGATGACACGAGTAAACGACAGACAGGTTCAAGTATCAGGGCCAAAATAAGGCTTAGTTTGTAGTTTTTATATTTATTCCTGGTGTATATTGTCGTTGCGTATTACTAACTGAATTTGTTGTAGGATTAACTAAAGTATGTTTTACATGATTGATAATTTATTGTTAGTTTGAATCTCCTATAGCACTAGCATTCCGAAAAGAAGAGAGCGAAAGAGAGATCTTTTAGAGGAAGGAAAACAAAAAATTAAGAACTTGTAACACTACTCTGACATGGGAATTTCCTCTCCTTTTAGTCAATTACAGTGCATATATATTATATTATGTGATGTTAGACGAAACTGATTAGTATTATTATTTTATGTTTATTCGAGAGTTTGTAGGGATTTTTTTTATTTTTTGGGAAACCAAGATTAATTTAGCGGAATTGTTAATGTTTTATGATTTTATAACCACCATCTTTGTAATGCAAAACGGCGATATTTTTATAATTTTATTCCAATCGTAAATATTCTCCTATCGCCACCGAGGTACATTTGAGAGTGCAAATTTTATAAAAGAATTTTGCACATCAAAATTGTAAAATTCAAACAAAATAAGTTGCCTGATGTAATATAATAAAGTAAAAATAAGTGTGAAACAATCTTAAATTGTTTCTACTTGCCGTGATATCAAGCAACTTTCGTAAAAATAGAACGACACCCTTACATGGAAAAGATAAATTTTTCATTAAAAGAAGTTAATTCCCCACATCTGTGTCATCTTCTGAATTTTTTTTGAAGGGATACTTTTTTGTGTGCCTATGAAAACATTCTAAATTATTTATTTCTCTAACAAAACATTCAAAATTTTATTTCTTCATTCTAAATTGAGATTTTTTTTTCTTATTTTCTCGTGTTTATTAAATCTGAAAATTTAAGCTTAACTATATCTTTGATTTAATTTTAAAGTTGAAATATCTATTTTACACTTTTTCTTAAACTAGCCACCCAGATTAGCTGTACATAGTCATGTCCTTGCGCCTCCTTTGGTTTATGGGATATATCATTGATCGTATTTTTTTTATTGAAAGTCCATAAATTGTGCTAATTTAGAAAAAAAAAATTACAAGTTAGCTATTACATAATATTAGATAACAAGAGTCTTTGAAAGCATTCACCAATAATGTGTATTCTGTGAACACAAATTTAATCATTATTGCTTAATTGTAATAATAGAAACCTAGTGATTATTTTCATTATGTGCATATTTGTTTTGTTCCTTCTGATAAACTACATCATATTAAACCTTTTCTTTTGCACGGCCAAAAAGGCTATGAATCAAACTGGATCGGAATCTGATCTAATGTGCAAATCTTAATGAAGAATTTTTTTTATGGGTGGGGGTTTTGTCCAAACAACTTTGGACAAAGTCTCATCTAAAACCGGACCTAAACTTCATACAAACATTTAGATTGAAGAAGTCATTCAAATTTACTAAGTTTTAAATATGTTTGCACAAACCTCAATGAAAATCAGACGTTTAAACTTGACTTTGGATGAGACTTTGTCCAAAGTCTTTTAGACAAAATCCAATCCCTTTTTTTATATGCGAACCTGAAAAAAGATCAACTGTTGAGATTGAAATAACATGTTATTCCAATAAAGATTTATTTCCGTGTTTAGATTCCTAAAATTTCTCGAAAATGATATCGTTTTACCTTTTCTTTTCAGTTCTGACTTGTGAGCGTCTCAAAACTCAAAAGGACAGAGATTTTAAACAAATGTTACGTTCAAAGTTCAAACAAAACACACAATTAGAGAAGATAAGAGATTTCATCCACTAACACACAATTTCATTCAAGCTTGCTTTTAACTTGTTCCATTCAAAACCAAAACATTCCAGATTATGACTTACTTGAAAGTGTACTCACAAGAGAAAAACAAAATTCAAAAAAGTAAAATTGTGAATCACAAAGCTGGAACATCAGATCAAAATTCAGAAGACAAAATTAGAACGCAAGAAATCAACAAGTCCAGAAGGAATAAGGTTATACCATCAAATTAGCAATTTAGGAATAAATTATCAATTTATATATATTTAATTGCCTAACATGATACTAGTTCATTCAATTTAGATATACCAATATTCTGAAACTTGGAAGAAAAAATAAGTAAAAAGAATAAAAGAGTATGCACTCGCGGACCGATAAGGCTTCATTCCCTAGATGCCTCCGATCATGTTCTCATTACAGCATGCAAGGAAGCAACATCCAATCAGGGGCTCAATCAAGCATCATCATTCTGAAACCTAAAAGAGTTTCCAAATTAGCGATAGCAAAGGAAAATTACATGGCACTAATATAAAAAGAAATGCACAGGTTGAGAATACAGGCTCAGGAAAAAAAATCGAGTTCTAAGTTCTAACAAAGCCAATTGTGCGAGCGCGAGCTTCGCAATTGGGGAAGGGAGCTCTTCACCCCACTAGCTTCACTGATTCATAAACTGTGAGGCAGAGGGATAAGATGAAAAATAGAAAATCTACAGTTGGGAAAAAATATTTTGAGATCAAAATCACAATTTTATTCTAATTGTAGAAAAGCACGTCTACATTTAAAATTAATAACTAATAACTTAGTCTAGAGCAGAAATACAGACATTTTTTTTTTTTTGCCAAACTGCCCGTAAACTCATAACACTTATGTTGCAAAGACTGCAACAGAGAGCAAGGAAAATTAGCTTCTTTCAAATAGTATTGAAAATATATAATGATTCTTAATTAGTTAGGCATTTAAGAAACAATTTAGCACTATTAAAATGCAAAATTAGAGTGGATAAAAAATAAATGGTAGATAATTTCTTGATAATGTTGACTTCAACCAAGGGTCATAAAGCCAAATTGTAAAATTAGCCTGGGTTTACTAAAATGGTAAAGACCTTATTTCTCAAATTTAAAGAAGGAACAGATTTTCCAACCCGCAATTGATAGAAAGAGACAATCAAGCCTACACATTATCTTTCAGAAAAGATATAAGAAGAATTAAGAAACCTTATCCCACTCCATTATATACAGAGATTCCACGGGATGTGAACAAATAACTAAAGGGAAAGATATGTAATAGCATCAGGAGTAAATGGAATAAAAGTGTCTCTTCATAAATAACCTCAGTTCTAACCACCACTTAGTAAGACCTAGAGAGCTATGCATGTTAATTGATCCATTTTCTCTCCTAGGTTCAAAAGCCTAGAGTTAAAAATAAAAATAAAAACAGGGGAAATGATAAAAGCAACCAAAACCAGCTTATACCGTGGTAATTTAACAGCACTATACTGTTGCATTTCTTATTTTGCGCATCCAGAAGTTCTACGAACACATTTAATTTATTTTGAAAGCTCATAATTAATTCTTGTAACATCAAAATAAGCATACTAACTACGGACCTGGAAGAAAAAGAGAAGACAATATAGTAGTTCTGGGAAATTAAAAAACACTCTACACCTTTCTAAGGACAAAAGCCATGACATGGAAATTTTGACACTAACAATATCCATGTCAAATATGCCCCTTTCACACTTGGTATAAATGAAATTCTAAATGTTATGACCTAAAATGACATCCAAATATACTCCAAAGGAGAAATGCACTAACATAAAAAGTTGTTGCACATGCACTAACATAAACCTTTTTTGTACTGATATATGTATTTATATAATATAATCTTCTTTTTTATCCCCATCCTACAGACTACAGTCATACCTATTTTGCATTTTTGTGTGATTTTTTTTGGGGACAGAGCAACCTGCTTTCCAAAAACAAATTTAAAAGCGTTTAAGAATCTCTTCAGAAAATTTTGAGCTGCTGGTCATACCTCTCCGTTAATTAGCATAAATTAATTTTTATTTTGTTTATGCTTTAAAAGTTGGGACCTTTAATCCTATGACTCAGAAAAGAGAGAAAAGAACTAGTGTTTTCAAAGCTCTCTTTCCCTTTTCTTATTTCTTTTTCTTGATTTTAGACATTCAGCAACAAAATGAGACCTTTTCTCCTACTTTGACCAGATTCAAAATAATCAGACCCAAAAATTCGACACCATCCCATTCAACTTTCAATCAACAAAAACAATTAATACTCAGTAGAAATGTCTACACTGACAAGCAAGAGATCTTCTATGCCATCTTTAAAAAATAAAAATAAAAAACTTCTCAATATTTTTTCTTCTCCATTTTGACACTTGAAATTTAAAAACGAAGAGGGCCCAAAACCCAACACTAAGCAAACAAAGTAGCAATGAAGAATACACATAAATTTTTAAAAAAATAAATAAATAAGAAGTGTGGTTAAAGAAGACAAACGACAAAGGGTACCTTTTCCTTCTCCTTTCTCCTTCTCTCTTGATGTTGGAGGAGGTTGAAAGCCCGTGTAAACATCGGAGTATGGCGAGGCAGAGGCGCCGTATTTTGTTCTTCTCAGAGAATAAACAAGGAATTCAAAGAGGTTCATGAGCAACCAAAAAAGGAGGAAACTAAAATTGAAGATGAAACCTAATCTGTTTGATTTTAGAGAGAGAGAGAGAGAGAGAGAGAGAGGTGAGAGGCAAAAAGAAAGGAAGGCCTGGGTTATGTCAGCGGTTTTCGCTGCTTTTGAGCTTGGCAGGCTGCCAGAGCTCTCTCACACCTCTCTGCACAGTACGGATCTTCTATAGCTACTAAGTACAGAAATTGTGTGAAGACTCAACACTAATCCCTGTCACCTCAGGTACCTGAGATACATGTCGTAAATCTGGACCGTTCTTTTTAACATGGAACAACTCTTCACCGTTCTTTTTAAAACATTTACCTCAGGTACCTGAGGGACACGGACTCAAGACTAATGCGACTGTCTTTTTCTGTTGTATGTTATTTATTCGTCGTGTATCTGTTCTCTTGTCTTTCTTAACTTCTCGGGTGTTATCAGACGTAGGGGATAATATTTAAAATGCTAATTATAATTTGTTGATCACATCACAGTTGGATAGATTCAAGACAGCAGTTATAAAATGAGAAGATTCAGAATATTTTATTTTTTTTATGTTTATGTCAAAGTTTAAAGTTATATTTTGTTGGAGGTTATTAATTTTTTTTTCTTTTATCACGAATTAGTAGTTTAAATTTAATGTTTCTTTCGTAACAAATAGAAAAAATATTTGTTCCAATTAAGTTATTCTTCGTAACAAATAGAAATTATCATATTCTATTAGAATTTTAGATAGCGGAGGATAACTTGATTTGAATAAATAAATAAAATTTAACGGTTACGAAGAGATAAATTAAACTCGAATAACTAATTCGTGACAAGAAGAAAGTTTAATGACCTTCGGAGAAATTTTTCTCATCTATTTAATATTATCTCTCATTTAGCTTTGAACATGCAATTCTCTATACAGGGAACATTGTTTTTTACCACTAAATCAGAGACCGGTTCTTACGTAATATTGTCTTTATTATTGTGTTGAAAATCATTAATTTAAAAACTATACGTCTAAAAAAATTCAAATTAGTAATTTTTATATAAAAATCTTGATATCAAACAGAATAAAATTATGTCATAATCTTGATATCGAATATTTCTATTGATTTTATTTTAATATTTAAACTTTGAAATTTTAAATTATTCAAAGTTTAAAAATGAAGGCTCAAGAAAGGCGTCAAATATTAAGACATTTGGATTCTCTTATTAAATATGAATCCAAATATAATACTAGGTGAGGACAAAAATTGTAAATAGTGTAAGTCGAAAAAACAAATGAAGTGCAATTTTATTTCATGAGAAGACCTAATAATATTATTTCGTGTCAAAATAAATTTCAAAGGATAAATTTTTTTTTTTAAAAAAATTATTGGAGAACATGGCCCCTCTTCCCTACTTTCCTCCACCTCCGTTCGTGATGGGTTTGGCAAAAATTATTATTAGAGCTTCTATACGGATAGCGTCTTATACTATTATATTTGAACTCGTACTCTATAATGGTCGGTGATCGAGTTTGAATTTCGATCAAAATACTTTATATTTTTTAATTGAATCGGGTTTGGATACCGATACATCTTTTAAGTAGACATTTTGTTTCGGTTCTAGATAGACAATTGGGTCATATCCGGATCAGAGTGGGTATATGTCACAAGTATTAAAAAAAACTCTTTGTTCTTAAATATAATTATAATTTTGTAAGCATATCAAAAAGGTATTAGAATTAGAGATTAAAGTTTTTAGTTTTCTTAATTTATTTTGTAGATATAAATTTTTAGTTTTTAGTTTTTTATATATAAATTTTGAAAAGTAAAACATTAAAGATGTCTACTAATTTATTTTTTAACATATAATGTGATATTATTATAAATAGTTGTTTCTCTAATATCATTATAAATAGTTGTTTCCCTAAAATTCTATAAGTGTTGTCTTTCCATACTTATTAAGTTATATTTTTATATTAATTAATTATATATAACTCTATTAGTGTTGTATCAGGTATTTATAAGTGTATCGAGTCATATTCGGTTTTAGGTCGGATAAATACACTGGATTCGTACCATATCCATTATAATATCGGTTCCGATTTAAATCTGAATTAGATATTTAATCTGTTATTTTTTAAAATCATATTTTATTCAAATTAACTAGATTCGAATCTGATTTGGTAACGGATCAGAACCTGATAATCAGATAAAGTAACACCACTAATTACCATCAATACAAATTTGTAAATTCTATATCATAGAGTTAACTTTCCACCTTGAACCAAAGTTAAGCACAAAAAACGATGGTTTTACCTTTCATATCGAGAAAAAATTAGTAATTCTTGAAAAAAGACATGTCAGAGTCACGGGCCTTTATTTACCAAAAAAAAAAGAAGATCCAAGTCCAATCTATTATTTTTAGAAATATAGAGGTCAAGCGAGCAACTTTTAATAAAAATGCGGTTAGTTAATTTTGATAATTTTTTTTTATGAGAGACGATTCAATATTTAATTTTGATTATTCGAATAAAAAAGTGAATAGGAAATGTTAACTTAAAAATAATTCAAAAGAGGAAAGAGGAGGGGTGATCAGACCATATTTACTTGCTCGAAAATCTTAAATTTGAAGGAGAAGAGGAGACGAGAGGAAGGAAGAGAAAGTGAACTCTATTTACAAACTATTCAAACTTCGTAACCTTTAAATTAGAGTGTAGAAAAAATTATTTATCTGTCATCTCCTTTCTCTTCTTCCTTTGTAGAACACAATCTAAAGTATATAATTTGGATTCTCTATTGTCAAATTTAAACATGTTTTGTTCAAAATTTTAATCTCAATTTAATGATTCTAAACAATGTAAAATAGTAAAACAAAACAAAAAAATTATTATACAAGCAATGCCTTCTTCTAGTTCACGGAGGAATTGATGATTTTTAGCATTACATTTCCTACAATTTTTTTTTTTCTGAAATTTTCTAACCACTGGACATAACTCCTTTTTTTTTCATACAATCTCTTTATTTTGATGTTGTAATTCGAACCGGTTTGTACAAATCACACAAGGGCAATAGAGTTTGTACCTATCAAAACTAGTTCGAATTACACCGAATTAAACTCAAATTCTTCTTTTCAGTTCGAAACACAACTTCAATTTCGAACCAGTTCAGTTCAAAATTAGTTTGAACTCGAACTGGATTAAGTTCGGTTCATTTGCAGCCCTACATCAGATGCAAACTGTTTTTACCACAGTTTATGGGACACATTAGATCGGCACGAAGGAATCCAGAATCCCTGCCAAAAAATAGCTTTTTCTTAAATTTCTTGTTTGAATAACTTAGTGCCTTTTCTTTTTCCTTTTCTTTTTATTTTCTTTATGTTTCTAGGTACAGAAGCTAACCCGGCTTTTGAGATCCTACGTGTACAACATTATTACCGTTAAGTTTTGTTACTGTGACGAAAAGTTAGGCACCATAATAAATTAATAATTAGTGCATACATATTTGATTAAATTTGAATATTTTAGGTTATGTTATATTTTTTTTCTAAAGTTTTTTTAATTCTGATTTGAACAGTTTAGTTTTTGTTATATAAAATTTATGAATTATAACGTCTAAAATCAATTTTAATACAATAAAACTGATTATTTATGAAATTTTCATGTATATCTGAAACTGAAAAAAAAAATGTCACGTTGAATTTGCAATTAGAATGAAAGTAAATGCTCTGATTTACACATTTATTGCTGATGGGTCAGATTCCCAGGAATAAAAATAACAATCGCTACGCCTTTTGTAGATTTCTTGGAACAACTTTTGGTGCATCCCTTCTTGTAGCGGGTCTAATTAATGATTTAGAGCATTTTATTTTTTGGAAAGCAAACTTGCAAAAGCTGTCACGCAGCGTACTTTAAGCTGATTTTTGTTGTTGTATGAACAGTGTCGTTTTTGGGAATAGGCTCGGTAGATAAGTGGACCGTTCGATCGTTTTGACAGATGGTGTAACAATCGTTAAAATTTTCCTCTGAATTTCTTTTTAGAACATAAAAAAAAAATCAGAAATCAACTTGATTACAATTTTTTTTTAAATTATCTTTACCGAAATTGAAACTCGATAAATCAGAGTTTATATTAGGCCGAATCAAATTTGAATTTGGGAATTGAGTTCTGTCCGTATTTTTTTTTGGCAGCTTATGAGAGGATTCTTTTAAACCGGTGTATAGTCTATACCGAGATTCATTTTCGGATTTCAAAATTTCACACCAAACTTTATTCTTGTTAAAGACGGTTCTCTATAAACTTTGTAACCAAGTTGTTTTGGGATTATTTATTTTTTGGGTGATGGTTTTAAAAAAAAAAAAATCCTGAAATTTCACTTGCTTGTGCAGGAGTGAGATATATAATTTTTTAAGGGATGTTCATTTGTCACAATATTACACGTAATAGGACTTAAACAGGGATGCGAACTCATTTTTGAAAAAAATGGGAATTCATGGGTATGGATACTCATGAGATTGATGATCGGAATGTGCTAAAATGGATTTTTGTTTTTGTTTTTATAAACCATAATTAATTAAATAGAATTTAGCAAAGCAATATGATTAGATTTTTTTTTTCAAAAACCATAAAGACCAAAATGGCAATTCGGTCTCCAGGTTTTTTTCACTTTTCTTGTGGCCAACTATGTGAAAAACTATTTTTCTTGAGACCGAATTGGGGATTCGGTTTTACTATTTTGTTAAGCCACCGTTGGATTACCAATTTTTCAAGTGGCTTAATAAATAGTAAAAAAATTCAGAAAAATATAAAATTTGATCTCCAAGTACATATTAATATGGAGAACAAGCTGAACGGTTCAGATCGACTTTTTAAATTTTGAAATTTCAAATTTGAACCGTGTGTATTTCGACCCATATGCTACCGGAAGCACATTAGCCTATCTAAAGGTTGGCTAAGATCAAAGTGGAAGTTCCTGAGCTTTGGTGCTACCAATTCGTTTTTCAATTTTCAAAGTTCAAAACATCGATCCGAACCGTTCAAGTTGTTATTCATATTAAATTGTGCTTGGAGACCAAATTTTACATTTTTCTGAATTTTTTTACTATTTATTAAACCACTTTGAAAATCGCTGATCCAACAGTGGCTTAACAAAACAGTAAAATCAGAAGCCACTGTTGGATCAGCTGTTTTCAAAGTGGCTTAATAAATAGTAAAAAAATTCATAAAAATGTAAAATTTGGTCTCCAAGCACAATTTAATATGGAGAACAACTTGAACGGTTCGGATCGACGTTTTGAACTTTAAAAATTAAAAAACGAATTGATAGCACCAAAACTCAGGAACTACCACTTTGATCTTAGCCAACCTCTATATATCTATACACATATATAATACCGTTGCCACCCCTAGGTCACAGAGTGCGTATCATATGAGATGGAATGAAATCTGCTCCTTTTCTTGAGAAAAGGAGGACTCTCCTATTCTCCAATCCGAACCGTTTAAAATCAATCAAACGGCTTCAATTACATCTGATTTATTTGTGCTTTGAGATTCGTGCCATGTTAAAAAGAAATTGAAGCCGTTTGATCGATGTTGAACGGTTCGGATTGGAGAATAGGAGGGTCCTCGATCCTTTTCCCAAGAAAATGAGCAGATTGGCTTCCATCTGAGATATCTCATATTTTGCATGACCGATGTGTCTGATGCCTGTTTGGGAGTGACGTAGGGGGCCAATATTATATGAGCTTTGAGATTCGCGCAGAACGTATTGCAACTGTTAAGATTTTCCAAAAAGTCACGCAAAATATGAGATATCTCAGCCGATTTTTTTAAAAATACCCAACAAAAAATTGATTTTATTTAAAATGACCAGTTTTCAACTGAAATTTTAAAAATACCCTCCCCTCAAAAAAAATCTGCGCTCCCTAATATTTATTCCCACCCGCAAAAAAAATCTGCGCTCCCTAATATTTATTCTCACCCGCAAAAAAAATCTGCGCTCCCTAATATTTATTCCCACCCGCATATAAAATCTGCGCTCGGCCCTTTAATTTACAGATCCGCTGGCCCAGAATTATTGTTTGGAAGCGCAGAAATTATTTGCGCTCCGGGTCATTTTTTTTTTTTTTTTTTTGGTGCATTTTTTTGTTATAAATAGACTCTTAGACAGAAAGAGGCAGAAGGAGAAAGAGGAAAGAGAGGAGAAGGAGAAAGGAAGGAAGAAGAGAGGAAAGGAGAAGAAGAGGGAGGAGGAAGGAGGAAGAGAAAAACTGTTCAGCTGCTTAATCAGGTTTTTTTACGTATTGTTGTTTACTGTTTATTTACTGTGGATGTACGCATTCACTGTTCACATACGTATTAACTGTTCATTTACTGTGCACATACGTATTTACTGCTCGTTTACTATTCATTTACTGTTCATTTACTGTGCATATACGTATTTACTGTTTATTTACTGTGCACATACGTATTTACTGTTCGTTACTATTCATTTACTGTTCATTTACTATTTATTTACTGTGCATATACGTATTTACTGTCCATATACTGTGCACATATGTATTTACTGTTCATGTACTTTTCATATACGTATTTACTGTTCATTTCCTGTGCACATACGTATTTACTGTTCATATACGTATTTACTGTTCATTTACTATTCATTACTGTGCATATACGTATTTACTGTTCATTTGAAATCAGTAAACTTACAAAATATTTCCTTCTCCGAATGTAGTTTATTGGCCATGCCTATTGCAATTTCAATACATTTTGGAGGGAAATTCATTTTTGACCAGAATGGGGCACGTTACTCCAAACCTCCAGTAAATACGTATTGGGTTGATGAAAATTTCTCATTTGAGCAGTTGCAATCGCTTATTTATGAAGTGAGCGGCTACAATAGGAATCGTTGGGAATTACAGATTCAAGCCCGAATGGTCCATGCAGGAAGGTATGTCAGAATCGCATTGGGTGATGACGGGGCATTGAGAGGCCTGATCGCGCAGGTTGTGCGGTCCGGTGGATTATTGAAAGTTTTTGCATGCAGAATTCGCGGAGAGTCAGTGGATATAGAGCATGTGCAAAGGAATTAAAAGAACCAACTATGAAGTAGAAAAATTCATATATAGAGTGAAGGAAACCAATTAGCAGGAAAAAAAAAGGATACCCAAAGCCTCAGATTAGTAAATTTAAATTTAATGCATAAATAAGTAAGAGCAGAACTCAAAAATGAAGCTCAAAGCATCAGTTGTTTTAGAGCATCTAGAGAAACACAAAACTAACAAGAAGAAGATATTAAAATGTAGTACCTAAAAAAAAATACAAGCAGATACTAGTGGAAATACCATATAGCACCAATTGATTGTAAAACAAATTCGAAACATAGACTAGTATGACTATCTTGGCAGCTAATTTCCGTGTTTTCCATTTGAGAAAAATTTACAAGATAACATTTGATTTATTACTTAATAACAGAATTTTGAGTAGCATACGACCACAACAATAGATTCTTTTTAAAAAAAATAAAATTAATCCTTTTACTTTGCTCATTGAACTATTGGTCAAATTTCAAATATCCAAGAGAAGCAGGAATTATTCACCTACAGATGTAAAATAGTAGAAACCAAACGGATGAAAGAGCATTGACACATCTACCAAGTCACCAATCAACAAACACTGTATACTTTTCATACAACTAAGTGCAAATAGTTTTCCCAAACCAATAGTCCTAGTGAAAAATAACTTTTTTCATATAAAAGAAGTAAAAGCTAGCGGTTCATAAAAAATCAAGAAACCAGTAGCAGGATACCCTCAGTAAATTGCATTTCATCATACTTCCGTACAAACTGACAGCTAATGGAGAAGCAAGATTTTCTCTAAAGTACCAAGAGAGCTCTAGACGGAACAGATATAACACCTTGCAATTAGCAGGTTAATATTTAATGGGTCAGATTAGATTTTGCTAGTTCTATGACCAAACCAAAATGTTGAATGTAGGGGTGCAAACAGGTCAGATAGCGGTAAAAGATACCAATAATATATTTCTCTTTCTCTTTCTCTTATTAATTGAAAAAAATATGCTCTACTTGCATCTCAATAGAAAACCCGCTTTACTCCCATGCGAGAGGAAATAAAAACTTACCCAAGGCATCAAGCTGTCTAGTTTTACTGTGTTAAGCATCATTGGGCAACTTGTGGCATTAGTAATGCAATATTAAATGTTAGCAAAAAGAAAATAATACAATGTTGAGTAAAAATAACTACATGCAAGCACCAAATAATAATCAGGGTTTTCAAATATTTGTTGTCCTTATATTGCTCTCTTCCAAAGAAAAGGTTTTCAAAAGATACATAACAGAATCTGGAATCCAACAAGAAAAATATGCTATAAGTAGAGCAAAGTAAACATTTCAACAACTAAGGTCAAAGAAGTACTGCCAGAAAAAATCATTGTTCCAGTTTAAAAAAAAACAACAAAATAATGAATTTCCTCTACAAAATATGTCAGTCCATTTGATGCCAGCATCAATTGAACACATAATTTCAATCACAACCACCAAAAAATAGAATCTTGTAGGCCTATTTAATAAATCTTTCAAAAAAAAAAAGAAACAAAACAAAAATTCAAATGACATATCGTCAAACCAGTAGAAAACTCTTGCATTAATGCCCTCAGAAAGTTAACTTATTGCTCATAGACAAGCACCAAAATGGGTTTTTAATTTGAACAAAGAGGAAGCAAGTTTATCCTGTCAGTACCAAGTTTTTTTGAAGAGCTCCATTCCCTCCATACAGTGATGGTGATGATGATGGCAACGACAGTAATAATAATAATAAGAGTAAGGCTATGGTGCTATTGCATAATGCACATTGGTCCATACTATGATCTATATTCGAAGTCCAAACATTTGAATAATAATGATAATAACAATTATAAAGATGGATGTGATCATGCCAGCAATAAAGATGGATGTGATCAATTAATTACGGGAATGCCTAACCTGATTTCACGGCAGAGCGGGGCGGAGAGATTTCACGGCAGAGCGGGGCGGAGAGATTTCACGGCAGAGCGGCAGAGCGGAGCAAGAACGGAGCACAGCAGAGCGGCAGGGGTTTGGCGGAGAGATTTCACGGGCAGTCTTGCTTTCACGGGGGTGGGGTTTGGAGAAGAAAGGGGGGTTTTCACGGGGGTGCCGTTTGGAGAAGAAAGGAGGCTTCAAGATCTGTGCATATAATTTAAAGGTTGGAGCGCAGATAATTTCTGCGGGGCAGAATATTTAATCCCAAGCGCAGATAATTTCTGCGCTTCCAATCAATAATTCCGGGCCGCTCATTTGCTTTAAGATCCGTGCAGCGGATCTGTAATTACAAGGTCGGAGCGCAGATATTATCTGCGGGCGGGAATAAAAATTCCAGAGCGCAAATATTTTCTGCGGGGGGGGTATTTTTAAAATTTCGGTTGAAACCTGGACATTTTTATTTAATTTATTTATTAGTTGGGTATTTTTAAAAAAATCGGTATCTCAGAGGATGCGAATTCTAGGTCACATCAACCGTATAAGAAACTACATTTTCAAATTGCCAAACAAAAATTAGGACACATTACGTAATACTAATTTAAAAAAAAAAGAAGTAATTTTTCCGCGTGCTCTTCCCAAAAAGCAGGAATAGACGAATTAAATCGGTGCATGAGAGCGTCTCACAAGTCAGAACTCAGAACCTGTGTAATTCGTACAAGCTTACATGGCTACGCAGGAGCTACGCTACACTTTGTTTCCTCCCTGTGTTTCCATTTGTCTGGAAATATCCTTCTATTCTCCAATGCAATAATGCCATGTGTCCCCTGCTCCTCAAACCCCCAACAATAACATTAAATAAAGACGAGGGTTGAAATACCTATCTTATCTTTCACGTCCCATCGTGTCTTATAATATTTATTTTTATTTTAAAATTTTAAATAGTAAATTCTAACTTACTTAATGTGATATTTATATTAAAATATATTTATAAAACAAATTATATATTTTTAAATTGGTACATAATATTGTATCTATCTAAAAAGAAACTAGTAATTTTCTTTTTTTTTAAAATATAAAATTTAGTCTCTGAACATATTATAATATAAAGATTATGTTCAACCATTTAAATTGATTGTTGGAACATTGAAAATAAAAATAAAAAAATGTTAGACATAAAAGATATAAGACATTTCGGTCATTTTTATTAATACCCCACAAAAAAAGAAAATTTTAAAAATGTCCCTGCCATCTATTTTTTTTCAAAACTGTCCCGACCGTCAGGCCCACGGACGGCCCAATAAACCCATCAAACCGCCCCACGCAAAGGTGGGTTAGTCCTCTATTTTTTTTTAGAGATATTAATATTTTGATTTAAATAATTTTGTGAAGAAAAAGTTTTCTTGTTTAGAGTGTACACCAAAAAATAAGATATTTGATATATTTATGAAGTGATGTCATAACTTTTTACTATGATTTATACATGATACGCGCAAGGGATATAGTTATTTAGTTTTCTTGGCCTAGATTCTTAATAATTTATTTTATTCCAATATACACAAGGAAATATAGTTAGATTGCCTCAATGATGTCATTTTTTTTTTTTAGAGAATAATTGGATTATTTGATTATTGTCGGCATATACCATTTGCTCGGAGATAGGCAAACAAACACAATAAATAGTAAATGGATTTTAAAATAAGTATATGAATAATCTCTTAGGCTTCTGACTAAACAAAATACCGATCGTTGCACGTCTACCGTTGAACAAAAACTTAAACTAAATTTTTGAGGCACTGAATGACGTTTTTTTTTGAAATTCTGATGCGTCAGATGCGACGATGCATGGGGTTTTCCGGAGCAAAATCGGATCCATCTCATCCCCCCTTTCTGAAAAGTGGTCATACGCGTAAATCCGACTTTCCTAGCTAAAGTTTTTTTTAAAGCTGAACTTTGGAAATTCATAACTAACTGTAGAAAAATCCAAATAAATTGAAATTTGTGTCAATTATGTGTATTTTTTAATGCTCTACATGCTGGTGTAATCACTTTTACATTTTGGTCCCTGTATCAGTCCAGACCTCTGCTGGTAAATTAGTCCAGACTGGCCAGTCTGGACTGATACAGGGACCAAAATGCAAAAGTGATTTGAGTAGCACATGTGACAGTTTGAAATATCTAATAGGATCCTGGCCAGTCTGGACTGATACAGGGACCAAAATGCAAAAGTGATTTGAGTAGCACATGTGACAGTCTGAAATGTCTAATAGGATCCTGGCCAGTGTGGAATTCAGATCCTAGATACATGAGGTTCAATTATAAAATCTGAACCATTTTTTTAACTTGGCACGCATCTTGAAACAGACTCTTATATTTTCTTAAGACATTGAATTTATTTCGGCTGAGAATTAATCTGGACCGTCTATATAAATTGCACCTCAGGTCCCATAAGATATGGATTCTTTGAGGGTGGTGTTCCGGTTTGCTCTTTTATTTTTTTTAGTGGTGATTTGACGAAAGTAAAACAATGATTTGACAAAAGGTAAAACAATGCATGCGAGTTGCAGATTTGATTCCCATGTGCGTATCCTGTATAAATTGTAGTGAAGAGTTACGACATCACTTCATAAATATATCAAATGTCTTATTTTTGGCGTACACTCTAAACAAGAAAACTTTTTCTTCACAAATTTATTTAAATCAAAATATTAATATCTCTAAAAAAAAATAGAGGACTGGCCCGCCTCTGCATGGGGCGGTCTGGTAGGTTTATTAGGCCGCCCGTGGGCCTGACGGTTGGGGTAGTTTTGAAAAAAAAAATATATGGTAGGGACATTTTTTAAATTTTCTTTTTTTTGGGTATTAATAAAAATGGCCGAAGACATTTGAACTATCATATTAAATAAAATATACTTAAATTAATTAGACCATGTTTTGGTACCAACTGTAGTCGTAAAAGTTGTAATTTTATATCGACCATTATAGATTAAAATTTTATGTGTTGGTCATTGACGTGATATTAATTTATGTGATAAATAGGAACGAAAACTGATGACAGAATTACAGATAGTCATAGCGCGAATTCATATTCATATTTCACACTATTCATAAAAAAATTAACAAAAGATGAGAAGAGTTCAAATGGCTTCATTTTTTTGTCTCCACGATGCCTCCATTTTTAAAAGCATTAATAAATCAAAATTTAAAACCGTTAGATGTGATCTATGTTATTTTCTCTACGTACTTATACAAAAAAAATATCACATTTCAATTTTGTTTTTATGTGAATCAATTATTTGAAAAATTAACATATAGAAATTATCGATATTAGCACAAGATATTTAAAATTGAAATAGAACAAGATGTCTGAAATTGAAATTATTAATTTTGTTTTTATGTGAATCAATCATTTTATCGTTACATTATAATCACGTAGCTTATAATTTATATAGCACAAGATGTCTAAAATTGAAATACGTATCTCCTCAGATACCATACTTTACAGTTAGGAAAAAAAATGGTATGAATTTAGTCCAAGACAAGTTAAAAAGATTCCGTGTTTATTATAGATATAGAAAATACGTTTTGAGATTTATGTCAAAGTTAAAGAAGAGCATGAATTTATTAATCTCACCAACAGGAGCGGACTCAGGATTTTTGTCGAGGGGGCAAAAAAATATAGAATCGAATTTAAATAACTAATCAGTTTAAATCCGTTGACTAATTAGGTACTCAATAAAAAACAATGCTTTAATTTATACTTTCAAATACTCTGACTTGTAATTTCTGATTTTCTAACCAATAATTATAATTACCAATCATAATTCAAAAAAAAATATTTTAATTTTAACTCTAAATTTAACCCAAATTACAAATAAAACATTCAAAGAGCGACAAAAAAAATTTCAGAGGCGAAAGACAAAGTTGATCGGAACGCATGAGTCGCCCCTACCTACCATACAAATTCAGATCCCCTAAAGTAACCTAATTTTTTAATTTTGATCAGGACCATTCAATCTGCTCTAACATAAATATTAAAGGGCTCAGTGCATTTCACCATGAGCCGGATTGGACTAAATATCTGATCGGATGGGCCAGATCAAAACTAAAAATTCGAGTTAATTTTGGGGATACGGACTCATGTGATAACTGGGGATCCGAATTCTGAAATTGAGACATGCCCATTTCTGACACGGACATGGACACGAGATGCGTCGGACACGATCAACTCAAAATACAATCAACACATTGTCGCGACTAGGATATGACTCAGGCATACCTCAGAACATCGTACTCGGAAGTCGGAACATATCAGAATTCAGGAAAAATCAAGGAGAATCGGCCACACACAAGATCAGAAAAAAACAGGAGAAAGGAATAAGCCTATCGGCCTATATATATAACCAGGTACGAAAGACATCACTGCCATCTCTCAAAAAGTTTAGTTGATATGTGAAGAATTCAGACCGTCCAAATTATCATCGTACGAATTTAAAGCCGTCCCATAAATTTCAAATAGGTCTGGATTGAATAAAATGACCCGGTTTCTATAAATACAAATTTTGAGTTATCTCATAAGATACCCACTGAGTTGAGATGTTTATTTTTATTTGTTGAACAAAATAATGTCTTCTGTCTACGGGCCATCCATTATTATCTATACAGAAATTTGAATAATGGGTGTTGTATAGTGTCGCGTCAACAAGGCAATTGCTTCGCATGCCCATCAATCCATGGAATTCAAAAGATAACTAATTATACACTTTAAAACAAAGTCTGTCTAGTTTAATGACAACTTTTGAAAGATTTTCATTTCATCCTGGGCACGCGAAAAAGGAATTCATATCACCCGGGACAGATATCAGTGTATTGAAAAGGTGGCTAAACCACTTCTATGACATGTCGAGGTAACTGAAATTTTTGAACAGTTCTAAACTCAAAATTTTGATTACCTCAGAGGATGTGGACCCGCGGAAAATATCAATTTCACCAATATGAAATTCACGAGAATACTGTTTGGTTAACTGGAAGAGTTATTTGACATTGACAGTATGAAGTTCATGTTAAATTTTGCAATACAATTAATTTCTCTATGAAGTTCTCAAGAAACTTACGTAGCTCCTCGGCATCCACCAGTAAAGCATGTTCAATAGGATGCTTCTTGGTTCTACTTTCAATTTTCTTGAGGACACAATAATATCAAATGGCTCCAGAAAAAGGTTTTGTCATGACTGCTGAAAGGGCTTTAGTAGGAAATTTAGTAAACAAAAGGGATAACTAAATTATATCGTTGAAGCACAGTGTTAAGTACAACATTATCTGGGAACTTGTGTAAATCCTTGTTTCCCAGCTAGAAATTGGAAATACAAAACAGAGTTGCTAGCCCGAGCACACTCAGAATCCATACATCAAAATGTTCACCTAATATTGCAATGAAAACTGATTTTCAAAACAGTAGTTAAAAAACTGACTCTCCGCGACCTTGTTTACTGAGCTGAATTTTCATGTAGCAAGACATACTCGCGACTGTAAAAAGATGCATAAATAATATTTTCAGTAAAACTTAAAAATACAATTTTACAGGAAAAACAATAAAATTCACTTTCTAATTCATTAAGAGGTAAATTTGGAAGAATTTTTCTAATTAAGTTCCAGTTCGATTCACTAAACACTGAAGCAACTGGCAACGAAAGACCATTTTACCCTCTTGTTTACAGCTTTGCACATAAGAAAAATTGGACCTTTTTTTGTTTCATACCAACACAAGTTACAAGAGTATTATAGCAGATTCACGTGCTTAAAATATAACTGTGTACCTGCTATTGCCAAATCGAATAGTATCTTTCTCCATAAGTTCATAATAACGGCGTGGTTCCAGGCGATTATCCTTCATATCACAACATGAAAGTATCAGAAACTTAAACAAAGAAAAAGTGAAGATTGCTCGGCTCACTCATCCAACCATAATATAGTACAATAGACTAAAAACTAACAAGTTTGAGATTTGGCAGTATAAGTACAGGTATAAAATATACTGGTATGCACCAGATAATGAAGATGTGACTCTGAAAACTTACATTAACGAATGTCCCATTTGTACTCTCTAGATCCATCAGATAAGGCCTAAAAAATAATAACACAAAAGAACATTTCTTGTCAAATAGGACAACAAATTAAATAGTTTAGGAAGAAGTCATAGAAAACAACAACAACAATTACAATCTAAAGCAGGAAAGAAGAGGTCGTCAATACCTTACTTCGTTTACCATCATCCCATCTGGCTGTTCCTTTTCTATTAGCCTAAAAAAAAAAAATCACAAAATAGGAGTTAGGTGAGATCCACAACCAGTATGCTGCCATACAGGTATGGTTATTGACAGGTTAAAAAATGGTTTTACCTATATTGAAGAACAGCATGTTGCTTACTGCAAGAGGGATGGTCAGTTGGTATGTCAGCAACCCTTCTCTCTCTACCGAACAAGTAGCAGCTTTGTCGGTGCACATACAGTGGCTCTAATCATTTCCAAAGGGCAAAAAAAAAAAAAAGGATTTAGCAGCATTAATAGTGCACACAAAATATCATCAGTGAAGGTATTACTGAACTAACCATGCCTTGGTAAAAGGTAAAACAAGTAGAGGTATGGACATGCTATGCTAATACAACTACTAGAGTGGACCATGTATCATGCAGTTGGGTACAGCATGGATATGTCGGTATGCAAAATTTAGTGCCAAAAACAAATGAGCACATTCATTTTAAAAATTATCAATTTTGGGAGAATAAAATGTGTTCTCAGCGATTTGTCCTTCAAAAAAAAAAAAAGAAAAAAAAATTAAGAAAAGGGAGGATGATAGTCAAATGGTAAATTTACCATTGAGCACATCGCCACCCTTGAAGACGTAAAGACGCCATCTGGTATCTGGCTTACGAGCCTCTGGTGGCTCCGTAAATATTAGGGCTACCCCTGAGAAATAATGTAAAAAAAAGAATCAGTAGAAAAAGAGAGAGAGGAAAGAAAATAGAAAATTGACAACTTTTCATACACAGGTCTAATTGCTTACTGCTACTTACCATAGCAACTACCTAAAATCTGTATGAAATCTAACTGTAACATGCTTGTCATAGATACATTATAAATCTGAATAAGAATTTAGCATCACACACCTCGAACTTTATTGGTCTCTTCAGCAAGCTTTCCAGATAGCTCAAATGACGGCTTTTGCTAAGAAAGGGGGTGGGGGGAGCAAGTGAGATAATGTACTTAATACCAAGTAGCACCAGAAAATTATTGACATTAAACAGGCATGTAAAATGGCTCTTGTAAAAACTAACCTTTTCTTTGGCTTCTAGAGCCTCAGTAGCTGCATTCATTTTTACAACTGAATCAAGTTCACCAGACCTATGTCGTGCAAAAATCAATCAAAATTCCAGAAGACAAAAGATTTGATGTAAGAAATGCGCTGACAAGAAAAAAAAAAAAGCTTTCAAACAACCACGTGAAAAATTAAATTGAAAATTAGACGTCAATAAATTTGTACAAGTAAAAAATGCAAGCATTAAAATGCCTCGATACTGAGGCATACCAGGAAGTATGTGTCTTTAATAAGTCTGGCCATTGTAACAACTGAAACTCAGTGCATATCATCCAGTACTGCACTAATCTTGTATACATTTATTATACTTAAGAATTTAAGATTGACAGTTTCATCTACTAACCTAGGAAGAGAATCACCTCTTGAGTCTCTTGCCTGCACAAATTTACATTAAAATGGATGAATCAAATTCAAGACAAACTGTGGATACATGCAATATAACATAAGTCCGGTTCGGTAATAGGTGGAACATGTATCTGATATTCCATGTTTGTTAGTTTATTCCTAATGGTTTTTCTTTCACAGACAAACCCATCAAACACACAGAAAAGAAGAAAACTGGAATAAATGAATAATACCAAAGAAAATGGACCCAAGTTCAAATTCATTGCCACTGCACAGAATTTCAGACAGAAAAAATCACTATTTATGAAACCCCAGTTGAACAAAAAATCATCCAACAAAGGTAATAGTCCTGAACCTCACAGCACAGTTCGGCCCTGACCTGTTCCACACAACAACAAACTGGTACCATACCTGTCTGGTAAGGTACCAATAATCCAAGGATACAAACAGGAAGAGAGGTTGGATATCACCAAGGCACCTCATCACGTGACCCATGCTTCTCTCTCTGTCTCTCTGGTGAGCGGGACCTGTGCCTCCTTTCTGTGTCTCTGTCATGTCTCCTATCCCTCGAGTCATCTCGCCTATCATCGTCCCTCTCTCTTTCCCTCCTACTTCCTCTCTCTGGCATTTTCTCGGTTTCTCTCTCCTCCTGGGCCCTCCTCAGCCTCTTCGCGCGTGGCGACTCATCCCTCACTGCCTCTCGCTCTCTAATTTCTGGTCTTCTGTCAGAATCTCTTTCTCTATTTCTCCCCCTATCACGCTCTTCCTTGCTAGAATTTCTGGCATGATTAGTGCGTGGGGATGCAGGGTCAGGAGACCGGTATCGGCCTCTCGAACCATCTCTGGCACCATCTCTCTCCCTATGTCGACCTCGGTCCGAAGTCCCGGTACGGTCCTTTTCTATGGCTCGCTCAGTTTCTCTTCCTGACCTCTCTCTTCTGTGGAAAGAATGGCGATCTCTCTCAGGGGAAATTGATCGAACAGGTGAGGAGCGGCTGTGACGCTCTCTTCTCGCTACAGCTGAAGCCATGTCAAAAGGCCCGCTTAGTTCAGGGTTCGGCTTCAATGGAGATGGAGATGGAGATGGAAATGGAAATAGGAAGATTTTCCGCTTCGGTAAAGATAGAATAAACCCAGCTAGGGCGAAGCGAATTCAGATCCAACGCCGGTACCCGAGTACCCGACCGTGTAGAATGAGATTTGAGTCCTCTGTTTTACTCTGACACGAATCTCAAAGCGAACTCCAATTTAGATATAGGTTTCCAAGTGATTTTGGTGATTATTTTTAAGAAGCCGATAACAGTACCGCACTAGAGTATCTCTATTGTATCCGCACTATAATTATCATAATTATTTAGAAGGACTGCATGAATTCTAGCTCATAACTTTTTTTTTTTTCTAAAATATTAATACATATGTAATGAAATATTTATACATATGAGGTGAATAATTTTTACGTAAATAATTTTTACGTAAATAATTTTCTCAACTAAATCTCTCAAATGTACCTGCACCATAAATATCTGTGGGGACCACTCAAACTACATGAGGGTCATACACGTTTTTAGATGTAGATTTTTTTTTTCTCAGTTCAATCCCTTTCATATTTCTGACAATTTGTGAGAAGAATTACAAATCTAAAATCACAAATATTTTCTACGCAATTTTCTCTTTCAAATGAGATTCATAATGATGTACATTCAGACTTATCACCACACAAGTATTTATAGATGGGGGATTGAAAATTAAGGATATCAAAACACCAAAATGACCCAAGATGGAAAATTATTTGTCCTAAGCAACTACATACTTTGACTTGATTAGAACGCATTTACTGCTATACGTCTCAAGTTACCATTATCAGTTATTAATATCATTTTTCTTCAACTATTTCCCTCAAGTTTTAATTGAACTTTGGTACAGAATTGAAGGTTACATGCATCAATCTTTATATTGCTACAATTTCATTATCTAATTGAACGCTTCTATATGTCCCTTGCCAATTCCAATACATTCACCAAATCCTTAAACCCAAACAGACCCTGAATTTCACCAAATCCTCAATTTATAGCACTCCAATCAACTCCAGACAATACATAATAGTAACCAAAGAAATAAATGTTAGAAAGGCAGAGAGAAAAAAAAGCTCGGACCTGATTGAGCATCCCAAGGAGGGAAGGAGTGGTGCGGTGGACGATGGTACGATGGCAGCGGCGGAGGCGCATCGCTTCCAGCGTTCGGCCACCATGTGCGCCTCTATTCTAAACCCATGTGAGTAAACCCTAAACCATATTTGAATATTTTGAATAGTTGCTTCAAATTGAATTTCTGATTTTAGAGACAAAAAAGCTACATCGTGCGCGCCTCTTATATAATTGTTTATTATTTGAATAAAACAGTATTGAAAATTTTGATTCTCTAATCCCAAACAAACAGTGATAATAGAAGAGTTAATAAAATTGTTCATTATCCCAGGTGCACAAGGCACACAGTTGCAAAGGGTTTTGGAAATGCTAATAGGACAATCCACTGTAGTTTGAATATAAAGCTTTATTAAAGAAAAAATGGTTACTTGTAGCTTGAAGAATTTAAAGGATGTTCTCTGATACCAAAATCACCTAGTTCTATTTAATTATTTTACTTATTTGCCAATTTTCAGAATCTGAAAAATAGACATCATTATTTATTGGCACATGTACCATGGAGCCAGATAAACAACCACTACAAAACTTGCAAGTCGATCAACCGATGGTCTCTTCTCAAGGTTAGTACCAATTGATATATAATTAAGTTGTGACCTATCTTTTTTTAGAGGTGTTGCTTAGATTTAATTATTATAGCACTAATAATGTTCTTCTTGCTAGGAACTCTGTCAAACAATATTGAAGATGTTACTTCTGATGATAATCAATTGCCAAATTCTTTGATACCTACAATTGGAATGAAATTTGCATCAGTAGAAGAGGCATACCATTTTTATAATGCGTACGCTTTACAAGTCAGATTTAGTGTGCGAAAAAATCTTAATAGAAAAAACAAGTCAAATGTTGTTACTATGAAATGCTTTACTTGTAATAGAGAAGGCAAACCAAAAGAAAGATCACCAACCAAAGCTCCACCAAAATTTAAACGGCCAGAGATAAGAATTGGATGCAACGCACACATGAAAATCAATATTTGCAGTAAGGGAGCTTACAATGTAACTTCTTTTGATTTGGACCACAATCATACCACCTCAACCCCAACCAAAGCGAAAATGTTGAAGTCCCATAGAAGCATAAGCAAGGCACAAAAGGCATTGGGATATTTGGCTGATGCTGCTGGTATTAAACCAAAAGAAACATACGATCTTTTGGCCAAACAAGCTGGAGGTCGACATAATCTTACTTTCATTCCAGACGACTACAGAAACTACTTGAGAACAATAAGGGAGCGTGATATCACCTTAGGAGATGCTGGGGCACTATTGCAATATCTTCAAGACCGTCAAAAAGGAGATCCATCTTTTTATTATGCGATTCAACTTGTTAGTGATGATCAGATTACTAACATCTTTTGGGCTGATGGAAGATCATTGTTGGACTACGGATATTTTGGGGACGTCGTTTGTTTTGATAGTACTTACAAAACAAATGAATATGCAGACCTTTTGCTATTTTTGTAGGTGTTAACCACCACAAACAAACTGTCATATTTGGTGCCGCTTTGCTCTATGACGAGTCTGCTCCTTCATTTGAGTGGCTGTTTTGTGCTCTTTTGAAAATGACAAGTGGAAAAGCTCCTAAGGTGATGTTATAAATTTCTTATAATTTTAGTTATGTTTATGTAATAAATTTATATAGTATTTTTAGCTAATTAGTTTGGCAAAATCATTTTAGGTAATTTTGACTGATCAAGACTTTGCTATGAGTAAAGCAATAAAGAATGTTTCTACCTGACACTACTCATCGTTTGTGTGTTTGACACATGTACCAAAATGCTGCTAAGCACTTGAGTAACGTATTCGGCGGCTCTAAATCTTTCAAGCCTGATTTCAGCCATTGTGTGTATGATTGTGAAGATGAGGCAGACTTCTGCGTGCATGGGAAGAGATGCTCATAAAGTATGATTTGTCCACTAACAAATGGTTGGCTGATATATTCAAAATTCGAGAAAAGTGGGCACTTGTGTATGGTCGGCAAGTCTTTTGTGCTGATATGATGTCAACTTAAAGAAGTGAGAGCATAAATAGTGTTATTAAGAGATATTTGGATCCCAGACAAAGACTGCTGGACTTCTTTAATCATTGGGAGAGACTTTTAGAAACTCGTCGCCACACGGAGTTAGTGGCAGATTCTAGAGCAAGCCAAGGCAACCCTAAAGTTCTATTTTCAGAAATGCTCAAACAAGCTTCAGTTATTTACACTCCAACTGTCTACAAAATGTTTGAAGATGAATATGGTCGCTTTCTTGATTGCTCGATAAAAGACAATGGCCAAAAATAGCAAAAGGTATGCATATTCATTTGTTTTGTAAGTACTATCAAAACAAACGACGTCCCCAAAATATCCGTAGTCCAACAATGATCTTCCATCAGCCCAAAAGATGTTAGTAATCTGATCATCACTATCAAGTTGAATCGCATAATAAAAAGATGGATCTCCTTTTTGACGGTCTTGAAGATATTGCAATAGTGCCCCAGCATCTCCTAAGGTGATATCACGCTCCCTTATTGTTCTCAAGTAGTTTCTGTAGTCGTCTGGAATGAAAGTAAGATTATGTCGACCTCCAGCTTGTTTGGCCAAAAGATCGTATGTTTCTTTTGGTTTAATACCAGCAGCATCAGCCAAATATCCCAATGCCTTTTGTGCCTTGCTTATGCTTCTATGGGACTTCAACATTTTCGCTTTGGTTGGGGTTGAGGTGGTATGATTGTGGTCCAAATCAAAAGAAGTTACATTGTAAGCTCCCTTACTGCAAATATTGATTTTCATGTGTGCGTTGCATCCAATTCTTATCTCTGGCCGTTTAAATTTTGGTGGAGCTTTGGTTGGTGATCTTTCTTTTGGTTTGCCTTCTCTATTACAAGTAAAGCATTTCATAGTAACAACATTTGACTTGTTTTTTCTATTAAGATTTTTTCGCACACTAAATCTGACTTGTAAAGCGTACGCATTATAAAAATGGTATGCCTCTTCTACTGATGCAAATTTCATTCCAATTGTAGGTATCAAAGAATTTGGCAATTGATTATCATCAGAAGTAACATCTTCAATATTGTTTGACAGAGTTCCTAGCAAGAAGAACATTATTAGTGCTATAATAATTAAATCTAAGCAACACCTCTAAAAAAAGATAGGTCACAACTTAATTATATATCAATTGGTACTAACCTTGAGAAGAGACCATCGGTTGATCGACTTGCAAGTTTTGTAGTGGTTGTTTATCTGGCTCCATGGTACATGTGCCAATAAATAATGATGTCTATTTTTCAGATTCTGAAAATTGGCAAATAAGTAAAATAATTAAATAGAACTAGGTGATTTTGGTATCAGAGAACATCCTTTAAATTCTTCAAGCTACAAGTAACCATTTTTTCTTTAATAAAGCTTTATATTCAAACTACAGTGGATTGTCCTATTAGCATTTCCAAAACCCTTTGCAACTGTGTGCCTTGTGCACCTGGGATAATGAACAATTTTATTAACTCTTCTATTATCACTGTTTGTTTGGGATTAGAGAATCAAAATTTTCAATACTGTTTTATTCAAATAATAAACAAGTATATAAGAGGCGCGCACGATGTAGCTTTTTTGTCTCTAAAATTAGAAATTCAATTTGAAGCAACTATTCAAAATATTCAAATATGGTTTAGGGTTTACTCACATGGGTTTCGAACAGAGGCGCACATGGTGGAGCCACGATCGTGGAGAAGCTTGACGCACACGGAGGCTCCAGTCAGTCAGAGGCGCTCGAGAAGGGCGACAGATATCAATCTTCTTTGATTCTGGAGCGGGCCAGGAGAAAAGAAAAAACGGAGGAGACGAAGAGGTGACGAAGAGTCGAAGAGACTGGAGAAAATAGAAAACGGGTTTAAAAGCGGGTGTGAGATTCGGATCCACTAATCAAGCGAAATAGGTTGAAATTTAATCGAACGGCAGCGCAGGGCATCGAACTCAATTTGAGTCCGATGGACATCGGACCCAAGCTGCTCCCCAGGATTCCTAGCGATGGAGGTATTCTTAAGAAAAAAAAAGAATATATCGAGAGTATTTATGTAAATTTGAAATGTTGCTCTTGTCAAATTCCATCTTAGGGTCAGAATTAAAATCACAAGCGATAATTAAGAAGTCCTTGTATAGACGATATAATGAGAAATTTTTTGTCATAAATAGAAGGATCTTGATAACAATCTTCGCACCTTTAATCCCGCAAAAAACTCCGCAGAAACTTCCAAAATAATCATTGGGGACCTCTCAATTATTAATAACGGCTAGTGTTTAACTTGAAGCATTAAAATATTTATGTTAAATTTATAAGTATTAATCCCTATGCAATGATCTCTATTTATGAAATAATAAATTAATTCATCAATTATCCCAGCACAAAATTTCTTTTTTTTGTATTGTCCTCCGCACAACTGGAGATCATTAAATAAACAATCCTCTCACCTAATAATAAATACTTGTCAATTATCCCCGCACAAAATTTTTTTTTGTATCGCCCCCACACAACTGTGGACTATTAAATAAACAATCTCCTCACTCAATAATAGATACTTCTAAAAAATAATGATAAATACTTTATGTTATATGAATAAATAGTTATCAGAAATAATTACAATTTTCAGTAAAACATAGAGGTGTAAACGGATATGGATAAATACTTTATCATCCCCACTCTGTATTCGCTCCGTATTTGAATTAAACGGTTACGGATAACTGCGGATACGAATACGGATAGTTTTTACATAACCGTGCCTGTAACGAAGCTATTTTTTCCATTCTAACACGAAGTTCGTATTGGAAATAATACCTGAGTCCTAGGAAGCGTATCCTCTGCAGAGTCGTAAGCTGCAAAGCTTTTTAATCTGGTCCGTTTGTTTTTGATCGGACATACTAGATCAAATTTTGTCCGAATTAAAAAATTCTCAAAATTTAAATTAAAAACTACAGAGATCTAATCTGATCCATCCGATCAAAAATAAACGGACCAAATTAAAAGCTCTGCAGTTTACGACTCCGCAGAGGATACGCTTCCTGAGTCTTGAGGCCGAAATTTTTAAATATACCATAGTTTCAAAAAAAATAAACCAAACAACCACAACTTCTGAAAATTTCCATTTTTGACATGGCCGCATCCCGTAGGTGCGACCACCTCTTTTTGGGCCGCATCTAGGGATGCGGCCACCCCCTTTTTTTTTTCCCGTTCAAATTGAACTGCACGAAGAAGAGAAAAAAGCAAAAAAAAAAAAAAAAAAAAAAAAAAGGTGGCCGCATTCCCTAGATGCGGCCCACAGAAAAGTGGCCGCATTTTGGGAATGCGGCCATGTCAAAATTCGAAATTTTGAGAGAAAGTGGTGGTTTGATTTTTTTTTTTTTTTGTATAATGGTATATTTAAAAATTTCGGGTCTTGAGGGGAAGGAAGGATTGATTCGTAATGTCCGTCGTAACACTTGAGAGGTATACATCGCATGAAAACAGATTATCAAGTAGAGAAGGGGGGGAAATAAAATTTTGAAAAAAGGACATTTTATTTGCCTTATTTGCTTTCTAATCTTCGCCTCCAAGTTATCCCTTCTTCACTAAGAAACTAGGGTTTCTGCCTTTCTGGGAGCGGCAATAGCGATAAGAGGGTTGAGAAGAAGAGACGACGTGGGGAAAAGACCGAATGTTAGGGTTTCTGACAAGACATGAGTAGAAAGCGGGAATGTGAGAAAATGGATCCCAAATTGAAGG
Source organism: Carex rostrata (assembly GCF_964058835.1). Classification (NCBI taxonomy): domain Eukaryota; kingdom Viridiplantae; phylum Streptophyta; class Magnoliopsida; order Poales; family Cyperaceae; genus Carex; species Carex rostrata. Next base: position 9,010,038 of record NC_135926.1, read on the forward strand.
ATAGAGAAGAAGGTTCGTTCCGGGAGAGGGATAGAAAGGTGTTCAAGAAAAAGGAAGCTATAATCGCTGATAAACGGCGAGAGAGGGACGAACAGAACCGTGATTCGAGCGAGGAGCAATCGGTGTCTGGAAAGAGAAAGAGAAAACATGTCAAGAAGGAAGATTTCGTGCAGTTTGAAGGCGATGGTGACCTGTTCTCATCGGTATGAAGATTTTCATTATTTTTCCATCGTTTCTTGGTTTTAAGATGTAAAATTGTCGTCTTCCTTGATGTATTATAGGGTTTTACTGCTGTATTGACATGGCGAAAAAAATAAATTAATTTTAAGATTCTTCTTTTTGTATTTGTTTATTTTCTTTTTAGGACAAGGAGAAAGACGAAGTCCTGAGTGTCAGAAAGTGGAGCGCAAGAAAACCACAAAATCAGGTCTCAGACCTACAAGGGTCTTCCAGTGAAGCAGTGACGAATGGAAATTCTGGGGTAATTTAAACTAACAGTAAAATTTTTAGTCCTTTGAATTATTAGCAATTGTAGTATTCCTTGAACAAGTCTTGAAATTCAGCAATTGTTAATTATGCTTTCTTGATTAAATATTTAATATCCCTTTTTTTACTTAGAAGATTCATAAATCTGGAATGAGGGCTGCAAAAGCAAAAAGAAAGAACTCAAATGAAAACATGGATGCCACCAGTCTGGTAATTAATTGCTTGTACTTTCAAGATTATAATTTCTCTAGTCAGTTCATGCGCCTGTCTCCAGGGTTTTTCATTTATCTCTGTTTTTTTAATCTGTAGAAAAAGAAAAAGACTCCATTGAAAGGAGATGATGCGCTTATGTGTCACCAGTGTCAAAGGAATGATAAGGGCAGGGTTGTCTGGTGCAAGTTGTGTAAGAAGAAGCGATTCTGTATTCCATGCATAGAAAGATGGTTGGTTCTTACAGTCCTGTTTTATCTTAATTCTCTTTCTTTCCCATAGAGATAAAGCTTACAATGGGGTTACCAATTCAAATGAGCCATCACAACATAACTAAGTCTTTGTTACAGCAGTACCAAGTTAGACCCTAAATGTGCTGTGATACACCACTGGTCCTCAATTTAACCCAAATCAACCATAAGTTACTTTCTGTGCATTCAGACACCTTTACAAGGCTAGGTAAAAAATGGAAGGCTAAAACCCGTCCAAAAGAATAAGGCAATAAAAGTCACTGTAAACAAGGTGGAGGGAGAAAATAACAAAACCACTGCACTTGTGCACTGTGCAATACACTTATGTTTTTTATCTTTCTTTTTTTTTACACCTTTTCTTTTTGAGATAGGTATCCTACTATTCCAGAGGAGGAATTTGCTGCTAAGTGCCCGTTCTGTCGCCACAATTGCAATTGCAAGTCTTGTTTGCGCATGAAAGGCCTTCCTGAGGTTTATTTTTGTTAAATTATAATTTTAAACTCTTTATGTTTGAAGCTGTTATTAACATGCCTTTGCTCAACTTAATACAATTTAGCTTCTATTTTTTTTTTTTTCAAATTACATCCAACATTTCATGACATCTGCAGATGAAACCAAACATTTCATGACATCTGCAGATGACATCTTATGTTTGACATTTTTTCTGACAATTTTAATTTATAATTGCTTCAGATTATTGCGGTGAAAATTATTACCTGTTGAAATTTTTGATATACTTGTTTCTTACTAGAAGATATTTTTTCCTAAATTCAAACTTGGAGGATCTAAATATCTGGCTTTTGGTTGGAACTTGTTTTGGCATTCAGATGAAATAACAGGCCAATTTTGTCATTTTTATTGAGTTCATTTTTTAAGGTCACTTTTTTTTTTTGCAATTATGGCAAATGCCCTTTTTATTGTTCCAAATACTCGTTGGTGTTTTTTAAAGTACCTTTCATCTAGTTGCTACTCAGATCCTTTTCTTTTCTTTTGTTTTTGAAATGTAGCCACAAAGAAAAGAGATTTCAGAATCAGACCAGTACAGATACTATTGCTACATATTACACCTTTTACTGCCTTGGCTCAAGGAGTTCCAGGGAGAACAACAGGCAGAAAAAGAAATAGAAGCGAAAATACAAGGTTATTATAGAAAATCTTTGTTTATGTGTTGCTTATAATAATCTGAACTCCTTTTCTCTCTTCATTATATATCTAAAATGTTTGATTTGTAGGTATGCCTGTGAGTGAGCTTGAAATTCAGGTGGCTGCTTACTGGAAGGATGAACGCGTGTATTGGTATTGACAAATTTCCTTTCCTTTCTTTTGTGTACTTGTAAAAGTCCCTTCTTTGTCTCTACGGTCTTGGGGACAATAATGATAGAAAAGAACTTTTAGAAATGAGGTAGTTAGAATAATTGATTCTAACTCACTTACACTCAGTTTGGTTCACAAGAGGTGAAAGAAGAGCAGGAGGGGAGGTAAAGGAACAAAGAGGAAGGTTACTATATTTTCCAATCTATTGTTTGGTTCATCTTGTTTACCTCCGTTATACCAATTCAGCAATTAACAAAATAAAAACTTTACGTGGTTAAAGGAGGTTAAAAGAGTAACATCCATTAACTATCAGGGGTGGAACTAGAAAATCTTAATTGGGGGGGGGGGGGGCTGAAATTTAAAATTCACAATGCGGTAGGTGAGATTTGATCTCAAGTCCTCACACTCACAAAGTAGAGCTCTAATCACTGGAGTAACAAGTAAACATTTGATATTTTATGAGGGGGCTGGATTATATAAAAAGTTTTTAAAAAATAAAATAAAATAAAATTTTAATGTACATAATTAAAATTTTAAAATCATAGGGGTGGCTAAGCACCCCTTGGCTAACCTTTAAATCCGTCCGTGTTAACCTTATGCTCCTATTAAACATCCAACCAAACAAGAATTGGTCATGAGATTTTCTTTCCCTCCCTCTACTCTCCATCCAAACAAGGTGTTAGTCACAAGAAATTGCCTTTTTGTAGATTAGGATCCTTAATAAAATCCATTGAATCATCCTCCCTCCAATCGATCCTTGAATTTAATTGTTCTTCTCCCTGCATTTGTGGCATTCATTTAGGCCACCACAGCTCATCTCCGCCACCGCTTCACATTTCTGTAGCTGTCAAAGGCGCCAACACCTCAATTCTGCAATTCTGCTGCCATCAAGCACTTCCATGCTGTCACCTCCATCCATAACTTCACTTCCGTATTCACAAGAAACTGCCGCCACGTTGATTATATGCCTTAGTACAATCCATTCAGTCCTTCCTCCCAATCTGTCCTTGCATTCAAATCATTCTACCTCCAAAACTATCCTTGCGTAGTCTTGTTCTTCTTGTCAAGATATGAATTAGGATTTGTGCTATCGTTGGGATTCTGATATGCATCTTAGTTTGGAATGTCTCTCTCATGAATATCTTTTTCTAGGTAGCACATCTCTACTTTCTCTCTGGCACATCTATTTGGTATTATTATCAAAAGTCTGTATTTGGTATACAAAGAATATAGAAATTTTATTATAGTAGTAGATATTTTTCTATAAGAATATGATGTAATTCACATATAAACACTTAGGGTATTGTCTTTGGGTGATAGAAAAACTTTTGATAATAATAATTATTTTTCAGTTTCAATTCTATCTATATCTTGTCATAAATCTTGCCATGGTATCAGAGTTATGACTCAATAATCTTAGTTGTCTTGTTGTGGTGTCCTGTTTTGTAAGTCCCCAACTGTTGCGATACCGCTGATTTACTTTGGATTGGTTGCTGTAATTGTGTTGCTTCTCTTGTGTTGCTAGTGCGGGGAAAAAGGGGGGGGCGTCAATCATGACAAAGAAGAAGAAAAAGAAGAGAACAAATTTATTTGATGTCATAATTTCTGTTCAGTTCTTAAAATCTGATATGTTATAGCTTTTTCGGACTAGTGATTAATAAACAACTCCAGTTGATGCGCTTAGTATTTTTGCCTGGTGAGTTGTGTAATGACTCGAGCTGTGAGATTTTCCTAAGTTTCTCTAGGGGCCACAACAAGGTCATTTGATCTTTAGATTTTTGTTATTTGATAATTCAAGTGAGTTCGAAAGGGGAGGTAGCACTGTTGGCTAGGAAAAAAATCCTAGAACTGTTGGTTACCCAAAGGTCGGGAGTTTGATTTCCTCTCACGACTTCGCAGCCTCTGCAAAGGTAGATAAATCGAGTGATTTCGTAAATCAGAATCTTTGAGTTAAATAAAGATGTGGGGAGATATGACTCATGGATGTTCCAACATCTAATGATAATTGTCAATTCCTCTTGTTAAGCTGCTTAGTCAGTGCATACACCAAGTCGCGTGGGTTGATCCTTTTGGACCATGCCAAAACCATTTTTGGATTAAGTCTGAGTCGTGATACACTGGGTCAATTTTGATTAAAGATTATGCCTATGTGCATTTTTGCTAGGATTTGATTTTCAATTTTTATTTATGCTCCAATTTTTGATAATTTGGTGAATTGGAATTTTGGTGATTTGGTGTCTTGTTGCTTGGGTGATTTGGTGTTTCAGTTTAATATAATTGGGCATTCTTTGTGAAATGGTGTTCTGAGCAATTGTGATGGTTCTTGTGTTGTGGTGATACCAACTTTGGGGATTTGGTATTAAGGTGGACAATAAGGTAATGTTATGGTTGTGTTAGACTTTGCCTAAGTTGGATAAAGGGTTTAAGGATACAAGGTTACATGGCAAGTAATCATACACCTCGAGGATGTGAAGAGTAATTTGTCAGTCAAGTTCGACATCGACAATGACTTACATTTGAGAGCAACCATCAAGATGTTTAGTATTTTAGATAATTTACAAAAGCACTGACCACTTCTCGACATGACTTTCTAGTGAAGCATCGACAATGACTTGCATTTATGAAACGATACATCAAGAATATGATGCCGAAGCTCGATGTAGAGAAATTAGAGGTGTTTAAGAAACACATCGAGGGAGCTACTAAATTGCTTATCTCTATGCTCAACTAAATTGCTTATCTCTATGCTCAAAGTCTTGCTGATTTTTGTTGGCGAGAGCATGTAAGATGGTGTAGTGGTGTTTGCGTACTACAAGGATGGTGCCGTCAAGATCGTTGTTTTTGGAATCAGGGCGAGCTAGGGTATCAGGATTTGTGCTCAAACGAGGTTTGTGCCTGATTTATTCATAAAAAAACAGAGAAAGGTCGAAGAAGTGAGAAAAGAAGAGGAAGAAGAATAGAAGGAAGCAAAAGAAAAGAGCAGAAGAGGAAGGAGACAATACCGTGACCACAACATTACAGTCTTCAGCCGTAAAGACGTACCTTATTTATATACAACGATAGTAGATATTAGAAGAGAGATGAAGCGAAATTACAACACCCACATCCAAACTTGGAGAGTCGAGGCAAAGTGAAAGGCGGTGACTAGATCCATCAGAGAAAGCACCTGCTCGGATGAAAAATTAGCAAAACGGAGGAGCATCGAATCAGAATGAAGAGCAGATGACGAGATTCTCTAATCAGAAGCACCACTCAGACATAAAAATAAGGAGTGAGACAGAGTGGTGGAGGTGGGATGGAGATGGCGGAGGAAAACGAATTGTCTGGTCGACTCTCAAAACTGCTATTTCTTTGATCGCTAGAGGAATCGCCTAGCGATATCCCCGAGGAGGAGAGGCGATATTATCGGTGGGTATTCCTTTTTTCTTATCGGAGCTCCCCCTCTGCAATTCTGCAGTTCTCAAGCACATCATACCTCAGCTCTGCAATTCTGCTGGCGTGCGGCACCTTCATGCCTCTCTCTACCTCAATCTCTATATATTCACTGCCGTTTAGGACTTCTGTGCCTCCACTTCTGCAGCTCTTAAACATCACTTAGTCACAGGAAATTGCCACCCTGTTAATTAGAAGCCTTGTTATAATTCATTTTATTCTTCTCCCATTTATTCTTGCATTCAGTCCTACCTCCCAATTATCCTTGCATTCAGTCCTTTATGGAATTTAATTAGGCCACCTCAACCCCACCTGCACCTCCCCTTCAGCAATTTTACAGCTCTCAAGCACATTACACCTCAGCTCTGCAGCACTGCTGCTGTCAAGCACTTTCATGCCTCCGTCTCTACCTTAACAGCTTCACTGCCTCCACTTCTGCAGCATCATCAAGCCTGTGCAGCCTGCTCCATTTTCCCATTACAAAACAATCTCATGCTAAATTGAAGAGGAGGTAGCTCGAAACAGTTCCTTTGGACAGGTACTAACACTCAACTGCATATTTAAGGAGAGAGAGATAGCAAGGTAGATTGATAGATGGGATATTTAGAGAGAGAAACAGAAAGATGATGGATGATTGCGAGAGAGATCAGTTAGTTTTTAATTCTTTCAAACATCATAGAGAGTTTTTTATTCTTTCAAACGGCTGAGAGAGAGAGAGAGAGAGAGTGAAGAGTTGGTGTCTTTGATCAGTTGTTACTGAGTTGTTCCATAATAAATTGCAAGCAAAGAACGAAGGAAATACTGGATACCTATATGTTTACAAAATTCTAATGAATAACACTGTATGGGGGATTTGGGGAAAACCCCCTAAACCACACCCCAATAATCCCATAAATGCTTTTGAAATATGGACCACACAAATTGATAACTGTTTTAGTAATGTAGTATAGGTACTGACTAAAACCCAAGGATAAGCTATACATTATACAAGGTATTATCTCGTACCACTTGGGATTGTACAAAAGTGTTTCACATCTTTAACACCCCCTCTTAAAAGAAACTGAAATTGGGGAGGCTTAGTAGTACATAAAGTGAACATTAATGAAAAAGAGGTACACTTGAAAAGCTTGTGGTGTTAGTTACATCCATAGGTTTATGCCTTTCTTTTAATTAGTGCAGTCTAGGGATATCATTTGAAACTGGTTCTTTCCATTTCTTGTACAGTGATAGATGCCGGACGTCAATCATAGACTTCCACCGGAGCTGTCCCAAATGTTCATACGACCTTTGCTTGCAGTGCTGTGCTGAGCTCCGTGCTGGCTGTGTACCAGGTGGAAAGGAGGTGGAGATCCAGCATTATGAAGACCGAGGCAAAAAGTACATCTTCGGTGAAGTCTTGACTGGAAGTCAAAAACATAATAAGAGATCTTCCAGAAGTCAAGCTCCCCAAAATTTCCATTGCGAGGTTGAAAGCAACAAGGATGAGAACTGCAGCTTTAATTGGAAAGCTAATGAAAATGATAGTATCCCCTGTGCACCAGAGGAGCTTGGTGGTTGTGGCAATTCAATTCTAGAACTGAAATGCATGCATCCTGAGAAATATCTTTCAGAGCTTGAGTCCAAGGCCGACAATATTGTGCAAGAAAAAGACTTTTCACGATTTCTCTTTTCCACAGATCCATGTGCATGTTTCAGCAGCTCAGGGGCAGTACAAAGGGAAGTTCAAAATTTAAGACGGGCTGCTGACAGAGAGGGGTCAAGGGATAATTATATATACTGCCCGACTGGTACTGATGCTATGCAGGATCACGGGTTAGCCCACTTTCAGGCCCACTGGGCAAGGGGTGAACCAGTAATTGTGCGGGATGTGCTGGAGCAGACATCTGGGCTCAGCTGGGAGCCGATGGTGATGTGGCGTGCACTCAGGGAGAGAGCTAATGGCAAGGTTGACTCTGAACAGTTCTCTGTTAAAGCCATTGATTGTCTCGACTTGTGTGAGGTTAGTTTCAACTTTCAAGAGTAGATACTGTAAATCATGACTTACAATAGTGACGTGGGTCTCTTTTTACTAGTACCAATGCTATTTGTTACGGGTATTGTTTTGGTGTAAGGGAGAAATAAGTGAAAGCGTAAAAGGCACTAAGACATTAAGGTGTTGCTTTAGACTTTAGGTTTACATGTACCCTACATACTACAGTGAAAGAACGTTGTTATAGTTCAGTTCAGGTACAGATCGTATCACCTTTATTGGTTTGTTTTATATCATCTGCTGAGTTGATTACTAACAGATATGTACATTACGTGTTAGGTGGAGATAAATATCCACATGTTCTTTACTGGGTACGACAAAGGGAGATGCCACACTAACAATTGGCCTGAGATGCTGAAACTGAAGGACTGGCCACCGGCCAGCTCATTTGACCAGAGGTTGCCTCGGCACGGTTCCGAGGTTATCACTGCCTTACCTTTCCCTGAGTACACTGACCCCCGCTATGGCCCGCTGAATCTCGCTGTCAAGCTTCCGGAGGACATCATCAAGCCTGATCTGGGCCCCAAGACTTACATTGCATACGGCTTAAGAGAAGAGCTTGGCAGGGGCGATTCAGTCACCAAACTTCACTGTGATATGTCTGATGCAGTATGTCATATAACTCATGTTGTTGTTTTGGTTTTTAGTTGCTTAATTTCTTGGCTCTCTTTCACACACACAGTCATTTTCATCTCATGTACCATCAGAGCTTGGGTGATGCAGTGATGCCTGGAAAGTTCGTGTCAAATCAAACATGACATGCAGTGTTTTTTTTTATCTCTAATGTTTGTATGTTTTATTGATGGTCTAATATATTTTTTCAGATTAATATTTTGACACATACGACTGAGGTGAAGCTTTCTGAGTACCAGATGGAAAAAATAATGAAACTAAAAAAGAAACAACTAGAGCAAGACTTGGATGAGCTACAGATTCATGCACCTCCAGTTTCTAGAAATTCAGAAGCAACAGATACAAGAGAAAATAGTTGCACAACAGTCGTATCATCAGCTCAAGGTCAGGAGGAAGCAACAACCAGTAAGAGTCCTGTGGGCTCGACCAGCCAGGAAGAGATGACCAACATTTCAGACCAACAGATGGAGCCTAACCGACAAAAGCTCGATTTGGTCAGAATAAATGAAGAACTGATAGAGGCTGATAATGCACATAACGGGTCCGGCAGTTTGGCCACTTTTGGACCTGGAGAGACATCTGATGAGGGAGAAACAAAGGTTGAATATGGAGGAGCGCTTTGGGATATTTTTAGAAGGGAGGATGTGTCGAAGTTATCTGAGTTTTTGATGAAGCACTCGGGGGAGTTCAGGCACATTTTTTGCAACCCTGTCAAACAGGTAAAACTTATAATCACTGCACCAGTTGATTTATACAGGTGGTGTGTGAAATTGTCAATTTGTCATTTTTGTTTCCTTAACGTGAATGACCTCTCTATTGTGGCAATGCATGTGTATTGGTTTACTGTGACTTGTTGGTGCCAAGTACCATCAGCCCAAATCCGAAATGTTAAATTGTCAGTAATTTATCATGTTTTCTAATTTAAGAACAAAGAAGTTTTTAATTGGCAGGTTTTTCACCCAATCCATGACCAAACCTTTTATCTGACTACTGAGCACAAGAGGAAGCTGAAAGAAGAATACGGTGAGTAAATATTTAATTTTATAATCAGTCTTTAAAACCTTCTACTTTGCATCAGTCCTTCACGGCTGCTGTTTTGTACTTTTATAAGGCTGCTTATTTAAGTCTACAATCTCTCAGTTAGTCGAAGGGAAGAGGATATATGCACAAGTCAGTGTTTCAGTGAGAACTTATGTAAATGTCTTTTCTAGTTAGACATCTTATTTCTATGCCTTTTACTTCTAATTTTACAGGAATTGAGCCATGGACTTTTGAGCAAAAGCTTGGTGAGGCGGTTTTTATACCAGCGGGTTGCCCTCATCAAGTCAGGAACCTAAAGGTATGATCAATGGCGACTTTGCTGAAATTATTATCAATTTTATACTATATTTGAGCTGAAACTGACACACTACATTTGCATTAATTGAGTAGTCCTGCATAAAGGTGGCACTTGATTTCGTCTCCCCTGAAAACGTACGAGAGTGCATACGGCTGACTGAAGAATTCAGGCTGCTACCATCTGAGCACAGGGCAAAGGAAGATAAACTGGAGGTACTTTATTAAACCTTAAATGGGTGATCACACAAAACCCCTCAAGAATTATTGTTCCCCAGTAATAACTGTAGAACATAGTTTCGACTTTTCCCTTTTCACCCCCCATGGCCCCATCTATCCCACCCCGTGCCCGGATTGGTAAACTCGTTACTTTTATTAATCTGTTTACCCTTCTCCCTTGCTCCATTCTCAAATGGTCATGTATCCAAGAGGGCTTTTGGGAACAGTAGACCCAACAAATTGCTTTAATTTATCTTCATCGGAGGTGATTTTGTGATTTTATTTAACAAGGGTGGATGTTGTTTTCAGGTTAAGAAGATTGCTCTTCATTCTCTCGGACATGTGGTTGACTACTTGATGAAAAACAGAGAGCAGTAGCATTAACTAGCCAGCTGAAGTCTTCTGCTTTGATTTTGTTATGTATTATATTTTATTTTAATTATTTTCCTGCTGTGATGCATGTTTTATGTCAGTATTAAAACGAGGCCAATTTTTTTAGCAAGCATAATTAAGAAGTAAATTTGGTTAAATATATTTCTAGACCTTATCTGTGGTTGGGCTTGTTGTTTTAATATAATTAACAATCAAACAAAACACATTATGCGTCGCCACTAATAATGAGCAGTTCCTGATAAAAATGCATCAATAGATACTGTCGCACCTCAACTGTAATATGGCTTGTATACCGGTGTCTCAACTTGTCTGGTACATGGGAACTCTTATGTGCCATTTATCATGTTATTATAATACTGTTCCAATTAATCTTGATGAGAATATGAGGCTGGTATTTTCATGATATATATTGAAACATTGAATAAAAAAATAGTTAATTGGTCTAAAAAAATGTGCACATAACTTCTCGGGTGGTCTTTAAATTTGGTATGTAACACGTACATTTGTTAGGATTCAGAAAGTTGTTGTAGTATAATTTTATTTTATAAGAAAATTAAAAGTAAAAATATTTATAAAAAATGAAAAATATAAAGAATAAAGGTGCTAATTTAAAAATTGGGAAAGAAAGCTGTATGATATTGTATGGGAAAATGAAGGCCTCAACCAAAGGATTTGCTACCGTGATTTTTATTTTTACCCTTTTTTAAAAATATTTTAATAAAAATAACCAAGATCTGATCAGAATTTTAAAAATACCCAAACCGTGAAAAAAATCAACGGTTCTGATTTTTAATTCAAAACCGTAGAATAAATACACGGTTCTGATTTACATTTCAGAACTGTGGATTTATTCCACGGTTTTGAATTAAAAAATCAAAACCGTGGATTTTATTTGATGAATGGCCGAGATTTAGTCTAAACAGAGACGATTCGACTTCTAGCATTATTTATGGGTGCTTTTAGTAGTACAGATTCGTAGAAAAAGTATTTTGTTTGATTTTCTTTTCGGAAAGCTGGCTGCTATAGCATAAATAAGTACAGAAGGTAAGACAAGCCGCGGCCGTAGCATAAATACGATTATTTATTTTTTTAAATGGATTCAATTTCCTTGGATAACCTCAAAATATTTCATAATTTTCATACCTCTGTATTTCTAAGTTTCTACAATGAAACAAAATATTTGCCAAAATATTAATGTATAACAAGATGGCTTGATCTATCTATAATTCTACATACATGTATATTATTTTTCAAATTACAAATGAGTTTGCTAACCGAAAAAGACTATTATATTAATATAAAAAAAAATGCCAGGGGCCTATGTAGATACTAAAATATGCTCATTGATTTATGGTAGATTTCATTTTCTATACAAAGGATGACATTAATTGAACATTCGAAACATCAATAATTTCTTACCAATCCAAATGAAATAATAGTTGAACTAATAGTTGTGTAAATACTACCATAGAGCGATAAACTACACTAAACAAAAACTATAAAACTAAACTCAAACATAATAAAACATAACATAAATAAACTGAACTAAAACTATAAGAAAGAGGGGGGGTGGGGTGGTGTGGGGCTTCACCGAGAGAGAGGGGGATAGAGAGGGGGGGGGTGGGGTGGGGTTTCACGGAGACAAGAGAGAAGAGACAGAAGAGAGGAAGAGAGACAGATTTTGTTCCGCCAAAAAAAAAAAGAAGGCAGAACCGTGGATTTTTTCCACGATCCTGAAATTTTATTCAAAACCGTGGAATAAATACACGGTTCTGAATTTTAATTCAAAACCGTGGAATAAATCCGCGGTTCTGATTTGTAAATTAGAACCGTGTATTTATTCTACGGTTTTGAATAAAAAATCATAACCGTGGATTTTTTTCACGGTTTGGGTATTTTTAAAATTTTGATCAGATCTTGGTTATTTTTATTAAAATATTTTTAAAAAAGGGTAAAAATAAAAATGTCGGGATTTGCTATGACATTCTCCCCCTTTATCTTAGTTGTGATAAGTTTAATGAGAGATGTGGATAGCTGAGCTGGTAATTTGGGGATTTCTTTTCTCAGAGAAGAAAATTTACCTTCAGTTTAATAAAAGGCTTCATTGGAAGAAAGAAAAAAAGTATATTTATTCAATTGTCATACAAATTAAGGAACGCCTTTATTTGACATGAAAAAGCATATTTGTTAATTTAATTTTTAAAATAAAGTTAAATAAATAAAAGTGATAGAAACAAAGATGTTAAGTTTTGAATTGGATATTGAATATCATGGTATTTTTTAAAAAAAAAAATTAATTATTTTAAAAGTTTATATAGACTATGAGTTCTGTGCTAAATGGTCTGACAGGTTGACAGCGGTCCACTCTATAACAAATTCATAATGACAGCTTCCACCGACACTAAACCCTGTCTTAATGCAGAAAAAAACAAACAAAACATTGTCGACAAGAAACTAATTTATTACGAGTAACAGAGCGGAGATCGAAATTTGTCGTTAAGAGGTTCATGCTAGCAAGCTTTTAAATTAAGGTAGAAATTATAACATAGTAAACATAATTAGTAAATAATAAAATTTATAAAATAACATATAAAAGTACAATTATATAAGATATAAATGAGATTAATTGACTCCATTCTTTTCAATTGAATCCAACCCGTCTTTGAAAACTGAACACAATTGGTAAATACTATGAAATCAATCATTATTCAAACTATAATATTTTTTTTTTCAAAAATTTATAAAATAACACATAGAGTTAAGCACAATTATCTAACTAAATCTGTCTCTGACAAAAAAAAATAGTAAAATGTACAAGGCATTACAGAAATAATCGTCATATTTCTTACCGAGACGGGTTAATTATAACTAAAAATTTAAATAACGTTTATCGTGTCATAGCAGAATGGTCGAAAAAGCGACACTATTGTCATATTGCGCTACTATAATACGCTGTAATGCCAATAGTGCCATAGCTTTTATGGTCCGAAAATACTAGCACCTCTATAGCGCGCTATTTAGAACCCCGATTATAACCATATATATATAAGCAAGAATATGCTTGTATCATAATGTACACAAACCAAAAAGTTCACTCGCTTGAACTTGTGAATCTAAAATTTCATTTTCAGCCCTTAACTTGTTATTCTTGTGACGTCAGTTAATTAAGCGAAACATTATTATGTTGATTAAATTATATCACATGAAAGATAAGATGGGGATTATATTCCAAGTTTTAACACTTTAGAACCAACATTATTCCTCCGAGTGATGTTTAAAATGAACTTAAGATTATTAAGATGGGTGACGAGCTTAACTAAATAATTTATTTAATAGGCTTTAAATGATAAATTTAAATTATTAAAATCGATTTGTCATGTTTACAAGTAATATTTATTAATATTTAATATTATTTAGTGTAAAATGAATGCTTAATTGTTTGACTTTATACTAAATGAATTCAAAAGTTTTATAAATTTGAAATGTAAATATCGGTCTCAACCGTTTATATTCGTCGTTTGAGGTTGATTAAATAATTTTTAAAATGAACTTACTATTTTAAAAATATATGTTTTTTTGTTCTGCTTTTATGGTGCCTCTACTAGTTGATAATTATGTTGGATATGAATATGTGATGTATTTTTATATAGAACCAAACAACGTAATGGTATATGAAACGGTTTTCTTAAAAGTTGAAACAAATTTCTTCGACTTCTGCAGTTTAATTAAACAGGTAACAATTCAAACCTGCATGTTTAAAAGAAATTTACTGGTGAGGTCAGTATATAAAGCTCTGATTAAATGCAATTAATTTGAGGCTCTAAAGTCTAAAAATCAGCTCTCTTGTTGCAAAATTGATAAAACTGACAGCTACTAAAGGCTGAGAATGATGCTTGGCCTCCCTTTGGCTAAAGCTTGCCTCCATTGCAAAAGAATAAAGTTCAAATTTTTAATAGGAAACCTCCCTAAAGAAACAAACCAACTCATCATTAAAAGTTTAATTCGCCACTTTATATGTTGTCATAGAATGTGTAATTTTCATAAATACCCAGAAAAATTATATTGATTACTAGATATTTATTCAGTAAATTAGGAAGAAAAAAAATTTCAACACATAAATACTTGGAAGATTTTCTCAGTACTGGAAATAGTGCATGCTATTGAAAAGGAATTGGTGCATGCTATATATGGAAAAGTTCAACCTTTTTGTTACTGGAAAGTTATACAAGGGCATGTAAAAAAAAATGTTCTTAATAAGACAAAGAATTTGTTTTTGAAAACCCTTAAAGTGGGTTAAAAGAAATCCTGCTACTTATCTTGATTCTCAAGTTTCATTTCTATTTGCCAGCCAAAATAGTCTCTCCATTGGTAGCAAGCAAAGCACCAAGTTCCCTTAAACTCCTCGTATATATAACTTGCATGCCTCCCTTAAGTCCTACCATCTCATTCTCTTATTAAAAAAAAATATAGACAGAGAGATAAAAGGGAAACACATCTTGAGAGAGAGGTAGAGATGGCCAATATGGGTTTAAAACCAGCGGCCGGTTTTCTACTGTTTCTGAATTTCTGCATGTATGTCATCGTAGCAGCGATCGCGGGATGGGCAATCAATGTCGCAATTGATCTTGGCTTCAATATAGGTAAGCTAAAACTGGTATTTAAGTTGATAATGATATGCTGGTCTAGACTATATATATAGGTAAATATATGAATGGATGAAAACTTGTTCAATGAAGAAATTAGTTAAGAAGGAAATTATATCAATTTATAACAATTTGGTAGTTGGACAGAAAATTAATGTAAATAAAATGTTGAAAATTTAAGTCTAAATGTACGGACTGGTACGTAATATTGTAAATGGAATGTGATCTCATCATATACATTTTTTAAAACATGTATTAATTGAGGTTTTGTTTTATAACTTGTAGGCCCTAATGTAGCAGTACCGGCACAATTCTCTCCGATTTTCTTCCCAATTGGAAACGGCGCAACGGGATTCTTTGCTATCTTTGCTCTGTTAGCTGGAGTAGTTGGGGCGGCATCTGCAATTGCCGGTGCCAACCACTTTCGGTCTTGGAGCTCAGACAGCCTCCCGGCAGCTGCCTCGTCAGCTGTCACTGCATGGGGCCTTACTCTTCTTGCCCTGGGGTAATTATTATAATACTCATCAACACATTTTTTTGTTTATTATATAACCATTTGATCGGTCATGTATGAGATTATCACATCAACTTGATTTGGCTTTTTTTTTTTTTTTTGTGGTTTTAGATTGGCTTGTAAAGAGATTGTTCTTCGTGGAAGGAATGCAAAGCTGGTAATACTTTTCTTCCATCTTGTCATAATATCAGAGATATTGAAAACATGTTATTTACTGTACATATATAGCAATTATATTAATTCCTTTGCGATTCAACGAATAATTAATTTCTGTATTTCAGAGAACGATGGAATCCTTCGTCATCATTCTTTCGGTAACACAACTACTATACATCATGGTAATTCATGGGGCAGGAGGAAGTGCACGAACAAGAACAAGAGGATAAATCAAAAGAATTAATGCATTTCTGTGGATGGTTGTGAGATTGGTTTGCACATATTTATTAAATATTATTTTTTTCAAATTGTTTTATTGTATATGATGTAAATTTCAATTATGTTTTATGGTGTTGAGTGTGCTATGTATGTATGGTTTGGATTTGGTCTGTTTTAGTGTGGTTATGGCAATTCATTGGTTCGCTTTATAAAAAGTATTATATATTCTTAGCTTTGTTTTGTAATTCCTTACATCTCAAGGCATGTATATATGTTTAGAATCATCTTTATATTTACAGAACCAAACATTCCGTCAACTTGTTTTATGATCAAAAGTGGCATCAAGTGGGAATGATTATTACTGAAATTAGAAATTAGACTTTAAATCAAATTGTATTTTTTTGAGAATGGCAATGACAAGCAGACAACTTTTTGCAATGCCATCCCATCCATTTCTTTAATTTGAAAGCATTCCCCTTGTTTACTCATTGTTTAGTACCCTTCTTCAAGCACATATCCGTACAATTTCATCTATAGCAACCTAGGGATCTTTACTGCTGCTTGGTTTTATTGAATAAAAAAAAATGGTGCATTTTATGTTTTTATGGAATGCTTCATTATATATGCTGATTTCATATCCTCTGCATTAACTCAAAAAAGAATCTTTTGAGTTAATGAATATGGACTGTCCGATCCGCTTTTAGATCTGTGTGAACTAGACCCATACTATTATCAAGGATTCAAGGGACCTCTGAATTAATTATAAGTTGTGGCTAGATTGGCTCTATTTAAAATCAAACGACCGAAATGAATTAACTCAAAAATGCTCTTTTGAGTTAATGCATACGATGCGGACTCAAATATGCTGGGCTCATTTTTATTGAAACGTTTATATATTTTTAATATTTATTTTATCTGATAGTATTAGGGTGTAAACGGATACGAATAATCCACTTCGTATTTGCTTCATATTCGGAGATTATCTGAATCCGGATTAAACAGATACAAATATCTTTTGTATATGGTGAAATGATGATGGATATGGATACCGATAATTTCATGAAGGTGAATATCAGTATCCGTATCCACAATTATCAGGATCCGAAATTGCACTCAACCGGCTCCGACTTTACTGCTCTAGATAGAAGTTGTTATATAATTATCCCATAATCATTTCAGTCTTGGTTGTGGAATAAATGATAATACAATATGGTTTCCAATTTAATATTTTTTTCGCTAGTGATGGTGCTACAATAGCGATATTTTCCTTCCTTTTTACCTCAATTTCTTTACTTTTCATTCTTTTCCATTGAAGATTTTAGCCCGTGAATGTAGTATACTTTTAGTCTCTATTAAAGTGCACTTAAAGTGTATAACTCAATTATCCAACAATTATTCATTTCATATTCGTATTTGTAGATTATTCGCTCCGTATCCGTATCCGTTTAAGACAAATTTGATTTTAAATTTTAATAATCATTTACTATCCGTATCCACTCATTAAAAGACGGATACGGATATGATATTAGAATTATCCGCTCTGAATCCGCTCCGTTTACACCCCTACTGTTTAGTATATGTTTTAGTTTAAATATTTATTTTCTTTTTGGTACATGTCTTTATTCCTGGACCAATAGTATATATAAATATAAGATAATAATGCTCTGTCCGCACACGTAAGACATAGTTTACCTGATAATGTCACATGTACCGATGTACGTTCCACATCAATAACTCCGCACGTTTCATAGTACCAGTAACCCCCAAATTTTAATGCTGTCCTCTCTTAATTTCTGTGAGATCCAAATCCTGTTCAATTGGAAATTTGGAATTCAACAACCTTTCTACAAATATTTCAGCGGCCATGCTGGGTACTTTGCCAGAACTGGGTCCATCTAATTAATACTAGCACTTGGATTAATTTTGGGGAATCAAGGAGTCTAATCGCAGGTTTTTATTATCGTCACTATCACCATTAATTAATTTTGGGATTTATTAGCTTTAACAGCTCATTACTCTTAGATAACACCTCATTTGTCAATTACTCATTAATGCTACATTCATCAGGTATTGCCGTTTCTTAGACGATTATATGTTTTCTATCTGTGTTTCTAAAACTAAAACGAGTCCCTATATGAACCACGCTATATGATCCGACACAGCTTGTTACAATATGAGATGGATACAGAAAATCATACAAACTCTTCCTCTGTTTGCGCTCCGCCCCTAACCAATCGGAGAGGGGTCCCTACGGCCCTACCCAATCGGAGCGTGGCCGTAGCAAAATCGAGCGCTACTACGACTTTTAAGTTAAAACCCACGACCAGATTCCTACTTTAATTTACGCCAATAAGATCCCCTGTCCTCCGATGTCCTCGTTGGACCACTTCTGTATCAATCAAGTGGACCAGATTAGCATTACATCCACTGATTGCGGGTCCCAGAATGAAAGGCTCCTAATACTTTTAGTAGAACGGCGCTTACCAAAAATCGGTCGACCTCACGTCCGTTCACACAAATTTACCGCTTTGGTCCAAGTTTTATTTGAGCCAGTAGACCACCGGAATATTGTTTCACTGACTGTGGGCCTCATATTAAAATTTTCAGCTTATTTTTGTAAAGCTCGTCTAGTTAAATTTGATCCCCTTCCCCTTCCTAGAACGGCTTGATTTTTTTTTGTTTTATTGGGGAAAAATGAGCAATACATTGAATGAAGAGTGGAGCCCACATTATCAGATTCATGTTGGTCCCATATGTCAGTGAGATACGTTCCGGGTCCGGCCTTTCCCCTCCCTCCAATTCCGTACCAAACATGTTCTGACTCATACCAGGATTGGATTCCTTTCTTCGTTTTTTTAATTCACACACACAAGCACAAACGCTCTGACACACTCTCGAATCCCCATTTTTCAATCTATTTCTCAATTTTTTTTCCCTCCTATTTGAAACTCCATTAGAGGAGCCGAGGAGGTGAGAAGAGAGGAATAGCTCAAGCAGGTAGTCATGCCGAATCGCAAGCAAAAGCGCAAGCAAAAGGAAAAAGAGAAGAGAGAAAAAGAGAAGAGCAACAATACCACCAATTCTTCTCCTTCTTCAACATCTTCTGCATCTCACCTAACCAATTCCAACGCGACCTCTCCGTCGCCACCGAACCCATCTTCTCCCAAATTTAATGGTAACTTTACACTATTAGAACTGGCCCTTACAATCTCGCCTTTTTGATTTAATTAATGTGCGTATGACTACAAGGTGTTCGTATTTATGCCTGTCTGGGACCTCCCACGTTCCCTTGCTTTCCTTTTTCGCTGTCCCTGTTACCCAGCTTTCCTTATAAGCTTCGCTGGATTCGCCTTTTCTTTTGCTTATATATGGGTGTCATTGTGTCGAACAGGTAATGGGCGTGACGAGATTATTGCCTCTGAAGAAGAAATAGCTAAGCGGGAAACAGAAAAGGAGAAGAAAAAAATGGAAGAAGAGAAGCATGTTGAAGAGAGAGAGATAGAGCCAGTGTCGGAGCAGGTAGGCCCTGTTGTTGAGACTGAAGAGGAGGATACACAAATTACAGCAAAGTTAGGGGAGACAAGCACAGAGTCAGCTGATCTCACTTCCAAAGGCGAGAAAGAGAAAGAGGTTGAGGATGAGGATGCGGTGGGTCCTGCTGTAGAGGAAGATGAGGAGAAAGAGGCTGAGGTCAGCCAGGTGGAGATTGTGGAAGAAATCAAGGAGAGTATTGCCGGGCCAATTGAGGTGGTTAATACAGAGTTGGTGGCGCCTACTTGTCAGGGACTGGAAGCAGTTGTAGAGAGGGAGGTAGCTGAGTTAGAAACAGGAAAGGTGGTAGAGGTGACCTCTCCGGAAAATCCAGAAAAGCCTCCAGAAGAGCAAGCAGCAGAGGTAAAATCCTTGTTTTGTCTATTTAATTCAAAATTATTTATCATCCTTTTTGTTGTGGTAGTTTTAGGTTTCTAATTGAGTTGACGGTGTTGAAGCCCCATATTCCTTTTTCATATGAGATGTGTTACATGTGTAACAGAAATTGTGACTGGTTTTATACCACAAACAATACCAGTCATATAGGATGGTATCGTGTACCAGCCAGGGCCATGTTATTTATCTATGAAGAGAAATATGCTCATCTTATTATATGCTTTCGCTTATCTTCATGTGTGTTACCCAATGGAGGTGGTCCCATGCTTCAAATGGGTATAATGTTGTTTATAGATTGTCTTAGGTGGGTAGTAGTCCCAATCGTGATTTTGGTGCAATAGTCTTGGTTCCATTGAACAATTAAATTAAACAGTTTTGCTTGCACAAACAGATTAGTTTATGCTGGCATGAGGCCATAACTGATATGGCAAATAGTTGTGCAACACGAGGATTAGGAGATCATTCCATAGCAGAACTTGTAGATTCGTATTTGGTGTTTCTAATTGATAAAGTTTTTATCATATACAGGCTCATGCGACAAGGCGTGATTTGCCAGTTACTGCAGCAAAACGTGCAACTTGGTGGGATTGTTGCGGGCTTCGTGATGTATTTTCTGGTTCAAGCCGGTGAAGTCGGGTAAGACAAAATTTAATTGCAGTCATTTTCCCCCCTCAAACTATATTTTGTAGTGTAATTGAAATAGCACTACAATTCCATATATCTGCATCTGCTCACAAATCAAACATCCATAATTTCCGACCAATATGGATTTGAACCCATGTCCACATGAATTTTGGAACGTGGGACCTGACTATTAAATAAAATATGTTTGGTATTGATGAAATATTGGGCCTTTCTTTCTATAAGACCAAGGTAAGTTTTTGTGTTAGATGTCAATTTTGTTGATGTGGCTACTGTCTCTACTCTTTTTTTTTTTTTTTGATGGATCTTTTAAGTGCACACTGCTGTTTGTTTATCACGGCTACATATCTGTCATGTACCAATTTTTTTTTTTAAATTTGGGTTTATGTTGGGACTATTCTAGCATTTAATCTTCATCTATCATTTTTTTGTGGATTTAGGTTGTTTAACAGTATTGAAAACCATACCTTTTATTTGAAAATATGAGCTTTTATTCTCCCCTGACCTGTACATATCATGCAGAAAGTACTGATCGTAGCTGAATTACTGGGACTGGGTACTTATAACCAAATTCTTAACAAAAATGAAACTTGAATTTGAATTTTATTCCATAATCAGGATATTTACAAAGGATCTTCAAAGATTCCTTTACAAGTGACTATGAGAATTGAAACTTTTCTTAAATAAGAAGTGATATACTTTTTTGCTAATATTATTTTTAGAAACTTTGAATGGTTTCATAAAGCTGAAAGTAAAATTAAGAGAAATTTTGAAATATCATCAAAAAGTTCTTATCATAAGCAATGTAATTCTTAAGTTTGGCTTTGCTTACAATCAGAATTTTATGATTATGGTGTTAGTTTGTGCAAGCTTTTATATGAACTTAATATTTTTTTAGGATGGTTTAGATTAACACAAAATTTATTTTGACGAAATTGGTGGTGGCAATTGGACTGCATGGGGAGGGTTGAGGTTAGGCTGGGTTGTTCAGGTTCAGGTCAGTTCAGGTTTGGGTCTTTTTGGTAACTTGTGTTGTTCAGATTGTTTGAGGTTTGGGGTAAATCTGGGTTTGGTTTGTCTTGGTTATCAGTTTGTTCCTGGCTGCAGGCCTCTTTGGTCTTGATCATTTGGTTTTCAAGTCAAGCAGGTTCCAGACAGTTATTTTGGTTGGTCTTGTTACCCTGGTTAATTTCATATTTGCAGGAGCGGTTAACTTCTTTTTTTCTTTGCTCTCGCTCCATTCTGCAAATTGGTTTTGACTTTTGAGTGGGCAGAAGTGTCATGTCATACCGGTCAGTTTTGGGTACATGTACAGGGCAGCTTTGGTATGGATCAGTTAGGTGTGGTTGCTCTTTAGGTTGGGTCGGGTTTAGTGTTGTTGACTAATCCAAAAAATCAGATCAGGTTAAGTTTTAGGTTTGGGCAGGTCGGCCTGGCCTTTCAGGTCGTGTCAGATTTTACAACCTCTAGGAATCTATAAAAAAGATAGTGTGTTTATTTAGAGGATGTTACAGCATGAGGGCTTGAACTTTGCGGCAATGCCTCTTATGCCATTTACCACTGAAGAAGTGGATTATCTGGGTGTAGTGGGGAAGGAGATGAATGGAAATGAGAATGGATGCGATGAACTGGAGGGGAGGAAGTATGTGTTTGTGGGGAGGTGTAAAGAGGAAGGGAAGAGAGATGATTGGATGCCATTAAGAGTGGCTAGTGCTCTATAAACCTGGCTCTGATACCATGATAGAATTCATAGAGAGAGAGATTGCAAATGATTTGTATTCCATTCACTTTGATTACAGAGAGCTACTGTGTTTATATAGACACACAGTTTCGTATGGTTAACAACAAACCATATCAGTCAACAGAAAACAGAAATAACAGAAATGTAACTAACTCTTTTAACAGCATATTACATAACCTTTTTAACATCTAACAACCACCCTCTGAAATAAACATACACCAAAATGTAAAAGAAGCAATGGGGCCCTCTGCAGAAAGAGGTGGGCTTGGTGAGACAGGGGCGGACCCAACATGTGGGGGGGGGGCTCCTGGATTTTGAGTTTTAGTGGTGATCTATCGGTACTGATCGACTTTGCCCCCCTGGAATTTTTTTTGCCCCCCTTTGGATGTTTGATTTGTAATTCGGGTTAAATTTAGTGTTAAAATCAAAATAAATTTCTTGAATTATGATGTGTAATTAGAATTATAAGTTAAAGTATCAGAAATTACAAGTCAGAACATTGGAAAATACAAGTCAAAGCACTGTTTTTTTTTATCGAGTACCCAATTAGTTAATGGGTTTAAATCCGATTTGATATTTTTTTGCCTCCCTGACGAAAATCCTGGATCCACCCTTGCTTGGTGAAATAGTTAAATCTTTCTGAAAGCTTGTGTAAAAGAGATTTAAGAGTTTTTAATCAAAGGTCTTGGTTCTTGGTACAAGTGGTGATGGTCACCAGTTTATGCTCCGCTCTCATAAAACTGTAAAAAGTTTCTGAATTATTAGAATTTCACAAGTGAATAGGAAATTGAAATCATAGCTGTATGGAGAAGTTCAGAAGTGAATAGGAAATTTGCAAAGAAGGCTTCTGTTTTCCAGTTTATTTATGAAATATACAACAGTAACAACAACTTGTACTGATTGGCATTATATGATGCCTGTTGTTAATATTTCTGATTGACTTCACTTGTCAGATTGATGTGTAGTTCTCTTCTAAAATTGTAAAATCTTAATTTTCTTTTTTAGAACTGTAAGCTGTTAGTTAACCGTAGGGATTTTATTTTGTTGCAGAAATTCAACATATTTCAAGGTCGCATTTGAATGCTTGGAGCACAGTGGAATTTGAGAGATTTTGAAGAATAATATCAATCTGAATGTAGATGGTATTCTGTGTTTGTCAAGTACCAGTTTTTGGAATGCCGTTCTGCAACTTTGCTTTTAGCCTTATTTTCTTTGGTCTATTTTTTATTTTATTTTGGATGCTAAAATATAATATGGTTTCTGTTTGTTTGATATTAGTCTATTAAATGTTGTTAGCTAGTGTTATATTGGAGTCTGTTTTTGTTCTCTTGTGAATTGTTTGCAACTATAAGAAATGCATTTTCCTTGTCTGTAATTATTCAACTTCTGTTAATAGCATTGTGGTATCTGATGAAGTTTTTTTTTTTTTTTTTAATCGGTGGACAGATTTTGAGAAGTATAGAAATCATGTTGTGGCGATAACTGCTAGGAAGATGTCAAATAATTCACTCTCAGTATCTTTCTTTTTATTTCTAAAGAAACTATGTTCAGTGAGTATGATCTCTCTATGAGTAGAACTAGGGTGCTCTTAAGCTCACCAAAACTTTGGTGAGCTTAACTCTAAAACTCATCAAATCGATTTCAAACGACGAATCCGAATCGTTGAAACCCGCTACCTTACGTGTGATGCATCTACATGTGAAATTTTTAAACATTCGAATTAATTTAGTATAAAGTCAAGCGGTCAAAATTAGAAGGTTAATAAATTAATTTTAGTGCATTCATTTTTTGAACTTTTTTGACCGTTTGACTTTATACTAAATTAATTCGAATGTTTAAAAATTTCACATGTAGATGCATCACACGTAAGGTAGGTGAGTTTCAACGGTTCGGATTCGTCATTTGAAATCAATTTGATGAGTTTTAGAGTTAAGCTCACCAAAACTTTGATAAACTTAAGAGCACCTAGTTCTACTCTCTATATATCATGGATTTGTCCGACTTGTGGAGTTAGAGAGGCTGGTAATGTAGCGTGCATCATTCTAGTTTAGTTCTTCTCTTTAGATGTTTTGTAACTTCCGTTTTTTATTCTGTCCATCAAAGCTGCCTTTTAAAAATTCTACAGCAATTCTACTTGGTACCCAAGTGATGTAAACCCAAATCAGAAAGTGACTTCCAAATCAGAATATATAATGTAAACCCAGATAATCAATGATTTCAATAAAAATGAACAACTATTCTACTTGGTACCTTAAACTCATTTTTTTCCTCCATCACTACACGGACCTTACAAACCTTAACAATGAACTAGGCAAATATTGCACTTGTAGACAACAACTTGGTATTATAATTTATAAATTTATCGAATATCATGGCAATTTGCTTTGCACACTTCGGAGTACTTGACTTTACAGCACCAGTTTATCTTTTTCTAAGTAATATTTCATTAAACGCTAGCTCCATTTTGTTAAAAGAACAACTAACCTTTTTCCTAAGAGGAACCTTTATTTCCATCCTATACAGCTTCACAAACCAACAAACAATAATTCTAATCCACACAAGGAATTTCTTTTATATTCACAATTTCGTTAATACGACTCCAATTTGCACACTTCTAATTGCCTCTCTCTCCATGGATTGAATGAGAAGCTCAGAATAGTTGTTGAATAAAGCATCAATAATCTCTCCTCCAAAGTGGTGGCTGAGCATTGATTCTTGTATGGCCCTAATGGCCATTGACAGAACTCTTCCATCTTTCCTTGCATCTCCACTTGCATTCAAGTTGGTTTCAAATATGTCTATTTTTTCGAGTGCAAATGACCCTTCTTTGCGTACCTCCTCTTCGATTTCTATGATATTTGGAGCATAAAAAGGCACATTATAAGAGTCCAGCTTCTCTTGGTGTATCATCTCCTGCATTTTATTTATAGTCATTATGTCGTTAGCATTCTACAATTTTAGACATCCTTTTACAAATTAGAATGTTTAGAACAATCCTTTTGCATATGTTTATACTTACATGTGAGACCAGTAAATCGAAAGATTGTGCCAGGAGTTCCCAGAGTAGAGATGTGCTTGGATCTGAGTGGTCTGTAGTTCTTCTACCAAGCATGGCCAGAACCATTTTCCCACCGCACGCTATTTCCATTGATCTTGCCTTGAGGAATTTGCTAAAATCTCCCTGGAATTGTTTGTAATACGCTTTAGCTACTTCAGGAGGGCTAGTGTGAGAAATGTACATTTTCCCTTTGTTTATTGGCTTGCCGGTTTCATTGAAGAGTCCTGTAGGTACCTACAAAATTTTGATAACACTGTCAGTCTCCTTTCTGCTGAAACTTGCATGGAATATTTGAAAGTTAATTGTGAGAAATGCATCTTCTACAATGTTAGTAACTATGTTACTAATCACTATTATTGTCAACTTGTGTGTTATAAAATTAATAAAAAGTAATAGTAGTTTTCTTCAGATACTTTAAAAAAAGATATAATAATGGATGAAATGCTTATCATAAGAATAATAAATCATAATTAATGATTTAAGGATGTTGATGTTAATACCAAATAAAGTAAAACAATAGATTAATAATAAACTTTGTACCTTAGAGAGCCAATGCAGACTTGAGCAAGAGCAAATGAAATGGACACTTCTACTAGGAAAAAGCCTCCCATAAAATGAACCAGGAACACCAGCAACAAAAACTGACGGATGGCCCCACTCGTCGGTGCCAGCATAATCCTTCAGGCTTTCAACAAATTGAGGTACATTCACAAATACTGTATTGAAATCATTTGTTGGCAAATCATTGAGCATCACGGAGAAGTCTGGTGCTGGAATGAAAAATTTATGACAATACCCTCCAATTTTCTTTATTATTTCTCCAGCTACTGTTACTGTGTTGGGGCCACTTGAGCAGCCAAGGTCAGCTAATGTAAATTGCTCAGGTCTCTGTGAGATGTACACATCTACTGCCGAGTTTATTATTATATTCTTTAATGTCTCGATGCTGTTTCTCTGTTCAGAAGAAAAAAAAAATTAGAAGAATGCACAATGTACCATGAGTCCTATTTCTTTCTAAATTCAAATAGAGAGAAAGACAATGACGGAGGTGTTCGAAAATTTAATAAATTTATAAGATTATATTAAATTTTGTTTGTTTTAAGGTTTCACTATTACTATTATTTTAATAGTAATAATATTGACTGCATAGTAAAATTGCATTATATAAGCATTAAAAGGCTGGCGACCTTTAAACCTTTTTCAATTATATTAAAATGCTGTTAAGTATGATAATATAATTCAGGTGCATTTATACAAATTAAGAAGTTTTAACTTTATTTAATTTTGATGGGTTGCTCTTAAATATTCCAAATCACTGTTTAAATTTTTTCATCTCTTATTTACTTTAATTACTTGATACTTGTAGGATTATTTTTTCTAACAGAATGGAGGGTAGTTCTGGCATAATTTTTTTTTTTTTTTTTTTTTGAGATTAAGATTGAGAAAAGCAGAGATAGTGAGCCAACATTATAATGTTTAGCTGCACATACAAAATATTTTCATGTTCTACAGATACCAAAGGAAATTGTTCTTGTTTTATCAAAATTACCTGAAGAGAGGAGTTTTGAGCATAACTAGTATCTCCAAGGCCTTCTTTCATATGTAAAATGGTCTCCACCTGCATTGGCCTTAGATGCTTGGTACGGCTAGGAAGTAATGAGGATGCCATTTTCTAGTCACTTCTATTCAAGTTTATTTATCTGGGAAAAAAATAATCTGGCATTAGTTAAATTAAGCTAATTAGAGAAAACAGTTTGCAGTAGTATGAAAAGGTATTCTGAGCCTTTCAAGGAAATTGAGGTTCTAACTGGTACCAATCAAGCTTCTGAGATGAACTCAAACAAGAGGTATGTTCATTTAGTGAAATTGTAAATGAAGAAGGAAAGAAAAAGAATTATAAGTTATGACCATTTGTGAATATCATCAGTTTCTTTGTATTGAAATAGTTCTTGGTGAAAATAAGACGTGATATAATAGAGCGAGATATTCATTGTTTGAAAGCAAAGAAACATGGAGAAAACAAAATAAAGATAATTATGCACATACCTCTAAATGATGAATTCTTCTTGGTCGAGAATCCAATCCGTCAATCCAATCAAATACGAACTGAGATACTATAAGAACCTATAGTTCACTGAACAGAGATGGTTGTTATTGCTCTTTACCTTTTGTTTTCTTTGAATTGGATGCTTCCGTGGGGAATGACACTACTATGAATATGGGTTCAAGTATTTATAGTAGGCAACCGAAATGGTACCTCATCATTATTATTTCTTTTGCACAACAAAGAGAATGGTATGTTTGATATAAAAAATACAGAGGGGATGTTATTGCTCTTTGGTGCTCATTTTACTTTTCCACCACTGTCCACTAGACACACTTTCTTCTTCTCTCTCTTTGGTAGGAATTATCAATTGATATTATAATAACAGTGCACATTAATGCTCAAATCCATTTAACATATATATATGGGAGTTGTATCATTTTTCTCATTTATTGTTGCCATTAATGTCATATGTATTTCTTCTGTTATAAGCTTACTGCAAAATGCTAATCATGGTCATGTACAAAATGGTACACTATTCATATGATTTTGCAGTAAGCTTATATTTCTTCTGTTATAAGCTTAAAATTTCTTTTAAGAAAACATAACTATTCATATGATTTTTAGAGGTATAATATGATAGCAAAAGAAGATGCATCAAAAAAAACCTTGGTATCAGTTTAGTGAAATCATTTGTGGTTAAAATAATTATGTATTTCTTCAGTTATAAGCTTAAAATTTTCCTTTAAAAAAATATAACTATTCATATGATTTTGAGAGGTATAATATGATAGCAAAAGAAGATGCATAAAAAAAACTTGGTATCAGTTTAGTGAAATCATTTGTGGTTAAAATAATTATCTACTCATTGATACCTATTCACAAAACATACAACAAATCTTATAATTTTACTTATACTGGATATATGGATAGTTTTAGCGCGCATCCATTTAATATTTTAAAAAATATATTTTCAAACTAAAATATATTATTGTAGATGTATTTTATATTATTTAAATGAGGAGGGTTCAAATGCCTCCATTTTTTGTGCCTCCATCATGCCTCCATTTTTAAAAACTTTAATAACTCAAAATTTAAATCTTAAAATTCAAAATAAAACCGTTGGATATGAACTATATCATTTTATCTATGCACATGTAAAAAATTATGACATTTCAACTTTGTTTTGATTGTCATCTTGAGCTTGTAAAAATGTATACAAATATGGATAATTTCTAGACGTTGATTTTTCAACTTATTAATTCATATAAAAGAAAAATCAAAATGTGATAATTTTTTATGGGCACATAGAGAAAATAACATAGATTACATCTAACGGTTTTATTTTGACGTTTAAGTTTTAAACTTTGAGTTATTTAAGTTTTTAAAAATGAAGGCATGAAGGAGGCACAAAAAATGGAGGCATTTGAACCCTCCTCTATTTAAATATGTTATTTTTCAAATTCAGACTAATTTAAAAATCGTTTAACCTTCTGCCAAGCAATTAAAAATTTTGACGCTCGAGTTTCAATGGTTTTTTTATGGGTTATCAAGAAAAATTGACACAAGCACTAGCTAATTATTAAAAAAATCAACTCTATAATTTTAATTTTTTAGTTTGAACAATAACAGTACTTATTGAGATATCAAATAAATGTACCACAAAAGTTTGAAGTATACTAGGATTATTAAAATAAAAGTAAAGCTTGGTTATAAGCTGACAATCTTGAGCTTAAGCAAACTATTAAACATACTTCATAAGACAAAATCAAATTGGTGACCTCAATATACATCAAAAGGATACATTTAATTTTAAATATGTAATCTTGTAGGCTTGTTTTTGTATATACATTCATTTTTCCCAATATCGTGATCTATAGAAGACGATTCTTGAAAATTATAAATTTATAAATTTAAAATTTAAACGCTTTATTCGATATCAAGTTCAAGGATTCGAATCGATCTGTCGCTTTGAAGTTTACAAACAACTGACCAAAATTTTATAAGCTCACTTTAGCTTTATTCTTAGCATATATATGTCACCTTCAAAATCGTAAGCATAAACTTTGTTGTTGCAAGAAAAAATATAAAATCTATAAGCGGCTCAAAGCATCAAATTAAAGTAAATATTCAATCTATACTACGCGACTCTTAATACAAACAAGTTGTTAACAAATTGGCTTAGTTTTGCTCGTAATTGGTTTTATTTAAATCAAACCCGACATGACTATGAGTCCGTATCCCCCAGGTACCTGAGGAGCAATTAATAAAAATGGACGGCCCAAATTAATTTCATCCAGGCTAAACTCAATCCGGTAGCTATTGAGGCTATATGGGGTCTGCTTTAAGATTCGTGCCAAGTGAAATGAATGGTCCAGATTCACCACTTGCACCTCAAGTACCTAGGGTGATGCGGATCCAGCATAGTTTCAGAGGGGGTTCAACTACTCCTCTCTGAATTTTAAAGTTTTATACAAATTTATAAGTTCGGTTCGACTTTGCTCCCTTTTGGACTTTTAATTTGTAATTAATGTTAAATTTAAGATTAAAATTATGATAAATTTCTTGAATTCTAATTGGTAATTAGGATTAGAAATCAGAGTATTGAAAATTAGAAGTCAAAGCATTGAAAATTAGAAATTAGAATATTGTTTCTTATCTAATATCCAATTAGCTAATGAATTTGAACTTGATTAACTATTCAAATCTGATTCGTTATTTTCTTATCCTTCCCTGACAAAAATTTTAAATATGTCCCTGGCCCTGGCCCCTAGTTTTCTCTTATGAGATTTTTTATTTTTAGAAATTATTATTAAAAATATAGAAATATAGATAGACTATCATAAAATTTTGATCTACTACAAGAATCAGGGCCAATGATCCAGATATAAAGTTGAATCGGGATCAATAGCTTAGATTAAAAAAAAATTCATTTTTTTCCACCGCAACATACCAAGCAACAATATGATGAAAATATTAGCCACAAAAATTTTGATATGAAAAATTGTTTGAATCCAGTCCAAACTTTATACCCGGATCACTGATTCCGGTCCTTCTAGTACATCAAATTTTCAAAGTACTCTATTTGTTTTCTTATATTATTTAATATTAATTTCTAAAAATAAAAAAATTATGTTTCTCTTCGGCCCACAAATTGGTATAATAAGTTGGTCTTTGAAAATTTCTACCTGCCGGCTGGCGGCTGAGGACAAGAAGAAAAGTAAATAAACAAAATCAAGTATCAATAGCACTGAGCTCAAGGCTCAAGTCCAATCAGTGATGCCACTTTAATCAGGAAAAGTGTATTTCCCCCCCTGAGAATTAGCTTCCGCCTTTGATTTGTTCCCCTTTTTTTTTTTTTCTCTCTCTTAACTAAGCAATCAATATGCTTATTTGGTTGATTTTGATAGATGGTCATGGACCACTCCAAATGGTTGACCAAAATGATACGTTTCTGCACCGCTCAATTGCCGAAATTTTATTAATACCGTTTAAAATAAAAAGAGAAAAGCTAACGTCCCCGGGCTACAATTTCCCGAAAATTTCCGCCTTCTCTTTTTAGCTTAGTTCCGATGCACTTTTAACTACCATAATTTCAAGTACAATATGTATGTTCACAGGATAATATGTGTATGTTTACAAGATAATATGTGTATGTTCACAGGATACTATGTGTATGTTCACAGAAGGTGGTCCCCAACAGCTGTCACGCGTTTTCAACAGCTTTCACGCGTTTTCATTTGGGACCACGCGATTTCATCTGCAGAACATCAATTGAACTTGTTTATATGATTATTTTCATAGTATTACATGATCTAATAAACATGTTTATAGGATTAGTGTAAAAAGTCCGGGGATTTTCGGGGGACTGAGGGCCGGAAACTGTTAGTTACTTCCAAATAAAAAATCAAAACACTGCTGAAATTGGAGAGTTCGAAAAATACCAGGGCCTCCAATTCAATCTGCAATCTCATTTTTAGAGGAACGCAGATTGAATTAGAGTCCCCAAAAATTGAAATATCAGTATATTGCAGTGTATATTTTGAATTTTTGGGGCCTCTAATTAAATCTGCGCCCCCCTAAGAATAGAGTTACAGATTAAATTGAAGGCCCTAATATTTTTTAAATTCTCCATAATTTATGGGTTTTCTTTAACCGTGTTATTAATAAAAATTTCGGGTTGGATTGCTTGTAGGTAAATACTGGCTTGATATACACAATTGTTGTAACTTTTTCCCAATAAATAAACAAATAATTAAGTGTAAAATTGATTTAAAAAAAATAAAAATTCAACGAATGCTGGATGTATAACCATCGAAAATACCGATTTTTTTTTCAAACCATCTTTAAAAAAAAAAAAAAAAACCAAACAACCATTATTTTGGAATGAATTTCAGAATTATCAGGTTCGCAGCTATTAAGGTTGATTCAAATGAGATTGATTCACAATTTTTTCGATGTTAATGCTTATGATCCCACAATTTTTTTCCCCGTTCAATTGAGATTGATTCAAATGAGTGAAAGTTTGAATCGTTAGGTGGATCCCACAACCATTTTGATGGAATCAAGGTTTAAAAAAAATGTTAATGGAAGTTGTTGGTTGTGCAGCTAATAGATGCGAATTTGGTAATTTTGGATTTCTTTTCTAATAATGGTTGTTTATTTTATTTTTTTAAAGATGATAAGAAAAAAAAAATTGGTCGAAAATATCAATAGTTTGGATTTATATATGAGGAGGGATCTACTTACAACATTTGTAAGTTATAATATTTTATAAGAATTCGGTTTTACGATTTTAAAAGTCCAAACATCCGATTTAAACCGTTCAACATAATATCTATATTAAAATATGTTTGGAGATAAAATTTTATATTTTTTATATTTTTTTTACTATTTATTAAGTATTTTACAAAGCTGCTGTCTTTAGACAATTCTCGACCACTAAAAAACAACAGTTTTGTAAAATACTTAATAAATAGTAAAAACTAAAAACATTCTAAAAAATATAAAATTTCATCTCCAAGTATATTTTAATATTATCATGTTAAACGACTTGAATTGACTATTTGGGCTTCAAATATCACAAAACTGAATTATTGTAATATTTTGTAACTTAAAAATATTGTAAGTGTCCCTCCTCTTTGTATATATCTGTTAGTTAGTTAAACCATTGTAATAGGTGCAATGACCGAAGGATTGCAGAGGATACATGGATCTATGATTTAACTTGTTAATGTTGGTGGAAATTCAAGCATTGCAATTAAGCATGTTGGTACGGTGCAATTATACCTTTGAGCAAGTGCTTTTGCACGTATAAAGAACACCGTTCATTTTGCACTTTTAGTTGGCTACTTGTCTTTGACAAATGCAAAAGAGAAATGTTGTCTTTGACCTAGCATTTCCTTGGATTTTGGTTCGTTCGTATCTAGGGTGGCAACGAGCAGTCTCGTCACGAGCTGAGTTTTTGAATTCGTCACGAGTTGACTCGTTCGAGTTATGAGCGAACTGACTTTAGAGATTCAAATTGAAATTTTAACTTGAAATCAGATTGAGCTAGCTCACGAGCTTGAACTTGTCACGAACTGACTCGTCCAGATTATACTATTTTTTCAAAGATATTTAAAATATATAAGGTTTGTAAATTATAGCCGTGCAACCAACAATCTGGTTGCACAACCATATTGACTCAAAAGTTGATCAATAGTTGGTCCTGCAGTCCGCGCAACCAAAGATCTATTTGTTGCGCAGATATAATCTACGAACCTCGTAATTTTGAAATTGCTCTAAAAAGTGGGGTTTGAATTTATCTTTTTGCAAAAAAAAAAAAAACAGAGAGAGAGAGAGTTCGACGTGTTATGGATCTCAGAGAATTAGAAAACACATTGAGCTACAGAATTTGGTCTCACGGAATCCGAAAATGATGCTTTGCCAAGTTGCTTACCTAAATCAGAATTAAAATAAGTTCTGGATGCCGGAGAATATTCCAGGAATTAAAATAACCAGACAGATAACGTTTGTCATTTTATTCTCTTCCTGGGATACGATCTTTATCTAATCAAGATTAGGGCTGCCAACGAATCGAATCGAATCGAATCGAACTTAATTTAGTTTGAGTTTAAGTTTGAACTAATTTTGAACCGAACTAGTTTAAAATTGAAGTACAATTTCAAATTGAAAAATAAGGGTTCGAGTTTGATTCAGTGCGATTCGAACCGAACTGGTTTGAAATTGAAGCAGAGTTTTGAACCGAGTCAGACTCAGTTTGAGTTCAATTCAAACCAATTTCGAACCAGACTGGGTTTGATTCGTTTTAGAACTGAACTAGCTTGATTTGTTTCAATCCGATTTTCTTTTTAATCGAACTCAATCGAATCACGAGCTACGAGCTTTTTGTGCAGGCCTAAGCAAGATAAATAATTCGATAGTACAAATTATATATATTATGTAACTTTACTATAGTGTTATAATTATGTAAGTAATTGACATAATGAATTGTTGGTCTAATTTTACCAGGCTTCTAAATAGCTAGCTATAGCGGCGCTATAGCTACGCTATAGCTTCTCCGAACCATGAACGCTAAGCTATGAGATAAAATTGCGCTAACTCAGCTACGACCGCTATAGCTATAATAGCTGACCGCTATTACCGCTATATGAGACCCGCTATAGCTACCGCTATGCTACATGGTTTTTTTTTGCAATTTATATGAACTTTTGTACTTCTATTCTTATTTCTAATGCTACATGGTCTTCTGCGATAAGTATACTAAACCAAACTATATGCTTCTATTTTTATTTGTGATTTATTCTATCATTCTATATCGAGAAATATTCAAATACTAATTCTTCATTTTGATTACTCTTTTTACAGTATTCATTTGTAAAATTATTATCGTTCGTTTCAATTGAAAGCTGATTTTGATTATTATTATAATTATAAAATGTTTAAATATGTATATTGACTTCATTTACCTTATAAAATGAATTGCTCTTTGTCTATTATAATATGTAATACCATGAAGTATAAACTATTAAATAATGTTACTTTTTAAAAAAAAATTCCTTCTTATTTGCGTAATTGATAAAAAGTATAGACTTAGATTAGTTGTCATTTAGTTGTTACATCCATTCTCTAATATTGATTATGTTGATAATTAGTAGAAATATAGAATATAAAGTTTGAAAATGGAAAATCGCTATGTGTGATAGCTTCCGCTATAGCTACGCTATTCGCAATAGCTTTTTTTTTTGTCTCCCTGCTATGCCGCTATAATCGCTATTTAGAACCTTGAATTTTACCATATTCGTCAGGAGAATGTTAAAAAAAGAGAGGAAAACAGAGCGAAGTAAAATCCAATAATTAATTCTTGTTTGATTGGATATATTTAATAAAAGCTCATATATATTGTTCTTTAAATTAAATTTAAAGTATAATGAAAGAAAACCTCCAATATGTTTTTTGAAAACTTTGACAGAAGCTGCAAAGCTATGAGAGGAAATTGTACTCTCGATTTTTAGGTAACTAATAGTTTTAGAACTTTTTTCTAGTCAACTGTGCTACTTCTTCTTTCACTATAGTAATTGTAATGATGCACGTTTCAAATTTCGATGCATAAATACAATAGCGGTGCCATACATCGAACAATGAGGATCAAATACATATGTAAATTGAGGAGGGATCCGATTACACCATTTTTTGGTGACACCGGATTACACCCTATGTTTACAAACTCCAAACAGTCGATCCAAACCGTTCAACTTGTTGGATATGTTAAAATATGCTTGCAGATCAAATTTTACATTTTTTTGAATTTTTTTACTATTTATTAAGATGGGTACAAAAATTCAACGGTCTGAATATAGTGATTTTGTTAAATACTTAATAAATAGTAAAAAAAATTCCAAAAAATATAAAATTTAATCTGCAAACATATTTTAACATATCCAACAAGTTAAACGGTTTGGATTGACTATTTGGACTTTGTAAACTTTGAAAATGGAGAGTGTAATTCAGTGTCACCAAAAAAGGGTTTTATCGGATCCCTCATGTAAATTAATCATATTTTTTTTTTTCTACATAGAATAGAGATTAATTTTACATTATTATAATATTTTACTCTAATATAAAAAATCATACATAAATAAAAAAAATTAAAGAAAAAATTGGAGTCAATTAACCTCAATTACTTTTACTTAAATCTTCCTCTGCATAAATACATACAAGTTTGGACTCAGACAGAAATTTAGAATGAAGTATAATTTACAATTATTTTAAATTGCAAGCATAGTTTTAAAAAAAATTTCAAACAAATATATAGAGTAATAATAAGTCTATTTTGGCATTTTTTGAATCAGGAACGAATGAAATAATACAATGAGGAACTACTGATCTTTGCTAAGGTTTCTCATAATTGTCTCAAGCCTCTCTCTCAAAAGCAGTTCTCAAGTTTTTTGAAATGAAGAGGTAGGCAACCTTCCACTAAGAAATAAAATTTTAAAAGTTCAAACTCTTTTTTTCTGTACCAAAACTAGTACCTACGGATTAAATATGGCAAAAAAAAATTGACTTAATAGATATTTCTTCAGGGCGTAGCTAGAAATTAGTTTAGGGGCACAGATTAATTACTGAACTGCGCAAAAAAAAAAAAAAAAAAAAGACTCGGATGTAGAAAATTGAATTTTGTAGTAGGCAAAATTAAATTCTAGGATATAGAAAAGATGGATTTAAAATTAAATTCTAGGATTGGCAAAATTAAATTGAATTTTGTTCAGTTCGGTTAAAACTGAAATAAAATAGACAGATCAAAATTTTATTCAATTTTCAAAAATACATCCGACCCGATCAAAATAAACTTATCAACTAAATTAAAACCTAACCCAACAAACTAAACTAAATTTCAATATGTTCGGTTGAACCAAAATAAAAAAGATTCATCATAAAAATAATGTTTGTTGTTAATTTTTTGGGTTTTTTTAAGATGGATTTAACCGGTTAAACAGGACGGATGAACATTCCTAAACGATTATTTTTTATAAATAGAATCAAATTTAAATATTTTAACAAAACAAGTATACTGAATTTAGTTTTTATGAAAAACAGCTCCACCTATATAGATTGGTGGAGGCAATTGACTATCCTAAGTATGATGGAGCAAAAAAAGTTCAGTCTCTACCGATCTTGTGGATCAGTAGAGCTGTTTTTCATAACAATCAAATCCGACATATTTGTTTTGTTAAAATAGATAAACTTGATGCTATTTTTAAAAAAAAAAAATCCTAAAAATAACCTTTCACAAAACTAGAAAAAGATGACGATTTCATGGCCACAGCATCAATTTGAGATGTTGCCTGTTCATCACCAATCATGGTGTTGGAATTTCTTTTTAATAAAGGGGTGAAATCCCGACAACGACAATCATTCCTTACAATTAGAATAACCAATCGAATATCATTTGTCAATTGCTATTTTGTCCTTTTTGGGATCGGATCTCTCCTGTCTTCTCCGCGCGTGGACTCCAAACTTCTCCTTTTCCTTTTCTTTATCTTTATTTTATTTGATCTTCCTTGCGCATTATTATGCACAATACTTAAAATAATGCGCACTAGTATATATTATGTATTTGTCAATTTATAATTCGGACTCTATATTTTCAGATTTATGCTACCAAAAAATACTAATTGATTTAAACACACCCAAAATTAATCTTTTCTTTATCAATTCATCATAGTTCTTTGAAAATAATATAAAAGTTTGTAACTTTGAGTCACTTATTCTCACTAATATTGTCAGAGACAGATTTAGAATTTATGCTAGAGTTGGATAGAAATCGGATTCAAATATATGAATCAGGTACTAAATAAAAAAAACTAATATCGTACATAGTAAAAATAAAAATAATAATAAGGACAAATTTATCAAGATATATTAAATCAAAATTATTTTTCAAAATTCTAAGAGGACAATTGTCCCCCCCCTTCTCCTGGTATACACCGGATTCGCTCTTGAATATTGTTATGTAGAGCTGTATTTCAAATAAATAAATAAAATACAAGGTGTTGTTTGCAAAATGAAATTAATGAAAGTTCCTTTGGATATGTGGAGGTAGGGGTTTGGGATGTGCACGGTTGAGATTTGTACTAATTAGAGGTTGAATAATACCCTTAACGGGTATACCCGCCCGTACCCGCCCGTACCCGCCAGCTAGGGTACCCGTGCCCGAGCCCGGGTATGGGTCGGGTACTCGGGTACGCGGGTACGGGCAAAAACCGGACCGGACCCGTTATTTTAGACCAATACCCGAGTTTACCCTACCCGAGTTAACCCGTACCCGACTAAACCCGTACCGAACTACCCGAGTACCCATACCCGTATACCCGAGTACTGTTCATCACAGTTCAAAATTCAAAAAATTTGATTTTTCCCCCCAAAAAAATCAGAAAAAAACCAGAAAAAATCAGGAAAAACCAGAAAAAACCAGAAAAAACCAGAAAAAACCAGAAAAAACCAGAAAAAACCAGAAAAAACCAGAAAAAACCAGAAAAAACCAGAAAAAATCAGAAAAAACCAGAAAAAAACCAGAAAAAAACAGCAAAAAAAATAAATAAAAAAAAATACCCGTACCCGCCCTACCCGTACCCGTACCCGCCTTACCCGTCAAGGGTACACGGGTAAGGGTATAGGACGGGTAGGGTATGGGTTTTGAAAATTATACCCGCCATACCCGTACCCGAATACCCTTGTACCCGAGTATACCCGTACCCGAGACGTACCCGTACCCGAGACGGGTATACCCGGGGTACCCGTACCCGCCCGAGTTGCAAACCACTAGTACTAATACCAGTACCGTGTAGGTCACCATCATTGACCTCTTTGGGCAAATCTAATACCAATCTCCAGCCACTGAATACAATAATTCAGAACTTAAAATACTACATATAATATATTTTCCAGTTCTTACTTAGTTCTTCCCAGTGTTGTAAAAAATATATGATTAATCAGCCGATTAGTCGTTGATGGTGATCAAATCGTCACAGATTTTTCCAATTAATCGGTCAATTATTTTCGATTAATCGCTTAACAGTACTATGTCCGTCCGACAACCGTATACCGTTATTTACAACACTGGTTTTTACCAACTTCTATGGCATGTCCAATTGAAAATGTCATAAACACTTATGAACCATTTTAGAGCGAGTTGGTGAGCATTTCTTTAAATTGCAACTGAAACATATAAGAAAACTTTCATTGCATATACAAGCATCAAAACAATAAAGCTAAACCGAAATTTTTATTAATATCCAAAAATAATATTAAATTACACAATCTATCCACCACTTTTTCATAGAATTTCGAAAAGTGCCCCTTCCGGTGACTAAATAACCAAACAAAGGCTATTTTTCCGATTGTTTAATCACCGGATTCAAAAAATTAGTCCGGTGACTAAATAACCGGAAAGATGGAATTGATCCGGTTATTTACTCACCGGAATTTGAAAGATACAAATACAACTGGATTGAGACCATTACTTTGACCATACATGCATATAATTTATTTAATATATATTTATTTGTTAGTTGCAATCCCCATATCTGACATACAAGACCATAACACTAACAAAATACAATTGTAATTTAGTATGTTAAAAATTAGAGTAGAGTTCAGCTTTCATGTCTCAATCATACCTCACATTCTTATTTCTATTTTTAAAGTTCAAAAAAGCAATCCAAATGCTCAGTATGATTTCCATATAAAAATGTGTTTGGAGACCAAATTTTATATTTTCAAAAACTTTGTATTAATATTTTTTAGATAGGTACAAAATCATTATTTGTGAATGGTCTACATCTTATGAAAATCAATGATATTGTATTCATTTAATAAAATAACAAAAATTTCTAAAATAATATATAAAATTTGACCTCCAAGCACATTTTAACATGAAGATCATATTGAACGGTTCAAACTAACTTTTTGGATTTTGAAAACGAAGATAAGAATACGAGACACGATTGAAATATAAAAAATAAGTACGATTGAGATATGAAAGACACGAGGCTTTTGAACCATGCTCTACAAAATAATGCTTTATGTCAAACTGCCAAACAAATTATTAAAGAAGACACCTTAAGCCCAATATAGAAGAACACGAGCTGGAAATTAATAGAAATTTTGGTGATGATTAGTCAATTGAAAATTTGAAATGGGAGATCAAAATCATTCCAATTCGTTAGTGTGCACTGTGCAATGTACCACTTGTGCAACACTAGTAGTGTTCCCCACTTATTTATTTATTTTTCCTTCTGCGCTATTTGACCCACATGGCCACATATAGGCTGTAGCGGCGCTTCGGAATTTTTTATCAGTAGAAATTATTAAAATCAGATTTATTTTCATAAAAAGAGTGTTTCGTTTTTAGTAAATATAGAAATATTCTGTTTATTGAGTCAGATTCAAATATTATATAGAAATATCCGGATCGTCCGATTAGAGAAGAATCAAGCTCTGGTCCACAAATGATCTAAAAAAAACATAATATTTGAATTTGGATCATTGAGTCAGATCCATATATTTTAGATCAGACTCAATAAATTAGATCTTTTTATATTTGCTGAAAATGAAACACTCTTTATATTTCCGTACGCCTAGATTTAATAATTTATATAGATACAAAATTTCCCGGCGCTTCAGGTGTTATTCAGGTTTCAAAGGATCGGACACCATTGCATGCACCAATTATTTCGTTTGGTGGAGAATTCCTCTGCCAAGCAACTGGGGGTTCCCTTTCTTTCTTTTCTTGTTGTGCGCTGTGGAATAAAAGAGAAAATTCCATGATGGTTCCATGAAGTAGGTAGATGAGAAACAATTATGATGTCTAGTTTAGTGAATTTATGATGGAAAATAACCAAACAAGGTTTGCAGCTAACGAGACAATCAGACAACTCAAATGATTGATTAATAGATAGTTTAGATACAAGTGTTTAAGTCTGCTATTTTGCATTCTATCAAAAACTAAGGCCTTTTCCTGCTGCTTCCTAATTATGGAAAAGCCTATTATTAGGCTCAGATGCTAAAATGCTTTTTGTTGGTAAATTGAACATTGACTAAATATACAAACTAATGGTCTGGGACAAAGAGACATAACTTTATCATTAGAGGTGACAAAAAATGTATTGATACAAATAATTGTTTTAATCAAGACAAATGGTGAAAAACATATAAGTTTCTTGATAATTTTAATCAAAATAAAAGGTGTTTTGATTAAAGACATGCCGTAGTTAAAAGTACAATTTTAATAAATGCATGATGTTATGCAAATATAATTTAATATAAAATAGTCCAAAATCAAATAGATATTTACCCAAAATAATATTTTTAAAGTTGTATTAATTGAAGAGTATTTTTCATCTGAAAATAATAATTTATTACATCATTCCGCTTGATCTTTTCCGCAATTTCTTTCTTAATATCAGCGGTCAGATAATTATACGAAGTCATACTTTGATCTGCTATATATATTAATCTTGACAATCTTCATCACTAAACAAGCATGCTATGTAATTAATGATGAAAGTTAAAACAAGACGGATCAATCTATGAACTAATAATCTTGAAATATATATATAAAGATAGGAGTAATGAAAATCTGATTTTTTATATTAGAAAACATGATATTCCTTAATTAAAAAATGTCAAATAATCGTTAATTTTATTTTAGTTTCCAATTTACAATATTTATTATTTTAATATAACCATAGTTTAATTTCTTACATCTTGAATTTAATAAACAAATACATAATTACTATAATTAGAAAATTATTTGTATACCTTTAAAAGATCGGAATACTGTAATGTTAATGCTTGCATCTGTCCTTTGGACACTCTGGTTAGAAAGAAATAGAGTTTATTTCAACAACTCTGCACCCTTGAATATTAGATCACTTGGCATCAAAATTATTTCTTTAGCTCATTTATGGTGTACCTCTATACCTAAGAACTCTTTACTTAAATTAAGTCTAATGATGCCGTATGATGTTAAGGACCTCTCAGATCCAGTTCAGGAGGAGGACACAGGCAACCTGGACACTGCTTCATCAGTGGAACTATTGCTGTCCCTAGCAAGAGAGACCCCCACCAATTCACATCTGGATGGTGGCAATGGCAACCACCAAAGTCCAATGTATGGCG
Source organism: Carex rostrata (assembly GCF_964058835.1). Taxonomy (NCBI): domain Eukaryota; kingdom Viridiplantae; phylum Streptophyta; class Magnoliopsida; order Poales; family Cyperaceae; genus Carex; species Carex rostrata. The sequence goes on from NC_135926.1 coordinate 9,051,468, forward strand.
ACGCAACGAATGACGATGGTGAAGTGAATTGGGCAGCTTTAGAATAGTTCTGTTGGGTTTAGTTGTTTCAGTTTAACTAGTTTCCTGTTTTGTTATGTTCTTTTTTTTTTTTTTTTTTTGCATTAACAGTACTGGATCTGTTTGTATGACTCTTTTGCTTTTGTTTTTGGTATCCAATCTGGATACCATCATAAGAAGTATTTTGGTTTCAATATGAAATCGGTGGTACACCCACTACTTTTCAAAATATTTGCTTGACAATATGAATCACAAATTCGTATTTGCTGGACAACAAAAACGATTCTCTACTCAAGTTTCTTTGATGTCACAAAAAAATAGTGAGCCAATGAAAAACTTTTAGAATATACGAATGCCCGATAAGCTATGAGGGGGACCATAAAAAAGATGAATTTTGATCATATTCACAGCATTTTGATTTCAATCAAATGGCTGAATTTAGAAGTAAAAACAAAGATGAATTTGCAATGTATACGTAAGGAATCCAAGAAAATTTAAATATCCGGAAAAGTGACCTGACTAACATTTGATCTAAGAAAAGAAAAGAAAAGGTAAATTGACTTCAAAGAGAACATCAAATTTCTGTTTACCAATGAAAAGTAGTTGTATGATATTTTCCCTCCTTTTTGTTGGTTATTTTATCCACAGGTATGTAGAATATTATTTTACCAATATGCATGCTTGTAGAACTGTAGATGTTTTGCTACCTCGCAAAAATCAACAAATGATGCTCTATACAACCCACAGATTATATTAACTAGGCACACATCTGCTTCAAAACAGAAACATGCAATGAAAACAAAGAATTGGGGCAGAGGGGGGGTGTGAACACCAAATACATGAACTCATAATGTACACCTCACACGAAGCTTATATCACATAATACACAATGAAAATTTGCAGAGCATGTCGAAGACGCAAAAAAATCTTCTTTCAAGTGCATATCCAATCACTTGAAGCAAAGGAATCTCCTCTTCTGCCAAAAAATAACAAAATTTTGAAGTTTAGATACCTACTCAATTACCCTATTTCAAACTAGAAGGTGATGATTAGTGGCGGAACCAGGAATGATCAATAGGGGGCGCGGAGGAAGACAGTCTGTATATTTTATGGGCCTAACTAATTATTAAAGGGGGCTCTGTATATTTTCTACATCATCTCCATGGACATCCACTTCGAACACACTAAATTATTAAAGGGGGTTCTGTATATTTTCTGGGCCAAGGGGGGCCCAGGCAGGGGCTGGCCCCTGCCTTGGTTCCGCCCCCGGTGATGATTGAAATGGGCTCTCATAAACATAAAACCATACAAGGGGTTACTTTGACCAAGTGTTATCATTCGAGTGCTCAACCTGGACGACCCATGGCCAGTATGTTAAGGCACATAGTACCTCAACTCTGGCTTGGACATGTTGTGAAGAAAATAGAAAATGCAAGAGGATAACCTCTCCTGTTCTATATAGTCTAACAATCATCTCTCACTAATATGGGAAAAACAGCACTTGACCACTAACTAAAAAAAATATTGCTCGACATACCCGGAACTTAGCATCTTGTTGCCTGTCAATATATGCAAGCAACTCCTCTTGCGTCATAAGAGCATCATGGAGAGCCTATGCCAAATAAAATTTCAAAGTCAGAACTTCAAATTAGCTCCAAATGATATTCATAACAAGAAAAGGACATTATTAATGGAAGCAAAAGGCAACATTTTCACAGTTGAAAAGCTAGATTCTTTTATAAAATAATTAATTGTTTGCACTGCAGTATCGGTATGGATTGAACAAAAGCCAGTATCAATCGGTACAAATTGACCGAACATACCTTTTTAGTAGAGATGAGCTCAGCTTCCAATGCATCAACTCTGCGTACCGCTGCCTCGAGCATTTCCTGCTTATCAGTTGGCATCTGTGACTGCTTCTTTTGTAAAATATCAAGTTTCTCTTCCAATTCTCCCATCCTCCGCACTAAACTTTCAAGCAAGTCAGATTGTACGTAATTTGGTGATGGAGAGGGCGGGCGCAAATGGTATGCATTTACTTCCTTCATGCTGGAGCTGGTATCAAGCGGGAGGTGGGGATAATAGTTTTCATACTGGTACTCGTTCTTTGGCACGGTTTTGGCGAGCCTGTGTGTAACTGTACGAACAACTGAGAAGAGGCTCATGACCAAAACTGTGGCCCATGTTATGGTTTGTGATCTAATGGTCGATGGTACTCTTGTCAATGCATGTCCTATATCAGAAAAGTATATTAGGATATTGATTCAACCTTGTTTAGAGATCAGTGAAAATAAGCACCTCATTTTTTTTCTTTCTGATGATATAACAAAAGAAGGTCTCTAAGTTATCCAAATTTTTAATCTCACTAAAGATCAAATACCACTGTTCTATAGTGGTCCTTTTAAACCATCTAGCATGATGTCGGACATTCTTATTTTCTTTAATAAATTTATGTTTCTTCTTTTTCTCTCCATTTTTAAAATCTTGCCAGCGGCTGACAAGGACTTGCATTATGTTCTTCTCTCTCTCTCATGTATGAGGTGGGTAAGGGGGTGGGGGACATACTGCGTGAGTTGGTGAGTTTGGTAGAGGAGGAAGTACTATAGTATCCGGAATCCACGACTTTGTCAACAACTTGCTCTTCTATATCAGAGTGGGCAGCCCCAGAGGTATTTGTGTTTCTTGTTGACTTTGAATTTATCTGCACAAAAGGGGGGAGAAGTAAGGAGGTAATGGTATACATAAGAAATAGACAATGTAAGTATGAAATTGAAATATACAGAAGTAGATAAAAAAAAAAAAAAAAAAAATTCTGATCCTTCCAACTTAGCCAAACTAAGCACGATTAAACCTAAAATTTGCAATTAAAGCATATGAAGAGTCCACTAATGCAATTAATCCTAGTGTTATTCATATTCCTCTCCACCGAAACAAAATTTTCTACCCTCAACTGTGTGGCTGAACATACAAAAAGCCCATTAAATTGTCACAGAAAAGTATTACCTCTTCATCAACAGGATCCAGATTACGGTTAGGAAAGATAGGAAGGCTTGTTGATCGCCGAGGAGTAGTTGTTTCTTCAGCCTCTGACCCTGACTCAGCTGCAGACGTGTCACTGTTCCCTTTAGCCTGGTCAACCACAGAACTAATTTTATTTCAATTTTATTTTGCTTCACTTTTGCAAAAAGTCGGTTTAATTTTGTGATAGAACCAGAGAGTGAACTCATATAAAGGGGTTTGGTATTTAAATTTAATAACATGATGCTAAGTTATTCTAATCATACAATTTGTCAGTGGATTCTACATAATTGGCAAATATTAGGAAATATTGGTATAATAATCTGATACTGTTCTTACTCGATGACTAGGTTTAGAGTATGCTACAATCTTCCCGCCTGAAACAGTGACAATTTGACGAGCAAAATTCGCTTCACCACTGAGCACCCTCTGGCAAAAAAGAAAAGAACCCAATAAAAAAGACAAAATAAACAAAAGAAAAATTTATCAGTTAGGATATAGCACAAGCCTTGACATTCACTTCACCTTGTTTTGATTTGACTGTGTAATGGTAACTAAAGGAAAAGCTATATAAATTGAGCAACATTGACACAAACTGAGGTCAAGTCCCCATGATTTGTTATAAACTTGTTATTTCGCAGTTCGTTGACTAACCTTAAAAAAAAGTAACTACAAACAGGTAGCCCAAAACCACATTAAATGTTTTAGTGGATCACCCAACAACCTCATGTTTCATATCTACATTGAAAGAACTCTCTTTTAGGTTACTTGCAAACTTTTTAAGTGAGCAAAAAAAGTATTGATAACCATCGCTTTTATATGTCAACACAACAAGATATTGATAAATAGGAGCACACAAAATTGGAATCCAACATTGAGAGAGAGAGAGAGAGAGATACTTTCATGATTTCAGGGTCTTTCCATGGGCCTCGATCAGATCTCATGCAACCTCCGTACTCAGCACATGTACATGTGCCACCAAGAAATTGTGGCAATTCACTAAATATTCATAGTTGAAAGGAAAAAAGTAAGAGTGAATTTCAATTATAACCTTAAAATATTAACCAAAAAGTATTCTAAAATATACCTTGCATCAATTATTTCGAGCAACTTGTTTTGATATTTTGTTCCCAGAAACTGTAAATAGTAAAATTGCTTCGGATTAAGGGCAAACAACAAATAAAAAAGAATAAATAAATATAATTCTAAAGAGTTCAGACCTCTTGGCAATGTTTCAGTTTCGCAATAGTGGCAATCCCCATTAATATTATTCTCATTCAATTTTAACACTTTGGAAGTGATATATCTCATACAAAATTCATGTACTTAGAAAATGCTGAGATTTGAAGAAAATTTTATGGTTCATCAAACGACGTGAATTTTTCAGTGTTCAGTAGTTAATGGCTTTTTATAAATTATCAAATGATACTCAAACTATGTGATGCACATTAGGTTAGCTCTCTAGTGGTCCAATAACAGGTCCGTAAGTCATATTTCTAGTTTTGATAATACTTTGATTAGAATTTAAAAATATTGTCAAGATTTTCAAGTTATGAGATTGCCAAGGGATCCTATTTCAATTATAAAACCACAAAAGTTTCAATGGAATTACTTGAATCTTAGAGGCGGTTTTTGGATCAAGGAAGGACTTCACAGTGCCCCATATAATCTTGAAACCACTCCCCGCATTTATAATATACATCCTGCACAGTGTCTGTAAAAGAAATGAGGATACATAAGGACCATGGAACTGTAATCTATAAGGCAGAATGACACCCTTATCAGTTGCGTAGTAACCAGATTCTCATATTAACTGGGTTGGCAGTTTATTTTACTTTTACAATTTGTTTTTTCGGTATCAGTGTGCATGGCAAAATACTATGTCGTACAAGTACCATGGGAGAAAATACCATACCTCCGGATAGTTGTCATTGTCAATCTTCTGAAGCCGAGTAATAAGTTCCCTCGCATGCTTTGTGAAGTTTTTTAAGCCCTGATTTAAAAATAGAAAATATGACTTGCTAATTCAATGCTGTTATTAACACCGTTTCCAAATGTCCTTAAAAAATATTACGCAGTTTTCTGTATCTCTCTAATATCTAACAGAAACCATTTTGGGGCTTCATCAAATTATTAAAGAACAAAAGAGAAAGACAATACCAGACACCAGTCAGACTGGTTCTTACTTTCACATACAGTAGCAGTAGCAGTAACATCAAGTCAGAATAATATGATGGTACAAATGCAGCAGTCCCATAGTGCTAAAAACATAGCAAAATAAAAATCGGTACGTACCACTCCTTGCACATCAAGTATGGTGGTACATGATTCAATATGTCTTTTGGCAACAATAGAACAAGCAGGGAATTTCTCTTTGAAGCACCGTTCAAACTCTCTGACATGATGTTTCACATATCGGTCTATGGTTGTGACTTCTATCAGCTTGACTGGGTCTATTTTGCCAATCAGCTCAATGTACACTGGCCTGCCCTCTTTGTCGATGCCATGGTAAAATTGTGGGTAGTATTCTAATACCGTGCTTTCTTCTTCATATTTGAATTCCTAATATTATAAACAACATATATTTCAATCCAAAAATTTCAAATACCAACAACTATAACCTGTAAAAAAAAAAAAAAAAAAAAAAAAGCTAAAATAATCACAAGTACCCTCTTTCTCATTTAGACAGATGGAAATAATGAGGAAAGAGGGACAAGTTGGGCAGCTTATGAACAGGAACATGAGTTTTAGTGAATGCTACATGTCTTGCAAGGGTATAGTTTACAGTGAAATATTCCTTTTATGACGTGTCTTGATCATGCATTCCAGATGTGGACATGATATTGTTTCAGGAAAAAAAAAAAAGTTGAAGAAGAAACGGGGAGTCAATTAAACGAAAACAGCTAAAATTTAAATAGAAGAGCTATTAAGGAGGTACATCAATTGTGTCGGTACCAAATTCTTTCCTCCATTGGAGCATATCTGACCACATTTGCTTTGCCTTCTCTAAATCGAACTTCCGAGCTTTCAAAAACCTGAGATAGTAAAAAACACACAGCTTGCTTATAGCCAAGTATAATTCCCCTTGTCTTGCAACAGACGTGCTCTACTTCCAATGGCCTAGTGGCTAAAACATTGCCTATTTCCCTACAAAAAGAGGCACATGAGACTGCCAAGAGGTCATGGGTTCAAGTCCTCCTAAGCACTAAATATAAATCAGGTACTTCTGAGCCTTCTCCGCTTAATAAAAAGTGCAAAGGTTACTAAAATACACAAAGTGCATTGTTAAAGTGAAAAAAGGTTACTAAAATATATATGCAGCTCTCACGCCTATTTTTAACTTCTGATCAGGGGGCTTTTGCAAATGATGTAAACAAGGCTTTTCTACATTTTTTTTTATAAGATAATGACTGTTAGCAAAAAGTTTTGACAACTACGATGTATATTAAAAAAAATACCATTTACTAACTTTGCGTGCTTGAAAATTCTTGAAAAGCCAGGAAGGAAATGATGGCAAATATATAGATACATGTCTAGGGCTTTCAATCAATCAACAATACAAGTAAAACAAACAGAATGTACCTCAGTAGCATGTGATAACTGTCGTGCTTAGGTGGCAGCAAGTCTTCCTGTTGCAGAATTTGACGAAAGGCCTCAACAGCTTGCAACTCCTCCACACTTCTAACATCCTCGATCGATCCAGGCCAATTTTTATCCTTCTTCTTTCCTTTCCTCTTGAAAGAGTGCTTGAATTTGTTTGAAGCGCTGATGGCCTTCTTCTTGAAGGCACTCAGCTTCTTTTCTTTCCTCTCGTCATCTGTGTATGTGTTCTCTACATCTGATGTTTTTGGAGTCTTTATATCCCACTCAATAACTAGCCAGCAAAAAATAAAATGGATTCATTTTAGGGCAATTTCAGGCTTACCTTCACATCCGCCTTCTTTAAGTGTGTATATATATATATTTTTATAATAGAATCACCCCCTCCTTTCACACAGTTTGTGCTACATGAGTGAGGAAGACGGTTAATTTCCAAATATCACTTCAAGTAGATTAGGGGAGGAACCCATGAAATATTTATGATAATAAACCCCGGAATATGATATATTTGTCATTTTTCAGGCGTATGTATGATTTTTTTTCATATTTTGTAAGAGAAAGAAATAAAAAATATTCCTCCAGTTTCCCAGGAAATACAGAATTTATTTACACTTCGAAAAAGATCAGCAGAAGTTCCATTTATGAATAAATACCCAATTAACAAAAATCATGGAAAATTAAATAATTTGCCTTTTTCTGAAATCCTAGATGAAGTTAAGGACAAACCAAATGATTGATGTTACTGGGGCCCACAGCCCACTGGTATAGCTTTTGGTCTGATCGGTACCAAAAGTAGAGCCTTTGATCATTGCAGATAACTATAGGATATTAGAAAAAGGCGCGTCTAACTACTAAACCTACAAGAGCAATCAATATCACGTGCGAAAATGAAAACTAATATACTAAACTACACCAATAATTAAGTGCAATTTGAGTATAGCAACTATAAAAGTACCAAAAAAGAACCTAAATTCTTGAATGAATACAATTAACAAGTTTTTTTATAAGAAATAGAAGCCAAATTTCCAGGCTGAACGGAGAAAAACTGAAAACCAAAAAGGACGAAAAGTAATTAGAGGAACTTACGGGGCCTCGCCGTTCGATCAAGAGGGCCTGACATCCCTATCCCTTTCTCTACAGCTGATAACTGAATCAACAAATTCCACCACAGAAATTGTTGAATTCAACAAATTAATCTGATACACAAAAGAAAACAAATTACTTATCAGGAGCTAAGTTTATTTACTTTTTTTAATTTTCAAAGAAAAGGGAAGGGTTCAAAGCTCCATCAGGACCTCAATTTTGATAAGAGAATTTCAAATCAAAAGCGGACAAGGAATTGAGGGACAGATGGCACATGGTCTAATGCTTAGAATCCGACGCGCCTCCTCTCTTTAATTTAGCATTTCTGTTTCACTTTTGTGCCCCCCGCGAAGAGGTTTTTCTGGAAGGAAAGGGAGAGGAAGAAGTTCGCGGGAGGCTTTGACAAAAGAGAAGAGAAAGGAGAAAAACTAGTCCAAGGAGGTTACCTGCGCCTGGACCATTCCGCACAGTTAGCGATGCCTTGTCCCTACTCCCTTGTGGGTATCAGAGTATCGACAAACATAACAAGTTTTCCTCAAAAAAAATAAAAATATAACAAATAAAAAAATAACAAGTAGAAATATTTTGTTCAAATGCCTCTATTTTTTGTATTTTCACTGTACTTCTATTTTTTAAAACTTTAATAATTCAAAATTTAAAACTTAGAAGTTAAAATAAAACCGTTGTATATGATCTACATCATTATATCTATGCACCTGTAAAAAATTATGGCTTTTCAATTTTGTTTTGCTTGTAATCAAGAGCTTGTAAAAAATTGTACTAATGTGAATAATTTATAGATGTTAATTTTTCAACTTATTGATTCACATAAAAACAAAAGTGAAATGTGATAACTTTTTTATGAGCACATAAAGAAAATAATATAGATCAAATCTAATGGTTTTATTTTTACTTTTAAGTTATAAATTTTCAGTTATTAAAGTTTAAAAAAAAACATGATGAAGGCACAAAAAATGAAGACATTTGAACCCTCCTCATTTTCAGAATATTAATTAGTTGTATGTTCGAAATTTTCTTTGCAACTTTTCTTACATATTGTTTCAAGTCTCCTATGCACAGTTTTTATGAACATTCTTTGGTACTTTTTTTGAATTTTTATTATTATACATTTTGCTTTTACTATTTTCTCATCTTATTATGTATGACTTTTATTTGTCTATAAATTTTTTTTTTCTCTCAAATACCAATGTGACAACAGAGGTATAAAAATAATATTTGCATATTTTTATTGTTAGTTGTATATTCAAAATTTGTATTTGCAATATTTTTTATATTTTGTTATAAATAAAGTGACTAAAACAAGGTCCCAACTTCCATTAATTTTTTCTAATGTAAGAATACATCAGTATAATTAGCTATAGAGGCTAGTAACAAGCAATAGAATACATACAGATATATATATTTTTTATGCTCATTTCTAAATGTATACAGATATATATTTTTTTTTTCTCTAAATCTCTATTATTATACATTTACTTTTTACTATTTTTCACTTTTCATCTTTTACTTCTATTTTTCTGCATCTTTGCTTTTCTCTTATATTTATTCTTTTGGTTATGTTATTTTTGCATATATATAAAAAAATATATTTCTCAATTACACATTTATATTTTTTATTTCCTTTTGTTAGCTTTTAAAAAGAGAAATGTTCTAGTCCCCCAAGGCATCATACCCGAGAGCATCCCCCAATTAGTTTAACAGAAAAAGTTTTTCAATTTTGTCTAACTTCCATTTTCAGCGTCCATATTTAAGATTTTAAAGTTTTATATGTAACATTTTAAAATTGGAAGCCGATAATTAACCCCGCAATTAACCCCGCACAAAATGACAAAAAACTCCAGCTGTCATTTTTTTTCATAAGGTATTAATACTTATATACAAAAGTATTTATCTCTAAGAATGAAAGTATTTATCCCTACGCACGAAAGTATTTAGGGGACCATACATGTTTTTTTTATGAAGAGTGGGGGGAATCTCAAATCACATGGGGGACCATGCACGTCTTTAGAGGTGAGTTTTTTTTGTCTCATTTCAATCTCGTCCACATTTCTCACGATCTATGAAAAATTTTGCGAATCTAAAACCACGAACGTTTTCTACGTAATTTTCTCTTTCAAATGAGATCCACGATGACATACTTTCGAGCAAGTCGTTACAGAAGTATTTATCTCTCATCGTGCAAGTATTTATACCTATACTTGAAAGTATTTTTTTTGCATATAATACTTATAATATTTGATATTAATACTTTCATATGTCAGTATAAATACTTATAATACATGATATTAATACTTTCATATGTCAGTATAAATACTTATAATACTTGATATTAATACTTTCATATATCAGTATAAATACTTATAATAATTGATAGTAATTCTTTCATATGTTTGTATAGATATAAATACTTGCACGATGAGTGATAAATACTTCTGTAACGACTTGTCCAAAAGTATGTCATCATGGATCTCATTTGAAAGAAAAAAAATTACGTAGAAAACGTTTATGGTTTTAGATTCGCAAAATTTCTCATACATCGTGAAAAATGTAAACGAGATTGAAATAAGATAAAACTAATTTGGAGAGAGATAGAGTGGGGGGATGGTGTGGGGATGGAATGGGGGGGGGGGGGGGGGGGGTAATGTAATTGTTCTTTAAAATTATATTCACAAGCATGTAAACCTCTACATGCAAGCAATAAAATTCCAAATCTATGTAGTTTTAATTCCTAACTACTTTTGTCTTCAAGCCAAAAAAGAAAATATTTTTTTACCCACTTTTTTTAATTTGTTTTTCTTATCATTCTCGTATATTTCCCAAGAATCCGTGATTAATTTTACGAATCTAAAAATACGAGCGTTTTCTACTCGATTTTCTCTTTCAAATGAGATCCATGAAGAAATACTTTTAAGTTATTTTGAAACTGTTTTTTTAAGTAAATCCCGTGAGCACTTTAAATTTTTCAACTTTTAAACCTCAGTATACAACCATTTAAACCTCTGATGTCATCATTTAAACTACTATGTTCAATCGTTTAAACATCTGATGTTGATCATGTAGTATGACGAATTTAAACCTCTGTATACAATCATTAAAAATAGTTGTGTTAAACATTTAAATAGTGCTCATGAGCTTTACTTTACAAAAAAAAAAAGAATTGAAAAAAAAACTCAAAACTATTTCTTCATGGATCTTATTTGAAAGAGAAAATCGAGTAAAAAAATGTTTGTATTTTTAGATTCGCAAAATTCGTCACAGATTATCGAAAAAATGGACGAGAATGGTCAAAGGAAAAAAAAAACTGTGGGTGAAAATAATATTTTCTTTTTTGGCTTGAACACAAAAGTAGATAGAAGTTATAACTACACATATTTAGAATTTAGTTGTTTTTGAATAGAGGTTTAAATGCTTGTGAGTAGCATTTTAAAATGTTAAAAACAAAACTTAAAAAAATTAAATATGAATGCTGAAAATGAAAATTACGCATTAAATACTTGAAAAACGCACTTGGAGATTTTTTTTTTTTATATATAAGTATCAGGCTCCTTTAAAAAATTAATTAATTAAAATTTGAAAATTTGAAAGAGTCAGGACGCATAGGACAAAACTTCGTTGAATAATTCTACCCACGTACACCGAGTGCAGAAAATTTAACTACAGGAACTATTTTATTTTTTTTTGTGAGGAAAAAAGCCCTTGGGCGAACGGCGCGAACTACAGGAACTAGGAAGGAGGGGAAGCGTGAAGGTGTGAAACGGCAAGATCATGGGGCCCGCGAAATGTTGTCAGCTCCGCGCTCTTTCAAAGATTCTCTGTTACGAATATATAGAGATTACTATATGGTCCATGACCATGTAGTTCATCACCGCATTTCTCAAAAAAAAAGAAAAAAAAATTGAGCTTGAAGTGTTCCCACAGTCCACAAGTTCAATACGGGTCGGGTGGAGGAATTTCATACCCGTACCTGTTATGATAACGAAAAAATTCTTTATTCTTATATGTCTTTTTGAATACGGTCCATATCGGTTAAATGGATAAAAAAGTGTTATTGATATATTTTGTATTAAATAATGTTTTGTATTTTCGATAAAAATTTTCAAAGCAAGAAAATAAGAAAAATAATAATAAATACAACTAATTTGTATTTTAAAAATTTAATAAAATACAAAATTTTATTGTTTCATGTATCATCTTCATACAAATATATATCTATATATATAATTTTATTTAAAAAAATTATCTTATACGACAACAGGTAAGATAACGAAAAAATCATTATTCTTACCCGTACCCGATAAGTTAACGAAAAAAATATTACTCTTACCCGTGTTTTCGGATACGATACGGATCAAGTAAACATATAAAAGGGTCGACACTCCTAAGTGTTCCTACTATCATCATTACTTTAACTATTCATCACTTCGTTATATCACGAGAAGAAAGATAAAATTTATAATTGAGAATGAATTTAATGTAATTTTTTTTAAAGTAGTGATATATGATGATACTGTAAACACAAGTACTTTTATTATTACTATTATTATCGTTGTTGATAGTGTTGATATATATTTCATAAATTATTATCACGTCAAGGTTGTAGGAGATAAGAATATTGATTTATATTATTTTGAGTTAGGATCAAGGTTCTAAATAGCGATTATAGCGGCATAGCGGGGAGACAAAAAAAAAAGCTATTGCGAATAGCGTAGCTATAGCGGAAGCTATCACACATAGCGATTTCCCTTTTCAAACTTTATATTCTATATTTCTACTAATTATCAGCATAATCAATATTAGAGAATTGATGTAACAACTAAATGACAACTAATCTAAGTCTATACTTTTTATCAATTACGCAAATAAGAAGGAAAAAAAATCTAAAAAGTAACATTATTTAATAGTTTATACTTCATGGTGTTACATATTATAATAAACAAAGAGCAATTAATTTTATAAGGTAAATGAATTAAATATACATATTTAAACATTTTATAATTATAATAATAATCAAAATCAGCTTTCAATTGAAACGAATGATAATAATTTTACAAATGAATACTATAAAAAGAGTAATCAAAATGAAGAATTAGTATTTGAATATTTCTCAATATAGAATGATAGAATAAATCACAAATAAAAATAGAAGTATATAGTTTGGTTTAGTATACTTATCGTAGAAGACCATGTAGCATTAGAAATAAGAATATAAGTACAGAAGTCCATATAAATTGCAAAAAAAAAACCATGTAGCATAGCGGTAGCTATAGCGGGTCTCATATAGCGGTAATAGCGGTCAGCTATTATAGCTATAGCGGTCGTAGCTGAGTTAGCGCAATATTATATCATAGCTTAGCGTTTATGGTCCGGAAAAGCTATAGCGTAGCTATAGCGCTGCTATAGCTAGCTATTTAGAAGCTTGGTTAGGATCTGTGGACATGAATTAAATTTGCTAATTTTAAGAAAATATTGTCTGTTTTTTCTCAAATTAAGAGTTTCATACCTCTCCTTCTGTTGGTAATATTTTACTTGTATTAAGATACTATTGTGCATTATCTAATGTTTGTTGTTGTATACTTGTATCTGGTAACAGATATGAAAGCATAAAAACATCAACGGCGAATCTACACGTAGCCGAGCCTATCTGTGATGTTGTCTTAGATTGATCAGCCATTTGGTTCCATATGTAGATAGAAATTATCTCCGTTTCAAAATAAATGGAGAGATCCTTTCCTTTTTGAACTGTTAGCTGTAATAATTACACAAAATGAGTAATTATTACAAACTTTTTTCTTTGAAATATTCTTTCATGTCACTGAATATTATAATAATGATGCATTCCTACATGCTCTTTTTAAAAAAAAAAAATTGAACTCTTTTTTTTTTTTTTTTTTTTAGTAAAATTTGAAGGTCAAACCACTAAATCGTTTGAAGGCCGAGCTACTCTTTTATGTGTGTATCATTACGGTGTACTTCACATGAGGGGACGAAGGGAAGGGAAAAAAGGGAAAAAAAAAACAAATTTTTGATTAGAATTGTTTACTTGATCTAGAATAAAAAAAAAATGAGAGAGAACGGGAGAGGAAATGAAGGAACAAAGGGTGAACCACATATAAAAAAATGATCAATTTGTTCATTCCAAATCGAAGTGTAGAGGAAGTGACATTTACTTCTCTTTCTATTAATGAACTTGCTTCTAGAACACACCCTTAAGAATTCTCATAAAAAAATAAAATTTGTTCAACACAGTTTACTTTTTTCCAAAAGACGATGCCCTTTTACATTTAATATTGAATGTAATAATTTAGCATTACTTTGGACTATCGGTTTTACACTAATGGAGAGCAGTAGAACCTTTGTTGAAATGTCAGAATCAAGATATCGAACTTGTTTTTGTATTTTCTGCAAAGTAAAACAGAGTGACACAATAATATTTCAAATGAAGGACTTTGCAGTTTTACACATGTAATCAATAAATTATTTAAATTTAATAGTTACAAAATGGATCCTAGTGCGTCACTTGATTGTAAAACGAAGGAAAGTTTTATTTTTCCAGAACACTGCCAAAAAAAAAAAGTTGAATTCGATCTCGGAAATATATACTTATCGAATCAATCCTGATCATCTTTCTACACTAATTGCTGAACTGATGGTGAACGGTTAGGAAATAAATCTGCTGTGATTCCTAAAGAATCACAGGGGACCCTGCTATTCAAAATCCAACCCTTTACTTTTTGAAATGTACAAATCTCAAAATCAGTAATTTTTTTGCACGAATCTTGAAATAAATAAAGGGATGGATTTGGAATAGCAGGGTCCTGTGATTCCTGAAGAATCACAGCAGATTTATTTCCGAACGGTTAGGTCTTCATCGAGTGATTCTTTTATCCTGCCCGACATCGGCAAATGTGTCAACTAATTTGTGTTTCTTTCCTTGCTCTCGGTGTTCGAGATAGGTTTATGCTCTACTAGTGGACCCCATATTAATCACGATCCGTGAGTAGGGGTGTCAATGGCGAATTTTTGTTAGAAATCATAAATAAAAAAATATATTTTATCAAACCAACTTAATTGTTTTGTTTTTTACAAAAATTATAAGAGTCGAGATGCCATTTCGACCTTTTTTTGTGGGGCTAAATTGTCATTTCGGTCCAAGCCGTTTTTATAGATTTCGATAAAAAATACATTGAAAAATTATGAAAATACCTAGGACCGAATTGTCATTTCGGTCCTCAGTTGTTTTAACAGATTTCGAGAAAAATACGTTGAAAAATTGTGAAAATACCTGGGCTGAATTGCCATTCCGGTTCTTATGGTTTTTGTAAAAAAAAAAGTAATCATGTTGATTTCATAAATTCTTTTTTTTCTAATTATCCGATCCGTATTGTATCTGAAAATATGGATAAGAGTAAGATTTTTTTCATTAGCTTATTAGGTACGGGTAATGATTTTTTTTTCCGTTATCTTACCCGTTTTTGTATAAGATAATTTTTAAAAATAAAATTATATGATATACATTTATATGAAAATGATACATGATACAATAAAATTTTATATTTTATTAAATTTTTATAATACAAATTAATTGTATTCAATATTTTTTTCTTGTTTTGAAAAATATTTTATCAAAAACACAAATTGAAATGTCAGTAGCATTTTTTTATCCGTTTATGCAATTCATACCGTATTCGAAAACACAGATAAAAGTAAAGAATTTTTTTGTTATCATTACTGATACAGATGTCATTACTGATATAAAAATGTTTCCACCCAATCGTATCGTACACGTTGACACCCCTATCCGTGAGACGTATATTTATATTTTTTGTTTTGTTTTGCAACCATGATAACGGAATTTAGTCTATTTTATTGGCAGGGTTTGATTTTTTTTATAGATCGAACAGTTGAAGGCTTTCTTAATACTGACAAATTGGTCAGAACAGAGATAAGGAATACATACAATTAGAATCAATTTGGACGAACCTAACTCCTCTCACAAAAGCACGACGAAATAAATAAAATGCTAAATAAGCGGTGTACATTATTTCATCTTGTCGATTAAGTTCGAACCTTGGAAGAAATCTACCCCAAGTTCATCAATCCAGAAACAAAATTTATTTCAAGGCAGCCATCTTCCAAATTTCCATATTAAATGTTTACGAATAGTTTTTTTTTTTTGGGTTCTTTACGAATAGTTACAATATTTCCTTGCATCTAATTACAGGTTAGGTCCACATTTATTATTTACAATCTTTGAACAACTAAAATATGCTTTTCCTGTTCTCTTCTTTTAATGTAGCCCTGAAACAGACAAACAGTGCTATTTAGTGTTGACACTTGACAGTACAGAACAGGAAGTATATACAGCAACATTGAAATTTTGATGTTAAACTGAAACTTCAATGCATTAGAAATTAAATGCACATCTTCACTTCTTTCGCTTCATCCTGAGTTGGTAAAGCCTGTCCCTGTATTGAGCTGAAAAGAAAAAAAACTTTAGGCTTTAGAAAACTGGAAATACATTCCAAAATTAGATACAAACTTATACAACAAAATAGTTTGCAATATAATGTATAAATCAGCACAATCTACTACTTCTTGAGGTTATATCCACTATTTTCAATTAGAACTAGATTTTATACCATATTTTACAGACTCGCAGTAACTCACAAGTCTGACATGTAAGTTGGTTTTGAAAGATAGTCTAAGTTATCCCTAATAACAGTACTGAACGTGCTAAAACTTGGTACAAAAGTAGAACCTAGTGTTGATAACTGTCATAGTACCAGTTCAGTCCTATCGAAAATTTAATTTTTTTTATGATGATAAATACTACGTGCCCCGAAGACCGAATTGCAAAAATCTGCCCGACCTGTGGTAGTGGAAAATTTTCCCACAACTGAAATATAAGATAATTACCACTTTTGCCCTTGATGCAGCATATTTTATTCTTTTGGACCACAATACCAGGCCAAAGTAAATAATTCTCCTCTCTTATTCTGTCTCCAAAATCCTTACCCCAACACTTATTTAATTAAGAAGATGAAAACACTATGGTTTTGCACAGAGATATGAATGGGGGCTAATGCATCCAAGAAAATTGTGATTTTGGATAAGATAAACAACATTTCATTATATTATTCCATGTTTATTTAGCAAATCCTGCTTTTGCAAACATCATTGTTCGGCAAATGGAAATCGGTTTCTTTTGCCATGAAACCTTTTCTAGAATATGCAATGACCAAAATTTCCATGTAAAAGGAATATTAATATGGCTGAAAAAATGGAGAAAAATAATTAAGTGGAATATACTGACCAGCATCCTTGTATCTCTCCTGAGAGGCAGCATCCATCATATTTTTTATTAGGCCAAACTCTTCTTCTTCATAGTTAGACTGAACCCTGTCAAAATAACAATTTAAGGAAGAAAAGAAATATATCAGAATGAAATCCGCCTAAAAATTTAGTAAGAGACAGTACTAAGCATACCTATCAAGATATCTATTAGGTTCCCTGAAAAAAGGTATGAATTGCACAGGTGGGTCCACCACTGTCACCCCATCATTATATGCCAGATGCTTGTTGACTTGTATTTGAGCCTGCATTCATTATTTGAAACAAGGATAATGCTTTACTTACATTTGTTATTATTTTAATGTGTGAATTTGTATTCTTCCATTATAATAAAGCGTACAGTATTATTTGTTTCTTTTTTATGTTCTGCATTGCTTAGCTCATAGTAAATTGGGTAGTCAAGGACTGCTCAGTACAAGAGTAGAGCTCAATAGAATTCTTTTTTTATTGGTTCCAATGCCATACTATTAGCTCAGTACAATAGTGAATGGCCATAATTGTAAAACTTGCCCCAGAAATAGTTTATTATCTTTGATTTTTTTTTTTCCATGACAATTTTTTTTTTTAGCTTCCTTTTGTTCTCTCAAATTAGTTCTTTCAGACAGTCCAAATCATTTTACATTTTTCAACATATAGACATCCATTCTATCTGATTTTATCATTTGAGAATTACACTAAATGGTAGCTGGTAAAAACTTGATTAGAAAATTCATGTTAGTACTGTTACAATAGCACTTTTATAGTTCTGTCAATGCTGGTCAGGTGTCACTGATTAAATCCTATGCTATGCAAATTCGAAAAATAGTGACAAAACATGTAATACAAAATATGACAATGACAAAAAACTATAAACAACACAATACATGCATACCTTGCAACAAACGGCAATGTTAATAGCATCTGAAGGTTTTATGTCAAGTATCTTTCCATGCTGTTCATTCCCAACCTGATCTTTCACCAATAAATAATATCTAGTTATTGTGAAATACAAGGAATCCTTAAAAACTATATTTTGCACATTTGAAAACATAATTAGGTTTGGCAACCATATAACATTGTCTTCATTTTAGAGACAAATATTACTATATGTAAAGTATGTTTACCTGAGAAAGATATAACCTGGCCACATATATTTCGCGATTTCTTCGCGTAATGCGAGCTAAACGTACCTGAGATAGAGAAACACCCTTACCTCTCAAAAAGAAGAAACTAAAGTACCTATAGTTAATGTAGGACATGTATATCCTGTTGTAATAATAATAAATAATTTAGATTTAGTACCTCATATCCCATAGTATCAATCATCTCTTTCAAAACTTCATATACTGTAGGCCGTTCCTGAAACAACAGTTTAGTCGTGATGTTTAATAATCTATAAGACAGTTTTGTTGTTGAGGACCTTGAGGTTAACTGCAGAGGAAACAATAAATTTACACATCTTCAAATTTGGTCAATGCGCTTCTAAAACCTGTTTGTTAACTAGCATGGCTTCAAATTTACACATCTTTGGACTGCATAGTTTCTGTGATTCCCAACTTCTAAAATTCCTACCACCTCAATTATTTAAATATATCAAAAGGCATTTCTTTCATGAACGAGATTGAAAACCAGAAGGAAATAAACGACAAAGTAGCCCTGGAGTCGCTTACGGTTTTAACATCTCGAACAGCATCCATCAGCATAGCATTTGGCTGCTCCACTACAAAAGAAAATAGGAATCACATGATAAATAATGAGCTATAATAAAGAAAAAATATAGAAGCTCATACAATTACAAATGATTCGTCAGTTTGAAACTGGTCTTAATGTTTTAAATCAATTTATCATTTTCATTCAAACTAATGAAAATCACAAAAGGTGAACTTTTAGTAACAAAGAGAAACCTTTAGCTCTCTCAATACCCCAAGTTTTGTTGGGAAAAAAATATGATAGCTATTTTTGTGGTATAAATTTTTCAAGTAAGGTTCTTTGCAAAGTAGCCCCAAAATATTCTTCATATTTGCAATCAACGCCCCTCATTTTTTGATACATGCAATTGATACCCAACTACCAGATTACTTTGATTCCCCACAAAAGTAACTTTTTGTTCCAACTCACAACTACCACTCTTTCCCAAGGCAAAATTGGCTTCAAACTTCTGGCAACAGACAAGTTATCATATTGCATGATTTTTAAAGGCTAATTTTGTCAACTATTGGTTAACCCAACCATGATTTTTAAAGCTCTCCAAACTTCTGGCAACAGACAAGAATATAGGAAAAAAAATTCATCCTGTAATATGGAACTGAAGTCCATAATATTTTTTTTTTAAAAAAGAACACTCAAGTTTGGGAAGGAGAACTTACCCACAGTAATGGGGAGAAGAAGGCCGCTACCATCTTCCATCTTTAATACAATGACCGGATAAGGGCTTGTATCAGGTAGTGGCACTGTGTCAGGGTCGTTAAATACACACCTCATATTGGTGCCATCAAGCATTTTTATTGACAGGCCATGGGGCCCACTCCTTACCTCGACTGACATAAAAGAAAAGAATAGACTTCAAAATTCAAACTTTGTAAGAACTGTTATCATATTTCCCAAGTTTCATGACAAATTTCATTTTGAAAAACAGGTCCTCACATTCCCTGATTTTCATGTTTCACATTCTTTTTACTTTAAACCGAACTGAACTTAAAAATTACTGAGTGTTTTTGACTCTTTTTGCAAGAAACACCCAATGCTTTATCATTTGGAGATAATACCTGAATGCCACTTTAACTGAGAAGGGTGTGAGTTGTTAATGATGACAACTTTGCAATGACACTGAATCTTTCTTTTCTAAAACTGAAACTGAACTAACATAAGGCAAAGCAGATTAAACATTGGGTTTGAAGCTGATATGAACACATTTGCAGGTTATCTGCAAATAACACCCAACAGATACATTTGCAAATAAAAAAACAAAAAAAAAATCCTCAAAAGTAAAAAAAGAAGAAGGTAAAGATAAAATTACCGGCCTCAATCACAGTGCAATCCACGTAATCCTCATCACTTTCTCTGTAATTTCCTGCTATACTGCCGGAATCACCAGATGGTGAGTTAATGCTACTGTAAAGAGGCCAATTATTTCTCAGATGAGACTTGTACAAAAAAACAGAAGCTCCAAGGCTTTTCAATTGGGGTCTGCAAACCCAAAATCCACCTTGTAGATGCCCAGCCCTCTTCTTTAATGGTGTGTGGATTGGTAACGGGCAGATAATCGGTCCTTTTAGCGCTGCCATCCTTTTACCTTATAAAAGAAAAGTTACATTTAACATACCTATTAGCCATCTTTTGTTTATTCTTTTCATTTTTCTTCATTTTTTTTTTCTTTGTGTGTGTGTGGGGGGGGATTCAGTTGGGAGGTGGACTTTTTCTTCTTTGTTTACTGACACCAGAACTAAACATAATTGGAGAATTGAATTAGTTACTATAAATAAGTCTGGATTACCGGTACCTGCAGGAAGTAATCTTTGATCTGATTTAATTTGTTCTGCTTCATTAATATACCTATAATTTTAATCAAGCTATATACTGTTGAAGACGGTGATCGGAAATTTGTTCCTATTCTGAGAAATATCTTCTGATAAAGAAAAGGAATATCTATATTGCTTTATGAGATTCAATCACATGCATGAAATTCCAATTAAAAAATACATGGCCTAACCTACGAATTGGGCATCGATCGTCTATCAAGCCGTAGAATTCCCGAAAGTTGTTTATCAAATTTACGATAGATATAATCAATTGATCAGGTTAAGAGCGGCATAGCCTTACCTCTCGCAACGATCAGTCCAGAGCACAATGAAAAATAACGCTAACAAAGGGAGGAATTATGAATAAGAGAGATATTTTCAAAGAGCTATAAATATCTTTCCCCGGGCAATTAAGAATGACGGTCAAAAATTGCTTTGTTGCTTGTTCGGTGAGGCTTGCGTTGGAAAGCTTTGGACTTGTTCGGCGATCGGGAGGACTACTGTGTAAAAAAAAAAAAAAAAAAAATGGAAGGGGGCATGTATATATCAGATATTCAGATTTAAAAAAAAAAATCAAATTTTATAAAACAAACACTATTAATTTAGATTCCACAAAAATTGTGGAGGTACAAAGACGTTTGCTCCGGATCGGTGGAATCATTTTATAACTCATATGTACAATCTGACCACATAAATTAATAGTAAATAGCTCCACCGATCTGCATGAGTAAATATATTTGTGTCTCCACCGATCCTGCATATCGATAGAACTGTTTTTTATAAAAACCAAATTAATAATGATTGTTCTGTTAAAATATTTAAAAATTATTCTATTGAAAAAAAATCCAGTATATTTCTCAAAAATCTCAAAATTACATTTTTTTTTCTCTAAAATTCTTCATAATATATGTATACCTTTTCAAAAAATCACAAATTTACCATTGTCTTTTCTAATAAGCTCATTTTAATTAATAAAGTTATCATTTTATTCTTTATTAAAAAAATAAAAATATACAATCTAAGTAAGAAAATGTCAAATCTTCTAATTGATCGCTTTCCAAGACTGATTAAAAGACAGAGCATTTCACTAAGCATGTTACATATTTTTAAATTTTTTAATAAATGATTAATGTGTACTTATAAATTTAAAATGAATTTTAATATTAATTAGATAAATTTATGAGTTTTTAAAATTTAGAAAGATAAACATGATATTATGATATTTAGAGAGAAAATACACAATTTTAAAGTTTTTTAAGAGTATGCATGAATTTTCCCTAAAATTATAACTAAAAAGCTAGATCCGAAGCCTTTACTTCGGCATATTGATTTTGTTAATTCATAGACAAAAGATGAAAATTAAATATTTTTTGAGAAAGATCTTATTAAAGATATGTGAATTAATATTTTTTGTATAAGATTTATTAATTTGATAAAACGGTTGAAGGTTGAAAATAAGTGTTTAAATATTTTAAATTATATATATATTCTGTATTTTCTTTACATCTGATCAACATTACAAAAAAGTATGCATATATATATATATATATATATATATATACTAGTATCATACCCGTGCGTTGCAACGAGACATATTATAAGAAACAAATATATCAATAAAAATAATAATTATTTAAAAATTAAAACACATGTTAATAGAAAATTTATATGATTATGTATTTTTGATTAACTTTAATCGTGATCTCTGATAACAATTTGATGATGTGATGATTCTTTATTTTTAAGTACCAATGATATCAAATAATAGCTCGATTTGAATCTAATATCAAATATCATACAACAATTCAACATCAACATATAATATGATATCAAAAAACATAAATAAAAATTATTATCGCGTGTATGTATAGGATATATATACACACACACATATTATAAGAGAAATATATATTCACACACACGTTTCAATTTATATTCTTCTTTGTTTTCAATTTATATTATTTTTCTTTATTGTTTTCAATTTAGAATACACACACACATTGATATATTCTATATTTGAAATATATTCTAAATAAGGAAATACACACACACACCAATATGTATAGAAACAAAGAAAGAGAAATAAGGAAATAAAAAAAATAATTTATATTGTGATCCGTATAGAAACGAAGAAGAAGTAATGAAACAAAAAAAATAAGAAAATAGAAGGTGGAGTCTTCTCAATTGAAGATGAGAAATATGAAAATAAAAAAAATAAGGAAATAGATAAATATATCGCTAAATTTCAGAATTTGTTCAATTTTAATTGTAACGTATCATGTGGCAGTACATGTGGTGGGTATGTTTTTAACTAAATTTAGACTTCTATATATAAAACATACGCATTTAATCAAAAGAATACAAATTATGTAATTGAAGGGCTGAGATCAAATCCGAAGTTTCATCTTTCAATCGTAGCCGTTGGCGGATCGGACACCCAACGTGCTTAATAATAGAATGGAGATATATATATATATAGAGCCCGGCTAATTTGCTGCCGGTAGCATTTCTGCCCAAGGTGTTGCCGGTTTTTTTTTTTTTTTTTTTGATATCCAAACAACAAATCCAAACCGTTAGATGTTTAATCTATATTAAAATCTACTTGGAGACCAAATTTTACATTTTTTGGAATTTTTTTACTATTTATTAAGCTGGTTTGAAAACCGCTGTTTTCAATGCTGCAGAAATTTACTGAAAACAACGGTTTTCAAACCAGCTTAATAAATAGTAAAAAAATTCCAAAAAATGTAAAATTTGGTCTCCAGGTAGATTTTAATAGATTAAACATCTAACGGTTTGGATTTGTTGTTTGAACATCACAAAATAAAAAAAAAGCCCGGCAACACCTTGGGCAGAAATGCTGCCGGCAGCAAATTAGCCGGGCTCTCTCTCTCTATATATATATATTTTCAGATATCTGAATACAGTTAAGATGAGTATATTTGACAAATATAAATACTATTAGATAAGTTATTCTATTAGTGTTTTATATTGTACAATCTATGTAATGATGATGTTGATAAATACGCAGCTAGGCTCGAGAATTTGTTTGGGATTAGATGTATTTTTTCTACTGGCAGAGGCAAATTCAGGATGTTTGTCAGGGAGGGGTAAGAAAATAACAAATCAAATTGAATAGTTAATTGAGTTCAAATTCATTAGCTAATCGGGTATTAGATAAAAAAAACAATACTCTAATTTCTAATTTTCAATACTCTGACTTCTAATTTTCAATACTATGATTTCTAATCCTAATTATCAATTAAAATTCAATAAATTTATCATAATTTTAATATTAATTACAAACCAAAAATTTAGAGGGGACAAATAAAATTTTAAAAGAGAGCAAAATCAAACTGAACTTATAAATTTGTATCAAACTTCAAAATTCAGAGACAGATAGTTAACCTTCTGAACTAAGCTGGGTCCACCTGTGTCTACTGGAGTACATGTGCTTCACACGATTACACTTTTGTGCAGCATCAGCATATGTCAGTGCATCAGGCAATATAAAATGGGAACTGATCAGAACTACAACTTAAGACTTACGAGAGATGCAAATGCAATGTTATTAATTTTTAGAGTTTTGCGTCGATAAGTCCAAGAAAAATGGGAACTTAAGACTTTTGCGTCGATAAGTCCAAGAAAAATGCAAATGCATCTTGAGAGCATCTACATCCGTGAAATTTTTAGAGTTTCTAAATAACTGTTAACTAATTTTTAAAAATTTTGTCTCTGAAAGTTTCTAAACCCCCACATCCCTGAAACTAAAATTAGAGTTTCTTAATTGCCACATCAGCAAAAAAATTACAGAAGAAAAGAATTTCAGCGAATTATTTGACCACGTCAAAGTTTATAAACGATTTCTTATTAAGAAACTTTGGAGCAAAGTTGTTAAATAAGAAACTCATCTGCATCCTGAAACTGGTTTAAAAATTGCTACATCAGATTAGAAACTCCAAGAGTTTCAGAGATGTAGATGG
Organism: Carex rostrata; assembly: GCF_964058835.1. NCBI lineage: Eukaryota > Viridiplantae > Streptophyta > Magnoliopsida > Poales > Cyperaceae > Carex > Carex rostrata. Next base: position 9,076,039 of record NC_135926.1, read on the forward strand.
TCTAAGAGAGCCACTATATGAGATGCACATGAGCACATCAGCGAAAAAGAGCAGCTAATTTCAAACTTGCATCTCAATACAAAAAAAAAAAAAATGAAATGACATGGAAATGGAGCAACACACAGAAATACAAATTCTTGTTATCAGGCACTAAGGACCATACATTGCATGCCATTTATAAGAAAATACCGAAATTTGCCTGTCTAATTTTACATAATAAACTCCTCACTGGATACAATCTTAAAAAAAAAAGAGAATGGATTATATTAAATATGTGCTCTCCCCTCTACAAAAGGATTCACACGTGCTGTATATGTAGAATGGATTAACTTATAATGTGATACTAGTATCGTGCCCGTACATTGCAACGAAAATATATTATAAAAAAAAATACAAAATGACATATTTTCATAAAAAAATTAGACTAAATAACATATTAAATAACATTTACACATAATTAACATTTTTTATATGACATACATATATATTTTTTATATTTTTAGTATATTTTCTAACAAAAATCTCATACAAAATTACATATTAATTAAACGACAAATAACATTCCTTAAATAATATAAAAAGAATTGAAATAAATGAAGACATAACTAATCAATTATCAATCAATCTAAAATTTTCTTAAATGACATTTTAAAAATAGAAAGAAATGAGAACCAACTAGAAAGATGATATAATTTGTATGTGACGAGTACGAGTCATAGTGTCTAAATAAATTTAAACTTCTACATGTAGGAAAACATAAAAAAGATGCATAGAATCATAAAAGAAGGCAAATTATTTAATTGGAGGGTTGATATTTAATTCAAAATTTCATCTTTTAATCAATGCCGTTGCCGGATCAGGACAGCTACATGCTTAATATAAGAAGAGGAGGGTTCAAATGCCTCCATTTTTGGTACCTCCATCATGCCTCTATTTTTAAAAAACTTTAATAACTCAAAATTTAAAACTTAAAATAAAACTGTTGGATATGATCTACATTATTTTATCTATGCACGTGTAAAAAATTATGACATTTCAACTTTGTTTTGGTTGTCATCAAGAGCTTGTTAAAATGTACTAATGTGGATAATTTTTAGACGTTGATTTTTCAACTTATTGATTCGCATAAAAAGAAAACCGAAATGTGATAAAAAAATTTGAGCACATAGATAAAATAGCATAGATCACATCTAACGGTTTTATTTTGAAATTTATGATTTAAAATTTAAGTTATTAACGTTTTAAAAATAGAGACATTTGAACCCTCGAAAATGGAGATATAGTATAATTATATCACTAACAAAATAAAAGAGTCAAATCTGGCCCATTCGTAATCATAGCAAATTAACAATATCTTATCCGGGCCTTATCCGTGATCCATAAAAGGATAAAATTTAGCCTACAATTCTTGTATTCCGTAAAAGCAGATCTTTATCCAGAAAGATCGGTAAATCAAGATTCGTTGACAGGTCGAGCGGGCCTACTAAAGAATGGAAAGAAAACCAGCCCAAAGGGCGTGGGTTCGGTTTGTGGTTGTGGCGCTAATAACTGTACTGTAAGATAAGATCTGAAACGTTCATTACAGATCAGACGACCATAAATGTCTAGTCGATGTACCGATCAAGTCAATCCCGGTTTTGATATGCAACCGGTGGAAATTGTATCCTAAAAATGGAGGCGAACCGGACGAGGCTAAAGGTGAGATCACTCCTTTTTGTTTTGCCCCCGGGAACAATGGAAGTAGCGGTGGGAATGAAATGAGATGAGATGAGATTGAGAAGATGGTGAGACCACAGATCGTATTGTTTGGAGACTCCATTGTTGAGAGTTCCTTCGGCCCTGGAGGTTGGGGTGCCTCTCTTTCCCACTCCTTCTCGCGCAAGGTTTTTCCTTTGAACTTTCCCTTTATCTTTATTTCTTTATTTAAATGAAATATAACGGTTTGAGAGATGAAGGGAGAGGTTTGAATCAGATCTGAAGAGATACCTTCAAATATGATATTATTTGTTGCGTTTGAGCTTGGATGTATCACGTGCATTCCATTTTTGGTGTTCTTGTCATGTGTTTCAAGTTTATTTTATGAATTGATTCACTCGTTTGAGAATAGCTAGCAGATGAATTTAATGTTTATATTTCGGATGCTGAGATTCTTATATTATTACCCTTGATTGCAGCTTATTTTTATCTGTTCTAATTTGTTTCCTTTGTGACAGGCTGATGTTATTGTCAGAGGATATGATGGATACAACACAACATGGGCATCATTTTTGCTCAATCAATTATTTCCTTTGGTAAGAAAAAAATAAATTACCTAACTGGTAGAGAGGTTTTAGACAACTGTGATCCTTGTTTGCAAGACAGTCTTTTTGCCCTACTGAGCCTTCATTTCCTACTAAATATATTTCAAGAGAAAATAACATTGGGATTTGGTTGACCACTGTATGGGTAACCTTGTGAAGCTTTTATCTTTGCAGAATGGTCCTACAGCCCCTTGTGCGACATTAATTTTCTTTGGTGCAAATGATTCAGCCCTTTGGGGAAGTTCTAGTCAAAGGCAACGTGTCCCTCAAGATCAGTACAAGGACAATCTCAAGAAAATCGTCACCCATTTAAAGGTTATTTTACCAATTGCTAAGGGTTCATAGGCGTAAATTTTGTTTATGAGTCGTTGGTTGAATGCCGCAAAGATAAATCTCCACTAGAATACGATTAGACAAGAGAAAAAGAAAATTAAAAAAAGGTAAGACAAAAATGGTTTGTACTTTGTACTGAGCATAGTTTCCAGATTTGCTCAGCTAGAAATTATGTTCCTGGATCGCATGAACCTGACGTGATTGTACTTGATCATCTAAAAACATTTATCGTACCTTTGCCCATGTGATTACGAAGAAGCAAAGAAGAAAAACAATATAATAAATAAATAATAAAGAGAAAGCAGGTAGCAGATTAAAAGAGAGGGTATTTTCACCTTTGGAAGTGAAACCTAGCATGCAGGCTTCTAAAAAGGTATCTGGCAGCCATTGCTAGGTTTTCTTCTTCTGATTCATAAGAGGGGACGAATTGAGGAAGAGAGAAATGGAGAACGGCAGGGTTTCTTTCATGTGGGCCAAATATTGGGCCCAGTTTTTATATTGCCTATTTGCATTTATTCTACCACGAAATCTAATTTTGGACCGAATTTTTGTAGTCAAATTTTGGGTTATAGTTTGAGACTAGTGTATGGATGAATATGGCCAGAAACCAAAGAAAAATTAAGGAATAGTGCATTGAACGGCAATCCTAAATCTGCTTGTTTTAGGAAAATTTGCAAATTCTTGATATTATTTTTCCATAAAAGAATGGATATTTTAACGGCTATTACAGAAGTTTCCAAACTAGAACAAAATGAAATGAATGAAACAAACGTACCCACACACAAATGACACTAGCCAATGTACTGTGTGCCAAAGGTTGTAGTGAACCGAGTATATGTAACTGTTCCTTGTACCTGAGCAGACTCGAGTTCTGGTAGCTATAAGACTGAGCTATATGACCAGGACTACCTGTTTAGCAACAACAACAACCGAGCCTTTGGTCCCAAACAAGTTGGGGTAGGACTACCTGTTTAGCATAGTATCAAAATAAGAAATCTTGTTCGGACAAGAAATTGATGATACTTTAAGAGTCTGATATGAAGTCTACATGTAGGAACTATCTCCATCAATGGTAGTAGTCTTGGTAACACCTCTCCCAGTTGATGAATTCGGAAGTGAACGACTTGCCAGGTTCAGCCTATCTCTTTCTCTGTCTAGCCTTTAGATGAATTTTTTTTATTTTTATTTTTAGGAAAGCCACTTTATTGATTCTCTGTAGCAGCTTCTCAGATAATCAACCTTTTATTTTCTAGGTCTCTTAATGGAGATAAGAAAAAGAAGCTCCCTGATAGGACAAACGAGATGACTGGTTCATATGCTAGGCAGTGTCTGGAGGTTGCCCAAGAGATGCACTTACCGTGGATTGATCTCTGGTTTGCTATGCAGCAAACAAGTGGTTGGCAAAAACTTTTCTTGTAAGTACAACACAAGCCAAAAATTAAATAATAAGAATTGCTTTGAAGAGGTATACTATGATTTTTTTTTTTCAAGATGAAATAATAAAATACCTTGTTTTCACTTGCAGTGAAGGATCACAATTGACAGAAGAAGGTAATGCATTGGTTCATAGAGAAGTGGTACAGGTATTGCTTGAGGCAGGAATCAATGCACAGGATATGCAACTCGACTTCCCGCATCACTTTGAAATTGAAGAAGCACATCCTGAACATGCTTTCCAGCAAGGCAACAAAAAATTTCCTTATTTCATATCCACCATTTTGTGTTTTATGAGTTTTATTCATGTACTTCAATTGTGTTACTTAAAATGTTAGATGGGGTCTACTTATAAAATTATGAGCAACATTTGGAAGCTTCAAATTGTACAGTGTGGTCTAGCTTGATAAATATGAAATACTACCCAATACAGTACCACTAGATTGTGATCCTCTATTGATTCAGAGTTGTTATTTTGCTAGGTTGATAAGCTGCTTTATATTAATTTAGAGTTATAATGCAGACATCTATTCAAATCACCTCGTGGATTTGGATTATGAAGAAGATTTTGTGGCAGAAATGGTGATCCCGTCCAGCATTGAAGACTGCAAACTCATGTCAACACCACTGCACATGAGCCCCGCTTGGTTGGACCCCCTCTTGGTTCCTCTTCCTGACGATGCTTTCTTTCCTTCATCATCTTGTACCAACTCATCCTGTGGTCCCTCTTCTTCTTACATGGCTGATCGTACTCCTGGTTTCACAGACAGAGAAGATAAGAAGGTAACACATACAGCCAAAACATGCAGAAACAGATGTTCACATTCTGCCTGATTTACTTTTGAGTTATAGTTATTGGTGTTTGTTAGATATCTAGCCAATAAATGCCTTGTCTGGGTATTAAAAGAAGTCAAGGAAATTATATTTTGTTGTCTGTTAATTCGAGTTTGGTAACATGAGAATCAAGTCAGGTGATGCTCAACTCCTTTAAGCCGATGATATCAACAAGTTACTATCCTTGGTACCTAAGAATTGCACCTTTATCATTGCAGTGTCAGAAGAGCCCCACTATCCAAATCAAAGAAGAACCACTCTCCTTTGTGGCCACTAGCAGTTCCATTTTACTTCCTATACACATCAAAGAAGAGCATCCAGGCCCCACCACCCCGCTCAAGGAAGAGGTGAGTGTGGACCCTGGATTGGCCCCAAAAGAAATATGCAAAGAAAGCAAGAAGACGAGGTCTCGTAGGAAGGCTGCAAGACGGCCTCCATCTTGGCCATGTAACAAAAGCAAAACAACTGGGGATAAAAGGTGCACGCACTGCCAGACAAAAAAGACACCACAGTGGAGGGCGGGCCCAACGGGTGCCAAGACGCTTTGCAATGCATGTGGGGTCCGCTTCAGGCTGGGACGGTTATATCCAGAGTATCGCCCGATTGATAGCCCGACTTTCGTCCCTCATCTACATTCAAATTCTCACAAAGATGTTGTGAAGATGCGTCGCATTAAGGATGGGCAAGTTGACTGGGTAGAATCTTGATAGTTTGTTGAGCTGTAGAATATTTTTATTTTATTTGGTGTCAGTTCTTAGCTAATATGAAATAGAATCCTTGAATAATGAGCATTGAGTCTAATAAAGTGCAATTATTTTAGTCATATTTCTGGCTTGATAGCTTCTATATATGCTTTGGTTCATGTGCAAGCTTTAGAAAATGGTGATTAAGCAACGATTAACAGTCTTTTAGCAGCTTTTAGATACCTAGTGGAAAAAAGTAAAAAAATATTCCGCAGTTATTGGTGATTTAGTGGATTAATAATTAATTATTGATTTAGTGGATTGATCATCATTAATTTTTCTTTTGTTTATAATTTTGAACTGTTCAGTTTGCTAATTTTCTTTGAGATATTATAGTATTGAATTATTTATTGAATTAAAATATTAGTTTATTAAATACATAGATGCTCTATTCATAATTTGGACTTTGTAAAACTTCAAAGATCGATGTTATGAAAGAAATACCGGTATCATGATAATGTTGGTCACTTTATCTTGCAAATTAGCTTTCTTGTTCTTAAATGTTAAACGGTTTTAAAAAGTTTGAATTATCATTTTTTGTTTTTCAATAAAACAAGGCAGCGAAGGCCATCATAGTGGTGGCCTGGTGGGTTGTTATGGATTGCATGTTATAGCAACATAATGCACCTTGGCATCATCAAATTTTCCTCTGCGAGAAAATCAGGAAAGTAATAATATCAACGAACACACCTATCCAATGGCAATGCATGTTTAAACGTTTGAGAACTGGCTTGTACAATATTAAAAAAAAAAAAAAAATATGGTCTACATATTTCAAACATGAAATTTAATATGAGTTGTGATAAGGGAGCTGCAAGTCTGATATTTTTATTTTGTGTAGTATAAACACATACAACATGCAGTCTTATGATATGGAACATGATTCATAATAAGTAGTTTAAAAGAAATGCAAGTTTTAACACAGAAAATTATGATTTTAACACCGTCCTTAATCACATGTTAGAAAGCTGCAAGTAGAAAGAACACCCTGTACCCGTATACAATTAAAAAACATATCACTCGTATAAAAATTGTAATCGCATATGCAGTGAAAATTTAAGACCTATTTATCAATACAATAGATAGTTAAGACAAGCCAACTAACCTTAAAAAAATGTACTTGCAGAACAAATTTTATATTTTTTATATTTTCCTTAATAATTTTTTAGATAAATAAAAAATGACTTGATCTTAAGATTAAGATTGTAGATCATTCTATCTAAAAAGTAGTACAAAATAAAATAAATATAAAATTTAATCAGCAAAAGTACAATTTTATATAAAAAAATCATTTTGAACAGTTCAGATTAACTATTTGAACTTTAAAACCGAAAAATTGATCCGCGTTGTGCATAGTACCAACAATTATATGCTAGGACACATAAATTAATGCTTACAAGATGTAAACCAAGTAGCGAGATGGTAGACACGTAGGTGCAAGCGTGGAATGTCTGGATGCTGATCTCTACCATTTTGGACAGCGTGGGATCACAAATTTTGCTGGAGATTAACACAACAAGAATGGAGGAGTATTTGCGACCGATACTGTCGGTATGCCGTCGCAAATACTACTGTCACTAATAGAAAAAAAAACACTTTTATGACGGTATACCCTTGCAGATAGTCACTTTTATCGTGACAAATACTCTCCCATTCTTATTGAGATGAAAATAGAGAGCAAGAACGGAGTAGATCCAATGAATATTGAACCTACTTTTTGGATCCAATGAACTTCATCACCGTCAAATCTGTATTAAGATCTGTGCGCACAAAAATTAAAGCAAACATGTACAGATTTTAAAGTGAAATGCACACATCTTAATGCGAATTGGACGGTTATTGAGTCCATGGAACTTACTCTGAACTCATGGAGAACATAGAGTTAGGATATTGTTAGCAGTCCTCGAAAATAATAAAGCAACATTTTTCTGTTGTATTAATAATCTTCCAAAGAACTGGTTAAGTAATACATTGTCCGAGGAACGCACTGACTCTGGATCAATCTCTGATTCTCTGCTTTCCCAGTTTAGAGCACATTACTCAGCGCAGAATTTTTTTTATAATACGCAAATAAAAAATAAAATAAAATAACAGATTGATTACTTCTCAAATTATAAAAATTATTAAAACCGAGAAATTTTTTTTGGTTATCTCATGGGTAACCGAAAAGTTAACCCCTTACCACTCCATTACACTCTCTCAACCACACACAGATTTCACATTTTAGTGGAGTAACCGAAAATTAATTTCGATTACCATCTTAATTTTTTATTTATTTCATGTAACTGAAAATTTATTTTGGTTGCTCCTTTTTCTTTGTTTTTTGTTGTCGGTGGTGTAGCCGTTTGTTAAGGGGGCCTTCGAATCAGATGTCGAGTTAAAGTGGGCTCTCTGGGCCTTGCCATCACTAACTTAGAATTAAAACGATATTCTACAGAAGTAATTCTAGCGAAGTCTTAAACCCTCCAAGGAAGAGGGTCCGGATCCTCCATTTTCGAGAGCAATGGCATCTCTCCTCCGATCAAACCACCGCCGCCTGGTTTGGTCGTCTTTTCCCCATCTCCGTCGTGTTCTCTCTTCCTCGGCCGCTTCTCCGTCTCCCATCGATGTTCGCAAGCTCCCGACTAACTACGACCCTGCCACGTTCGACCCCTCTGCCCCCTTCACTCCGCCTTCTGATCGCGTGTGGCGCCTCGTTGATGAGGTCGCCTCTCTCACCCTTGTAGAAGTATCTCAGCTCTCATCTTTGCTCACCACCCGATTGGGAGTGACGGAGCCGCCGAGTGTTTGTATCGTGAATGCTGGAGGTGGTGGAGGAATTGGTGGTGCTGCTGCCGGAACCTCGGCTGGGGCGAAGGAGGAGAAGAAAGCTGAGAAGACTGTGTTTGAGTTGAGATTGGATTCATATGATGCTCCTTCTAAGATTAAGGTGAGATTAATTCTGTTTTTGGTAGTTCCTGATTCATAACAATGATCTCAATTGAAGTTTCTTGTGCCATGCTGAACCTAACTGGTACGGTATTTGTTTGGTGCCGGTTTCTTAGGTCATAGCTGAAGCCAATTGTGAATTAACCTTACTAACTTGTGACTATGTAATTAACCTCCATGTGGTGCTTTTACTCGATTATCCCTCAGGTGGAGTGTACCATTTTTGCAATTCATTTTGGTATAGCTCATTACCCAAGCAAACCTCAGTGGGTGTCGATTTAGCCCAAACTCAACTTGAAGTTTGCCAAGAAATTGGCCATAAACATATGTTCTAAGGTCATAAGAAAACTCTCCTGGACAATTACAATAGGTCATAAAGGAAGTACGAGGTTTCACTGATCTTGGGTTGAAGGAGGCGAAAGAGTTGGTTGAAAAGGCACCAGCTGTGATCAAGCGAGGTGTCTCAAAGGAGGAGGCTGAACAAATTATTGAGAAGATGAAGGCTGTAGGTGCAAAAGTTGTAATGGAATGATGAATGTGCCATTTGGTAAGATACTCATTTGGTTAATCTATCTTTGCGTTTTAGCAATGAATTTAGATGGATCTACTATGACACGTCCCCATACTTAGGTTAAACAGATCAGATGTTTGTCATATTTGTATTTTTAAGGTTAAGATCCACTGACAGTACTTGCATTTGATTATCTTGACAATTGTCAAAAACAGAAGTTCAATAAGGAATCCAAATATCTAGTAATGCCCTTTACTATACATAGTCCTTATGAATGATGAGCATTGATGAATGTTTTATCATCTGTTGAATGATTTGAACTATCAATTGTCAGAACTTAAAAGTTCTTTGATGCATTATTAACCATACTCAAATTGCATTATTTGTATATTCCAACAATGTGCTTATAAACGGATATATTTGGTTTTCAAGCTTTAATTGATATGAGAAATACTGTTAAAATTGTCAAATAATCTTATTCTCAAGTATTTCATCCCTAATTAAAGCAAAGCCTTGCATCTCACTAACAAATTAACAAATAAAAGCTTTCTTGGTTTATGTTCAGACCAGAGAACACCCTCTCTCTGACACTCTACAGCGGAATAAAATAATAGATAAGTAAAAGATAGAGAGACAAAAAGGAACTAAGGAAGAAGGGTTACAACACACTACATACCCAAAATAATTTGATGGATCTCATTAGCAAGCTTAACCCCCCAGTCCATAGCAGAAACATCTTTTTTTTTTAATATAGTTTTGTTCCTTTTTTATTTGAAAACTTGTTTGTTCTGAACCATGTGCTACTATTGATATACAGTCTCATGTTTGTTTGTAGGATCTCCTGAAACAGCTTAGCTTTGGTGTAGGTTTTACAACTCTGTTCTACAGAATTCAAAATTTCACGGCACAATTGCATTCGAAACTTATTTATGGACAATTATTTTGGACTAGAGTAAGCAAAGTTTTTTTTTCCTTTTCTTTCTTTTTACTTTTTAAAAAGGCAAAAAAGGATCAACCCTACAAAACAAAGACTTTGATGACACCTTAAATAAGTTTGGCCAATATTTTATGACAAAATTAAATGTTGATATTGCATTTTAACTTTTTGGAGGGAGGGGGAGGGGGTGGGGGTGACGGCAGCGGCTGGGGACAGTTTAGAGAGGAATTAATATCAGTGTAAGAGAAAAAAAGGAGGATTGAGAAAGGGCCTTGGGCAGCTCAGGCATTCAACAGGTCGGATATAATCTGATCTGTTGGATTTAATCAACGGCTGTGATTTGACCACTATAATCTGTATATTATCTAGGCCATGGGAACTTGCAATTCCAATATGTTAAGAGTTGATAAAATCCAATTAACTAGTAGCCTAAGAGGCAACTAAATCTAGTTGTACTGTTGTAGACTGTAACCCTATGAGGCCAAAACTGTAAGAGAAGGAAAACAAAATTAGAGGTGCTTTCAAATTGTCACATTTCGTTGAGGGCGTGTATTGTGCACATACTTCTATATTATTTACCTATTTGTAATTTTAACTCTTTCAACACGGAAGCCTGAGTCTTCTAGACAGGATGTAATCTGTTAAGTTGTGTGGACTATATCGACTACTCCCTACTAAGCCTTCTGTAATTTTAAAGATAAAATTAATATTGGCATCTATGCTTATTTGACAACTATATCAATCCGTATAATAATGTCAATTTCAAGAAAAATAAAATTATATATTTATATGGTTTTGATAGCTTATACAAATATGAAGTTTCGATGCAATTTAGATTTAGTCATCAACTCATCGCTCTCAAGTTTCAAGTTCCAACAAAACAAAACTTTTAATGGTTCAAATCCCGATGCACTACAATCTCTTTTTATATTATACCATATTAGTAAACTAACCTAACTAAACTATAAAAACATATTTTTACTTGTACTTGGTTATTTTCACTACCGTCTTGTTAATATTGTAGTTATCAGATAAATTTGTTGTCAATCGATTTATTTTACAATTCGCAAAACATAGCCCATGCACTAGATGATTTGGCTTTGAATCTCATTTGTTATTTTGAATATGGAAATGTAAAACCATGGCACTAATTAAGTGGCACATACCGTTACAAAGCACAAGCACTATCAATCTAATATGCATTTCCAATATGCATTTTCAAAAAATATGGAAGGAAAAAGAAACTCGAAGATCATGAACTAATCAACAAAGAATTTTATCCTTGTTAACGTTGAAAGACATATAAAACTGAGGGAAAGGAATTCTTTTGCAATTACATAAGCAAACTCTTCTTATGGTCTCATACTCTCATTATCCCAATTTAAATTGTACTAACCCTTTTTTTTTCAAGATATGCAGAGAGCTCCTCTGCAAAAATGCACACGTATTATAAATGCACCGGTGGTGCTAGAATACTGATCTGGTCTATGTATTTAGTATTTACCATAGTGACAAACAAATTATTTGGGTTCGGTTCGACGAGGTTAAAAGTTCGTGATTTGAGAATAATTCAGGTATAATTTGAAAATAATTCGGACTTATCCAGATCAGATATCTCAGTCCTAGCTATAAGGGAGCCAAAAAAAAAAAAGTTATGGAAAAAATTCGCAAATAATTCGTAAAATTTAGAAAAAGTTTGTAAAATTCGCAAATTATTCGATTAAAGTTTGATCAATCGAATAATTCGGTGTTTGATTCGGCATAAAAAAAAAACTAATTATTTGCGAGTCTTGTGACTATGGTATTTACTGTGAAGGTCAATATAAATAGAAGAAATAAGGTTTACCAAATTAAATCAATGAAGTTTCGGATCTTGCATCTCCTCTTTTCAAACAAATTAATTAATTGAACGAATAAACAAATTATAACCACAGCGGCTACTTGGCTGATTGACAAATGTTTATGATTCTTTTTATTCTCATCATTTGTCGTGGTAGGTAAGATACACGCGATTCAATTTCCCGGAATGATACAATGCATTGAAGTATTCCTTCACATGTTGGGTTGTTATATATTATTACTTTATAAGCTCTGAATCTATCATTAGATTTCACAATCATCATTACGTCTCCTAACACAAATGTTAGTTAGCAATTTAAATAAATTTTTAAATAACTATTAACTACATCATTACGTCTACTAACACAAATATTAGTTAGCAACTTAAATAAATTTTTAAATAACTGTTAACTACATCATTACGTCTACTAACACAAATGTTAGTTAGCAACTTAAATAAAATTTTAAATAAGTGTTAACTACATCATTACGTCTACTAACACAAATGTTAGTTAGCAACTTAAATAAATTTTTAAATAACTGTTAACTACTTTTTACAAATTAAGGTCTTTAAAGTTTCTAATTGATTTATAATTTTAATTAAAAAATTGTTCTTTTTAATTAAGAGGCTGATAAAGAAATTATCGGATTAATTTCAAACAATGTGAACCGTAAGATGTAGTCTGCGCACAGATCTTGACGCGGACTGATCACAATCCAAATCCATTGACAGTTCTAAGCGACTGCGATCCTTAAATTATCTCTTCGGCTTTAAGATTAATTAGATCTCAAATTTTGATCAGCCAGTGTTCAATCTAAAACCAGAAAAACAACTTATTGGATTCGTTTATAATACACATGCAGTCCGATATATTTTAATACCCACTAGCTAGGCAACTAGCTAGGATACATGCATGCATGTATTATTTAAATTGATTGATGATCATGGATTTCCTGGCTTGGAGACCCAGTCGCAGTGCATTGTATTTGCGCAAACACATCTTTTGTATATTAAAGAATGCACAAACTTTTGGGCAGGAGGGTAATACCAATTAAGGATTAATTGCTATCTCATGGATTCCGGTCATTTCAGCCGAGAACTCAATCTCAATTCATTATATCTCAAACAATGCTGAAATTGGAGGATTTCGGTCATGAACGTGCGGTATGAAATAGGGTAGCTGATGATGCAAAATTTCTAGAATAGAGCATACCTGTATAATTATTTTTAACATAAATATTATAAGGTTTCGGTATATTATGTGTAAAAGAGTAGCGATACACAACTCCTATTAATAATTTAATACCTGAGTAGAATTAACTGGAGTATTCTTAAGCTCACTATAAATCTTTGACGAATTTAATTTCAAAATCTACCATAATGATTTTAAATGTCAAATTCAAACCATTAAAACTGATATACTTCATAAATAATTCGTTTACATGTCAAATTTTGTAAAATTTTAAATCAATTTATCGTAAAGTCAAGTAGTAAAAAGAATATATAAGTTAATTTTAATACGTTTACTTTTCATCTTTTTGACCTTTTAACTTTATGGTAATTTATTTAACTTTTTTTTATAAATTTAACATGTAAACACATCACTCGTGAATAGATCGTTTTCAACGATTTAAATTCGTCATTTAAAATCAATTCGATAAATTTTAGAATTAAATTCATAAAAAAAACTTGATTAAACTATTACCCACTATTATTAGCCCGGCTACTGCGTACGCTTTCAATCTTTTGAACTAAAGGACCTATCAATTTCCGTTAGAGCATGCGGGGGACATTTGATTTGAGATGGTTTACATTTCCTTGTGGAAAAACTAGGGGCTACAGACAGCGGCATGGTTTCATATGCAAACTAATTAATTGTTAACAAACCCTATATTCTCTCTCTCTCTCTCTCTCCCCCTTCTACCCCCTCCCCCTTCTAGATTCTAGAACAAACTCTCTCTCTCTATTTCTTTTTTAAAATGCTGGCAGAGGCTTCCAAAGAACTCTCTCTTTCATAGAAGCAGAAGCGTAGACACACCAGTAAGAACTAATCAGAACTAACAGTCCTTAATTTGGCATCTCACAAGGTGAATTGCATCGACTTCAAATTGAAACGGCCATGAAGATGAGTTGCAACGGTTGTCGTGTTTTGCGCAAGGGGTGTGGAGACAACTGTATAATCAAGCCGTGTCTCAGCTGGATCGGGAACCCCGAGTCGCAGGCGCATACAACTCTATTTCTAGCGAAGTTCTATGGCCGTACTGGCCTTCTAAACCTCATCCATGCCGGTCCGCCGCATCTCCGTCCTGGTCTGTATTTACATTCTCAACCTTTTGTTATTCCTTAAATGCATTATAGCAACTACTGTTATTCGAAGAGTGTACAGTAGATTAGATATATAGAGCACAAAGAGTTCTTTAGAGTGGGAGAACAAAATACAAATTACACCTTCTGTTTTGTTTTGTCTTATATATACATAACTGAAGTAGATTTAATTTCTCATCTCTCCTCTACGTTCTATTTAAATAAAATTGAGGGAAAAAAGATAATACAAAACATGTTTTGCTTTTTCTTCCTACACATATATTGCTTCAAACACGGTCATAGTTACTGGTTACGTACAATTAGAAAGTCTAAATATCTTGTTCTTCTCATTATTTTCTTTTTTATGTTATTTTCTGGCACAACAAAAGCAATCTTAGAAACATTTTCCTACACCTAATGTTTAATTAAAGCTGGGTTTTTCTTTTGGTGGATGTACAGCAATTTATAGATCGTTGCTTTACGAATCATGTGGTCGAATCATCAACCCAATTTTTGGGTCAGTTGGACTCCTATGGTCTGGCAGGTGGCATCTATGCCAAGCAGCAGTTGAGGCAGTGCTAAAGGGCATCCCCATTTCACAAATCCCTTCAGATGATTCTCCCGTCAAATCTACGGGTGGCATCCACCATGTCAATAAAGAAATGAAAGCGAAATTGCATAAGGTCTCCAAAACCAACCACAGTCGATTCAAGAGGGAAGGAAGCAAGCTGAAGAACATGGAGCGCAGCTTAGTTGCGAGTGCGCATGAGCTAGCTCAAGTGAGAGGATCCTATGAATACCCAGTGCAAGTTTGGTCACCTGAGGTTATAGAAATTGGATCGCCACAATCTGAAGAGAAGCAGGATAACATAGAGCAAGAACATGAGATAGCTGTGCTTGCCTTGAATATGGAACAAATTCCTAGAGTACGTGACACTGATTTGTACAAAATAGATCTTAATTTGTGAGTGCCATTGCATTCATGTAGGCACATTTAAATCAAAAGGGTTAAACCTAAATAGATTTATTTTATTTATGGGTGTAATTATCATCCAAAATATGCTATTTTAGTCAATTCCTCAAGTTAAGTTGCTTGAATTTTGTTGTCATTTGACTTAAAAAGGAGCTTAACTTTTCTTCATTAATTTTTGTTATATTCCAGATTTCCAGTAACTAATCATTTATCATTTTAAAGTATATGTGCTCAAGAGAAGTACAGTTCCACCACTGCAAATCTGCAATTGATATATATAAATAGGCTGTTCATAATTTCATATACCTTGGTTGCATAAAAATATTAGTAAACATATATCCATGCATGCTCATTGTGGAAATTTGACAAGACAGTATAATTTGCATGTCGCTATACATCCATGAGCATTTTGGAACAGAAGTTCTTCTTAGATCCCCTCTTTTCATTGTGGAGGATGTTTTAACTTAATTGTAAGCTCCTATAGCTACCATATTTATTAATTGTATGATCACACTAGATAAGCTACTAGTTTAGTCTTTAATCCTTGCACAAATTGCTAGAGATTATTCCTGTCCGTTAGCCAAATAATGAACTAACCCATGACATATGCAAGAGTTATCAAACACATTAGTCTAAGTGGCCCTAGGCAGTAGGCACGTCGCATGAAGAAACCCTAGAAAAATAAAATCAAATTAAGAAAATAAATAAGAAATATCTTGGCTGAATTTGTAACAAAAGTCTGTGTGGCATCCACATTGCTTTGGAGAGCTAGCTAGCCACGACACGGTCAATTAAAACATTCTCAATCTTTAGTAAATGGTATGAACAGACACATAATGTGCCCAGCCAATGAGAGATATCGATCAGTAATCAATCAGACAGATTCAATTAGATCTGTAGGTTTGCATTAGTTCTTATTCAATCCACTTGTTTGTGAACTAGAATACACATGCACCGTATCGCCCACAGGAAGTATATTTAGATTACACCTTGAGTTTGTACTTTGTTTATTCTTTTTGTCGATTAAATATTGATGATTGATTAATTAATGAAGCGTATAACCAGAGCTAACACATATATTCTTTTTGTCCATTATCGGAATTAAACTCGTTTATATGTGTTAGGGTTTCTAGGAAGAGACGAGAAACAAAAGAGAAATAAGCTTCTACTGCAATTTTATGAGAAAGTTTAATTGTATTTTTTGACTTATACATAGAGTACAAATTATTTATTTATAACGACATAAAATTTCTGAAACGAAAAATCTACAAATATTTCCTTCTAAAGTACTACCCTACATACTAAATATTAAAAACTTCCTCCTTAATATAACGTGCTAAACGCAAAAGAATTTGGGTCATAAGAGTGATGTTAGTACTATGGTCGTTATGGAGGCAGAGGAATGAAGTGATCTTCAGGAACTCAAAACTTCCGCCTTGGCTGGTGGTGAACAGAGCAAGCGAGGATGCACAATTGTAGTTGCACTATGGTGGAAGACAGAGAAATGTAAATAGGGGCATTTATGCTATAACATAGCAATTAAAGTAATAATGTAGGAATTGTGGTTGGAAACACTCTTATTAATTCAATCTTAATAGTCTCTACCAAGCTTTAAAAAAAAAAGATATTATCTGCCAAACATAACATATTATTCTTGACATCCTGAAAGTCCCAATAGCTTCAAAAAAGAGTAAAAAAAAAGACGCACTCATACACCAGAGGAGAAAGTTACTTATTGATCTTCCCTATGTTCTCTCCCCATTGAATCCAAGGAAAAAGCTTACAAGAGACCTTAGAATTGCCTTACACCTTAGGACTAGATATCGTCATTTCTATCCCCCTCTTGGAAAAGGACTAAGTTTGAAAGGGAAAAAAAAACTTAAATAAGGAATAATATATGCTTCTGAAATTTTTCATATAACGAATCTTGCTTCACTTCAACTTGGTATATACTTCATACTATATCACGAATCATATAGATCAGTACTCGTACACTTTGACCCAAAAGATTAGTCCAAGCAAAAACATTCCCTTCTTTCAGTAGCTTGACTTCGTGTGACGTGCTTGCTCGCGCTCTCCTACTAGTCGTCAATCAAGAATTGTGTTGGTGAAAGCGCCACTCTCGTGAACACCAAGGTAGTCGGCATCGTATTGCAAGTGTAGCAAATGTTTTTATAGTGCAAAATCTAGCATGATGTAAATATATAATGAGATAAGAGGCATACACAATAATAGAAATTAATGCAAATTGTTATATATTGAGATACTTTAACAGTTTATCTTCTGTGAAGTATACATTTAATATGAAAATTATGTTGATTAACTTTTTGAACTTTAAAAAATAAAGGTAAAAAATATAAAGCAAAATGAGACATTTTAACCCTCTTGGATATATGATATCATCAACATTTTCGAACGCATGCGTCGATCTAAAGTTCTATTTGTTAATATTTTAGTGATACAGATATATTTTGAAATAATATAAACAGGGGCATTAAGATACATGCACACCTATTAATTAGCGGGTTAAACCTACATGTAGCATTCAACATTTATGGCAAATCACAGATTAAATCCGAATTTCAACAAATTCTTTTTGTCTCCTTGGAAACAAATAAATATTGAATATATCTACTCAGGAGCGGAGCCAAACTTTCGAACTATGAGAGTTAAATAATATATGAAAAAAAATCGTATAAAATTTGTATGGAGAATAGGAGTCAATTTGATAATTTTTTTTACATTTTACTCTAAATTACATAGAAAATCATACATAACATAAAAAAAATTAAAAAAATAAAGTGAATTGACCCCAGAGCTCTTTACCTACCTCTGTATCTACCAGACGACCAATATATACCCATCAAATACCCAATTAACTTATTTTAATAAGAAATTATAATATCTTACTCACAAATTACATTTTGGTATTAGTTAGGAGTCTGCATGCGGCATACCTATTATGTACCCTTGGTGGCATTTCAACTCAAGTGTTATCGGCTCTAAAATATATTAGATAGACTTCAAATAATAAATTAAATCAATCTACTTCACAAGACTAATGTGTTTACATGTCAAATTTATATTTTTTATGATGGTAAAAAAAAGATTTTTAAGTTAACTTTATTAATATATTTATTTGTCATCATTTTTTTTACGGTTTCACGCTATAGTCTGTATTAAATGCCATAAAAATATAAATTTTACTAGTAAACACATCACTCATGATCGATATAGATCGATTTGAATGATTTAAATATGTCGTTTGAAGTCTATCCGATAGATTTTTAAAACTAGTGACACATACTTATTAGCTGAAATATATATCACCGATGTCATAGTAACCTTCCTAAAATAGCCCAAAACCTTAACAACTTCTGTTTAGGCCCGTACATATATATATATTACTTGATTTACTTCACATTAGTACGGATTTTTGTGTATAATAGTCTTCCAAAGATTCAAGTTTTTTTTATTCATATATAACATTAAATAAATTAAACCTAAAACAGCTAGAAGTATATATGGTATCCAATTCATTTTTTTTTCTCGAATTTTTTTCACATATTATTTTTAATTTTATTTAGTAAAACTTGTCTGGTTGCCAATTATCAACAAACTTCTTAAAAAAAATATTGCATCTTGCTAGCTAAAAGTATTTGTAAAATCTCAATTTGAAAAATCATGAATAGATTGCCGACCGGATCAAAAGACAGACACCTTTTATCTTTAGATAAGAACATACAAGAATTTTTTCACAAGTTTTATATGAACCTCATCATCATATATGTGTTCTTAATATCAGATAAAAGCATGAACATAACAATGTTCATTTATCAATTCTATATATAAAAGAGTTTGTATTTCATAGAAGAATATTGTAAATAAAATGTTTTTTTTATTATACAGGCCAAATAAGATACTTTTGTAACCTTTAAATTAGTAAATACACAGATTTCCACATAAAATAATAAATATGTGTTGCAGTGTTATTAAAATGTGAGATATTTGAGAAAACTAATTACGACAACTATTTTTCTAGTTATAACAAAACTTATTTTATTAAATTAATTTTCTTTAAATAATAATTATAATCCGAGTAAGACACGAAAGAATAGAAAAATATCAAATGAACTTCTTTAATTGGTTGGGTGACTGCCTCCATGAAGTTTATAAATATTTTTTGTGTTTATTTTATTAAACTTTACTTTGATCATAAATTTAATTATTTTTAATTATTTTCTAATATTCTTATCATTAACATGATATTATAGTTTTGTACATTCATTAGTATTTTATTGTATTAATCTTCCATAAGTGACTATAAAATTGAATATTTTTATTTAATTTGTATGAGCAGTACTGTAAGTATTTTTTTTTCCCGTTTTATGATAATACTAGATACATGTTTTTGCTTTATGGTTAATTGAAGTTTGATAGTCCAATATATGTGGTATTATGACATAGATACAATCGATAATTTACAAAATAATTAAATGACAAAAATATATGATTTATCTATTATATTGGAGATCCAACCCGGCCATTCCAATGGAGCCGAATGACTTATAAATATATTGTATTACAGTATTAGAGTAGGGTTAAAATGCTTTATTGTTTTTGTTTTTAATCATGTTTATATCTATGTTTTTTTATTTTAATGTTCAAACAGTCAATCCTTTGTTTCCATATTAAATGTTCTTGAATAAAATAAAGTATAACAACTATATTATTTTATTCCATAACATTATAAACTGTATTCATTGAAAAGTGATCAACAATATGCATGGTAGTTATACTGCATTTGACAAATTAAATAAAGCAACAAATATTAAATGGATAAAATAATAAATTGCTAGTTATATTCTCATATTCTGGTAGCTCTTCGCCTAATAATAGGGGAATAAAATCGTGAGTTATATAAGCCATTTTAGTATTTTAGCGTTGCGTTTGTTAATTTGTTTTGGCTAGATTCCATTTTTACTGTGTACGCTTTCCAACTGTCAATTCTGAAAATTGAAAACCTTCCCAAATCCTATGTACATATTATACTACCTTCCCAAATCCTTAATATGTACATATTATACTACCTTCCCAAATCCTATGTACATATTATACTACCTTCCCAAATCCTATGTACATATTATATCTAGGTAGTATAATATGTACATAGGATTTGGGAAGGTTTGTAATTTTCATAATTGAAAGTTGGAAAGCGTACACAGTAAAAATGGAATCTAGCCAAAACAAATTGCCACTTTCACACTTTGGATTGGTTTAATTTTTAATATGTACGATGTCTCCGCTATTCCAGGAACAACTTGATCAGAATCTCTTGCAAATCAAAAAAATAATATTACCCTATATGCATGTTGCATTTACTAGTCATATTTAAGGGAATGCTATCCTCTGCATTAACTCAAAAATAAATCTTTTGAGTTAATGAATTTTGATTTTAAATGGAACCAATCCGGTCCATGTTTATGATATAAGGGATCTTTTAATATTAGTGCAGATATAGTATGCACGAATTTTAAAATAGATCGGATGGATAAGATTTATTAACTCAAAAGATTCTCTTTTGAGTTAATGCAGAGGAATAGAGGATACGAATTACATAGAGGGCCTTTCTCTTTACCGAAAGAAGAGCTTCGATCATATGATATGAACACCCCTAAACCGGACCCAATGAACACCCCTACTCATATCAGGAGAAGGTCATAAATCAACTCACCAACATCCATATATGGGCAGACGAGACATTTCATGTAACATATAATTAGTTGATTTATGGGGAATTTAAGGGAGAATTTTTCTCATACAGATTATATCTTTTTGTTAATAACGACTAAAATGGATATTTTATAAAATTAATTCTAATAAAAAAATAATAAATTAAATAAATTCGTGAAAATAAAAAAAGTTAAATATGATATTACGAATATTTATGTGAGAACTGATTTTTAAAGCAGAATAGGTCTAATGCATAATGGATCCAATTTGGATTTGAAGGAAGTGCTTCCATGTGATCCGTTTCAAGGTACATGTTGCTTTAAAATTCATGCTGATCAAACACACACGTATTTTGAAGCAGATATGACGGAAGCACAGCACATACACTCAAATTTGAATTCTATAAGCATCATATCTACCATTTTCCCGACTGTTAGACCAGTAATGGATTCTCCCACAAAGCAAAAGCGAAGAGGCGCAGCCCAATTGATGATGCTACTATTCTGTTCAAAAGCCCAAACGGCCCAAGTGTACGATCCACGCAATAGTGCTCCGGTTTTCAACGGGCCTTCCTGTCAGTTGAAATCTACACGATGTGCCGTCTCTCTAATGCACTAGAGAATCTAGCTTTCTCCCCAACTACTAATCTCCTCTCCGCTGAGCCTGAGATCTTTGTTCTTTGTTTTACTGAAGAAAAAACCAGTGCTGAGAAAATCAAAATTAAGGATCTTTCGTTCTGACAATTTTTCTACTGAAGAGATGTCCAGCTTGAACTCACTCTTCAATCGATCCACGATTGGCACTAGATGGTTCTTTTCTAAACCATTATCTGTTCTTTGTCATTTTTTTACCGTGATTCACTTCCAAGTACCTTAGATTGTTTTCTTTTGAAGAGTTGCTATAATTCGGTTAAAATTTCAGCAATTCCATATCAACGAATCTAGTGTTCTTTGTCAAAAACGCCTATTGATCTCCATTTCATGATTCCAATTTGGGAATCTAGTGTTCTTATTTATCTGTTGTAATAGAGTCAGGGCTTGATTGGTGCATTTTGACCAAATTAAGAATGTAGAATTATACTATATCCCCGTTGGTGTGTGATTTTGTACTGTATATACAGCAAGACATGCTTGAACCTTGCAATATCAAGAATAAAGCTTCTGAGAAATAAGAGAGAAGTGCAGCTGGATGGTATGCGGAAAGAGATTTTTCAGTACCTTCATACCGGTCAAGAATCCATTGCTCGCATCAGGGTAAGTATGTTATTATAAAACATCTATAAATAAAAACACACCTTCTTAAGGTTAGCAGACAAACACTGCTAGAATGTTCAGTCACACTTCATAATATTAATGGATATTTTTGACATTAGTTGCGAGGAATGCAGCTTTTGTGTTTGGCATTTTGCACCAAACCCCCTAGTATTATCAGCATTAGAAAAACCCATGATTTTTGTTATCTAACAAAATGCTTTTGTTACTATTTAGACCACTTGCTGTCTTTTAGATAGCGTGAGAAATGACCATTTTTCCTTACTTCAATAGTTCTGGATGGTTTTAGCCCTTTTAGACTTCATTTGGGGCAAATTAACATTCCTCTAATGATCTAACCCAATTTTGGCACCATTTTTTCCCTTACTCTTTGATTTTGCAACAGAAGGCCATGTCTAAATTTCCACATTGTTTTCTATTTATGTTGGTGGTAAATGCCTATAGGTGGAGCACATAATAAGGGAACAAAATATATTGGCAGCTTATGAGGTACTAGAGTTGTTTTGCGAATTTGTTCTTGCACGCGTCCCCATTCTGGAATCCAAAAAGTATGTATTCTTGTCTATATACTTCATAGATTTACCCATTTGATATTCTAGTGCCATATCAGAATTGGCACAAATAGGGTACCTTAGTGCATCTCTTGCCCCATTTATAACTAGTATATCTTGTTAGGCTTGCCTGACAAACTGTGGGCGAGTAAACTATCTGGTACATCTGATTACAGGTCTTTAGGAAATTGAAATAGTCCCATATATATGTTGCATCTTTTTTGTGGGGCAAATGCAACATCTACCTGTAAAAGTTTAAGATATCGTGCATATACCTGGAAATGAGAAATATTATGCAACATAACATAAATATTGGGACTTGCACCTCCTGAAATGTAATTGTCATTTATATCTTTACTTTCTCATTTACTTCCAAATTTGCACACTACCCTCGCTGTTGTAGTTCTTATGCTTATATAAACGTGTATGAAAAGATGCACTGGGCATTTTGCTGGGATTCACTTGAAATTATTATCATCCACTAATTCCTATTTTCCATTGTCTCTTTTCATAGGGAATGCCCTGTAGAATTGCAGGAGGCTATAGCTAGTATAATTTATGCATCATCAAGATGTTCTGATCTTCCTGAGCTGACTACCATTCGAAATTTATTTGGTATTGTGGGAGAGATTCTATTTCTGGGATTTTATTCTGACTGTACTTGTTTTATCTAGTGGTCGACATTATAGTTTCTTGTTTAGTTATGAACCTTTTGATGGTACGAACACAGCTCAGTCTTTCCCAAGTGTACTCCTAATTTCTCTTTTTTATTTCTATCTTTATTCTGATTTTTTCTTCTTCCAAATCTCAGGTACTAAGTATGGAAAGGAGTTTGTTATGTCTGCACTCGAGCTACGGCCTGACAGCTGTGTTAACCGCACGGTAAAAAAGTAAAATAATTGAAAAATATGTTATTATTCTTGCATTCCTTTTGTGATCATAAGTTTCACACTCAAGCATAATATTGCAGTCTTTTTAAGTTTAATTATTACAGATTTGCATTCTTTTCATAATATATGAAGGTAATAGAGAAGCTTTCAGTGAAAGCCCCCTCTGCAGAGTCGAAACTGAATGTTCTAAAGTCCATTGCTCAAGAGCGTGGTCTTGAGTGGGATTCATCTGCTACTGAAGCTCAGTTCAACAAGACGTATGACGACTTGCTGGTATGACGATTTATTCTTGGATTACAATCACAGGTTCCGTACTAGTACAAATTCATTCTGACTGATTAAGTTTGTTTGATGGGAAACCAGTTGCAAATTTAACTTTTTGGAGGATTTATTCAGTTAGAGGAACAAATAGATACAAATCAACCATGAAGAAAATAAATATAGGAAGTCCTAATATAGCCCTGGATTAGGTGTTTTGTTAATTAGGCCCCACACTTTGTTCAGTCATAACTCTGAACTTAAGCTTTATGATTAACTGGTTTGTTTTCTTAGTGTAATCAGAAAGAAAATATTATAGTCAAATTATCAAAATCATCTTCTATCAAATTCATCACCTTAGGTAAAAGAATATTTATGTTTAGATCGACCATCTGGTCAGAATCCGCACAAATATTAAAATGGCCCAGTGCATTCCACCTCGGGCTGGATTGGCCCGGATTCTGATTGGATGGTCCGGATCTAAACAGAAATATTCTGTTACCTCAGAGGATATGGACTCTCTTCTTCCTGCCACTTTGTCTGCTAAAGGCGCTTCAAATCTCCAATATAAGATGGCTTAGTGTCCAAAATTAGCCACTGTTGTTCCTTTTTATTTTGAGAATTTCATAATTTAATGTTATAAATACTATTTGACTAATACATGGCCTAATTGAACAAATTTAGTTTGATTGAACACAAAAAGGTTCAAATGCAAATGTTGATTGATTTAAAGAAAACTATATTGGCTAACTCCTAAGTTCAATTTTTGCATGATATAGGACAGTTCAGAGTCTAGTCAAAATAAACCGACAACTATATGTACCCCAACAGAAGGCCGATCGATTCCATCTCCGGTACCAGTGAAACAAACAGCTCAAACTGCCTCAAGCTCAGTAAGTCCTAGACAATCCATTGTTCAGTCAACAGAAGGTGAGAAATTGCTGGCAAATCGAGAATCGTCAGATGTGCTACAAAGAGCTCGGGAGGCAATTGCACTAGCCGATAATGCATGTAATGCTGCCCGCTTGGCAGTGAATCTTGCGAATGTAAAATTGTCTGTCAATTCCAGCTAATTTTCCTAGTTGAATTTGTTGGCGGATTGGAAGTGTGCCAATTTGTGAAGTCTAAAAAAAAGATCAAATTATAGAATTTCAATTCATGGCGTGACATCTGTAAAATTAATCGATTAGTGTGCGTGATCCTACTTCATGTAGTACTCTACGGTGTATATTGGATTAGTCAGCATGACTACGAGTCTATGAACCCTTAATTAATAAAAGAGGTTTTGATTTGGGTTTGGTGTGTTTATTTATCTGTTGTTTTTATTTGTCTGCATTCTGTTACGATCCTTGAAATCATGGATCAATTTCGACCCGCTTCCATGTCGTGAGGGAGAAGAAGGGAGCACGGTCCGTTCGGGTAAGCGCTCGGGCAGCAGAGATGTAACTAAAAGAACGCTGCAGCTGGGACCCAAGCCCGTTAAAAGAAACCTTCACTGTCAGGTGGGACCAGCTACTTCAGAACTGGAGAGCACTGGAGGCAATTTGTTGAAGCCTTGAAGGACTGTTTCGCCAAATCAGCCAATTAAGCCAATTAAGAACAGATTTGTAATAAAGACAGGATTAGGATCAGCCAATTAAGCCAATTAAGGACAGATTTGTAATAAAGACAGGATTAGGATTAGAAAGAATAAGTAATCAATTTTCGTTCTTTTTATATCTCTACCATCGCCTATAAAAGGGCTTGAAGTGTATCTATTGAGTTTATGAAATAAAATAAGATTTTCTAGGTTTCTACCTATCCATTTTCTCTACTGTTTTTACTGGTATCTTAGATTCAGTTCTTTGAAATTGAATCGAATTGCTTGATCTTGTGTTCAATTCACGATCTCTGTTGCTTCTCTACATCTTGGACGTAGCACATTCATGGTTAGTGAGAAACTTAACACCGGGCAGTATCATTCATTCATTTGCTATGTTGCTAACCTATTATTAAGGCCTTTCAGGCTGTCGTAGAGTCCAATTAGGCTGAAATTCTCACAAATGCACGTATGTAACACATATAAATGAATGTGTTACACTGCCGGAAGCATCTTCCTATTGTCTTCTTCACTTGACTCTTTTCTGTTTCACGTTTTCAATCAATTTTTCAGCCGATTTCACTTCAAATCTCAAATCTGTTTTGAACCGGGGTTTTTTCAAAATGGTTCAGCGTTTTTTTGGTTAATTCCGGCCGGTTAAACTAGTTTTATCCGGTTCAGTAACATTAATAATCCTTTGAAAAAAACCAAAACCGTAAAAGTGACTGGACCGGTTTTGCCGGTCCGTCTGCCGATTCAGTTCGATTCTAATAATACTAGTTATAAAAATTTTAGATTACTGCACTTCCTTGCTTAGATCGGTTTAAAGATATTATCAAAAGGTTTTGTGGGTCCACTATTTTTTTTTTCTTTTCCATTTTTTTTTTGTACTATGATTTTGAAATCGTCTACCTAAAAGCGGTAAGCGTCACCGCTCTGCGTTAATTTTGTATTTTTTTTTCTTATTAAAAAAATTGTTTTTATTTATAGAAAATTAGTCATCCACAAACCGACATTTTTTTTTATCCAATTATTAAAATATTTTAATAAATTAGTCATCCACAAACCAACTTTTTTATTTTTATCCAATTATTAAAATATTTTAATAAAAATAACCAGGGTCTAATCAAAATTTTAAAAATGCTCAAAACGTGGAAAAAATCCACAGCCCAGAATTTTTATTCGGAACCGCGCAAAAAATCCACGGTCTGGTGTCTTTTTTTTTTGGTTTTTTGCACTATAAAAGGCTGCTGATTTTTGTATAATTAAACGACCTTTTAAATTTTTGTCTGATTAATATTAAAGTGAAACTAAAATTTCGAGATATAATTGAACTATGAATTTAATGTGTTAAGAATTTGAATCTAAAATATAAATTCTATAAATTAATGGTAATTATTCAAGTAGTTCCTGAATTTAAAAATTCGTTACAAGCCATTGAACCATTTATAAAAGAAATTAAAATTTGATTTGTATGAATAAATAAATAATTGAATTCTAAATAAGAGTATAATTATACGAAGTTATTCGTATAAATAAATTATGGAATTTATAAAACTAGTTCATTCTGAAATTTTAGAGATTTAATCGAATATATATATAATTATATAAATTGAGAAAGAATTATTCGAATCCAAGTTTGAGAACAATAATATGACATGTTTTAAAAATAACAAAAATAAGAAAAGTAAATAGAATAAAAAAAAAACTAAATGCATTGTAATTAATATGATTCAAAAATAATAAAAATAAATGCTTCCTCCCTCTATTTCGGCCTCTTTTTAACTAGAAACAGCCTTTTTTGGCTCTGGCCTAACCATAGGCTTTTCTGCACATTGGATTCGGCCCCTGTTTTGGCCAGGAACAAGTTGTTTCAGCTCTGGCCGAACCATACCATTTTCTGCACTATCCAGGAACAGAACCTGTTTTAGCAATTCCGGAATGAACTAGTTTTATATATTCCATAATTTATTTATACGAATAACTTCGTATAATTATACTCTTATTTAGAATTCAATTATTTATTTATTCATACAAATCAAATTTTAATTTCTTTTCTAAATGGTTCAACGGAACTTGTAACGAATTTTTAAATTCATGAACCACTCGAATAATTACCATTAATTTATAGAATTTATATTTTAGATTCAAATTCTTAACACATTAAATTCATAGTTCGATTATATCTCGGAATTTTAGTTTCACTTTAAAATTAATCAAACAAAAATCTGAAAAATTGTTTAATTAAACAAAAATCAGTAGCCTTTTATAGTGCAAAAAACAAAAAAAAAAAACCACTGGGCCGTGAATTTTTTCCGCGGTTCCGAATAAAAATTCGGGGCCGTGGATTTTTTTTCCACGGTTCCGAATAAAAATTCGGGATCGTGAATTTTTTTCGCGGTTTTGGCTTTTTTAAAATTTTGATTATTTTTATTAAAATATTTTAATAATTGAATAAAAATAAAAATATCGGTCCACAAAAGATCCCTTTTTTTATTAAAAAAAAATCATTTTCCCAAAAAGGAATTATGATGAAAAGCACCAAATAAAAAGTCAACGGTCAAACACATCCCGACAACAATTGATCCTTGACCAGCAGTCAGCACCTTCAAGCGTGCTAACTATTAACTAACACTACCAGCCAGCAGACGGCAACAGTACAGCAATCTAGCAAAGCTCACAATTATTTCCCCGATCCTCTCTCTTTCCTAACAAAACCTTCGCAGATGGCGATGTCTCTGCGGCTTCAATACAGCTGCCTAATCGAGCATCCACCGCCAAATCCAACTCGTCGATCCCTGATCGGACGGTCCTCGCTAGCCCCTCCTCCCAGCAGGGTGACGTGGCAGTTAGCAAGGAGAAGTGGCGTGATCGTAGCTAATACCACAGCCATAGACAGAGATAGTAATGGCAAAAACAGTAAGAAGAAGAAGGCTAACAATGGAAAGCTGGAGGGGGTGAGTGAGGAGCTGAATCTGCTAGCATCTCAGAGCCTCGATCGGGCGCCGACACGGCGTCGTGTCAGAACCGCCTTTTTAGAAGTGCAAAAGAACCTCGATCATGTCTTATTCAAGGTGATCAGTCTTATTCGTCTTCTTTTGTTAAAAAAATGTATATATTTGGTCAATATATAGTTGACAGAAGGGAGGATAAAAAAACTATTACCTCAAATTGGATTTTTTTTTTCTGTTTTGTTATTGCAGATGGCTCCTAAGGATATTCAAATGGAAGAAGTAAGTTTGTTGTCAACTTGTTATTGTTTTCCCTTGCTATCTCCCTGATATTAGCCACTGTACACTTTAACTTAAGGTCAATCTGGTACCAACCTCACTCACTGTTGTGGTCCGGCACGTGTACCAGTACCAGGTCTTATGGTATAATATCCATGTAGTACATCTAAAGGTCATGATTCAGTTTATATTATCATGCACTTTGAAAAATATATTTTATGTATATACAATATTCACTCATCTCTTTATAGACATATGAGACCAATTCAAAAGGAGTAGAGATATTTTGGAAGAGTTGGTTGCCACCGGTTGGTATTTCTCGTAAGGCGGCTCTCTTCTTCTGTCATGGTTATGGTGACACTTGCACCTTCTTTTTTGAGGGTATTTTTATTTTCTTATTTTTGCAATCTTTTTATTTCATTTAGCAATCAGCTTGAGTATCCAATAGTAGGACATAGAGTGGAGACTAACTGTTGATGAATGCCCACCTTAATGCAGGGTATTGTACCTTACAGTGGTATCATTACCAGGAATATTTATAGCATTTGCTGTATTGTTGACTTTGTTTTGGCCAAAAAGAATCATTTAGAACCTACAAATACGAAACAAATGAAAAGAAACACCAATGCCAGAAATGTATCACATGGTAACACTGGATGTGGTATCACTAACAACTCTTTTCTCATTCTCACTCTAATTGTATATATTTGCTATGAAATATTCAAGGAATTGCAAAGCAAATGGCACATGCTGGTTATGCAGTGTATGCAATGGATTATCCTGGGTTCGGTCTCTCCTATGGATTGCATGGATACATCCCTAGTTTTGATGGAATGGTGGATCATGTTATTGAGCAATACAATCGAATCAAAGGTTCCTAGTCATACAATTCAAAAGCTATCCATTTTTACCTTGCCTTCAGGAAAAATTTGCAAAGTAGGCCCTAACCTTATTTGAAGATCAAAGAGAACTGCTTTTTCAAGGATCAAGCCCTTATCTTTTCATTAATTCTTCAGTTTTGTTACAAAAGCATTTAGAGAAGATAAGAAACACAGAAGAAAAGGAAAAAAAAAAGATTTAAAAAGAAAAAAAAAACTTAATTTCATGAAAATTGAATTCAGGTGAAGTACAACCTAAATGTCAAATCAGAGCAAGTGCCTCCAATCTTGCATTTCTCTTGAATGAGCAATGAGACGTAAGTAATGTTTACTGCAAAGCAATCTTGTTTCAAAATACCTTTTGTCGTTCAGACCTTTTGTCTAGTTGCCTTATAGTTGTACCAGTACCACATACCAGATTGTATCACACACCTCTCTTGGGCTTCTCCCTTGAATACTTATGGAGTCAAATAAAATCTCAAATAACCACAAGAAGAAAAAGGAACAAATTGATTATAGATAATCTCTCTTTCTGCTATATAAATGCATCTTTTCTTATTTGAGTTTGTGACGGTATGGTAGGAAGGAAGGAATTGCAGGGGTTACGGCACTTCCTATTAGGTCAATCAATGGGGGGCGCTGTCGCTTTGAAAGCGCACTTAAAGAGGCCTGCTGATTGGGATGGTGTCCTTCTTGTGGCACCAATGTGCAAAGTAAGCTCTTTGTAAACCAACTGAACTAGCTTGGTTTTGTAAGTATTAGTGCTCAATGCTAAAATCTGTTTTCTTGTAAGATTGCTGAGGACGTAACGCCTCCAGGACCAGTGTTAAAGGCACTTAGCTTCTTATCTGTGCTCATGCCTGAAGCAAAGCTCTTCCCTCAGAAGGATCTAGGGGATCTTGCCTTCAGAGATCCTAGTAAACTAAAAATTGTGAGCTCTCTTTCATTTCTTTAGCGATGTTCAGTTTTTATATGCTATTTTTTCTTTCAATCAAAGCAAAAGGAGATGAATAACAATAATATATATAACGAAAACAACAAGAAAAAACGTAAGATGCTCTTACTCTCTTGAAGTTGGAAATTGTTCTTATGAACAGACATGAGTTTTCAGGCAGAGTTCAATGTGATATCATACTCTGATCAAATGCGATTAAGGACAGCTGTCGAGCTCATCAAGGCCACTCAGGACATTGAATCAAAATTAGACAAGGTTTCTTCACCGTTGTTAATTCTTCATGGAGCAGCTGATAAAGTGACAGACCCACATGTCAGCCAGTACCTGTATGATAAAGCCAGCACCCATGATAAGACACTTAAATTATATGATGATAGCTACCATTCTATTTTTGCGGGAGAACCTGATGATCGTATAGCTACTGTTATTACTGACATAATCACTTGGCTTGACTCACGCTCTTCTGCCAATTGATTGGTTAATTTTATTTTTGTAGTTATTTTCTTTTATTTGAAGGAGATTCATTTCTGCAGCCTCCAAAACTTCTTGTACGTCAAAGAATTATTTTGTTACTCCGAAAACTGTTTGTCCGGGAGCAGATTGATTCATGCCATTGCCATCAATTGAAGCTTCATAAAAGGACAATAAAAAGGCAAATTTGGCAAAGAGTTAGTTTCAAGAGAAAGAACTGTGTCTCAAGGATTTAGGCTCTTCTTGTTTCTTATTGTTCTTGTTAATAGTGAAAAGTCTATTCTGTGATTGTTTCTTATTGGTGGAATGAAAGCTGCTGCATTTAATGTATTTGAAAATCGTGGTGTTATCTGATCTATTGTTGACAACTTCTGTGAAGATACAGGCTGGGTGTCTCATTGAATTTTGCCTTTCCTATTATTACTGGCTTTTTTAAACATGAATGACTGATATTTTGTAAGCTTACAGTTACAGTTATCATGTGGCATGATGTAATCTTAACATTATATAATTTATTTGATCATAATATCTCATTTCAGCATCTCTAATAAAGCAATAAATACATCCATATATCGATATTCCTTTGTTTTTACAGTTAAGTGTCTGAAGCATATTGATCTGGGCTAACGACCACCAAAAGCAAACCGTTTTTTCCTCCTTTCCCAATCAACCTGCTAACTACATTCTAACGAGCTTCCTATTCGAACGTCTTTTCTGTGGCTGTCTTGTCAATTTTGAATTCCAATCAAGCAAGTTGTTCTCTGTTGTTGCATATTGGGCAGGTAACATGGATAAAATCATAAAAGACTCAAAGATGCTGCTGCTGAGTGGCTTCCTGAGAATATACTTGCCATCTCTTTGAGGGTTTGGAATCCAGAAGATCAGCAGGTGGTGGATTATCATAATGAGGAAAGTGATCATGGTGAATAGACTCTTTTGTTGCTGCCGTTAGACAGAGATGCTGAGTCTCCAGTTGCATGAAGATGATTACAAATACATTTTGTTTTGCTCCATTATATGGATTTTATACTTACCTCAGCCCTAATGACAGTGGCTTAATCTTAGGAAACTTTTTCTCTATTACTGTGTAACTGTGTTGTGGTGGGTGCTTAAACATAGAGCATTTGTCTTTTGTTTTGTTTTTAACTTGCTGAATAATCTATTAGGATATCAGTGTTGGTTGCATGGTTGAACTGGTTGTAAATTAACCTTTGGTTTCATAAAATGAAATGAGCTTTACTTTATTGTCTTTTTAAGATAAAAACAAATAAAATAAAAAATCAAGCACGTTTCTCTTCTCCTCTTCTCTTTTCTGTAGCAGAGAACGTGATGGGATATGACCTGGATGGC
Organism: Carex rostrata; assembly: GCF_964058835.1. NCBI lineage: Eukaryota > Viridiplantae > Streptophyta > Magnoliopsida > Poales > Cyperaceae > Carex > Carex rostrata. Next base: position 9,108,342 of record NC_135926.1, read on the forward strand.
GAACTCATGTACCATTTGGAGCGAAAGAAATAGAGGAACATGATAAGCTGGTGCACGGTCATGAATGTACTGAATTTTTTATTAATAGAAAATATATTAATTAAATATCGAGATTAGAGAACGCTTTTGCGTTTTATCGATTCATCACAATCTCTGACCGTTATGGTTTATCATGACCATAATCAGCGATACTAATCACTATACTTATCATTCCAAAAAAAAAAAAATTAATTCCTGGCTAGAAATTAATTTTTTTTTTTGAATAAAATGGCTGCAATTTGAATTAATTTGAATGAAATTGCTAGTCGTTATAGTCTATAACAGTCAGGAATTTTTTTAGTTAATCAATAAGTGTAAGTGTAGAGATTTACGCTAATTCTGGTCGTGATAGTCTATAAAACGCAAAAGCGTTCTCTAATCTCGATATTTAATTAATATATTTTTTTATTAATAAAAATTTCGGCATGAATGTATGCAATTGGTTGCTATTTTGTTAGGAACATACGAGGAAAAGGGGCCTCGATCAGACCAATGCGTTGGTCATGTTTTTGACAGTCATTTTCATAATCTAAGAGTGAAGTAAATAGTTTTTTTTAAGAACTAGTAAAGTAATTTTTTTTTTCTTTATCAATACATTTGTTAGTGGTATTTAACCGCTCACTTAAAAAAAAGATATATTATCAACAGGTTTTGTGAGTCCACCGTGTTTTTCTTTTTCTGTTTTCTGTATAGTGCGGTTTGGTTGTTGACAACATAGTGACAAATGAATAGTTCGGTTTTAATTCTGCAGGGTCAAAAGTTTGTAATTTGAATATAATTCGGGTATAATTTAGAAATAATATAGTACAAAGGAATTCAAAATAAAAAAAAACCAAAAAAACTCAAAAAAATTGAAAAAATATTTTTACGTTTTTCTCACGCATAATTCATAATTCGTATTTTATTCGTGAATAAAATATATTATACTTTTTTTTGTGTTTTATTTAGAGTTTGATTCGAAAATGTCAAAATAATAAATAAAAAATAAATTATTCGCGAATTTATCGCGTATTTAGTTACTATACTTGAGCAGTAGGGTAATCAAGTTTGTTATTATTTATAGCAAATAGGTCATCCACAAAAAGATCCCTTTTCCGAAAATAAAAAAGAATCTATTTCCAAAAAAAGGATAATGATGAGAAACACAAAGATAAAGTCAATGTCAAACACATCCTGACAACAATTGCTCCTTGACCAGCACGTTGAAGCGTGCTAACTAACACTCGCAGCCAGCAGTACAGCAATCTAGCAAAGCTCACATTAGTTCCCAGATCCTCTCTCTTTCCCAACAAAACCTCCGCAAATGGCGATCTCTCTGCGGCTTCAATACAGCTGCCTAATCCAGTATCCACCGCCTCCAACTCGTCGATCCCTGATCGGACGGTCCTCGCTACTGGCCCCTCCTACCAGCAGGTTGACGTGGCAGTCAGCAAAAAGAAGTGGCATGATCGTAGCTAATGTCACAGCCACAGGCAGAGATAGTAATGGCAAAAACAGTAAGAAGAAGAAGAAGAAGGAGGAGGTCAAAAAAGGAAAGCTGGAGGGGGTGAGTGAGGAGCTAAATCTGCTAGCATCTCAGAGCCTCGACTGGGCACCGACACGACGTCGTGTCAGAACCGCCTTTTTAGAAGTGCAAAAGAACCTCGATCATGTCTTATTCAAGGTGATCAGTCTTATTTGTTTTCTTTTGAAAAAAATTTATATATATATTTGGTCAATGTAGTTGACAGAAGGGAGGATTAAAAAACGATTACCTGATATTGGAATTTTTCCTTTTTTCTGTTTTATCATTGCAGATGGCTCCTAAGGATATTCAAATGGAGGAGGCAAGTTTGTTGTTAACTTATTATTGTCTTTCCTTGCTACCTCTCTGATATTAGCCGCTGTACACTTTTACTTAAGTTGAATCTGGTACCAACCTCAGTACCAGTACCTTGCCTTATGGTATAATATCCATGTAGTACATCTAAAGATCATGATTCAGTTTACATTTTTATGCACATTGAAAAATATAATTTGTGTTTGCAACGTTTGCTCATCTCTTTATAGACATATGAGACCAATTCAAAGGGAGTAGAGATATTTTGGAAGAGTTGGTTGCCACCGGTTGGTATTTTCCCTAAGGCAGCTCTTTTCTTCTGTCATGGTTATGGTGACACTTGCACCTTCTTTTTTGATGGTATCCTTCTTTTTGTATTCTTTTTATTTCATTTAGCAATCAGCTTGAGAATCCAAATAGTAGGACATAAGAGTGGAGACTGTAACTGTTGAGAATGCCCATCTTAATACAGGGTACTGTACCTTACAGTGGTGTCAAATTACATTACCAGGAGTGTTTATAGCATTTGCTGTATTTTGTACTTTGTTTTGGCCAAAAAGAATAATTTAGAACAGACAAATGCCAACCAAATGAAAAGAAATAACAATATAAGAAAATGTATAATATGTATTACATGGTGAACACTGGATGTGGTATTACTAACAAATGGTATTATTAACAAATCCTTTCCCATTTTCTCAATTTAATTTCTCATTCTCACTCTAATTGTATATAATTGCAATGAAATATTGAAGGAATTGCAAAGCAAATAGCACATGCTGGGTATGCCGTGTATGCAATGGATTATCCTGGATTCGGCCTCTCCTATGGATTGCATGGATACATCGCGAGTTTTGATGGAATGGTGGATCATGTTATTGAGCAATACAATCGAATCAAAGGTTCCTAGTCATACAATTCAAAAGCTATCTGTTTTGGATTGCCTTCAGGAAAATTTGCAAAGGAGGCCCTGACCTTGTTTGAGAATCACAGAGAACTGCTTTTTTTTTAGTTAAAATAAGGGTCAAACCCTTATCTTTTCATTAATGATTCAGCTTTGTTACAAAAAGCATTTAGAGAAGATAAGAAAAACGGAAGAAAAGGAAAAAATAAAAATAAAATTAGAAAAAACTGAATTTATGAGAATTGAATTCAGGTAAAGTACAACCCAAATGTCAAATCAGTGCAAGTGTCTCCAATCTTGCATATCTCTTGAATGAGCAATGAGATATGTTTATCTGTTGCTCCAAATTTACGGTTGCATCATTCCCTCCTTTAAATCATAGCAAACTGCTACTTTTTATTATTTGCTAAGAAACCTTTCTTTATTGGATAATACCCTAGGTTGTTGGTTCTTAGTGCTCTAATGAAAGGTAAAAATAGCCTTAAATATTTGACGCTGACCAATCTTAATATTACAAGTGTTTGAAAACTTTAAAAACGTTGACTTAATTTATGTGCATGTCAGTAATAATTTTGAGTTAATTTTAATTGTATCGTCAGAGTGAAAAAATGAGTTGCTAAAGACCTGACTTGTATTCTGAACTTAAATTTATATTACTCCATGTAGTGAAAACAATGATGAACTTCCTGCGATTTCATGACAGAATAGTAGTCTTTCTTTTGTTAAATTTTCCTGTCTATATTAGCATTATTAGATTATCAAAAAATGCACCCCTTGATGCTAAACTATTGTAAATAACGTTTACTGCAAAGCAACCTTGTTTCTGAATAACTTTTGTCAATGCAATAATTATTGGTTCATACCTTTTATCAAATTGCGTTGTAGTTGTACTAGATGGTAATACGCACGTCTCATGGGCTTCTCCATCGAATACTTGTGGAGTCAAACAAAATCACAAATAACCGCAAGAAGAAAAGAGCAAACTGATTATATATATAATCTCTCTTTCTGCTATATAAATGCATCTTTTCTTATTTAAGTTTGTGATGATATGGTAGGAAGGAAGGAATTGCAAGGGTTACAGCACTTCCTTTTAGGTCAATCAATGGGGGGCGCTGTCGCTTTGAAAGTGCACTTAAAGAGGCCTGCTGATTGGGATGGTGTCCTTCTTGTGGCACCAATGTGCAAAGTAAGCTCTTTGTAAACCAACTGAACTAGCTTGGTTTTGTAAGTATTAGTGCTCAATGCTAAAATCTGTTTTCTTGTAAGATTGCTGAGGACGTAACGCCTCCGGGACCAGTGTTAAAGGCACTTAGCTTCTTATCTGTGCTCATGCCTGAAGCAAAGCTCTTCCCTCAGAAGGATCTAGGGGATCTTGCCTTCAGAGATCCTAGTAAACTAAAAATTGTGAGCTCTCTTTCATTTCTTTAGCGATGTTCAGCTTTTATATGCTCTTTTTTTTCTTTTTCAATCAAAACAAAAATAAATGAACAACAAGAAAGCACTTACAATGCTCTTTAGTTTCTTGAATTTGGAAATTGTTCTAATGAACAAAACTTTTCAGGCAGAGTTCAATGTGATATCATACTCTGACCAAATGCGATTAAGGACAGCTGTCGAGCTCATCAAGGCCACACAGGACATTGAATCAAAATTAGACAAGGTTTCTTCACCATTGTTAATTCTTCATGGAGCAGCTGATAAAGTGACAGACCCACATGTCAGCCAGTACCTGTATGATAAGGCCAGCACCCATGACAAGACACTTAAACTATATGATGAAGGCTACCATTCTATTTTGGAGGGAGAACCTGATGATCGTATAGCTGCTGTTATTGCCGACATAATCTCCTGGCTTGATTCGCATTCTTCTACCAATTGATTGGTTAGTTCTATTTTTGTAGTTATTTTTGTTTCTGTTTGAGGGAGATTTATTTCTGAAAGCCCACAAGACTTTTTGTACGTCAAAGAATTATTTTATGAGTGCAAAAGCTCTTTGTCCTGAAACAGATTGATTCATGCCATCAATACAATTCATTAAAGGGCAATAAAAAGAAAAAGAACGGTCTCGCAAGGATTTAGGCCTAGAAATTATTGAATAGTGAAAAGTCTCTCTGTTTTTGTTTCTTATTAGTGGAATGAAAGTTGCTGCATTAATGTTTTTGATAATCGTGGTGTTATCTGATCTATTGTTGGAAACTTCTGGGAAGATACAGGCATGGTGTCTCATTGAATTTTGTTTTTCCTATTATTACCGGCTTTTTTTTAACATGACTGATATTTTGTAAGCTTATAGTCAAGTGTCTGAGCATATTATTACAGTCCGATACTCCACTTAGGGTCCCATGCCCGTATCGGGTGCGTATCGCATACGGATGTGCATCCGATACATGTTTGATGCGCCAGTTGCAGCTGGTGTATCAGCTTATGTGGCGTATTCTATATACTCCCCAATACTTCCCGATACACCACAGATACCTGTACATAGTATGAAATCCCGTGGACCGTGCCTGTACACCACGCGACTTAGGTGCACCACGAGCTGTGTAAACACCCAAAAAGATGCCCATTTTGCTAGCAAGGAGTTGTTAGTTGAGAACCAAAGTATCTACCACTAACTATACTTTGTTGTTAAAATATGTAAGTATTGTATAATATAAGCGTTGAACTAATAATATAATTAAAATGATAAAGAAAATATATAATAGGCATATCATATTCTAAATTTTTTCTTAAGTATTGTATAATATAAGCGTTGAACTAATAATATAATTAAAATGATAAAGAAAATATATAATAGGCATATCATATCCTAAATTTTTTTTAAATTACCGTATTGCTTATCATATCCAATAAGATATCTGTATCCATACAGTATAGGTGCAATTTCACACTGTGCCATGGTTCGGCAATACTATTTCTTATCAAAGAAGATAAAAAATAAATAAAGAATACAAATGATAGCAGCAATGACATATGGCGCTTGTAACTAACTAGATGTGTAAAAAAACAACAAAAAGGGATAAAATGGCACACTTATACAGTATATTTACTTCGAACATTACAAGCCACATCCTTGGGAAAATTGGAAATAGATTTTTCAAGTCTAAATGAAATAACAGGAACACGACCTTCACTCGTAATCGTAACCAGTAATATCTTCATCGTCCTCATCCTCGTCATAGTCCTCGTCCTCGTCTTCATCGTAGTCATCGTCATTGTCCTCATCGAATTCTGAGAAACTCTCATCCTCATTCTAAAAGAAATCAAGACATTAAACAATTAAAAAAAAGATAATGGTTTCTATTTTTAGAAAGTACAAAATAATTTAATTACAAGAAGTTGGTTCAAAGAAAATGATAAATGTGATAACTGTTCCTGTCCTTGAGAGATGGTTTTCCCCATTTAAAGGCTTAGACGATAATTTGCTGTACATGGAAGTGCAACAACAATGTACTTTTTTAACCAGAAAGTAATAATATAATATAAGAAAAAACCAAATAACTTGGAGCTTGTAAACCATATTTCAGGTTGAACTAGTGAAACAAACCACACCTCATTCAGAAGTGCTGATGTAGTAGAACTGTTTTTTTCTGAGTAATCTGCATCTCCTTCATCATCCGTTATTCCCTGTATTCAGTGGTGATTTTAATTTCAAATATCATGTAATCTAAATATTTTTGTCTGCTTTAGCTTTTGGTTTGCTTTTCCCATTTTTCTTCTTGTGTGTATGTGTGTTTATGTGTGGGTGTGTTTGGAGGGTGGAGGAGTTAATAACAATATACCAGTTCCAGTTTCATTTGCCTGATGGTTACTTCCACCTGCAATATGTGCTGGCTGAGTGCCTGCATATGTGAAAAATAAAAACATCACATCTATTATTCTTTACTTTTTAGCAACAATGATTATAAACTAAAACAACATATAGAAAAGCACCAAAATGTAAAATAACTTTTTTATCACTTTCTTTACTAGCAATGATGGCTAATTGGCTATAGAATAAAAATCGCCCAGAATTAAGTATCAACAGTTAGTGAAAAATTAAATAAATTGATAAATTATAGCCAGAACAAAGAGAGACTAAATCAACCCTGAAACAAACAGAGTGACCCAACTAAACAGTTTCATAATCAGAGACGGAGCTAGTAAAAGGAAATGGGGTCAATCGAAATCCATTTTTATTCAAAAAATTTGTACCTGTACACAATTTTCTATATAGTTTAGAGTAAAATGTTACGGGTACTTTAAAATTGACCCCCCATTAGAAGCATGAAAATTTTATATGATTGACCTCATTCACGTTTGACCCCCATAGCCAGAAAATCTGGCTCCGCCACTGGTTACAGGGTTCAAACTCAAGCAGGCAAACGTAGTCTGGCTAGATACCGGTTCAATGAGGGCTCAAGAGGGTTTCATCAGAGCAAGTGCAAAATTGTCATCACATGATGATTTGCATATTATTCAGCATTCTATTTCAAAAAATAATATTCAGTAATTATGAGAAATGATGTGTTTCATTTGGAAAAACCAATATATAATGATATAATCTAAAAAAAACATAAACAAAAAAAGGAGAGAAAGAAAACAAACCTCATGGCGTTGCATAGCGACAGCACGTTGTAATGCCTTAGCTTTTGTCAGAAGATTCCTGGGCCGTATGCTGATGGGCCTCCGGTAGTTCTTCCCTCGGTAGTATATCAGAGCGAATCCTTTGGGTACCCTTTCGATGGCAACCAATATTCCCCCGCTCTCATACTCCAACAAACGCGCTGTGTCTTCAACAAAAGCAAGTGTTTTCTGCTTCGAAATGAGCTTCACCAGCTCCCTGTGTTTCCAGTGAAGGTGCATATTTTCTATCACACCATCAAAAACCCCTCTGACACCTATACAAGTAGATAATTATGGGTAAATGTTAGTATTTTTATTAGACTGGCTACCTCATCGCATGCCAGAACTAAGGAGGTTAATGTCAGGGATGACATCAATGCAATTGGAAGAACTATATGGATCGAATTAGTGTTAACCCAAATAAAAAGAAAAGAAAAAACAGACAACAATAACCTGCAAACAACACCAAAATTTTACTAGTTTTGAACCAAAACATAATCAGGCAATCATATCTGGAGGACCCAGAGCCAGCCCAAGATGTGGCAATTGGGCAGGTCAGGTCAGACTCAGGTCAGTTTGACTTAGGATCATTGTCGTATCTCAGATCAGATCGGACTTCGGATTGTCCGATTTCGGATCATTTTTGGGTTTCAGGTAATCCGAATTGGAATAATTTCTGGGATTGAGGTCATCTCTAATCGGGTTTCAGATCGTCCAGCGTAAGATCATTTTCGAGTTTTCAGTTGGTCAGCTTCTGGTCATTTTTGACTTTTGGTTCGTTTGAGTTTCGATCGGATGAAGACATGGTTATCTTGTGTCGGGTAATCTGAGGTCACGGTCGTCCCAGGCCCGCACATACACACCACCCAACCCACCCACCAAAAACTGATTTGAGTAAAAGAGGAACAATGAAACAAAGAAAGAAGAAAGAGGAAACATGCTGACCCATAGGAAGATAGCTCTTCATGCGAAGTCCAATCCTTCGAAAAACAGAACGTTCTTCTTCGGTGATCATTTCTCTGTCATCAGAAGGCCCTACTGGCACCATGCCTGCTTCTACCTTAGCTAGAAGTCTCTCTGCCTTCATCTTCTTTGCTTGTGCCTACAGATTTTAATGATAAAACCAATAACAGCAATACTGGCAATAATAATTAATTAATGCTGATGACTATGATAACAAGTCGCTATTGCAACCTCAGCTGCTCGTCTCCATAACAGGCTGTTCATACATTTACCGGATCATATGTATTCTAGTTTCTTTAATAAATTTGGTAAAACTTATGCCCTAAGTCAGAAACAATTAGCCAATTAATACACGATCAAAATACTAAGGCAATGTTACAAATCTTACAAGTCATATTAGCCATATTAAGGTGATATGTTATCAAGGTACCAAAAATGATATAATTCCCTTGGTCCAAATATGTATATTTTCTTACTATCCAAAAACAAAACTATGTATGTTTGACAAGCTCACTTACAATGGAGAGCTTATGCTCAATCCGCTTGAAGAGCCTAGTTTTCTTAACCCGAGAAGCTTCCTCTCTCATCGCTTCCCTCTCCTCAGGGGTCACTTCCCGACCCCACTGAGCCATGGCCTGTCTGAACTCCTCCAGGGTGCCAACAGGTGCACTTTCATCTACCTCACTTATTGAAAGTGATTCTCCTGCAAAAGAACCTCTTGAATTTTCTTCTATACTTTGTATGTCATCAGCTAACTCCTGCCTCTCCACTAGTACAGAAGAACCTCTTGAATTTTCTTCTATGCTTTGTATGTCATCAGCCAACTCCTGCCTCTCTGCTAGTACAGAAGAGACAGCTGACGGTAAGAAGTCTTTTCCTCGGTAGATTACAATAAAGAATTTGTTCCTTTGTAATAATGTCCCTCCAGTGAGTCTCTAAAAAAGTCAGCAGAACATGATAATATAATTTGATGTCTTTATACCCTTAAAAAATCTCAAAGTACCAACTTAGTCTTGAAAAGCAGCAAAGTTTACATGTACCACACAGAACATAGGAAACATCATAATGCTTCCTACATAATTTTTTTCCTTTTTGTTGGAAAAGTGGCGTCTATGCACCACCAATCCATTGAATGCAGGTTCCATATCATATTTCTCATACTTGTCAGGGTACATGATACTTCTATTCCTTTATAGGAATTTGGGTCCTATTGTGAGGTCTTGTGTAGACACTGATGTGTGTCACCAAAAATTAGAAAGAAAGGAAGTTCCTTGAGGTGGTGGACTAATGAAATCTTCTCATAGATATATTAACAGCTGCGTTTGTTTGGGAAAAAAAAATGGCAATAAAATATAGGGCATGGGGTTATTGAAAGAAGGCGAATAAACACCTTTAGCTCCTCTGCCATAAGCTTGTTGTTTGTATTTTGTATACCCCTCTTGACAGCTATTTTCACAACCAGACTCTTCTCCCACAGCTTGATGATAGCTTGAGCTAGGCCTTGATGGTGCCTGTTTCTCCCTTCAGAGAATTAGTTAAATTTATCAGTCATGACAATGAAATAGTATAGTAAGTGTCACAGCACGGCTGGTATTGCACCACGCAGAACATCTGACAGGAACAATACCCACAATAACAGTCATGACTCGTTGCCATTAAGGTATTGTACCTGTACCTGAACTGGTAGTTAGCCATGAGAGGCACCAGTAATGTACCCGACCAGTCATACATAATTTGATTGTACATATAAACGTATACTTACCAAGTGCAAAATGGACAGGGAGCTTTCTTGCAAGCTTTCTCAAGTTGGTTAGCTCAGAATTGGTAAGCCGAGACCGCATATTGGCCGGGAGAAGCCTAAACGGAGTTTTGTACCCCTTAACCTTTTCAGGTAACAGATCTGCATCAATCGGTAGTACACCTGTGCCCCACCAGTCTGCAAATCTTGGCCCCAGCTCATCTAGCATCTTGTTGAACTCAACTTCCTCTTCTGTCAATGTCTCAAGGTTGGTTGTACCAGTTTGGTTGAGTGGTACGGGGTGTTGTGTTGTGGGAGGAGAAACTGAATCTAATGGGGTTGACGGACTAGGGATAAAGACTGTGCTATTGGTTAAATTTTCAGTCAGGGATGGGGGTTCTGATTTGTACTTGTAGTTGGCACCACGATATACTACCATTACACTACCTGATCTCCATATAACCAGCCCACCAGTACGACGCTAGTCAAGGTTTAAAGAAAAAAAATATTATAGAATTATTCATAGTTCACATTAATGATTCCAGATAGGAAAGGTTGATGGATGCCAATTTCATTTTCACCCAGTATGCTGCTTTTTTTACTGTAATGTGCTGGCATTGTTCCTAATCACCGAAGCATTGCATGATAAGAGTTCCATACTAAGAGGTGATTAAAGTGTTTAGTTGTCCACAATGTTTTTTAATCCTGAACTAAACATAGGTGTTACAAATTACTGAGTTGTACTGGTACCAGGAAATTAGGCACAGTAATGCAACCTATGGGTTACTATCAAAAATAAATAATAATGGGGTACAGTAATGCACTTACTATTACCACGAAATTTGGTACAGTCATTGAAGAAATACCTCAACTAGCTTGTGGGCAGTTTTCATGTCATGTGCAAGTGTCTCATGAAATTTCAATCTGACCAATTCAGACTTCCTCCACACGTCATGGATCTTCTCTGCCACAGCCTGGGTTACACCAGCCTTGGCCACAGTCACTCTCTCTCTAAGAGTCATGCCCAGCTTTCTCAGCCTTCTCAACTCTTCATCCTCTATGATCAATTCAGCCATAGTTGGTGCCTTTGGTCTTATTTCCCTCTCATTTCCATCCTCTAAATCACCAGTATAGTTGTACTTTTCTCTCTCCCAAGGAAGCAGGGTCATTTGATCAGAATCATCAGGTACCAGATGATCCGGCCTATTCCAGCTCCGCTGAAGCAGATCACTAAGGCTCTCATTACCTGCCATGACTTAATGCTCATCAATAAGTATTTAGAATTCTTGAAAATTGTATAACTCCAACCAAAGGTCGTGGAATTACCATTTAGTGAAACATCAAGTGGAGTTTTGGAATTGGTTGCTTCTTCTTCTTCTTCATCATCATTGTCTACACCAAGGTTGCGGAGCCGGTGAACAATCCGTTCAATGGAGTTTGAGACGGGAGGAGGCTTGGAAGGAGGAGGCGGAGGAGGAGGTGGAGATGATGCCTGGACAGCCTGGTCGAGTGGGCCCCCTGGGAGCCATGGCAAGCGGGGCGGAGAGGCGGAGAAGAGGCGAAACCGGAGGTGAGAGGTGATGGGCAGAGACGGCTGGAATGGTAGAGATGAGGTAAACTTCGCGGTGGAGAGAGCCATGAGGGGTCCGCGAGTATGTGCGCAAAGTGTTTGAGAGATTGCCTCAGAGAGGTTTTGCAAGGAGAAATGGCGCCATTGCCTGGGAGTGGGAGACTGTCGTTGTTGCCACTCTCGTGGATAAGAGCACGGGTCCGCAGAAAGATATTTGCGAGGCAAGTCTGAAATATAATTGGTACAATATATGGTGAACTGAGAAGCTTTCGGCTTCTAACGGCAAATAAACCGATTAATCAAGTTTAAAATTTGAACCGACGAATATTATTCCGGACAACTGATCGGAGTGATATCTTCACAAGAATACAATCTAATGAAATAGATATGAAATCAAATTTGGACTGAAAAGAATTCAATTAAAATAAAAAAATAGTCATAAACCTGATTCTATTTACAATGAATGCCAGTATGCCACTACATATTTCTTAAAATTTTCTAGCAAATTGGCAAATTCATTGAGTGATATCCGAAGGAATGATTGAAAATAACGACAATAAAAAGAAGAAAGACGAAGAGAACAAACGAAATAACATACTTCACAGTCGCAAAATCATCTCTCCCCCAAATATCGTTGTTCTTCTAGGGAATTCATGGTGCGATTTTATTAGGGTCTTAATTTATAAAATTTGTTATATTGATGATAAATATATTTAATAATCGTGATAGGTGATAACTTACTGAACACACATCAAAATAATATTAAATTTACAAATATCTTCTCAGTAAAAACAAAGCATTAGACAACAAAAAAGAAGGTTATAATTTTAATATATTTTTAATATTCTATCAATTGTGGCAAATAAAGATGATTATCAAAATATCTCTTTTAAATTTATTTTACAGTGTTATGGCTGGTGATAAAGATAAATGACATTGGATTTTATTAATGAGCAACTAGATTTTATTAATGACATTGGAAGAGATATTACAGATCCACATAATGCAGGTGATTAACGCTGGAAATTAAACTAAAACAAAATAGCATTTACACGAAGAATTGCTGTAGAAGTGTTATAGTGAGATTCTTTTTTTTTTTCTTGAAACCATAATCCAGATTCCAGCATGGATGATCAAAAGGATTTAAGTAAAATAACACTAGAACAAATTAATTTTCATACAAGCAAAAAGGAAAAAAAGAATTATATTTTTCACAAGTTCGGGCATTCGGACGTTTGTCTAAAACCAGATGGATAAACTCAAGCCCAATAGCCCACTAAAAGAAAGTGTATATTAGTAACAGGCCTTCACCCATTATGATTTTAAAATTTTATCCGGAGAAATTTGCATAATGGGCCTTGGTGGGCCGCATTATATAGCCCAATCCCATAAATTGTCATTCCTTCGAAATTTTAAGCAAAATGTCCTTGTGGGCTCTTTTTTACACCACACCCCCCCCCCCCCCCCCCCCCCCCCCCTCTCCTTCACCTCATAATTCTTCATATTTTTGTAATATCTGCCTTTTTCTAATTATGGAAAGAAAAAAAGAAAAATTAATTCCGTACCTCCCTTATTTCAATTAATCTCATTTTGCAGTTGTCTTCTATTTTAATATTAATAAAAAAAATAATTTATGTTCTTATCTAGTTAGAATTTAATATTTGAAACTTTTTAATGTATAAATCAAAGAGATAAACCCCTTCTTAATTTCATTTAATTTTGGTTCCAAATGAGTGAGAAGATAGTGTGCAAATAATATTTACAGTTTTATTTTTCTTTATTAAACATTGCGGCATATTGTGCCTTCTAAATTTCAAAATAAATATTTTTTGGGAGCCATATTATTACATCTCATCTTTTACTAGAAAAGTACCTTTGAACAATAATATCAAACTGATACTTCATCTCTTACTATAAAAGTAATTTTGAACAATAATATCAATCTAATACTTTTATAACTGAATTTTTGTAAGAAAAGTATAACCTCTACAAAAATAATAAACGAAATCCAGTCTTCATAAGATCCAAATTTTATTTAATGAACAATAATCTTGGAACTTGTATTTCTTGATTATTATTATTTTTTCATCTATATTAAGTTCGGTAATTTTGCATGGAAAATATGATTTAAAGAGAGAATGCATAAAACTTATATAATAGAACAACAAATATTGCATAAAATAAAACTAAGTGACAATAAGAAAATAATATATTTTTGTAGTTATATGTTCATAATTAGAATTAAGAGAGGTAGAAGAGAACTTGTAGCATAAAAAACACACACATGTGCATGATTTGATATACTCTTGTTACCTCTAGGTAACAAGAGTATATCAAACATGCGTACACACACGTACGTGGCAACCGCGCGTGCCACGCACGCATATGTATATGCACAATTTTAGATATTCATGTTCCCTGAGCATGAGGTAAGGAAGTGGATGGGTCAAAAGAAGATATGCAAGGCCGTTTTGTACAATATATTGAATGGCACGGCAATGTTTTAATTTCAAAGTGCTTAAACTATAAAATTTTTCAAACTTCTAGCGTAACTTTTGATCTAAATGGAAAGATGTGATATATATTTTCAAACGAAATAAAGTTTCAAAGTATCTTTGCAAATTCCGAGTGTTAAGTATTAGCTCATCTAAACGTGAATATTGAAGTTTGAGGCGCTAATATGTAAAAGAGGAGGGCTCAAATACTTCATTGATTCATGTCCCAATTGTACATCAACATTTTTATCTTCAATTTTAAAGTTTAAGCTGACTATCTGAACGCTCAATATGATATCCACGTTAAAATATAATTAGAGATCAAATTTTATATTTTTTTAAAAAAAATTCACTATCTTTTAAAATATGTACAAAATCAATTTTTTTTTAGAAAATTGTGGACCATCTATTAACAATAATTTGTATCTATCTTAAAAAATAGCAAAAAAAAGTTTCAAAAAATATTTTTTTCTCCAATTATATTTTAACATAGATATCATATTGATTGATTCAGATCTTCAACTTTAAAATTGAAGATAAAAATATTGAGATATGATTTAGACATGAAATAGTGGGACATTTAAGGCCTCTCAATGTAAAAAGGATTAAACACATGACCTCAATGTAAAAAAGGATTAAATACATGACCGGCTCACCGCGTTGGTTAGACCAACTTTTTGTCCCGTTTGAACCGGTAAAGAAACCAATTAATTTTCGGTAATAAATGACAGTATATGTAGCTGTCAACGGATGGCTATTGGCTGCTGCAAATTCGGTCTATCCGCACTAAACTAATACACGTACTAAAATTTGGACTAGTGCGGCGTGCCCCTTGTATTTGGTCAAATACAAATTCAAATGCTCAGCGTTGAATTTTATATAACTTTTTATTGGCATGAATATTATTATAAATATTTAAATTTAAATGACAAGTTTGACATTTAAGTTAGTAACCCAAGAGCGAAAATATTCAAACTTAAATGTTGAAAGTGTTTCCGAATAATTTGTTGGATTTGAATCTTGATTCGGCAAAACACTACATGAATAACATTAAACAGATAAATTATACTTTTATGCATAATAAATATTATGATTTATGTGAGATAAATCACAGTGAATACGGATGCGGATTGAAATTCCTGGCCTGTTAGTAGGTTCTAATTCGACAAAGCCCGATCCAGTTTGATCCATTAAGAGCCCAAACACCACTTCATCTAATCCAACAATCCAAATCGAAACAAGTCATCTCCAGTTCCTTCCGAAACACAGAAGAAGAACCAGCTCAATAACAAATTTTAACAATTGAAATTTTGTCCAGAATAAACCAAACAACACATGATACCGCAAAATAGTGACTGTAATACTTTTGGATCCAATCATGCTAGCTACATGGGAACTGTTGTACGGAGAAAGCCTTTATACTACCTGTTCTTGTCTTTATTCGGGAATCTTACAAATCAAATCAAATTAAATCATATGATTTAAAATTCAAATTTTTGTTAGAATAATTAAGATGACAATGTAAAATTTTGAAATTATATATCCAGTGACATATCCATGAAACTACATCTCTCATACAGAAGTATTTTTTTAGTAAATTGTGCTATATTTAAATTCCAAACTACCCTTCCAAGTTTCAAATGAATTAAACGGAATAATTATGTAATTTATGTAAATAATAGAATATTAGAATGCATTGTGTATATTGCCAAAGGAGTCACCTCTCTTTTGTGGGGATTCGTATAGAGGATTACTCTCACTCTACGGTTTGAGATTCGGGCTAGTGCAAGGGACAGTATTATTGAGCTTTAAGATTCGTGCCAAATTAAAAACAACGGTCCAGGTCTACTAATTGTAAAAGATTTACGTATCAGGTAATGGAAAGGATGTGAATTTCTTTTGTGGAAGGGTCCACATCACTTGTAATTTATTTGACCTTTACAATATATCTTTCAATGGCATGTGATTTTTCTTTTCAAAATTTTGTTGGTATGGAATTTATTTGACCTTTACAATATATCTTTCAATGGCATGTGATTTTTCTTTTCAAAATTTTGTTGGTATGTTGTACTTCCTAGCTATTTTTGTCCATATACATAATTTAAATGGGCCTAATAATGAATTGCAAGGTTCTAAAATTATGCAATCTTAAGAATAGTACAAAGCCAATATTAATTGCTTGTGTATATTTATTCCATAAAATGTACCTCCTTGAAAAGAATGGGCACCGTTTTCTTATGTGGTACTGTTTGGTCTGGAGCAACATCACACTTATGTTGTGAATAGTGTATTTATACTCGGGCGGGTACGGGTACCCCGGGTATACCCGGGACGGGTACGGGTACGGGTATACTCGGGTACAAGGGTATACGGGTACGGGTATGGCGGGTATAATTTTCAAAAACCATACCCTACCCGTCCTATACCCTTACCCGTGTACCCTTGACGGGTAAGGCGGGTACGGGTAGGGCGGGTACGGGTATTTTTTTTTTTTTTTTTTTTTGCTGGTTTTTTTGTTGGTTTTTTTTTTTTTTTTTTTTTGCTGTTTTTTTTTCTGGTTTTTTTGTTTTTGTTTTTTTTTTTTTTTTCTGGTTTTTTTTGTTGGTTTGGGGGGGAAAAAAATCAGAGTTTTTGAATTTTGAAATGGGATGAACAGTGGTCGGGTATACGGGTACGGGTACTCGGGTACGGGTTTAGTCGGGTACGGGTAAACTCGGGTAGGGTATGGTCGGGTATTGGTCCAAAATAACGTGTCCGGTCCGGTTTTTGCCCGTACCCGCGTACCCGACCCATTCCCGGGCTCGGGCACGGATACCCCGGGCGACGGGTACGAGCGGGTATGGTCGGGTATACCCGACCCGGGTTTTATTCAAACTCTAGTTGTGAAGCGCAACTAACAAAGCTTATGATCTTGTTGACTTCACAATAATAGAGGAAGAAGCATATTAATTACGTATTGTCACACCCCGGAACAGGGGGTCGCGCAGTTTTCGCCAGTATTTTAAAATGCGGTTTTATATATATATTGTTATGTTTATGTGTGTGGGCCTGCTCCTAGGAGTATGCGGGGGGTGGCAGGGGGGCGGCAGCCCCCTGCGAGCGTTGTCTGAGGTTACGAAGCACCAGCCCGGAAAATTTTATTTCGGAGAAGTCAAATTGCATGTAAATCCTTTAACCGACGGCCCAGATTAGTCAAATTTACCGATCAAGATGGACGGTCCAGATTAGTCCTTTTTCACATAATTTTAAGTAAAATACAATCATACTATCATAGGATTTGATTTAAAACAAGTTTGGTTCAAATCCGATTTAATTTGGCTAAGTTATACCTAAAACAACATTTTTCAGAATCCCCATTGCGGCCCGCAATAGGGCTGTTGCGGCCCGCAACAAGTTCCAAAATTTCCAGCCTCTGCAAATCGTCTCTGCCTCCATTCATTGCGGCCCGCAATGACCTGGTTGGATTTTAATCTGCGAAATTCCCTCTGTCTACTCTCATTGCGGCCCGCAATAAGAGTACTGTTTTTCATTCCTTTACTCATTTTTGTGAAATTTCACCCCGTTTTCAATCCCGATCAAATCCCCGTATAATTAAACAATTATTTCCCATTTACTAGAAATTTTAATGACATTTAACATGCAATTTCAACATTTAAGTCATAACAACAATTTAAAACATACCATTAGGGTTTTATAACATAATACGGTTCGATAATAACCTATACATCAAAATAACCGACTACGGTTTCAACTACACATTCAAAATGGGCATAAAAAGGGTTTGGCATAACCTATTAGCTCGGCCTATACTCACGCGTCGAGCCCGAGTCCCACTTCACTCGCGTTTACCTACACATATCAATTCAAAGGGAAAAATTCCCCGAGGGGAGGGGGGTGAGAAAAACCTGTCATCCGTTTTCCTCAGTGCGGAATTTAAAGGGCTACTGGATTTGTGAGAAATCCATCACCAAAACTAAATACACTAGCAAAAGGGTATCTATTTATTTATTCACCAATAATAATAAATGCACATGTACCGGGAATAGATTCAAACGGATTTCAATTCACATCTCATCAACATCAATCGACGAATTTCCAGAAAGATTTGGTTTCACAGATATAATATGTATAAGTCTGGTTATGAGGTACAGATATCAACTATCGATTACCTCCGGCTTAACAGTTCTATTTTCTGGTTTCAAGTCATACAATTTCATCAATTCATCACTTAAAATATACACGGGCATATTCCGCGAATATGCAACAGAATGTCACTTTTCTCAAAAAGAAAATCACTGACACTTTCACTGAATCACTGAACCACTGTTCTACCTAAAATTACACTGCACTTCCCTTACCCAACCGGTACTGGGTTCACTAGGGCCATTCTCCAGATGCGCATAAGGGTCCTGGATGAAAGTCTAGTAGCTAGCTAGACTTTCCACTATGATACACTGTTCACTTCACACAATCAATCCAAGTCATACTGTGGTTCCACTCACTTATTCAAAACGACAGATCAACAATCGATAAACCGTACCAACATGAGAATCATAACAGTTATACAATTCAATTACACTAATATCACAATTAATGCAATGCGGCAACAAATGTTTTCAATCAGAGATTCAACATGCTATGCACAGTTTATTTGAATCAAGCAATCAACATAAATATAATAATATGCACCGTTATTTAGTTCTACGAATAAACCCCAAAACAGATCCCGTGAACCCCCGCACCTGGTTACGTAGGGCACGTAGAGGGTCCGTGATCTCGCGACTCGGTAAGCTCGTCAATCCCGCTAGCCGTGCTCATTAGGATCTATACATAGGCCAATTTATTAAATTTCGGCACTTTTACAATTTAAACCCTAATCAATTTTTGGGAAAATCCGTAAATTGGAAATTTGGTTGTACTTTGGAACACGGAATCAATCAATTTACACTATAGAAACAACAAAGGCACGGAATAATCAGTTTGGTACGATTCTACGGGTTTTCACCGAAACCCTAAAAACACGGAATCAATAAATGAGAGAGAAATAGAAAGGGGAATTACCAATGGAACGGATGGATGTGCGAGGTTTGAGCTCCTCTTCCTAAATCTCCATTTTCGGGCAATACGGTCACCGGGGGAGGTTTTTGGGGTTGTCTCTCTCTCACTCTCTCGTTGTCTTTCTCTCTTGGCGGAAACAAAAGAAGAGAGAGAAGAGATGGGGGCGCAGGAAGGGAAAGGAAGGAGGGAAAGAGGAAAGAATGACAAGGGCCCCCACTTGTAAGTGGTCTTTTTGCAAAATAAACCCTCAACTTGTTCGATATTGATTAAATGATTTATACAACACCTATTGCTCCTCTTTCTTAACACAATTAATCGTATAATTATTGTTCACCATCCACGTCACTAATTTCGTATATACGTATATATATATTATTCGATTTAACCACTTATTATTTTAATTAAATCTGAATTTTAAAAGTTCACAGTGTTACACGTATTCACCGGGCAATCTTAGATCTAATACTATTGTTTACGGATCATTGATTTAGTCAAATTTCATTGCTTCCGTATCCAAAATATCATAAAGAATTTAACTAAAACCAATTAACAACGCTGTCGCGCTTAAATTGCCATGTGAAGTCATATATATGCATATTTAAATATGCAAACCGTATATGCGGTCATGCGGACGCATAATACTACATGGCATTAGCTTATTGTCTTATCATGACTCATGAATCGTGACTGTAATATTGATAACTCATTTAAAATCCACATATATAAATTCACATTAAAATTCGTGTATGCGCTCACATACTGCAAATACAGTATGTAGTGTAACATTCTGCATGTATGAACAAAATCACATTTTAATTAAAACTCATTACACACTCATTTAATTGCGGTGTGAGAAGGATGTCATATTAGTCGGAATAGAGGAGAAAATATAAACAAAATCAGACTGATGAAATGGGAGCATAGATTATGGTGTAATTATAAAATTTAGAGATTTGTTCTATCTTTTATATATTGGAAATTTGGAATTTGCAGCGCATTCCTGAAATATTTATCAATCCTACATATATAAGCAAAAAAATTAAGGGCATTTGCATACTTAATTTAGCGCCAAATAAATAAAGCAAATCATGCACCCACCGTTAGATGTGCATGTGTGTGTACGTGATATGTCTGGGTGCTTTTTAATGTTATATTAATTAATTAATTAATTAATTAATTATAATGCGCATGTGGTTGCAAACTCAGCTAAGCCTGTTTTCTCACAAAGTTGCCTCTGCTCTCCAGACTCCAGCCAGATTGATCTCCACTCTGGACCACCCTGTTCTCCAGTCAACCGCTGTAAGTGTAACCATGCATGTATGGATGAGCAAACTAACAACTGGAGATGATGGAAAGTTGTTGAAGGACGACGAAAGCGTCGTACACGCGCCACCCGAACAGTACATGGGGGTTGGTTGAGGAGTCGACATCACAGCCGTTGGTTAGGGACGATTTGATGCCGGATCCAACGGATAAAGACTGCCTCAATTACCTTCTGTCATTCTGAGTATTAGTGGACGCTATTTTCAGTCGGTAGCAAGTTTCACCTGCAAAATTTAAAAATTAATATTTATATAAGTACAGAAATTTTTGTCCCTGGCTACGCTGCATGCTACAGTTCCTAATTTTGTTTATGCACATATTTTCCATTAGCGCATCAAATTTACATACACTGTTATATACAGAGAGAGATATATTGGTTAATATATTAATGTTTGTATATAACAGTTTGTTATACTAAGTGAGTTTGCGATTTTAAAATTCAAATAGTTTATCTAAAGTACTCTCTTTATATTAAAATATACTTGGAGATAAAACTTTATATTTTGAAAAAAAATTCTACTTTTTTTTTCAAATGTTTTAAAATCATTGTTATAAATAAGATAAAAAATTAATAAAAAAAAATTTGAAACGGTGATTTACAAAAATAAAAAAAAATTGTAAAATAATTTTAAAAAATAAAAAATCTGTCTCCGAATATGTTGAGCACTTTAGATCGATTATTTAAATTTTGAGATCACAAAAATCCACTTGATATAAATTAAGAACTGCTCTATACCAATGTTAATATATTAGCCAACTTTTATCTAAATATAGGAAGAGACCAGAATTATCTTCAATTATATTCAATGGCAAATATTAGATTTCAAATGAAGAAAAAATGTCTACACTATTGGTATATTGAGGTGCCTTTCAACGTCAAATTCAAAGGAAAAGAAAAAAGGCTGTAACGATCTTGCGTGATTGAAGGGCACAATATTGGTGATTTTCTAAGTTGTTGTTTGAGTTAATACAGCGATTCATTTTTCAAATACTGTGAAAGGCTGAAAGCAAATTCTGAAGAAGGGAAGTGACCAGTGAGACGTCAACACCATACTCCCCGCCTCCTTGATCGTATGTGGTACGGATACCAATTGGGGGTAAATATTAGGTTCAAGTTGTTGTGCCACGTCAGCATTACATGCCGAAATTTTTATTTCTACCATTTTCAGAAATAAATAAATAAAACTCTGATTTCTAGAGAATTCGACTTCTATCACGATCGCAGAACACCAGTGCGGACTCAAATGCTGGGATTCGCATTATGCCGATGCGGCCTCAGATATGGGTCCGCATCGGCATAATGCGGCCCCAACATTTTTTTTCTTTTTTTTTTCTAAAGAAACATTACGTTTGTTCTTTGAAAATCGCATCCTCTGATATATGCCAATTTTTTGCGGCCCCAAAGTTCAATTTTAAAATTGAAATCGATATAAGAAAAAAAAAAAAGGAAAAGGTTGGACCGCAGAACACCGGTGCGGACTCCATTCCGGGGCCGCATCGACATAGTGCGGATTCCATCATTTAGGTCTGCCCCAGTGTTCTGTGGCCGTGGTAAATCGAATTCTCCATAATAGATTATTTTTTGGTTTATTTTTTTTTTGGAAAATGCTAGAAATAATAATTTCAGCATTACATACATGCCGTTTGATCGATCAGCAGTTGATGGTTGTGATTAATCCGAAATATAAGTTCCAAAGAAAAAGTTCTGCATTAAAAAAAAAAAAAACCATTTCAAATTTGAGACAATGATTATAAATTAAACTGCAATATTTCTTTTAAACGAAACTTCAACTTATATTTTTTATTTTCATGAGTTGAAAAAAAAAACATTTTCACGATTTATTGATATTTATTGAATAAAAAGGCTAAATTAATTTCAGCCATAGAATTAAATCTGCCAAAATAAGGAGTCTTTTTTATTTGCTGCACAATAGCTTTCTAAATTAATTTCAACCATAAAATTAATTTCAGGCATTTTTTTATTTGCTGCGAAATAAATATTTGCCGGCATGTAAGAAGTCTTCTTTATTAATTTATGTGACAGGCAAAATTATTTTTATTTTTAAGGTCCGCAGTTCGCGGAGAATTTTCTTGACGCACGTTTTAATTTTTTTAAAAGCTATGCAAGTAGAAGGCTCCATTTAATATATTCCTATCATATCATGTTGAAGGTACCAGACTACCAATTGCATAGAACAAAAAAATATATGAAAAAATATTATTATCTTTTAAACATCAGATAAGCACCTATCTAAGCTGAGTATAATCCGAAACAAAAGGCATTTTTTTCATTTTTTTTTTTTTAGAAAATTATACACTAGCAAAGGACTTTTTATTGGCATCAATAAACTAGCGAAAAACATTTTTTGGAGAATTCTATGTATTTTAAGTGATATACTTTTCGATGCAAAATAGCAAAGCAACAACTTTATATATACATTTGAAAACATTCATTGGTGAATGTTTTAATATTTTTGGAAACGAAGGAACATAGAAGACTTTTCTTTTTTACAGCAAACGCATGTAGGCTTTTCATTACTCAATACAAGCCAAAATATATATATCAGTCTATACCAGTACACCATCACCAACCACACTTTCGTTTTCGAAAAAAGAACTACAAAGAAAAATTGCAACTTCAAAAAGTTCTCTCCACCATTCGATCGAGATCAGAAGACTTGAGGAAATAACAGTATGCAGTTATCAGACGAACATGATACCATCAAGCGATTAATCAGAAATAATTAACCGATTAATTGAGAAAATCCGTAACACTGGACAGCAGCATCTCATCCAAGAAGGTCACATTCAGTTTGCCACGTGGCTACGGACAATTGGATAGCTCCTTGGATTAGCGGCTCATTTGCGTAAACCGAAAAAAAAGAGTTAAAGGTGATGTGTTAATGGGTTCGGACAACTCGATGAGACTATAATCGTCCGATCGAATTTATTGAACGGTTTTGATTTTGTCGCAGCCCAAGTATATCCACATCGACCATCATTACTGATTTGTGTCGTTATAACGGGTCCATAAATTATTCACAATTATTTTTTTACAGCACGTCTCAGAATGAATAAAGAATTTACATGAAGTCGGGAACTATTCTTAGATTATTCAGGAGTTGTATAAATTATTTATGAATCATTTCTAACTAGGAGGTTAAAATGTCTCGGATATGCCTTATCGTCTTCGTTTATAAAGTGAAAATAATCAAAGTAAAATGTTCAATATGATTTTAATATTAAAAATAAAGTTGGAGATTAAATTTTATATTTTTAAATATTTTTTATTATTTTTAGATATGTACAAAATCAGTGTTTTTGGACCATTTAAAAAATAATAATTTTATATCTATCTAAAAATTAAAAAATAGTTAAAAAAAATTAAAATATATAAAATTTGGTCTCTATATACATTTTAATATCGAGATTATATTGTGGGTTTAAGATCAATTATCTAGACATTGAAAATGGAGATTGTAGGTTAGCTAGTTATTGTAGCAGGAAGAGCCAGTTTCAAGCTCTTTTGGGTTCATCCCTCATTTTGTAACTTGAACTGTGTTTTGTTTCATCAATGGAACTAGGCCGAGGGCATTTTTAACCAAAAAAATTTAAAAATGAAGATAAAGAATGTGAGACACAACGACTGAGAGCAGAGAAGCGATATCGTCATATCAATTTAACCAAAAGTTGATCAAGCAAGCTACTTAATGAACATGAGCCAAACATTTGAGCCCGTTCGAATCACAATCATAGTAACACCAATTGTTTTTTATTTGCGAATAAAATATTTTTTTTGACATTTCCGAACCAAACATCAAATAAAACACAAAAAAACGTATTATACGAATTATTCGCGAATAAAACGTTTTTTTTATAGATTATTCATAAATAAAACGTGATTTTTTTTTTTTGCTTTCTTGTTGGACCGAATTATTCCCGAATCATCAATTTTTCACCACGAATTGAATCCGAATAATTCATTTGTCACTGTAATCACAACTTATCCGACATTCATTTTTATTTGTTTAGTTCGGTTGTCTATGAATAAACTTATCTAATTAGCAGGCTTAAGTCGATGAAGAATGAAATATTGAACCGTACTCGATACTTTATAGATATTAATACATGAAATATATACTATAATTTGTACATATTTTATTTTATTCTTAATGCTTTAGATTTTAATATATTAGATGCATTATAAGACAACAAACTATTCTAATCAATATACGTATTATATTCAAATTACATACTTTAAACCTTAGTAAAAAGATTCTGTAATTCCAACTTTGTAAGTACAGTTGTTAGGGAGAATTTGTTGCAGCAAAACCAGTGATTTCAAGTGCACGCTTTCGCTGCATTTTCATGTGGAACGATATCATTAACTCATTTCCACCCGTTATACAATCAACCATATCAAATTAGCAACATCATTTTTTTTAGTAATATGATGCTCGTTGGCTCGCCGGTAGCCGGTACCAGATAGGAGTGAAAACGGGACGGATAATATTTTATTTGTATTTAAAATGTATTTAAAAATTAGATAAGAATATTTGATATTCGAATATTTATACACATACAAATATGTATATATAATTTTAAATTTTAATTCTTTTTATTTGAATATTAAATATATACTACATAATTTATAACGACGAGGGTTCAAATGTCTTTATTTTTTGTCACTCCATCATGTTTTTATTTTTTAAAACTTTAATAACTCAAATTTAAAATAAAACCGTTTCATATGAACTACATCATTTTATCTACGCACGTGTAAAAAATTATGGCATTTCAACTTTGTTTTGGTTGTCATGTTGAACTTGTAAAAATGTATACTAATGAGGATAATTTATAAACGTTGATTTTTCAACTTATTGATTCATATAAAAGCAAAGTCAAAATGTGATAATTTTTTATGGATACATAGAGAAAATAACATAGATCACATCTAACGGTTTATATTTTGACGTTTAAGTTTTAAACTTTAAGTTTTTAAAACTGGAGGCATGATGAAGGCACAAAAAAAATGAAGGCATTTGAATCATCCTCATTTATAATATATATTGTGAAAAAAATTATGTTATTTACTTCGGAAGAATTACAAATATATTCAGTAATATGATGACCAATATGTTATTTTAGCTAGCTATTTAGAACACTAATTATAACTGAAGAAATATTATAAATTTTGGTGTTTGTTCAATAATATTTATATATAAGAACCTGTTTTTTGTATAGTGGAAAAACACATAATTTTCATATAAGAACCTGTTTTTTGAAAGTGTGTTGTCTGATTTGACATCCAACTCATAATTACATAAAAAAAAAACATTAATAATTATAAATATTTTTAATAAATATCCGATATAATTCGTATTTATATCTGTCTAATGTTCATTCTGTACCCAAAAAATATAACTTTACGGCTATTTAATCCGATACAATCCGTTTTCATCCCCAAATCGTTGGATTGCGATCGCCCGCAAATCTCCACTTCGGAAGAATTACAAATATTTTCAGTAAGACGATGCTCACGGCGTTGCGTGCGCCATTGCGCCACGAAACTAGAAAGTCAATGTTTGTTGTCAAATTGTTTGATAGGTGGGCTGCTCTAAATTTGATGGCATACTGCCAAATTTAGGGTTGGAAAGCAATAGCGTGCAATGCATTGTTACCAGAAAATGCATTTTGTCCTGAACACCTGATATATATATATATATATATATATATATATATATATATATATATATATATATTTTATTTGCTAGATAAACATTAAGATATTTTATTTCTTTTAAAAAAAATTTCTTTATATTGAAAAAAAATACCTGCCTATTTACCGTTTAATTAGTGAATAGTGACTAAATGTACTTATAAACATGAAATAAGTTATTCATAAGTTATTCTTTTTATTCTTAGTTTACTTCTGAATTTAATGTGTATTATGAACAATTATTTTATTAATTCAAATTATTTTCACATTGGTAAATAAATGTTTAATTATTTACTTGTTTATTTGCTTGTATTTATTTATGATTGAGAAAGAACAGTTGTCAGTCCAAACCATTCAACATCATTTTCATATTATATATGCTTGGAGATCAAATTTTTACATTTTTTTTGAAACATTTTTACCATATCTTTTAACCTTTTTTAAAACAACTTTTTTTTTGAAAAAATTATGAACCATTTAAAAACAATGATTTTCTACCTATATAAAAAAATATAAAATTTGCAAAATTTGATTTTTTTTTTAAATATTTTAATATGAAGATCATGTTGAAAAGGTTCAGATTGATTTTTTGGAGCTTAAAATCACAAAATATGGAGAAGAAAATAAAAACTTTATTTCCCATCGCACAGTAGCCCACTTCAAATTAAATTAGCAAATAGTTTGCTGAAATTTTTATTTATACCATACCAAGAAAAAAAAAACCAAAGCAATTTGATTTTGGAAGAATTCCACATCTATCTATCTAGGTCGTCAAGCCAATTAGAAACTCCATTTTTGGAGGGCCGCAGATTAAGTTGGCGGTCCTCCAAAAGCATAAAAATGCACTGCAATATTAAATATATTTAGGTTTTGAGGGGCCTCCAAACCAATCTGTAGTCATTCAAGATTGGAGTCGTATATTGGTTGAAGGCCCTGATAGATGTGGAATTCTCCATAATTGGGGTGATGGGTTTTTTTTCCGGAATGGTTTGTCTTATTAGGATGTATCAATAATACAATCCGTTTAATTGGAAAACCCTCAATACTTGCATGTAAAAAATTATATGAGTTTATAGGTGGATTTGGGTGAGTTATGAGCGGATAAGCTTGAAAAAAAAAATCTACACGATATAGTTGTGTTGGGTTCAATTTATGACAAAAATTCAACATTATCCTCCGTTGTACACTTTTAAACATTTAGCTTTTATTAAATGACTTGCGATTAATAATAGCAAATCTTATATAAAATGACAGAATATGAAAAAGGAGAAATGACTCATATACCACTCTAGCCGACAAGCTTTCAAATTGTGACAATTATCTTTCTATATATTTAATTTTGATATAAACACTAGCAAATTAAGTTTTACTTGGTAAAAGTAAATCTCCAACTAACAAATTCACTGATAATATAATTTTTTTTTTTGTTAAATGACAAATGTATCACTAATTATTAGTGGGATTTTGTCATAAATTAAATATTATATATTTTTTCAATTTGAAGAGAACTATAAATGTCTGTTCACATTTTTCTCTAATTTTTTTTATTAAAAATATTGTGAACACGATAATGCTATACATAGCAATGGTCGACTATTACCGTGGCCTCGAATCTCAAGTTTGAAGTACAATCAGTTTGTCGAAATGCTCGATGTGATCTAAATCTTGTAGTAAATCAATATTTAAATTTTGAAAAACTTTTTTACTCTTGTTTTAATAAAAAATATTGATTTTGAATTTTTTGTAGGTCATCAAATAACACAGTTTTCACCCAAGCCAAAAAGATAGCAGAAAAAGATTAGTGAATGATCTCCAAAATAAGTCTGTCGTGTTATGCAACTTGAAAATTAAGTATTTCATGTCTTTATTAGTTTAGTATTTTTCTTCAATAAGTTTCTACTTTCTACTTTGCCACAAAAATGAAAGAAAACATAAAAAGTTTATAATAATTGCAATAAGGATTTTTTTTTTTTTACAGTAAAACTCATAAGTGATTTTATTAATTTTAAGAGTTACAAACCAGTTGTTACATAAGATTAGATAAAAAATGTCTTAGAAAACACTCAGCTGTAAACAAACTAATAACCCACGGTGGTATGTATATTCAGTGGACATAATTTTGATCAGCAATATTGCTTGATGGTTTCCTCTGTGTGCATAGTTGTCTTGCTGGCAGACTTCATCATAGAAGGTACTGAATTAGACTACACCGAAAACTGAATCAACCGGGTCAGAACAGTCACTACTCAGAAGTCATAATAAAGACAATGAATTAAACTAAATCAACCAGACCGAAACAGTTATCGTAAACAATAAGGACATCTCGGCATCATTGTAAAAACTCGTAGATGTCAAGTTGAATTTATGATTGGAATGTAACTATTACATGTTGAAAGTTGGAGAATAAATATGATTGTCGAAATTATAATTATTATAAAGTGGAATTTTGGCTGGTGCAGTGGTGTCACCTCTAGAAAACAAGTTCTATCATGTCCTCTACTTATTTTAATCACACAAAGGTCCTCAACTGTTATGCATCATTCAATTAGATCCCTTAATTTAATTAGAATAGTTGATTAAATCAACTCCTTTAATTAGTTTATATACTTTTGTTAGTAGGACTTAATAACCATGTAAAAATCATATAATTTGCAAAATCATTAATGATAATGTTGATTTGATATATAACCGATTAATTAAAGGATATAATTTGATCCTCGTCAAAAAATCAAGAAATTAATTTTAGGAAATAAATAAAAATTATGAAATGAATGAATGTAAAAGTTCAAGAAATTAATTTCGTTTTCTTTTTCTCATAGTGACCACGTTTCTCGGTAATAGTCGGAATTTGGGGAGAACTTTTTATTCATAAAAAATATTATGAAACAATACAGGAAAAGAGAAAGAATACTCTCAATTTTCAATGCATAGAAGAATCGGTAAAAAAGTTACCGATTCAAAAAAAATATTTCTTTTCTTTCCGGTTGTTTTGAATTCTCTGTGGATCAAACAAATTTTGGACAAAAATATTGTCTAAAAAATTCTTATCTTAGTTGCCATTGGAGATCTCATACAGTTTTATTGAAAAACAAAATTTTACATTAGCAGAAATTTAACTGTTTCAAAGTGACTTAAATTTTAAATTGATAAAAATTCTAGGATTCTTTTATGCATCATCATAAACAATGGTATTCTTTCTCTTTTTCCAATATTTTTTTATATATATTTTTTTTCGAATTGGTGCAAAATACCAACTAAATCAGCACTGGCACAATAGAACGCGTAGTGACCAAATACAGGACCTCAGCGCCTCAGCCTCTACTGCAGACTGGGTCCGGATACCCCAAAGTAACTCTATTTGTAAGTTTAGATCTGGACCGTCCGATTTGAATCCGGGCCAATGCGGTCCGAATCGGACGGTCCAGATCTAAACTAAAAAATTGTGTTACTTTAGGAAATCCGAACTCCGCAGATAGCAGTGTGAAGGCTTGAAATAAGTGTCTTCTCTCTACTGTCCAGCGTTAGCAAATGGCAACTGTATATCCGGCGCAACATTTCCAAGGGAGCGAGAAAAGGACATCGTGCGTCCCTATCGCTATCAGCATTGCGGAGTTGGGTCCACAAGCACGTTCTGGACCGAACGGACACGTGTCATGTTCTTTACCGGAGCATGGTGGGTCCTACCTATCATGTGCCCCACGATTTGCCAGATGAGAGAGAGAGAGTGTGTGTGAGAGGCTGAGAGCGCGATGGAGCCAGACTTTGTTGAAAAAGATACCTGCTTCTCTGAACGCGGTGCAGACCACCGAGCATGAGCAAGTGACTCTGATTCATGGGTCCCACACGGTTACATTTACAAGTTTATTAGAGTACCAGGCTGTCAGCGTGTGAGGATGGGAGGTAGTAGCTCATAGGTCGTGAAGTACAGTCGTACAGGGAGCAGCAGAATATAGAACCTTTTGCCTTTCTAGCCCTGTTTTTTGAAAAATAGCTCAATATAGATCTGGTCTGAAAGATTGTATAAGAATATACTTTAATTTCTCATTATATACAACTACAGTTGTGTATAACCAGGTGATGTGCATCGTCACACAGATTGCGGCTGCATGATTAGGAATTCTGACATTTTTGTTTAATTTTGTATTATGTTATTTTATAAAAAATGTCCAGTGATATTATGTTATTATACAACATTTTTACTACAATTTGCTTTGTAGGGAAAAGGAAAGCAAAAAGCTAAAAACAATCGATGATAGGATTTAAAATAATATCTTCACGTGAAACCAGTTCATACGGATTGATTCCCACGTGTACACATATTCCTCTTTTGACCATAGAATGTGGTGCCTCATCTGATCTGCTTGCTGTTCCTAAGAGGTTACATTTCTCGGTAGGTCACTTTACATACAGAATATGAATATATGATCACGAATTTGTTGCTTTAAGTTTAAAATTATTTTCTCCGAACTATCATCTTCTTTCACATCTATATTGGTTATTATGTTTTGATTCGGTATAACAAGCACATGAAATAAAATATTTTATTTCATGTGCTTGTTCATTTGTTTAGTTGAGGATTCCAAATTTCCAATCCTACTTGGTCTTTGGTAGCAAAAACTTTATTAGATAATTTTGAAGTTGGATTTTTTATTTCTTACCAAATAGTTTATATTGAGTCTGATGAGCAAAACTAAAGTGTGATGTGCTCACTAAGAGGAGTTGGTGAGCACACTTTCAAAAAATTATCAGATTGATTTTGAAATACGAATCTAAACTGTTGAAATCCAAGTACTTCGTGAGCGATGGATGTGCATGCAAATTTTTTAAGTTTCAAATTCATTTAGTACATAGACAAGCGGTCAAAACAATGAACATTTTATAAGTTATTTTTTTTAAATTGTTTTATGTGTTAATTTTTCATTATTTTTTTGACCGTTTGCCCATATACTAAATAAATTCAAAATTTTAAAAATTTTACATGTACATGCATCACTCATGAAATACTTGAATTTTAATGGTTTGAATTTGTAATTCGAAGTCAATCCAATAGTTTTTTGAAGGTGTGCTCAACAATCCCTCTTGATGAGTATATCACACTCTAATTTTGCTTAGTATGGTATGTCATGGACAAATTAAATGAATAGATAGGAGCAAGGTATATACAATTTCTTGTTTAAAAATAAACGAATTATATTTGTCTACAACAATTCGAGTTACCCATTTTACTCTTTACTAAAAAAAATGTAGTTTGTATAAAAAAAATCGTTCTATATCTCAACTAATCAATTTTTAAAAACAAATGATTAATTTCTCCTTATGATGCATATACAGTGACCTTAGTCATATATTTTTTGTGTATCACAAGTAGAGGTGAGTAAATTGCTCATAACTCATGAGCTGCTCATAACTTGCTCATTAAAAACTTGCTTAAACTCGCTCATTTACTTAATGAGCGAGCATGAGCATGTCCCAACTCGCTCATTAAGAATTTGCCACATTTAATCCCTGCCATGTTTAATCCCAAATAAATTTCTACAATACTAAATTTATGTAATATTAAATCAATGAATTAAATTTATGTAACATTAAATCATCCTTGTGGCCTTGCCTCATTAATCCCTGTGTCATATTCATACACTCATATTTTTGTAAAGTCGATAGGACAAAGTCGATGCTTCTGTGGAGAATGTAATATGTTGATTCTATTTTGTTAATTTTTGTTAGATTTTTATTCTATTTTAGTTAAATGATTATGACAATTTGTTAAATTTTGGTACTCATAACTCGTGAGCCGTTCATAACTCGCTTAAACTCGCTCATTAACAACTCGTTCATTTACTTAATGAGCCAAGCATGAGCATACCCTAACTCGCTCATTAATCACCCCTAGATTCACAAGTAATAAAAATAAACTATTTGCTCTCAAAACGACTAATTAGAAAACTAAATTTTCTCTAAAACATGCCACAACTTTTATTTTTCAATAAAGAGTAAAATGAGGTATTTGTAAATTTAAAACGAGTTTCAATAGAAAAATTAATTAAATGAATAAAATTGTGAGTTTCGAAATTTAAAAGAGTAACACATATTAGGGAATTTAATGAATACCCTAAACAGCATTGATGATTTGATTAATAAAATCTGGATGCTAGATTTCCACATTTTTTCTTAAAATAAATAAAAAAAAGATAGTAGAAGACGAAAGAAGCTGCGAAGCAAAAAAAAGAAAGAAAAAAATAATGAAAGATGCTTTATTCCAACTAATTCTATTTAATTTAGAATTAAAAAAAAAATAACGGCAATACTACATCTGCATGTCCCAAAGAAAACAGATAATTATAAATATAGAGAGCTTTGATTCTTGGATTGATCATTGATGGATCTTCAAAGGGGAAAATGGACTACTGGTATATGGTTGGGGTTCATTATTTATCTGAATAATTAAATAGTTATAGATTATTACACTAATTAAATCGTCATTACTGGTGTACCTCCGACAAAACATTTGCAAAAGCTATTAATTTCATTTTCAAATCAATGCCATAAAATATTGGCACATATACCCATTAGAAAAAGGTAACCGATTAACAAGCGGCCATTTTTATTAATAACCAAAAAAAAAGTTTTTTTTATAAAAATACCCTCAAAATATGAGTTTTTTCAAATATAACCAGACCGCCAGGAACACGGGCGGTTTGCTTTTTTTTTTTTTTTTTTTTTTTTTTAGAGATCTGATTTTTTTCTTAATATTTTCATTTGTGAAGTTTTAGTTTTTTTTTGTTTAGGATATTTGCCAAAAAATAAAACATTTGATATATTTATAAGTGGTGTCGTAACTCTTTATAACTTTGATTTGATTTGTCAGTTGAATATCACAAGTCTTAAGATAACACTAATTAAGGACTAGGCAAATGCCCACTGATTTGATTTGTTAGTTGAATATCATCAAGAATCTTAACTCATTTGAGAATTAAGAGAAATGAAAATTGAAGAGATTAAAGTGAAAACCCTCTGTACTATTCTTTTTCTTTTCCTTCTTTTTTTTTTCTTTACGGGAGAAAAGGTCCCTTAATTAAGGGTAATAACTTGTTGTTTCACTCAGCACACACAAAATTATGTAAGTATAAAGGGTTCAAGTATGGATTGATATAACATGTAGAGCATTCAAAAATACATAGAATTGATATAAATTTCAACTTATTTGAATTTTTCTACAGTTAGTTATGAATTTTCAAAGTTTAATTTTCGAAAAAACTTTAAACACCCATAACTTTGGCTAGGAAAGTCGAATTTATGCGTATGAGCACTTTTCGGAAAGGGGAAGATGAGACGGATCTGATTTTGTCCGGTGAAACACCGGGCATCGGAAGCATCAAAATTTTAAAAAAATATCGTTTAGTGCCTCAAAAATCCAGTTTAAGTTTTCGTTCGATGGTAGGCATTAAAAAACAACGATTTTCAAACCATCTTAATAAGTAGTAAAAAAATTAAAAAAATGTAAAATTTAGTTTCCAAGCATATTTTAATATAGATTAAACATCTAACGGTTTGGATCGGCTATTTAGACATCGAAACTAGAGATATGAGCGCGAATTAAAATGCCCCGTTTAATTCATGAAGTAGCGTAGCCTTACTTTACATGTATATTATATATTATATATATAATATATGTATATATTTATAATATATATATATTATAAAAAAATGAGTTTATAAAAAAAAAAATTTGAACTATGGTGAACTAACTCTGTAATACTATGCAAAATATGTAAATGAAATTAATGATTGAAGGTAATATACAAAATGCTTAAAGATATTTTTATAGAATAAATTGCATTTTAGTGTCAAGTATCATTTTATTAAGCATAACATCATATATTTTAAGTTACTTTGTCGAATTATATGTTGTTAATTTGAAATTCCAAACTATTCGAATTTTGAAAAGTCAGACAAATTAATATTCGACAGTTAGACAAATTAATTTGAAATTCCAATTATAAACACCTAGTTATAATTAATATTCTTTTTTATAAGTTTTTGGACTGATTTATAAAGTTTGAAAAGTTTAAGGTCAAAATTATAAAAATGCTAACTTTAAATAATAAAATAAAATTGAAGAATGGCCACATGGCCAGTGGCACGTGGTGTGTGCTGAGTGAAACAACAAGTTATTAGCCTTAATTAAGGGACCTTCTCTCCCGTAAAAAAAAAAGAAGGAAAAGAAAAAGAATAGTACAGAGGGTTTTCACTTTAATCTCTTCGATTTTCATTTTTCCTAATTCTCAGATGAGTTAAGATTCTTGATGATATTTAACTGACAAATCAAATAAGTGGACCTTTGTCTAGTCGTTAATTAGTGTTATCTTTATATTTGTGATATTCAACTGACAAATCAAATCAAAGTTATAAAGAGTTACGATACCACTTATAAATATATCAAATGTTTTATTTTTTGGCAAATACCCTAAACAAAAACTAAAACTTCACAAATAAAAATATTAAGAAAAAAATCAGATCTAAAAAAAAAAAAGAAAAAAAAAAGAGCAAACCGTCCGTGTTCCTGGCGGTCTGCTATAGAAGTAGACCGCCCGTGTCCCGGGCGGTTTGGTTATATTTGAAAAAACTCATATTTTGAGGGTATTTTTATAAAAAACTATTTTTTTTTGTTATTAATAAAAATGGCCGATTAACAAGTTCATGCTTTAAAATCAATATCGGTCCCCCTCAAAGATTGAGTACTGATTCATCGACATATAATATCTTGTTTGTTTGTATTCTTAATTCATCAAACTTACGTGCAAATACCATGCTGAGTTTAAAAATCCATGAAAATGCGCATGCACAAAATTTTGAATGGTTGATACATGCGGTATAATAACACAATAATTTATTGAGGGAATTTCATGTATACCCCTAAAAAATATGGAAATTACGTATTTCACCTCCTCAAAATTTTATAATATTATATTTACTCTTCTAAACTTCAAAACCTCACAAATTCACTCATTTTATTGGTTTCTATTAAAATTCATTTTAAATTTATAAGTACCCATTTTACCCTTCATTGATAAATAAAAATTAAATAACACATTTCATAAAAAAATGTTAGTCTTCTATTTGGTCGGTTTCTGATGCCAAATGAGTCATTTTCTCTATTTCTAACGCTTACACAAGCATATACCTAAATGTCAATGTGTAAGCGTTAGAAATAGAAAAAATGACCCATTTGCCATCGGAAACCATCTAGTTAGAAGGGAAACATTTTTCTAAAATATGCTACATATTTTCTATTATTTAACGAAGGATAAAATAGATACTTCATAAATTAAAAATGCATTAAATGAGTAAACTTATGAGTCTTTAATGTTTAAAAGAACAAATATGATATTATAAATTTTAGAGGGGGGGGGAGGTGAATACATAATTTCTCTACCTAATTTCTAAGTTTTTGAGGAGTATACATGAAATTTCCCCTAATTTATTAATATGTGCCTAGGCGGCTCTCATAAGCTGCCTTCCAAGAGGCAAGTATCGAGGGCTTGCTTTCCAATAAAAAATAATGTTATTATAATTTACATAATTAAAAATTTAACATTAAAGATGCTATGATGAAATAAAGCTAAAGCCAGGAAAGGATAATTAACGAGCATTTTTAAAGCTCAACAAGATCCGTACAACCTTTTGTTTGAAGGTTAAGTTTCCGCCTTTATTAGATAGCAAGGCTGTGTTTTTAAGGAGCATTATTATATTGAAACGCAACACCATTCAACAAGTGCACTTTAATTAGGGGTGTCAACCGATAAGGGTCTGATGGATGCATTTTATATCCATATCTATTATGATAATGAAGAAAAATCTTTATTTTTAACTGTTTTTTTCGAATACGGTACGGATTGAGTAAACGGATTAAAAAGTGTTATTGATATTTTAATTTGTACTTTCGATGAAATATTTTTCAAAACAAAAAAAAAGATAACAATAAATACAACTAATTTGTATTATGAAAATTTAATAAAATACAAAACTATATTGTATCATATATCATCTTCATACTAATATATATATCTATATATGTAATTTTGTTTTTAAAAATCATCTTATAAGAAAACGGGTAAGATAATGAAAAAAAAATCACTATCCTTATCCGTACCTGATAAGCTAACAAAAAAAATATTATCCTTATCCATGTTTTCGGATACTATACGAGTCGGATAAACGGATAAAAAAATGTCATTGACACCCCTAACTTTAATGGCTTTCAATTGGGTATTAAACTTTTAATTAGCTTTGCCAGGCTAGGAAATCCTATTACAATGCCAAAACACAAACAATAATCATCAATATTTACATTTATTCTAATCTAATTTTGGATTTGAATACCAATTTTAAACTTCGCATATGTGAAATTTGATGTTTTGATGGGACTGGCATAGAAGTGCAATTTCGGTCCAATGTCATCGAAAGTAAATTTAAATTCAATGAGCATCAGAACTGTCCGATGCACTTTATAATTTGTGTCCGAATCTTAAAGCGCATCGGAAGACTCCAATATTCGTCGAATACAAATTTACTTCACAACCGGTTATATATTTGATAGGGTTTATTTTAGTGGATAGAAATTTAAGGGCAGCATTAGCCTAGGACATCAGGAATTTTATTAAAATTTGAGATATTGTAAAAAAATTCCTGTCTTGGTGATGGATCTGATAAATCACACCGCAATAGAGTTCTCCAATTGGCGTAGAGAACTTTAGATGATTTAGATCTCTATCAGAGATATTTGTACATATTTACTTTTCAATAATGTGTGTAAATAACTTTTTTCTATTAATCAATGAAATGTTAGTTCTACTGACCTTCAAAAAAAAAAATTCCTGTCTTGCACTTTGTAAACATTTTGTTAAATTACATGTCTAATAAGTATTTTCCATACACATCCTCAAAAACATTGTCCGTGAACATCCAAATATTTTGAAATACATACTTGATTATTTTGCTGATACATATATAATTATCTATTTCAATTAAGACATAATTGTTGACTAAGTTTTAACCAGATAAAAATGCATTTTAACAGCTATTAATGTTTTTTTTTTTTAAAAACAAGGTCCATTTCATTCAACATGAAATTATAACTATATAACCAGCTAGATCAAAGTAGAAACTTTGGTGCTGCACCAAAAAACCATCACATAACTACCAGGAATGAATGGTTCTCTTGACCTTTCATGTTTGTTTGTAATACACACTTGTTATTACTCAATGCACACTTGAATATTGGACCAATTAATTTTTGGCTATTATCTCAATACACTTTTTCTTATTTTAATTTTTTCCAAACTTGACCAAAAATAGTCGTGGATTAATTATTTGGGAGATGATAGGTAAATGTAATATTCTTTTTATTTAATTAAAAATTAAGGTAGGCTGATTCTGTTGAGAAAAATTTACAAAATACATTTTTTTTTTTACAAAAATTGAAATAAATATCCATCTCTCTTTATTTTTCAACAAAATATCCTTATGAATCCCGTTACTTTGATTTTCACCTCCCTCTTTTTTTTCCTTCTCCATAGTTGCATATTTTTTCATATTTTTAAAATTTTGTTATAAATTTTCACAATAATATTTTTATATATTTCATATTTCATATTTAAATAAAATTTAACTTCACATTTTTAAATATTATTTTATGAATTATTATATTTATGAAAATATGTTCGTAGTGAGAGGAAAAGAAATGAAAAGGAGAGGTAAGGATAACTATTATCTTCATTGGATCCAAAAGAGCATTATGTGGATAAATTTAGAAAGAGGAGTATTTTGTAAATATTCCTCATCATTGCTTAATTTTTTTTATTTTTTTTTAAATTGATGTTTTTATACCTGAAAATTAGCTCCTCTAAAGTTTCATTTAGTCTCCATCATTACACGCAAACTCCTATTTCATGAATCTAAATCATCTATTAGAAGTTTAGAACTCTTGTTGCAAGTCATTGTTATCAATCATTGACGTATTATTTACTTTAACACCCGAAAGCATAATATAAGTTCTTTATGACATGCATGTCAATGACCATTTTGTTATTTTTTAGTATAAATTAAGTGAGGAAATGAGAGAAAGATAAGAACAAATATGTTAAATTTTAAAAGAAGAAAGTTTGTATTAATCGTTGGCACTTGGCAGTGCACATTTTTTTTGTTTACAGATGTTGTATCGTATAAATAAATTATCAAACAATAGCTTGAAAAGTTGCTAATTCTAAAATAAATTAGCTTCATGCATAATTTGTTGTTCTTATTTTTAATTTTAAATAATGAGGGCTCAAATTTCCCATTGCTTCATGTTTCAATTGTATTCCAACATCATTATCTTCGATTTTAAAGTTCAAACAAAAAAATCTGAACAGCTGAACATGATATCCACGTTAAAATATATTTAGAGATATTTTTTTGAAATTTTTTTACTATTTTTTAGGACAGGTTCAAAGTCATTGTTTTTCAGAAAATTGTGGACCATCTAAAATCAGTGATTTTGTACATATCTTAAAAAATAGTAAATAAATTGCAAAAAAATATAAAATTTGATATCTAAGTACATTTTAACGTAGATATTATGTTAAGTAATTTAGATCTCTTTTTTTTTTAACTTTGAAATCGAAGATAAATACAAGGGTACAATTAGAGCACGAAGTAATGAGGTATATTTGAGCCCTCCTCTTTTAAATTTAATAAAAATAATTTACCCCTCTTAAGATAACGCCCACTGGATAGTGCTGACTAGACTAGAAATAGAAAAGTGTAGCAAAGATAATCAATCAATAATAAAAACTAAGAAATAAAAGTCTAACAGATTAACATAATTAATTTGTCGGTAATAACCACAAATATTACAATTAATTAAGTCCCAACCACAAAAAATAAATAACCTACCGATCATTTTGAGAAAAAGACAGGTAATAATTAGGTGTGACTTCGCAATATGTGATTAGGTGTCGCTTTGCTCTCTTTAAGTCAGCAGTTAGTTTGATTTTATCATATTAAATAACAGCTTCTAATGTACCCTTGAAAACCCCCAAATATTATTGCTTCCAAGAAACACAAATGCTCCAAACAAGAAATGTATCCGAACATGTTAATTTTGATCGAACATGTTAATTTTGATGGAACATAGATCAGAAGTTTATTATTTAGCAAGAATGTTATATTTTATGTAGACGAGACTATTCATATGAAAATTTATGTTACTCAAATATATCATAAAAAGCTTCATGTACAAAATTTATAGACCAAAACTAATTGTGTAGAAATAAAAATGTATGATACATGTAATTTTTGTGTACTTATGTACACGAGAATTTATTGAGGTTAATTGAAGAAATATAATGGTAAAATATGTATGAATATTAGAGGTGGGACTCAATACTTCGGAAAATAATAAAGTCCTTGTTTTACCTTTTGTTCATATCTTCGTTTTAAAGGTCAAACAATCAATCTAACAATTCAACATGATCTCTATATTAAAATGTATTTAGAGACCAAATTTTATATTTTTTTGGAAATTGTTTAACTATTTTTTTTTTTGAAAATTACTGTTCTTTCAGAAAATTGTGGACTGTAAAAAAATATTTTTAAGAAAATTTACGAAAAGTAGTAAAAAGATTAAAAAAATGTAAAATATGATCTCTAGACGTATTTTAATGTGAGATCATGTTGGATGATTTGAGTTGACTGTTTGAACTTTAAAACTGCAAAATATGAACAAATAAATAAAACATAAGATTTACATCCCAAAAGAGAATGATAGCCCACCTCAGAATATTATGGTGAAAAAATAATGTAATACATGTAAATTATTTATTGGCTTGTGCTGTTATTTTTTAGATACGGACGCATTCATTAAAGTTATTTTTTTAGAAATAGTATCAATATTTGCATGTCATATTTATATATTTTAAGTTGTTTAATTTTATTTTTAAAGATAAAAAATTTAATAGTTAATTAGATAACACTCATAGTCGGATACACAAGAGGAACGACCGACGGAGATGCGTCGGCAATTGTATATGAACACTAGCATGGATGACATCCATAGCACGCGCATCTATTTATTTATTATTTCAAGAAATGATGGATACACTAAATCTTTTTTTACTTACAATATATAAGTTGAATTATTCATGGTATTGGAAAGATATGTTATAGATTTAGCAATTAGCATCCATATATGTTTAGTAGCATATATTATATTTTGAATGTTGAAAAAGCTCACAAAACTCGTTTTAATATATTATCAATGGAGCTGTCCAATTAATTAGTTCTTGTATATGTTTTAAATATGAGGTGATTCTAATGGTTAAAATTTAACTTACTGAGATATAACAAATTTTCACCTTTTTTTTTCCCAATAATTAAAGAGTTTTTTTTTTTATAATATAGTAATCTACTGATTGAGAGATAGGAAACAAACTCATTAAAGGTGTAGATTTGCTACCGAAATTTTTATTAATACCATTTCAAAAAAAAAAAAAAAATCAAAACACTTTTGAAATTGGAGAATTCGGAAAATACCAGGGCTTCCAATTCAATATGTGACCCCTAAAAACCTAAATATCAGTATATTATAACACATTTTTGAATTTTTTGGGGCCTCCAATTCAATTTGAGATCCTCAAGAATGAAGCCGCAGATTGAATTGACAGCCCTAATTTTTTGGAATTCTCCAAAAAAACGTGGGTTTTTTTAAAAATATGGTATAAAAATAAAAATTTCGGGATTTGCTGATACGAAATATTTCCTAGCAAATAACATTTTCTTATATAAAAGATACATGACTTCATGTTTCAGTATTTTAAAATGAATTTCATCCAAACAAAAAAAAGAATAAAACATCTCCAGAATTACAATTACGGTGGAAAATGGAGTAAATTCATTTGGAATTTTAGCGAATGTATGTTCTAAGTACAGAAGGCTAATTGAAATTTCATCATGATCATTTATAATGAATTTGGCTAATATAACATCAGTATCATTTCAGCCTATATAACATCAATGCTAAAACCTATCAAATCGACTTCGAACGACTAATTCAAACCGTTCAAACCGATTTACATTATGAGTGATGCGTTTACATACAATTTTTTTTTATATTTTCTAGTTATTTTAGTACCAAATCAAGCAGTAAAAATATTGAAAAATTAATGTATTAAAATTAACTTAAAAACTTGCACATTTGACCACTTGACTTAATACTAAATAAATTCGAAAAGTTATAAATTTTGCATGTAAACACACAACTAATGAAGTTAATCAGTTTGAACGATTTGGATTCACCGTTTAAAGTCGATTTGATAAATTTCATAGTTGGTATTATATAGATTGAAATGACACTGATGTTATATTAGCCAAACTCATTTATAATATACTTATTCCTTGTTTATGTTTTTGGGGCAACGAAAGGTAGGAAATAGCCGTTAAGAGGTGATAGAGACTTGCTACATTTTCTCATACCCTGTTTTTATTAAACTGACATGCCGCCCGATTGGAATCCGACCCTCGACCTGTCTACCATTTTCCTCTTTTGCAATTTTCTTCCTCAAATTAAACCTTGAAAAAGAAAGGAATTTTTTTTAATACAACAATTTCAAATCCGTAATTTGGAACTGAAATAGAAATCTTCCTGTATAAACCAGAAGACCTTATTATATAGCAAGCTTAAAGTTAAACTGTAACCATCAATCAACAAAACAGAACATTTTGAATGAAGCTATGGTACTAGTACTATGCATAGCGAAGATTGATATGTACTACGGATCAATCTTTTCATTTTTAAGACTCTAACAGTTGATTCAAACCGTTCAACATAATCACCGTATGAATATGTACTTATAGACTAAATTTTATATTTTTTAGAATCTTTTACTATTTCTTAAATAGGTAAAAAAAAATCATTGTTTTTGAACGGTTCAGAATTTTCATATCAAGTAATTTTTCTACCTAACTACAAAATAATAAAAATAATATAAAAATCAGTCTGTTACATATTAATACAGAGATCATGTTGAACAATTTAAATTAACCGTAAAACATTCTAAATAAAAATATGACTCCATAGCGCGAGTCAATGTACACTATACATAATGCCATTGCCTCAGTCATATATAACTTCGAAACAACATGACAAAACGGCTACAAAAATAAAATTCTTTCATTTTTTTTCAGTCACTAGGAAAAATGACATGTTATTGCTCTACACATGCCGTATTATCAGTATCTTTCGCAACATAAGCACTAACATCCTAACAGAAATTAAATGAAATATATATTGTATTGTTGTAGGCATGTCGAAATGGTGTCAAAGACAAGACTTGTGGCCTTGTCGTAATACTAAATTCTAGTGTTTTTATTTTATTTTAATGAAATCAAGTGAAATTCAAAGCTTTCTTACACAGAAATGTAGATATCATAACTAATTCAACCATCCAAATTCGTGATTTAAGATAATTTGTATGACAATTTAGCCTTTTGTACAACTACTTATAATATAAAATAAATACAAATTATACCAATGTTATTAAAAAAATCACTAATGTCATTCACAAATAGATTTTCCAAAACATCAGATATAATCCAACACATTATTTTTATATTAAACGGACCAAACTAAAAAAAATGCAATCAGAATGCAAAATAACAATAGCTATTCGGAACCGGATTACTTGCTCTACTGTGGGCAGAAAATTCTTGTCTCTAAAGTTACCGACACATGGATTCGGAGTGAATTTTGATATTTAAATATTAAATATAATTTTACCTTAAAATTCACCTCAAACCTACATCTCAGTAACTTTAGGGATATGAATTACTTGCTCACATAGGGCAAGAGATGTGATTCCTTTATTTCGCACTTTCCTTCTTGGCTTCAATTATTGCTGAGCATTTGGTGTTAATTTGCCAATGTAATTGAAAGCGATGGAGTTGGAAGTATTGGTCTCTTGGTTTTATTTGCAAATTGAAGATTAATAAATACGGCATTGCTTCATGTATCTAGAATATGTCATAACATACCCTTTTATTGGATTTCCCTCCAATTTGAAATTCGAATATGTCATAACATACCCTTTTATTGGATTTCCCTCCAATTTGAAATTCTTGCTTGTAGCGCATATTCATCCATACTTTGAATTAATATTTATGTTTATGAAATATTGCAATTTAAACAATCAGTATGAACCGTTTAATATGATCTTCATATAAATATGTACTTGCATACTTAATTTTATATTTTTTTGATTTTTTTTAAATAGATAGAAAATCACTTAATCTGAAGGTTTTAGACCATTAAAAAGGTGATTTTTAATCTATTTAAAAAATTAGTAATTAAGAAAAATATAAAATATAGTCTGAAATTACAAATTAATTTTATATAAAAAAATTAATCTACCAAATTGATTTTTTGAATTTATAAACAGAGATACTAATCCAAATTACGGCATAATATATACCATAGCCT
Source organism: Carex rostrata (assembly GCF_964058835.1). Taxonomy (NCBI): domain Eukaryota; kingdom Viridiplantae; phylum Streptophyta; class Magnoliopsida; order Poales; family Cyperaceae; genus Carex; species Carex rostrata. Next base: position 9,152,090 of record NC_135926.1, read on the forward strand.
CACTCGTTTAATATTATCGTAAATTACTGAATATATTTTCTAGGTAGTTCAGCCATAGTGTGGGGGTGTAAGAAAATTTGTTGAAATTTAATAAGAAAAAATAACAAGGGGCGTTGAAAGTACAAATTAATTAATTATGTGGGTTCCTAATATAACAATTAGAAGGTGACTTGATTAATAGGTAATCCAAAGTTGAAGACAGCTTATGAGAAGTTGTCCAGTCATTTCTTATTGCTTCTACCAACACAGAGAAAAAACATTATGTAATTATTGGTGTATGCTCAATGCACCACAACAGCATGCTTGAACTTCAAGAGGAAAAATATTACATTACAGATAAAAAAGATAAATATACTAAAAATGTAAATATACATAATCAGTGGACAATAATTAAAAAAAAAAACATGATGAAATTATTAACAATCGGATGCCAATTCAGAATAATTTTACATGTGTTAATGAAATCTACATTTATGAGTATTAATTCAGAGTATCGGAAGAAATACATTTATAATAAAAAAATAAAATCATATAAATTAGAAAAAAAAGTAAAAAGTGTTAGAAGATATAAATACCTACTATATATTATATGACCATTTTCAAAATCTTTTGAAATTGATCGTCGACTCCTTTAATTACTCTAATTAATATTCCAAAAAGATAATTGAACTTCTAAGCCAATAAAACAAGTCAAGTCATAAAAAATTTTCAATAATCATATGGCTGAAAATAATTAATTTGTGTATAATAAATATTCATTAATGCTTGTAGTAAAAATACCAATTCAATTTATACAACTAATTATTTTATGGCAAAATGCTAGCATGCTATGTATAACATAGAACCCCTGCATGCAATGGCTCGGATTTCGAGTTTTCAAAATCCTAACGGTCGATCCGAACCGTTCATCTTGTTCTCCATATTAATATGTGTTTGGAGACCAAATTTTACATTTTTTGAAATTTTTTTACTATTTCTTTAGATTTATTGAATATTGCTGTTTTTTATGGTCCAGATTTGCTGAAAACAGCGATTTTCAATAAATCTAAAGAAATAGTAAAAAAATTCCAAAAAATGTAAAATTTGGTCTCCAAACACATATTAATATGGAGAACAAGATGAACGGTTCGGATCGACCGTTAGAATTTTGAAAACTCGAAATCCAAGCTGTTGCATGGAGGGGTTCTATGCTATGCATAGCATGCTAGCATATTCCAATATATATATTTTATGTTGCATTCTACTTGATAGCATTTATTTTATTTTAAGTATTTTTTCAATATTTACAAATAGGTCCTTATGTCCATAGAAGTTGTCAAATTATTATATTAATATCATTATGACATGTTAACACGGACAATCTTTTAATTTTTTGACCTCTAACTGTGACAGGAATAATTAAAATAATTGAAATTTATAATAATCAAAGTGATACATTCGAAATTTATAAATAAAAATAATAAACACTGATACCCAAATAATTTTTTTAGGAGCTACAAATTTTTTGTTTGAGTTGTATCCATTTTAAGTACCTAATTCAGTTAGACAGTATCTAGGTAGTTTGATTGTCAAATTAGAAACCTAATTTGCTTTAAAAATTTGAATCAAAAGATAAAAATAATTATTCAGTTGAGTCTTAAGTATTAGAAATGATGAGAAGTCCTTTTCACTTTGCCAGTTTGCCTCCTTCCCTTTTGTACCTCGCATGTGCAGAGCAGTGCCCCCTTATTTCGCCCAATTCAGGCTTCAGCCCAATTTTTCTTTTCCTTGTCATTTTCTGGATTTGTTCTCACAGTGACGGAAGAGGGGGCTGTCCGATGGCCATCGGACCACTTTTGTGTTCGATGGGTTCTCTCACTGTCAGATTTATTTTAGGATTCGTGTGTACGGATTTTAAAGCAGACGCAAAATGCGGATGCGAATCCTAAAACAGATCTGACGGTGAAGAGAATCCATCAAACACAAAAGTGATCCAATGAGCGTCGGAGGCCCCCTCTCCCCACAGTCACAGGTATCTTCTCTACAGCGGTGCTGAGCACTTTGCGTTTTGGTCCTCTATTTTTTTCCCTTTCTTGCAAGTGCCTTTGTCAAACTCCCTCTACAGTTAAACTTAGAATTATGAACTGGTAAAATAAAAGTTTAATGTCAGAAAAGACAAAAATAGGCTAATCACTGTTTATTGCTGGGGTGGTTGTAATAGCCAAAAGAAAAAAGATAAGAATTTAGAATGCGTAGAACTGTACAAGTTCAAATTTTCAAATATTTTCCTTTGTTGCTCCGGTTTGTGTCAACTTTCTCAGTGTAATGATAGATCGATCGAGTTTAGTGCGTCTTTATTGGCCTTTTCTCTTTTCGGGGCAGAGGATACTGTGCCGTAAAGTTTAATCATCCAATAAAATATTTCATTAGATGATTTCAGCAATTTAGACATATATAACTAATTAAGTCCAATGGAAGACCCATTAATTGTTCTTTGTATAATTAAGCTTGTTGCAATTAATTATCTGTGGTTCTCACACTGACGAGAAGGTTAAGAGGTCAATAAATGTGTTATTGTACAATATTAATATTTAATATAAGAAATTCGATTTGAAAAACATAAGGAAACGAAAACCAATGGGTTGACCTTATAACTGGAGAGGACCAGTGGAAAACTGGTAATCCTACGGAAAAAATGTGCTCGAGAAAAGTTGGATTTCCTGTTGCGAGGATGGACCCTTCGACAATCAACGTCGTGTATATTCGAGCAGAAGCAATCAAGCAAACAGACAAATGGATAAAAATACGATGTGATGTTCCGTTACTGTCACAGCGGATCTGAATGGCATGGCCAGTCTCGCCTGCATTGTTTGCATGCAGCGTCGGTGACCGACAGTCTCATATGCCACCGGACCAACCGGCTTTAGCCGGTTAATGCTCCTTGTCTGGATCGCAGAAAACGGGTAATAAAGTATTTGGTGCGAGTCTAAACTCTAAACTCCGAAGAAAAGCGTCGGTGACTGGTTCCCTTTTCTTTTCTTTTTTCATTTAATATAATTATGTAATTTTCATTAACATTATGCTTAAACAGTTAATGACTGGATTGCTTCACCAAATGGCCAGTAAATTAATAAAAAACACTAGTTACACATGAAAGCGGCTAACCCAAACGCTTCATTTTGTTAATTTTCCTGTAATTTATAAGCTAATAAAGTAATAATCCAGCATAATATATAGTTGGGTGCATAAATTTGTTGAATACATCAAAATTTCCAACAAAATTTTGATTTAGCTAATAATATTTTTTTTAACAATGCCGAGAGCAATGCCTAGAATTAGATCTATCACTAAATTATGATTATTATTGTTATCATGATCAGATCCGCACGTCAAATATATACGTGTGGTAACATGCATGCATTTCCAATTAATAACAAAAAAATGCCCAATGTTTTGTGCATATGTAAACTTCAGCACATCAAGAGAGTTAGTACGTAGTAACGGAACACATGTTTATGTTCTGGATGAAAATAAATAAATAAATAAATAATCATAATTGATTCTAATGAGAGTAAAGATTAGAGTGTATAGATCTATCTTAATGTATAATTTGATGGTGGTTATTATAATTATCAGAGAACAACAAAGGAGGCAAGAATAATGCTCATTGCCATGTGACATGTTCCTAGGGACATTTCCACCATCTAACTCTCTCTCTCTCTCTCTCTAAACAAATCAAATGTGGTAAACGGCCCACCCTGTTACACAATAGTCAAATATAGCTAGGGTGTAAGTGTAGTGGTCACCCAATGCATCTTCACTTGCATCTTTAAAAAAAAGAAAATATCATATTATTTTATGGTAGGCCATGTATATAGGAGTCAAGATTTGTTGTACACCAATTAAAGACTGAAATTCTCGCAATAATAAATTATTTTAAAATTAATATTCTAAATTCAAAGGGAGTAGAATTGGAATTCGTTTCTTCTTCATTTAACTCAAAATAAATCTGTTAATACATAAATGAATTCGGACCGTCCGATTTGTACTGGCATGAATATTAAAAGAGCTTTGTGCATTTCATCTCGGACCGCATCCTGATTAAACACCCGAAATGCATTAACTAGAATTTTGAGTTAATGCAAGGATATAGATTCGTAGAATGTTGCTCATGTTTTTTTCTTGCAAATACAGTGATGCAATGCTGATTTTTTTTTAAAGCACAATATAAATAATATACAAATTACTAATTTAATTTTTGAGGTGCTTAAATAACAACAAAGAGGGCTAAGTTGCATTCTCTTTTTGTTGATAAATTTTAAAATAGACAATTGGCTACTTCCTTCCAAAAAGGAAAAAAAAGAGAGAGAGGATGCTGTAGAAATGACATAAACCATATATAAAGTATGAAAAACCATGCAAATAGAAATTATTAGATATATGACAAAGCATTTAATTTATCAGCAAATAGTGATGTGGGCTCATGATATAAAATTTTATCAGCAATACAAATGGTGAAGTTACTCTATGCTAACTGTTTAGAATTGTTTGCTCGTACATTTATAATTTTTTTTTGTCTCTAATTAATTGTTATAAAATGTTATTGTAGGAAAACTTTAAAATATGTTAAATGTTGAAGTGCCAATCATGTGCATCCTCATGAATAAATTACCTTCTTTTCACTAAGGTTGTCCGGTAGAAAAAAAAATAACATTGTTCGGTAGAAAAATTAGGTAATGCTCAGGGAGTTCTCAATCATTGCGCTTAGTCTTTATTCTTACTCTTCCCCTGGAAAAAGCCCCTCCAAAAATCCACTAGCGGAGCAAGCGAAAAAGTAAAAAATAAACAAAATAAGCAAAAGAACATTGCACCGTTTACCATACAAATAATTAAGCCTCAAAACGGAAGTTTATAAAGGAGCGGTGTGACATTACTGCTATGCATCTGTGGGTCCCATTTTAATTTGATCTAGAGCTAACAAGAGCATGTGAATTCTCTACAATTAACTGAATTGCATAATTTCAAAATGTTGCTTTCACTTGGGAAGTGATTCAATGATTACATTTGAGAGCAAATTATAAGATATAAGTATATAACATGTGTTTGATAAAATATAAAATGATTACATGACCACTCCATATCGAATATATAGTAGATTTTTCATATGTCATAAATGTTGTTGAAATCAAAATATATAAAAGGTTCTCAGCAATGAATTTTGTTGAAATCAATATGTTAAAAATAATATCATTATGAATATCACTATTATAATTTATGGTATGATCAATAGTATTTTTTAGCATAATGGTAATAAAAAAATAAGAATATAACCTTAAAATTAAACAATAAACACCTATGTTGTGATAAAAACAATAAACAACTATTAAGTAACATTTGGAAAAAATATAAGTAGCAAATATCCACTCTAACTTGAGATATAATATAATTACTAATTAGTAACATCAATAAGATTAGTTTCTTATTAAAAAAAAACTAATTTACAAAAATGAATGATATCATTAATGGAATTATGTTTGTGAGCAAAATTTAACCTATTAAAGGAAAAAACGACAACCGCACCTTATTTATAAAGTAAGCAAAAATAACCATCACATGTCTGTACAAGAAAAATATAAAAAGAATTATAATTTTCTAAATAAAAAAGAATTATAATTTCCTATCTCATAATATTATTAATAATATCATATTTAGTCAAATTATCATGTATGTAGCAATTCACTAGATACGTTATCTTAAAGTCGGGTTTAATAAGTGATAAAGGGATCAATTAACTCTCATTTATTTTCAAATTTTTTTTACTTATACATAATTTTCTACATATTTTAGAGTAACTACGAGTATAGTAAAATTGATCTCCATACTGAAGTACAAAATTTTTATATGATTGAAAGTCATAGTTCGAAAGTGTAACTCTTAGCCTCTACATTGTCTATTAATAAAATATCAAATGACGAGAAGATCATTGTAATACGTGATTCAACAATTTTTCATATTCTATAAGCATATCAAAAATCAAAATTTTAATTTCAACTTTTTACAATACCAAATTTACATAATTGAATGACATAATCATAACATGGTGATTTAATCGCATTGATATTTATCAAGTATTTACCCGAAATATTTAGTTTGAAGAATTAAAATCTTTAAGTCTTTTTGACCCACACACTAATGAAATTTGTCTAGATTTGCCAACTTGGCCAATTTAACTTGAATTGGATGTGTAAAAAAATTGTGACAAAATTTGAACAATAGTATTGTAGAGGAGAAATTGAGATGGAAAGGGAGACTTCAGCCTCACGACAGGAGAGAAAAGGGAGGAGGCCAGCTAGCACTGAGAGAAGAAGGTCACCTACCATAAAAACCAGAATTCATATCCTCCGAGTTACCTCAAATTTTGAGTAGATATTTCTACCGTACGATTTACATCCGCACGAATATTAATGGATGAATCCTGCCTAAATTCTGATCGGACGATTTGAAGGTAAACTCAAACCGTGCGTTAATGCAGAGAATCCGGACGTTATTTCCTTTTGCATTGGTTAAAAAGTTTTCCAATTGCTCTTACTCCTAACTCAATCTCTCTTTCTCTCTCCTTAGTGTAAGTTTGTGGCACCTCACTCCTTTCTCACGTTCTCCCCCTTTTTTTTTTCTCCTTCTCTGACACCACGCCATTTTATTTCCCATTTCAACTCTCCTATTTAACCTTCTCCTCCTTTTTATCATTCTCTCTAACGGTTTAAATCTCCTTCCCACATCATATAATAGTAATAGTTAGTGTAGAGAGAGAGAGAGAGAGCAAGAGATAGAGAGAAAGGAGGAATAGTAAAGGCCACACTCAATTGGGAATAGGAGCTTCACTTTGAAGTTTAATTGCACAAATATCACCTCGAATTGAGATTGAATTGCCTCTTTCAGAAGAGATATTTGCAAGAGTGTGTAGGATTCTCTCTAATAATACATTGATTGCAGCGATCAGAAAGGAAGTGAATTCAGAGGTATGCCCTTTTCTGATTCTTCGCCATTTTTGTTATGTTTCCTTTTTTGAGAAGTTGAATTTTGATCTTTAATTGTTTCCTTTTTGAGTCTTGCACATTTCATGTTTGATATTATTTCCCTCAGAAGCTACATGATAATGCGAATTAGCTAGTGAATTTTTTTTGTTTTTTGTTTTATCGAGCTTTGTGTTTAGAAAGTTTGAACCACTTTAAGAAAATTACTATCTGAATCAATTTGGTGCCAATTTCGGTCATAACTCTTCATTTGAATGGAACGAAAATATCTATCTTGAATGAGTGAGTTTGAATTTTACGGATTGGAGAGCGTTACTCATTTTCAAACGTTGAAATGAAATGCGATTCAGGCGGATTATTCCACAATTGAGTTTCGTATTCCCTCCAATTCGTTTCACTGGAAATTTCCATTCCGCAATTACGCCAGGATGTTAACGAATGTGTCTGCCGTTGATTTTAAAACGTAAACTCGATCCATCGGCTATTGGAGATTGGAATTTTGGCGCTCTACTGGTGTGTCGGTTAATATAGAAGAGATGGCGTCTCCAGTTTTATTAAAATGGAGGAGAGCATCAAAGGGATTAAATTTTTCAGTCCGCTCCTTCCTCTATTAAGATTCCCACGAGCACTGCATTAATCAACTCCGAAACTAACGGCGATTCAATGACGTGCACCCACCAATGGGACGGTTCCACGTGGCCAATTTGAGTTATTGACCTTTTCCTGGTAAAAGTAAACCGCGTGTGCTCCTCCCTGTCCTTCGTTTCTTAGCATAGTTATTTTGAACAAACGCCTCTAAGTTTTCATGCAAATCTGAAAAAAGCAAAAGTTATTTCAAACGCTCCTTTAAATTCATCCATCCCCTCCTCCTCTCTCTTTTTTTAACATAATAGTTTCCTACAGTCCGCAAGAGAATCCTTACAATTTCTCCGCCAAAAAGAAAGTTTGAAATATTGAAGGAAAAATTAAGGGTAATTCTCTTATTACTTAGAATTTGGAGATTACACTCATAATAGGTTCATCCAAAATGCATGCTTTGTCATCCGTTTGTTTGTTTATATCCATGGCAACTTTTTTTTTTTTTAATAATTATTTTGTTTGTGACAGGAATGGAAGACTCAGCTGGTGCAAAATGTTATGGAGACGAAATGGGAGTCGATCACTTTTTTGATCAAATTGAAGATTTGTTGGAGTTCCCAAATGATGATGAACTACTTCTCGACATGGACCATATGGTGGGCTCATCAGGCTCGGCCGATGAATGCCTTTTGCCTATTGATGTCACACCAGCGGCTTCACAGGCGGAGGCCAATTTTGAACCAATGCTCCTTTCTTTACCAGAGGATGCATTCCTGTCCGATACACAAGGAGACACATCCAACGGCACTGGTTTAATCAAGGTCGGTGATGCATTGAATGGAGAAGATGAGCATCTTGGCCCCGTAAGCGCTTCTACCATTATTTTAAAATTTTGTTAAATTGTATTTTCATTTCTCATTTAGTCCTTGGTTGTAATGTAACATGCAAATTACATGGGAACAACTTCTTCTCATATCAATTTTTTGGTGCAAAAATATAATGGGTTCCTTCTGTTTTGAATTTTATGATACCAGTGAATTTGAACTTTCCGTAGAGTGCATATGTTTCTAAGTTCTAACCAACTTGGGTCCCAAACATGGGACCTTAAAAAGGTTGGGTTGGGGCCCCACATCACCCACCTGTGAGTAATGTGTCTTTGTACTTGGGTCCCCCTCTTCTTCTTTATTTTATATATTTATTTCCAATCCACCAAGCTTCTGATGTAAGAAAACCACATATAAAAGTATAAGATTATTATGTTTAAAAAAGAAAAAAGTGAGCACCGACAGTCTGGAAGGGCTAAATTCTACGTGAATAGACATTCAATGATATCAATAAATTACTATGTTTAGAGTTCCATTGGTCCAAACTGTTAAAAGACCCAGGTGGACTTTTGAAAACAGCAGCTTTTCTAAGGCAATTGAAGTGGTGCAATTCATGAAGCATTTCACAGCCTGTTATGCATGTGGGAGTCTTAGTACAAAAAAAATCAAAACTATCATGGCAGGTTGCTTTTATAATGATAGATATTTTCCTTAAATGGTCCCATTTCAATTCTGGCAAAACTATTTATGGACCCAAATTTATCTTGGCTATTCCCTGCCAGTACTCCCTTATCAACCGAAAAAGCTTTTACTGATCTGTAATTTTTGACAAATATTGACAGTGTGATGAACTCGACATGACGCAACTAGAGTGGCTATCCAACTTCTTCGACGAGGCCCCTTCTGCCTCCTCCTTCCCAGTCGATAACCCCATATCCACCATCATCACTGCCAAGACTCCCAATACTATTACCCCAGAACCCAAAAAGGTCGAATGCACAATTACTATACCAACCCCGACTTTAGCTTTATCAGCCCCGAATGATATTACAAAGGAGGATCCAAGCCTCTTATTCTGTACATCAAGTCCAGTATCTGTACTTGAGCAGACCAGCTATAGTGGTGGTAGCTCAGCCTCGTCATCAGTTTCATCATCCTCATCTTTTTCATCGAGCAACAGCTTTTCACGGGCATCGTTGTCTCCGCGCTCAGTGACCCCTCCCGAGCCGAATTTTGCGATACCAGCGCGTCCTCGCAGCAAGCGCAGCCGCCCGGCCAATTTCTCTCCACGCAACCATGTGATTGTTCCTTTCCTGCCCCCTTCATCTGAGACCCAATCCATCATCGAGAGCATGTCTGAGTCCGAATCGGTACCTGTTTCAGTTCCAATAAAGGTGTCATTGCCAATGCCAGTGCTCCCACCAGTGCAAGTGCCAGCACTAGTTATGCCTCCGGCAAAGAAGAAAAAGAAGGCTGCTAAGAGGGTGTCTTATGGGGACAATGAGGAGGCAGATTGGGGTGAGTTCCGGCCACAGGCTACAGCTGTCAGGAGATGCATGCATTGCCAGATTGAGAAGACGCCTCAATGGAGAGCAGGACCAATGGGCCCCAAGACGCTTTGCAACGCCTGTGGGGTCCGGTATAAATCAGGCCGGCTGTTTCCCGAGTACCGTCCGGCCGCTAGCCCAACGTTTGTCCCAGCTATTCACTCAAATTCACACAAAAAGGTGGTCGAGATGCGGCTTAAAGCAACCGAGGGTGCTGGTACCGACTTACTTAAATTGATTCGCGTAAAGAAGGAGTGACATAGCTTGTGTTTGTTCGTGATCGGTTGGTCGTCTTTAGTGAGCATGTTAAATTGGTTAGTATATTTAGTTTGGTTGATGTAGTGTGTAGTCCTGTAGTGTTATTTGTTATTATAAGGGTTTTCCATTCATTATTCTTTATTATTTGAACTGTATCCCCCATTTTTTGTGTATAGAAATTGGTGAGGGATGGAGGGTGAAATAGAGAGAAATTGTAGTTGAGAAAGGGAGAAAGAGATAGAGAGAGGTGAACTAAAGGTAGTTAGGGGCAGAATGAGAGGATAATTTTAAGTGATTGTAGAAAAAAAGGGGGTCTTTCATGAAAATGAGGAATTGAAGTAATGTAGGTTTACTATTGAGCTTATTGTACTAGTGTGTTCTTTTTGCAGTTGATTTAATATTAGGAAAGTGTGAACTAGCAGTGTTATGAACATGTTCTTTTCTTGGATTTTTCTGCGTTCTTAAAGAATTTAATTGCTTGTATGTATAGGGTTGTTGAACATAGAATGGTACTGCAGTGGGGCTATAACTGTAGAGCATAATTTCTCGAGTAAAAATGGAGCCCAACTTTACGAGCACCACTTTTCTTCTATAACCTGGAGCTAATTTTATTTGAGTATGATATACAATATTCAATTTTAAGAAATAATGGATTCTAAAAGAAAATATTAAGTGAGATATATAATTTTTGCAAACATCTTTTCTTCAAAAAAATAAATTGTTTTCTTCAAAATTAGTTTTGCAATCTTCTTTGCTCTCATCTTAATGTTTCAAATCACCAAGGCATTGCTGAATTGTTGAAGGGGCTAATTATCAAAATAATTGACCAAATTATTGAAAAAAATGCCTTGTCATATGCATTGGGGATCAACATCTTTAAAATTTCCTGATAATAAGTGAGCTTGTTTGCAAATTTTGCTAAAGCCGGGTCCCCTTAATTAGGTTGGAAGATTTTATCTGCAGCTAAAAGCATGCATCTTGAATAAACTAATGGCAGGGATTTGCATCTGAGGCCAGAGAGACAGATCTGTTTGTTAATTTGGAGCATGTGACTCACTTAAAACTCAACCGTTTTTAAGTTTAAAATATAATAAAGATGTTTGGTAATACTCGTTCTATCACATGGGAGTAGACCCACTCCATGTTGTACAAATTCAACTCTCATGATAGTAATAAATTATTGTAATTTGTAGGGACCTGGGTAGTTAGTTGTCGTTTTAAAGATTTTTGCAATCAGCCCCTACCAAAAGCTCATAAATCATAATATACCATGTACCCCTGAAATGATAATGTCTCATATGCGCTACAAAGCTGGAGATTTATGTGCCTTCTCCTCATCCTTTTTTATTTTGGAAAGTTGAGATTGAATTATTTGTTATATTTTACAAAAGTAAAAAATGCATTGCATTTGAAGTTTTCCAGGTACACTGATGGCCTTTTCTTTGTTTGAAGTTACTGATCTCATACTCCAACAACCATATACTTTACTTTGCCAAATTCACAAGTAAATGACATACAAATGTAAACCAAACATGCTGTGAAAGCGCCAGTAGAAAGGTTGGTTAGCTTACATATAATAATGGAAAGGGTAGTTAACTTTTTTAAGATTAATCAAGTATTTTTTTTTTATTTCTCTTAGAATCCAAATACTACAATACGTTGGAGATAATTTGTACATTTAAAATATCTTCCGATGAACTCTTAAACAGATTTGCAGCATTGATTTTTTTTTTTTAATGGTCATGGTTGGTTGCTGGTTCAACATCCACTTTGGTTCCTTTCATGTTACTCATTTATGCTCACTTCTGTCTCATGATTGAAGGACATGATTAGGGTATACACAAACTTTGACACTGAAAATAAAAACAACCAAAGCTGCAATAAGTAAGCAAAATAAAAATCACCAACCTTTTTGTATCCTTCAATTTGATATAAGCATTCACAAATTGTGCCTAAACAAGTAATATTTTCTGGTATTAATTTTAACTAACACCCAAAGGGTAAAATCCAAGAAAATTTAGAAAAAACTAAACTAAAAATGCAATAGCAGCTAGATCATCTTGAAATTTCTCATATCTCAGGGGCCAGAGAGAAAATCAACCCGTGTAAAATGTGTTGATAAAAAACTTTTGTCCACCTCTACGCATTGGCTTGGTAGGCAATTTGCATATGCAAGCGACTGGAAACCATACACTAACAGCCGAAATTACATTTGCCCAAACTCATCAAGAAATAGTTGGCAGTGGCTTGTCACAAGTGCTGTAAACCAACTATTAGGCACAATTGACTAGAAATTCAAACACCCTTTCATTACTTACAAGGATTGAGAGATACTGCAATGAAAAACATGGCCAAGATAAGATAGCTTAATCACGCAGCAAGTAAAACGGTACCCCAACATTCCACTGATATTCAAATGCCTCCTAGTACACAGAAAAGACCATAGCATGCCACTGTTATTATGCATCATAGAAATCCATGCATCCTCTTAATACTAAAAGTCGTCCTAATATTCGAAGAAGAAACATATATAGCTAGTTGCTAACCAGATAGAATTTCCTCTCAAACTAGAAAAATGTAATAATCAAAAACAAAAACAAAAGCCACAAGTTACTGATGTCATAAAACTGATATTCAACTTTTGGCATCCCTACAGTGGAGCCATCTTCCAGTAAGCACACCTCCTCAAGTACTCTTTTCGGGAGAAAAAAGTTGCAGCAGAGCAACCCCAAATTGTTAATGAAATTCACTTGAACCTCTGTCAGAGAGCATTTGAAGAATTTTATCCTTTAATTCTCCCTGATGCTACTTTCTTCATGGTACTTCCCTTAGATGATGTGATTTCTGTTTCAGCAAGTAATCAGATACTGAAAAGATGACTTAGAGAGAGACCTTTATCTCATGAAGACTTGAAAGACATTCACTCTGTTACTTTTATCCAGTTAAGTTCATTTAATAATGGGTCAGGGCGAGCAGTGAGCTCTTGGATTCGAGTTGAGTTGTTCAGCGTTCAGGCTGTTTTGAGTCATGGGCAGATCAGTTTTGGGTTGTCTCTGGTCTCAGGTCATCCAGGGTGGGTATTTAGGGTTTGGGCTGTCAAATTAGTTTTAGGTCACTTGAGTTTTGTGACATGCAGCTTCCGTACAAGGCTAGTAAATATAAGTGCAAATTATGCAGAGAAGTATGGTACTGCAAATCCACAACTCCATAACAGCACAGGGTTTTGTTTGAACCCATTGATCAAATGCAAGCCAGCATCAAAAGCAGAAGTAAGATAATAACAAATACAAAATCAGTGACCAGAAAATAGCAAGTCGAAATGTCACCAATTTTTTTTAGGTAATAGTAGAAATAATAACAAATAACTGTTACTTTTCAAGTAATCTAACTAACAAAAAACTATCTAGAGTGCCTCTCTGAGTTGAAATATCTTGAGGATAGCCCTAGCCCTGTCATAATCATTTAATGCAAACATCATCTTTTTTTTATCTCCGTGCCAACCCATGTACCTCATTCTCATCCACCCCCGATTTATACCGCTTTTCCAATTTTACCCCCAACTCCCTGACAAGTTCCACTAAAGGTCCAATTTTCTCAGTACAATCTCCTCTTAAACCGGCACCTGATACAAATCCGGATAACGAAGCCATCACCCTCTCTAACCTTAGAACCGCATAATGCACATCCAACTCAGAAGACTTGATTTGGGGCATGACCTTAATAACTCCACAATTGCAAGCTTCTCCAAAGCAGGTCCTGCTAGAATATCTTTCCACAAACAAGTGTTTCTAAGCAAGCGGACAGACATGCCAAAACGGTATGCAGAGAACTCGCCAGCACCTGGTACGGCCTTTATGACATTTGGGCCTCATAGTGGCACATCTAAGGTTTTGACTGCCTCAGTCAAACGGGCATTTACCACTGCAAGCAGCTCATGCAGAGCCTTCGTGGAGGGAGAAAGGTAGCTTATGAGCATCTTTGCTGAGGAAACAGCATTTTGGGTTTGTTTGGTGCTTATAACATCCCAGCAATGGGCAATTTCATGCTGAAATAGAGGAAATGCAACCTTCTCAACCAAGTGCAGTGCCAGATTCATATCCAAATCCTCCTCTGAGCCATCAACTTTTAATTCAAGAAGAACATAGTCAAACAATTCCTTGTGCCACTCCATGCCAACAAAATCAGTGAAATGGTAAAGCGGATCCCACTTCATGAGCTCCGATCTAACAGAAGGTGCAAAGACTGTACACTGTCTGACACATAAGCATTGCGGTATACTGATGGGTATCGCTGTTTCCAACCTTCAAACCTCTCCTTGACATTCTTCAGATTGGCATACTCATTTGACTCATCACTAAATATCTTGTCAGCTGTTTGTTTATGCTCATCACAACTCAACATATAGGCAGCACTCTCACTGTCACTCTCATCTGTGCTCAGCTCTCCTTCTATGATACTATTGTTCCAATTAAATTTCATGTGTTTACATTCTTGCCGAGCCATTCTTCTCTCTCTACTCTCCACTCTCAGCTGCAAAGTCACTCTCTTTTGCTGGTTCACGACTCGTCCAAACTCATTCAACTCCACAGGTAAATTTCTAGAAGCTTCCATAGCTGCGGATGCCGCAGCCTGAGCAGTAGAGATAGCTTCCGCCAACTGACTGGAGCTGCTCGAGCTTCTAGAATCATCTAAATCTCTCATGGCAGCTTTTGTTGCTGGTTCAAGAGCTGATGACCCGCTGGCCATGTCAGCAGCACGCATTTCAGAGATGCTTCGGGCACGGTCTTCGTGCAATTTCTGCATTTCATCCTCTAACACTTCTAGAGAAGTGCTTTCTACCCAAAAAATCAGCCAAGAGAGATATGCAGTCTCGCAGCTGCTGGAAATAGAGGTATTTCTCATCATCTGCTTCTAATGACTTTTCCAAATTGGAGATCTCCATTAGCCTGAGAGATGGACATATCAACCTGAACCAGAGGATCTAGGGTTGATTTGTGTGATTTCTTGAGCTTGTTCATCATGCCATGCAAAGCCTGTACACCTTGGCCGGTTGTGACAATGACATAGCCTCTGCACCTTGACTCACAAAAATTGAGGTTTGTTGAGGCTAAACCTATGATACAAATACACTTGATGGGACACTGTTTGGGGTTAGCCCACCTGCTGCAGGTGCAGCTGAGTCATCTAACCTACGACCCAAACCCTTTCTGAATTGCTCTTCCTCCCACCTTCTGTCCTCTTCATTCAGCTCTAAGTCTTCAAATTTTGCATTATTCATGGACATGGTTTAGGGCTTGGGTTGACAACGTCTGTGTTTGAGTCTGCATCTTCAGATCGGCGCCTAAATTCTTGGATCTTGCACCGCTACTCATCACCAACTTTTATTCTGTGTGAAAGAATAGGTAGAAATGAGAAGAAATTGGGGTAAATTTGTAGAGGGTGATACCACCAAGCAGTAGCAGAACTAACGGTATGAATTGACCTTACTCATGAAAGCGTATAAATTGGTTTGGAACCCAGGTCTAAAAAAAACTAACTCAAATTAATTGATAGCTCCAAATGCTACCACTAATTAACCAAACAAAAATTCTTTTCAAGTCCAAGCAGCATTAACAAACTGATTCCAAACTACAATTACATAGGATAACAGAACTAAATAGTTAAATTTCTAAAGACTAGTAATCATCCTACTCCAAAGCCGGAGAGCAAAACTTCTCCTCAGTTAATCTGACGTTAAAAACTGCAACAATAAAATAGAAGGATGCTCTTTTATACATAATAGCTAGCAAAGTGCCTTAAAAGTTAAAAGTGATAAAACAAAAGAGAAAACTGTAATTAATAGAAGAAATCAGAAGAGAGAAAGAAGAAAGCTTTACTTGACATTGGTACTTGGAAAACATATAACGAATTTGCGCGAGGAAGACGGGAGCACAGAGAGAAGCAATGAGCCACTGGGCCGGGGATCGGAACAGACTGATGTCAGCGATAATCGAGACGAGGAGGACAACAGGAAAGGGTTTGGCTCCTCCCTTTCGGCTTTCGCCCTTCAATTTTTCCTTTCTCCAGATTCCAGAACATACGAAGGATTTATTTTGCAGTGAGTAAAACACCGGTTTCCTCGCGAATTCAAAGTCCCACAATACAACGGAGAAATATTGAGAGCTCTTTAATTGCAGCTGAGAAGAGATTGAGTCACCGAACCCAGAAAGTTGTGAATGGGCTTTAGGGCTCTGGAAAGTCCCCGGGCTTCTTAATCGCAGAGATGCGGCCGCGGGAACGCGGTATCTTCTGACAATTGGCCCGCCTGCTTCGGTGGGGGGGCAGAGACGGTGTTGGAGCCCAATGGGCCAAGTGTCAGAGATTTATAGCCGTTGATTTCACAGTCATTCACTGACCCCCTTATATATATGGGTCCAACAGAACGGGGCTTACTCTTCTGTGTTCATTCATTTTTTTGTGCCATAATTTTAGAGAAACAAAGTTGTGAATGGGCTTTAGGCTCTGGAAAGTCCCTGGGCTTCTTAATCGCAGAGATGCGGCCGCGAAAACGCGGTATCTTCTGACAACTGGCCCGCCTGCTTCAGTGGGGGGCAGAGACAGTGTTGAAGCCCAATAGGCCAAGTGTCAGGATCTATAGCCGTTGATTTCACAGTCATTCACTCGACCCCCTTATATATATGGGTCCAACAGAACGGGGCTTACTCTTCTGTGTTCATTCGTTTTTTTGTGCCATAATTTTAGAGAGACAATGTAAGTCCAATTAGCCAGGGCATGTTATGATGTGGCTGGTGTAAATATTTTTTGGATGTACAAAGTAAAAAAAGATCTACCTTAGGAATGAAAACGGATGGTCCGACTGAATTTTCCCTTCATGCGCATTATTAGAGTATGCTCCAAAAGATGAGAGAAAAGGAGTGATAAAAAGATGAAATTTTATATTGAATATTATTTTTTTAATTAAATAGTTTTTTTTTTATGTTTTTATATGTGTAGAAGTCTAAATTTATTTACACACGTACATATTTGCTACATGCAAATTGTATCGTATTTCTGATTGGTCATCATTTATTTCTATTTCTTAAAAGTTATTTAAAGAATTTTTAGATTGATTGATAATTGATTGGCCATTTCTTTTTTTTTCTTTTTTTAATATCATTTAAAGAATGTAATTTGTAATAAAATATGTCATTTTGTATGAGATTTTTGTATGTCAAAAAGATAAAAAAAATATGTATGTTGTTAATTAATGAAATATGTCATTTAAGAAATGTTATATATGTGTAGATGACATTTAATATGTTATTTATTATTTAGTTAATTTTTTTTTTATGAAAATATGTCATTTTGTATGAGATTTTTTTTTAGTTTTTTAGTTCCCATAGTAATACACTGGCACAATACTAGTTTAAATTTATTTTTCTAATTCTATTAGTAAATAAAATCGGAAAATGAGTTTAGGGAATAACAAAAGGAAAGGTTTATTATAACACTAAATTTGCACCTTAATTTGACTGAAAAATTGAATATTACATGAAATAAAGGAAAATTGAACTCAAGCTGGAAAAATTAAGCATACAAAAAATATATATTAATTTGACTCGTGCTCTATTCTTGGACATATTTCATATTTTTGTAACATTTTTAACTACTTTTAAATATTTAATGAGTATTTAAACAGAAACTTTTTTAAAAAAAAATTAAACATGGCAAACACTATTTTGACACGGCTATACAGGTTTCAGTCCTCAATTTCTTTTTTATCTTTATTTTCACTGAAAATAAACAAAAATACAAAGCATCTTCAAAGACTACTAAACTGTGCTGATTACTGATTTGCCTTGTACAACACAATATTCATTTTGAACTTCTAACTGAGGCAGTCGAAAGGGAATTGCCGGGTTCGGAGGAAAAATCACGCTTGTGAAGTCAGTTCTTAGTACTTTACATTTACATTTACATTTCATGTGAGCTTTTTAAGGAGTTTTCTAAAAGGTGGATAAAGATTGTCACTGGAATCATTTTCTAGTAAACTAGTAAAATATATGCCCTCTTGAGAAAAATGCCGGACTAGGTATACTGTATATAATTGGTGGTACAAAACAATTTTTGTTTCTTAAATGGTTGCAAATTCTACTCATCAAATCGGATTTCATTTGGAAAGTACAATTCAACTTTGTAATGACACATCGGAAGTTCTTCTCCTTGATATTTTGAAGCTCATGATGTTTATAAACATTTTTCTTTCAAATGAATGATATGTTTTTAATAAAAATGGTCGGCATTTTTTTTTTTTTTTTTTTATCATGATGGATATTTTAAAGGTGCTTAGTACATTTGCCAAAATCACTCGGTGGACAATAAAATCTCTTTTGTTAGATTATGTTGTTCAACCGTTTACTCAAAGAGAAAATCTTTTAACAAGAAAATCAATTTCCTTTCAAAATGCACATTGTGTGCTTTGTAAACCTTGCATTTGAAAGCACATACCATTTATTTAGGAGTTCCATATTTACGAACTTCTTGAATTCCTGTTTGGACCGCTGGGTGCTGAGCAATATACAAGGAAAGAAATCCACATTTTTCTTTTTCTTTTTAAATAAGGAGAGCCTTGTCGGGAGCAGCTTGGGTCTGATGGCCATCAGACCAAATTGAGTTTGATGACCCGAATTTTTTATTAATAGAAAATAAATAAATAAAATATCGAAAAAGATGATGGCTTTTGAGTTTTATCGATATATAGGTAGATTGAGATGAATTTTTCCGTCCAACGGACGGGACCAATTATCCCGTCCGGCTTTCTTTAATTTACCCGACCAGATCAGATTAGTTGCTAATTATCCAGTAGTGTAGCATTTAAAAAAAAAAATTCATTATCTAAAATGAAACCAGAAGCAAAAAAAAAAAAAGCTACAGTAACAGACGGGATAATCTATCCCGTTCAAAATTTTTTTATTTTTTTTCTGCTAAGCAAAATTAGTGGAGCACTAATTTAGACGGGATCATTTATTCCGTCCAAAACACTGTAGCTGAACAGAATAAACCATCCCGATCTACTTATATATCGATAACCAAAAGCCATCCCGTTCTTCGATATTTCATTTATTTATTTTTTATTAATAAAAAATTCGGTCCGATGACCAGCACTGTCGTCCGATCTCAATTTTGAGTCTTTTCACTTGATTAACGGATCCTTTCTCATATCCGCTCATAAACCCACAATTATGTCTCTCCGTCTCCTCCGTTTTTTCTTTTCTCCCAGTCCACAGAACTAAAGAAGGTGGAAGCCTCGAAGCCTTGAAGGCATCCATACCACTCCGCCGCCCTCCTTGAACCCACCGGCCACGCTCTCTGATTGAAGCCTCCGATTACATTGCATCGTGGCTCTGTTGGTTTTCTTAAAGCCAGTAACAAACTTGAAACGTGAAGCTCCTCATCGATCGTGGCTACATCGTGCGCGCCTCCGTTCGCGACCCTGTGAGTAACCCCAATTCCGTCTCCCTCTCTCAGTTGACAGTTCAGTTTCAGTCCAAGAAAAATGTTTTGTCTTTTACCATTGTCAATTTATAAAATTTCCTAATTTGTTGCTATCTAGTGCTATTGAATATTTTCTGGTTTAAATTGCAACTTCTTTGATTTACTGGCATACATGAAAAGTCTTAACCTTGACGAGGAGTGCAAAATTGATTGCTCTCTTTATGATA
Organism: Carex rostrata; assembly: GCF_964058835.1. NCBI lineage: Eukaryota > Viridiplantae > Streptophyta > Magnoliopsida > Poales > Cyperaceae > Carex > Carex rostrata. The sequence goes on from NC_135926.1 coordinate 9,172,012, forward strand.
GATCTATTTATAAAGTCGTTAAATAGAAGTTCTATATAAATTCTACTACTACATCATCAAATTAGAAATTGGAAGTGTGGTTATGAATTTGAGCTTAATTGAAGACCGTCAGAATTTGAGAAAAATTCAAGCTTAGTTTGAGAAAAATACAAGTGTGCTAATGAATGAGTAAGCCGTTAGAATTTGACTGATGTTGATTCATCTAATTTTACTGATGTAGATGATAGAGAGATGAGATGGTGAATTTGGAAGATAGTGATAAAGAAGAATTATAAGAAGAATTATAAGAAGATTTGGCACTAGAAGAACTCATAGGCTAACAAAGGGACAAGCAACACAACTGAAATCTTTGGTATAGTTTTTGTACAAAATTGGTTGCATTACATTTCTTGGCTCTTTGAAATTCGAAATTTAGATCATAATTCTTCATGAATTATACAGATTTTTGCTTAAATATGAAATAGATCTTCATTAATGGAAATAATTATATATTTCTTGTAGCGAGAATATAATCAAAGTTTCCTGAACTCAAAAATGGAAACACAATTACACAAGTATATGATCTGCTCAGTCGTCAGAGAAATTAGTTAACTAAAATACACAGAAATGTATGCAATAGCCTGAAGTTTGGCAGAAAATTAAAAATTTGCAAACTAGAACAAGGCTTAGCCTAAAACATGTTACAATTTTGTTGAATCCCAATCAAGAGGCTGATCGAAGATTCGTTCGTCTCAAGGAGATGTATGCTAATAGCCGGTACCCAAAAACCATTATAATTAAAGCAACGACTTCTCTAAGACCCTTGTCCATATGAGTAACATTTAGGTACGGCGGCACTTCATCATACTGCACTTTCAATAGGAGCCTGTAGGTATGATAGTTGAATGATAGATACCGAAGCCATGATATGAATGAAGGAACCCTCTGCACATCACAAAATTCATGAGGTAAAAACATAATTTGTAAAATGGATTTTGCACATTAATTTGTTATCTTCCTTAAAATTTGAGAATGCTATCTCTTAAAAAGTTTGAAGGTATAATGCTTACCGTTACAAAAAATCCTCCGGCTAACATAAAGGTCATCACTGTGACAGAAGCAAGAGTAGTTGCCTTTTTTATATCCAAGAGGGAGGCACCAATTGCTAAACCGAGACCCTATATATAATTTCATAAATTTCAATAACGATCAGACTTCTTATGTATGTAGTTTTTTTTTCTCCAAATTAAACATTATCTATTCTTTAAATTAATTATTGTAATTTTATATTGTGCATGTACCTGAGCTGCGACAATGCATAGGAAAACAATAAGCATAGTAAGGAAAAAGGCAGTTGCAGTCTGTCTCAGGCCAGCCATGAAGTAAACGATAAGCAAAAAGATTATAGGTAGCAAAAGATCAAGCGGCATATCGCTAGTGGTTCTGGCCATGAAGTAAGCACTGAGCTTGTACATATCAACAGCTCTTTCCTTGTTAAGCATTGCTCTCTCTTGTGGAAATGTAAATATAGCAGTAAACACTGGAAAGAATCCCCAAAATACTGCTATGAAAAATAGCAACCCCGCCTACATTTATACAATTGAAACTTGTACATCAATCAATTTATCAAAGAATCAATCAATAAAATGAATTAAATCTATATTTCCAACACAAATTATCTTATAAGGATACATACCTGGTCTTGAAGAGCTTTGGGAGTGGCGGTGTTAGAATGCCACCAGAGAAGGCCAAGGATAAGTGCGGTGGCAACAACTTGTGTAATCCTCATCCAGCTCAAGTAGTCATGCCGTCTTTCTTTTATCCCTCTAAAGAATAAAATGATGTACTGCTGGCTCCAAGATGCTCCCCATTCTCTCTTCATCTTCTTTTGAGGTTGTGCCGGCACACACTCCTTGAAATCCTCAGAAACCAGTGTTTTCTTCTCTTTGCTCTCCATTTTGTTCTCATATGCTCCAACTAAGTACTGCATCGGTGCATTGATAATTAGTCATTTATTGAAACTTACAACCATATCAATATTGTATTGAAATTTGGCTTAGTTTCAGACTTTCAGTTCTGTATATAATAAGTTAGCTTTAGTTCTTTCTATCAATCTTGCACATATATCGAAATAAAAATTATCAATTAATTACCTCATGAACATCATTTGCAGATGGTTTGTTAGGTTTGGCATGGGTTGCTATATCTTTAGTTTGCACTTCATCATGCAACTCGGAAGGTATTGATATATCGGTAAGGTTGCCATTAGCAAGGTCTAGCAAGAACTCTGCTGGGTTCATTGCAATCAGAGGGGAGCAACCAATGGATTCAAAATAAGGCATAGCTTCTGATGCCTTTCCGAAATAAAGTAGGCTGCCTTTGCCCAGAAGGATCAGTTTATCGAATTTGTGAAACAACCTGCTTGACGGTTGATGGATTGTTGTCACCACTGTCTTTCCAGCCTTCTCTCAAAATTTAAATATTGTGTTAGTTATTTAATTAATTTCTAGATTAAATTGCATACATGTACTTTATCTATACTCTGATTGTATTCTCTAATAATTTACCTCAGCTATGTTATGTAAAACTTGAACAATACGTAGAGCAGTAGTTGAATCTAGTCCAGATGTAGGCTCATCAAGAAATAACAATGAGGGGTTGATGATGATCTCACAACCAATGCAAACCCTTTTTCTCTCACCTCCCGAAACACCACGTACAAATGATCCTCCAATCATTGTGTTCTGACACCTGACAACCACAACATTGATCAATTAGTTGGCATTAAATTCTCTATATTAAGACATTCACTTGAATTTGTAGAATGAAGAGAACATGTGTACCTTTCAAGACCCAGCTCATAAATGACATCCATTGCCCTGTCCTCTTTTTGTTGCTTTGTCATTGTTTTTGGTAATAGGAGGAGTGCCGCATAAGTTAATGTCTCTTTCACTGTAAGATGCGCAAATAGCACATCATCTTGTGTCACAAATCCTATCCTGTATCATGGACCACATTGCTTAATTCCCATACTTTAGTCTATATATGCAAAATATGCTAATTAATTAAATCATTAATTTACTGTTATAATTAATTAAGAAGTATTTGAATCATAGAGTAGATTAAATTTCAATTTGGGTATAACCAAGCTATTTACACAGAACTTTTTGCATTATTTTTTTATTTTGGATTTATTTCTTGTTAACAACACAAAGCAGCAACAGGTCCTGCACTTTGAACTAAAATAAGTTAGTAGATGATTTGGAATAGAAGTCAATCTATGTACGTATATGCTACTTACCTGCGCTTTAATGATTTGCTGTATGTCTCATCATTGTAGGTGACTAAACCTTCAACTGCATTATCGCTTATTCTTCCACCGAGTAAGCTCAGAAGACTTGTTTTCCCACAGCCAGATGGTCCCATCAAAGCTACGACTTCTCCGGGGCTAGCAGAACCAGATATGCCATGGAGTATGTATTTCTCATTCGTAGTAGTGACACCTTTGATAAAGACCTTATACTTGACATCAGTGAACTGCAAGGTCAATACTACAATTAATGTGTCTTCTTTTTTATTTCCATTGGGTCCCTTGTGACAGTTACTGCAGACCAATGGGTCTATGATGCAAAATCTGGTACGAGAAAGCGGAAATATTTCTAATTTCTTTTGGTGTTGATTTAGTAGCATATACTGGTGTAAACTGGTATATGTTGATTAATAACAATGTCAGTAATAGGAAGGTTGAAGATACCGGATGTGTCAGTTAATGTAACAAAAAATGCCTTTTTTCAAAAAATTAAAATAAATAACACTGTTCCACTGAGATTGTGATATCTCCATTGGCTCTCCTAAAGCAGAGCCGTTTTGTTATAAAGATTTTTAATTTTTTTTCTCTATTTTTCAGCTCTTGATTATCTTATGATGTCCTTGGTGCTCTGTCCTTTTTAAGAAATAATGAGAAAAGGTACCTTTAAGGAAATCGGTAAGGTAGGCTCAACTATAAAGTTTTTTCTTTTGATGTTCGACTCGAGATCTCCAGCTACATTAAAAGCATACATATACCCCTTATTAGATAATAAACAGAAGTGCTAAGTAAAAAAAAAAATTACTAGACATCTTAATTACCAGGAGAGATATCATCATCACTGAGACTGGAATTTAGATCTGCGACACCTTGAGGTGGTGGAGTAAAACCAGTGAATGAGAAGGAGAAACCCAAGCTGGCACTTGATGCTCTGCTCAGTGCCGCGTTGCTCACTTCCTCTAAATCCACCTTGTTGAGCTGCGTGCTCCTCGACTTTCTTATGTGGTAGCTGCCCCTCCTAGCTGGCGAGCTACCCACCACCTTCGACTTGCGGGCCCCACCATTAAGCTCTGTGCTAAATTCTGTCTCTGTTGATGCCGTGCGGCTTAATGACTTCAACACCTCCAATTGATCTGATCTCGTTCTGTCTATTACTGATGATCGTGTTGCTGGATCTGAATCCATTTTCCTGCGTGTTTTGAATTGTTGATGACTATGTTAAAGTAAATTTAGCATATATTTAGTTGAACATGTATTTGATATCTTAAAAATATTATTCAAACTAATTAAATAAAGTTGTAGACGTGTTCTTCTCCACAAAATTCATGGTTTGTAATAAAAAGTCGTTAAAAAATCAACCTTTTTTTTTTTTTTATTGTTTGATAAAAAAACTAAATTTTTTAACTTGTTAAAAACACGTCTACAAATTTAATTTTTATGTTTGACTTATATTTTTGAAGATATCAAATGAACAATAAAAGTAAACTAAATATAAATTAGAACTATCCGTGTTTTTTTATTGCTCTTTACTTACTTTATACTGGTCTTTGTAATGATAGGTGACATTAGCAATCGAAAGCAATGTTGGTGGATTCACTCACTTTGGCAATCAACAACGTAAAGTCATTTTCTTACTTAAATTAAGTGGCTGACTTTTATTTCGTTATTGATCGATCATGATAACTAGCTGTCGGGGTATCAATGAGACAATGACACCCTTTTACCCGTTTTCCCGTAGTGTATTCGATAAGATGGGTACATGTAAGATTTTCTTTTTGTAAACTTATCGGGTACAGATACGGATACGTATACGGATAAATATATATTTTTTATTATCTAAACGATTAAGTACGGATAATGACTATTTTGTACCCGTTGGCCGATTGAGTAATTATAAAAGTAAATAGTATATTTATAAATATATTAATGAACAATGAATATTTATTCTCGAACTATTTTTGGTCTTTTCAAAAATTATATTTTATTAAAATTTCTGACTTAGACAAGTAACTAAAGCTAAAGTTAGGAAAGAATTGAATTTTACTTGTTCGTGACATGATATGATGATAGTCTCTGCTACAACTTATTCGAATATTTATTGATTTAATTTGTTTAAGATGCAAGTGCTATCAAATAATTTGTTTTGTATTCATTACTTTAGTGAGTTGAATATATATGTGCAAAATTAATGTGTTTTAATGTATTATTTAATAAATAATAAAATAATTATTATATTAATATTATTTTTTATTTATTCATTATTGTTTCGTTATTTAATAATCATAACGGATAAGGGTAAGGTACATATAAAATGAATGGACAAAAGTATGATATATAAATAAGAACAATTTGTAATAAGTACGGGTATGAAAATACTTCTATTGTCCAATTCTTATCGTACTCGTTGACACCCTTAACTAGCTATATATATACTTAAAAAAATATTAATTAGGACTTATTTTTGCAAACACTGAAGTAACGGAATAGTGTGCTTACTGTGCTATTCCGGTTGAAAACATGCATGTGCCAAACAAATTTTGGCAACCACTGTCAAGCTTTTAAAGATAAAAAGTAAAAAAATAACATGTGTCAAACGTAGATCTTTTTTTTTTTTTTTTTTAAGCTCTTGAGAATGGAGCAAATGAATGAAATAGTATATTAGTGGTGTGAGATATAGTCATTGTTATTATTTTATATTATTTGTTTATCGTTGTTATTATTATTATTACTAGTATATTTAATTATATTAGTCTACTACTATTCTTATTACTATTATTATTGAAAAAAATATATAGGTGAAAGAAGGACATGTAGTGCCAAAAGAAAAGAAAAAGCGCTTTATCTAGCATTTCAGGCTCGTCTAATAATCAGGAAAAACAAAACAGAAAATTAAAAAGGGCATGGGATACAGTTATCTAATAATCTAGCATTTCGGCCGTCAGGCGGGAACGAGAACGGATTCAATTTGAATGATCGAAACACTGTTCTCGAGTAAAAAAAAAAAAATTCACTCATAGTGAATTTTCTTTTTTCCCACGGGAATAGTGAATGGCTGAACAGGGCCTAAGGTGTTCTTTCGGATTGCCAATTATGTGTGTTTAGAAAAGTTAAGTTTCTATACATATTTAAATATATGAAAATCATGCAACATAATCTGTAATATACATTTAGCACATACAATTGCAAATAAGGAGTTGAGATATCAATAGACAAATAAGAAAGATAAATAGCAGAAGCAATGATCAGAAATCAAAATATATAGCCAGCATGAATTAACAAAGCCTTAATTAACTCATTGCTAAAATAAGATGAAGGAGAACGCAAGATTAAAATGGAGTACCTTCAATTTTTACTCAGACCTTGGAAAAGCTCTCTTTTTCTCTCTCTGATCTCTCTCTCAAACGAGAAACACTGAGAAACTAAAATTGGGAAAGAAACAGAGAAAGGAATGGGAGGCTAAATGAATGCCACCAGTGCATATATATGTACCTAGCCTTTTATCTTCTTTCTTCTGGCCTTTTCGCAATAATTAATAAGCAAGCCATTACAATCACAAGCCAATCAAACAGCCACCAACGTCGTATGCTCCAGGGAACATATTACTTATTTTTACCAAAACGCCCCTTGTTTTGTTTTTATTATCATAAACCTCCAAATTTTATTGATTGTGTTTGCCGTGCAAGTCTCTTTCCTCCCTTTTATGTGGGCTGCGTTGTTCTTAGCTTAGTTCGCTTGAATAGTATTGTACATGTTTTCCACCGTATGCTTTAAGGCAAATTTAAGGTGAAAACGATATGTTTACAATATTAGAAAATGAAATAAAACACCAATTCTAACTACTTGATAGAACAAAAGGTACAAATGAAACTGCATGCATTAGCCCCATAAGGAAACGACAAATTAACACAATATATGGTTAAGTTTCAATATGACATCAGTTAGGTTAATTTTGAGCTGACTCGATCTAACATGACGACCGTTGCTTTGTTAATAATCTACGTTGTCTGACTCGAGGTGACTTGTCTAGCAACAGCAATAAACCGGCATTGCTACTTGATAGCCCAATTGGATACCTGTCATGCATTAACATTTCAATTTAATTATTAAAATTGTTAAAATCACGCAATTAATGTTCTGTGTATTTCTTAGGATGATTATTAAACACACTGAAAGAGAAAATCAGGAACATATGACCCATTCACTTACTTGATCCGAGATGCTTTCCTTCTCCAGAATAAAACTGATGTGATCCACTGAAATAAACCAAACAAACAGTCAAGAGAAATGTATTATGGGTGGAGCCAAAATTTTAAAATATAGAGGTCAATTATATAAAATTTTCGTACTGCGAATGAAAATTAATTTTACTCTAAATTATATATAAATACAAAAAAAAAATAGAGTTCAATTGAGCCCTGTACCCTCTTATTCAATCCGTCCCTAAAGTCATATATGTACAAGACAAAAGACTTTAAAAAAAAAAAAAAGGAAATCAGGGTCTTAATAGTAATGTCTAATGGGCTCATTTAGACTTTATAAATGAAAACAGGCTTTCAGTCAGAAGGCCCAATGCTAATATAAACTATGTCTTCGTTTAATGTTTGGTTTTACTGATCGGCCTTTTATCGTCTGGATAAATGCAATGTGTGACAGGTAAAGTTGTGTTATGTTCAGTAGTTTTCTATATAACTAATTCAAAACTTGTTAAAGATACTAGCTAGAGAGCATTAAAATTTACTTGAGCAGTTCTGCAGTAATTTTTTCTGTGATTTCTTGCTTGCAATTGTGTTGTTAGTTTATTATCATAGGATTGTACAGCTTCCTATAACAATAACAACAGTTTCTAATACCAAAAACACCTTATGAATGACAATATCTGGCTAGAAAATTGTGACTTTGAGGCAAAATAACAAAATTTGAACAAAATAATGTGCTGCTCAAAATGAGTTTTACCTTCACGACTGACATGACGGAGAAAGATCTTGCTTTTGGAAGAGGGGGGTTGCGCTTGACGATCTTTTTCTCGGGCACCACATTGTCTCTGCAAATCTGCTGTGCAATCTCTCTCAGCAGCACCATCTGAGCTTTGTCGGTGCCCATGTTGATGAGGGATTGCCTCATCGACTCTCTGTCAGCCTCCAATGCATGCAACCTCGTCTGCAGCTTCCGTATCTCTTCCTGTTCCATTCCCCATCCTTGGCCAGCAGTTCCTAGGCCTAGCCCTATTCCCACTTCAGGCTTTGTCTTTGTTGGTGTCGGACCAACTCCTAGTTCTCTCGGTGTGCTTGCATATGAATCATCACCCCCGCAAACTCTGACCGTGTAAATTCTATCGCTAGTTTCACCATCTCCATCGAATGTGTTTGACGGTCGATCAACCGCCACAGGAAACTCGTCCCCCCGGTTCACAAAGGATGTAGATCCCGAACCGAAGCTATTGAAAGAAGAAGAGAACCTGCGTCTCGGGCGTTGTTGATATCTAGGCGACAATAAGGATTGCCTTACCACCACCCCTTTCTCCATGACATTGCTTGGCAACTTCTCGAGCTGGCAGATGCGTTGCTCTATCTTCTGTAAGTGCTCCTTTGGTGTCTCTACCTCACCTTCCTCGGTCTCCCCGAACGGGTACTTGTCAGCTTCAATCTGCTCATCATCTGCACAAGGTGGCACCGTAATCTTGCATCTGAGGGGAGGATAATCGAAACGTGCGGGAGGAGTCATTGGTGGGGGAGTATCAAATTGGTCGTGTGGTGTGTTGGGCTCTGAGGCATTTGCATCGAGGTCGAGAATACCATAGCTAAGGAGCCGGTGCTTGTAAGCCTGTACCTCACAAGAGAGGGATTGCAATGCCTGGTCCTTTTTGTACAACAGCTCCTCTAGTTCACTGATTTCTTGCTGGTCATGCGTCATTTTCTCCTCTGAGAAGCGCTTAAACTGGGTTGCCTCAATCTGCACATCAGCCTTCTCTCTCTGTAGCCGGAGGATCATGGCTAGTGTCTCAGTTGTGGCTGTAGCCGATGAATTGCGCTCAGCCTCCAGCTCAGTGCACAAATCCAAGATGGTTTGTTGGTGTCGTGCCAATGCCTCCCTCAGTGCTGCGGCCTCATTTTCAAGCTCTATCCGTGCAATGCCCTCAGATATCGATGTCATCTCTGAATGATTGCGCTTCAAGGGGCGAGGGCTTCCATCTATGTGCATAAATACCTGGCTTGGGCCGCAACAAAGGCATGAGCAGCACGTGCAGGAACAAGTGCACGTCCTAGAGGGTTGCTCCTCCACATTGGGATCCATCCGATTCTAAACCGCGCGCCTTACCAACCTCCAATTCTTGCTTCTTTTAATTTCTATATGCTTATCGCAATGTCATATGCCAGAGATTGATGAAGTTTTGATCAAGGACGTCATAAACTGAGATTCACTACAATTGATCTTTGTTGAAAACAAACAAGGGTCAAAGCATAAAATTAAAGATACATAAATTCATGAAATTAATTGAATCCAGATAATGTTGCAAGATGAAGGCAAGGGAGCGGCATAAAATTGATGGAAGGGAGATGACCAAGTGGAGGTGCTCGGGGTGCGATCGGGATGGTAGAGGTATTGTTGTTATTGCTGAGTAGGAATGGCGAGGGCTACACGGCTGGCCCCAACGCGACAATTCTTTCAAACACTTAATTTAGGCTGCTCTGGCTGAATTGTTTTCAGGGTGTATTTTTATCTAATTTTGGTAAAAATAGTAATGAACAGAGGTCCATTTACCGTGCAAAAGGAGAGAGAGAATAGCAAATAGTTTATAGGAAAAGAAGATAAATACACAGTTAGCCAAACAAACAAAAAATAGACAGTTTTCTGCTGACTGCGGAACCATCTTTTGAATTCGAATGATTCAGTTGCAAACTTAATTAGATAAAAATAGATATCCCATAATATCCGGTACGTATTGGATCAAATGCCCGAATATCCATGCGATATGGTGCAATATTAATTAATGACTAATTATAATGGTGGATAATATAATTTTTTTGTAATTTTTTTTATAATATATAAATTACATAGTATATATTTACTATTTGAATATCCATGCGATATGGTACGATATAGATATTTAGATAGTAGATATATACTACGTAGTTTATATATTATAAAAGAACTTTTTCTGTTTCTTTCCCGTTTCCTACGAGGCAAAAAGAAAATTTCACAAACGAAAAAAAAATATTATTATGAAATGTCCGTCTCACTGTTTCTAGCATAAATGGTAAATAATTCAATATCCTAATAATATATTTTTTGCTTACGAGGCAAAAAGACAATTTCACAAACGGAAAAAAAAAAAAATCTTCCCTGTTTCTTATTCAATATCTATTTTTAATTTTCGAATTTATATCCTCCATCTTAATAAATTCGTAGCCATATTCAAAAAATAATACTGATATAATTTAGCTCCTAGGAGGCAAAAATAATACTAATTAATATATATATATTTTTTTTGTTTCTTATTTTTTGTCTTCTAGGTGGCAAAAATAAAATTTCGCAAACCGGCAAAAAGTTATAACTATCGCGCCAGGTAGGGGTCGAACCTACGACCTTCTGCTTAGGAAACAGACGCTCTATCCACTGAGCTACAGGCGCTTTATTGGTAATCTCCGAACCAAAATCTTTTTGTTCTATTCTCAAATAATTAAAAATTGATATGTTGTTGTATCACGAACCTAGCCAGAATTTGCTTATACGTGATGCGAGTAATAATCCTTCTCGGCTCTTTATTCTTGAACATGTGTCAACATGTTTGAACATGAATGTCCTGAAGTATCTTTCAATTTTTCCCGGATTTTACAATTATCACCACATGTAACTTTGACAAGATTTGTTGTGGCTTTCTACATGAAACAACATGTAACAAGCTTGTTTTGATGTTCTTACAACTTACGAGTTACGAGCATAGTGACAATATACGCATTAATTTGCGTATTAAACATTTTTTTTTCACATTTTCGAACCGAACTCCGAATAAAACGTAAAAAAATGTATAATACGTTATATTCTCAAATAAAACGCGAGTCACAAATTATTAGCTAGAAAAATACAACAACAACAAAAAAAAAATTGGGGTTTTTTTTTGCTTCTTTATTGTATCAAATTGTTCCTGAATTATATCTGAATCAAGAATTTTTTACTCCAATCAAATCTGAACTATTCGTTTATTACTATGTTTACGAGTTCTTACAAATTGCATATATTTTATCAATTGATGTTGCGACATTAAGTAGTTTAGTGGGGTCAAAAAAATTATCTCGTCAAAGTTTTGTATCCTCGTCCGTGCTGCAAATATTTTGCTGAAATAGTTTATTTCAAAATGAGGTAATTTAATTCTAAATTTTTCATTTTGTTGTTACGAGTAGAAAATTCCAATATCAAAATATTTTTCGTGATTATTTTGAATGTTGTATATATATTTTTTTAATGACCCTAAGAAAATTTCGAATTTTATTTGTCGTTTTGTGTGTACATAAAAATGATGTAGCTGTTTTTTTAAATGTTCGTCTCACTGTTTCTAGCATAACTAATTCAATATTGAATATATTTCGTGATTATGTAATGTTGTATATATATTTTTTATCTTGACAATTGCCATTCTCGTACGATCCTTTCGTAACGTATTGTGCGATGACCCATATTGTATGGTCAAGATTTATTTGAAGATTGTGTTGGCTTCATTTAGTTGATAATATGTGTTAGTTTATTTTTTATATATAGTATTTTTATTATAAAAAAAACATTATGTACATGTTTTTGACAAGAAACAAAAACAACAATTAATGTACACTTATATATTTGTGAATGTATTATTAATAAATTATATAAAGATAGAACAACATATGGAAAATAATTACAAAAAATTACTTCTTGGCATGCAGCCACTGCCAAGCCATTATAAATAAAAAATGTATAAAAAAATTAACTAAAAGTACTTTAAAGTATCTATGATAAAGACAAATCATAATAACTAAGAAAATTTTATTCAGAGATAATTTTATTTCATACTAAAAAAAAATATTAATAGCAAGAACAATAGAAAAAACTAGCATTAAAACAGCAGGATGCCGAATTTTAAATTCAGATGGTTTAAATATAACATTGATACACAAAATTTTACAGAAGGTACACATTTGAGAATATTTTCTTAATATCAACAGTTTCAAATAATATGGTAGAGTGTAAAATTAAAATGATTTGATAATGCAAACGAAACAGAAGAACTTTCTAGTAAAATTTCTTAATAAAATTTAATTAGTACATTAAACAATTTAATGAGCACACTTTGAAACGAGTCATATATAGTTGTTAGCCGTTCTCTGTGTTTGATGATGAAACGAGTCACTCCAATTCACTGTAGAGACTCATAGTGACAAACAAATAGTTCGGGTTCCGTTCGGCGGGATCAAAAATTTATGATTCGGGTATAATTTGGATATAATTCGAAAATAGTTTGGTACAATAAAGAAGTCAAAAAAGAAAACCCAAATTTTTTTAAAAAAAAATCTCATTTTTTTCACATTTTCTCACGAATAATTCGTGATTCGCGTTTTATTCGCGAATAAAACATATTATATATATATATATACTAGTATCGTACCTGTGCGTTGCGACGGGGACATATTATAAAATTGAATAAAATATGAAAAGATTTTCTTATTGATATTCATATAGAATTAAGAAAAAAAAATAAGGCAAATAATAAATAACAGTAAAACAAACAATGAAACAACAATAAATGAAAAAAAATGGTCAAATATAACATGAAAAACTTCTTAAAGCATCATTGTCATTGATCCTCTTTGATGTAGTCCAACATTTCTGAAAATGAACAAATAAAATATGAAAAATAGATTATAATTGTTCAAATTGAATAACTATGTTTTTTGCTGCTAGAAATGTAATTGTTTAAATCTTAGAAATGTCAAATTGTTCAAATATAATTGTTTAAATCTTAGAAATGTTAAATTAATATGGTTCATATCTTATTCCTCGCTCAAGACCTGATAAACTATATTTTTTGCTGCTTGATAGGTATAATTATGTATGGTTAGCCTACAAAATAGTATCTTAATCCTAATTATTGAAAGCATACAAAAGACTTCGATTTTAAAATGCCACAGTAAAAGCATGATTCAAAAGATTTACTGCACCAATGTAGTGCGGTGCCTGTTGGTACTGAGAGTTTGATCTTGCTGCTGATCATGTGGTGCATTATACCTGTATGCAGGCCTGCCATGAACTGGATTCGGGTTCCATACCCAAACTGGTTATAACCACCACTGAATCCATAATCAGCACCTGGAAACCCGTTAACTTGAAAACTCAACATAGGAAACAACCCGAATGTCCCAAACCCAAAACTGTAACCCCCTCCCCAATTCACATTGTGGAACGGATTTAGGTTCGGGTTCTGGTTCGGTTCAAGTTGTGCTACAGTTGGCAGTCTCTGACCAGTTGACCTATGTGGGATCTCGACTCCAGGTATGGGTTTCGACCATGGATCAGTAGGGTTCTTACCACGCCCATATAGAGGAACAAGCTTTTCTTCTTCCACCAAAGCCTTGCAAACTGGGCATTCAGGCTATCGGGTATGGACCTGTAACCACTTGATTTATTAGAAAGACTAATCTCAAAATTTATCAGTTCTCTAATCTCAAAATTTGAAGAAGAATTATCCTTTCTATCCCACCTATATTACCTACCTTGATTTGCCAAACTATGCACAGTTTGAAGAGTGACATCTAATCTTGGACAAGTCTGAGTTGAACTGAATACCAATTTGAATGCAATTTGCATGAGCTCAAAGGTTTGCAGAGACAAAGAAACCTTGGCTTTATCAACTACAATTTCACAATTAGGACATAGATAATCTAGGATAATCTGATGTAACTCAATAAAAATCTAACCATCAATTGATACTAACATTTTCTGACCCAAGATACATATCCAACTGGATTGACTTGAACTTCAAAAGACTTAAAACAACCTAAAAACACACAGACACACAAGAGCACACCAAGAGAGAAGGACCTGAGCAGCAACCTCTTCATAGCCGGTGGTCCCGTTGATCTGGCCAGAGAAGAACAAGCCCTCAATTTTCTTGGTCATGAGAGATCTGGAGGACTGGTATGCTGGTAAATAATCATATTCCACGGCATATGCCAGTCGCAGCATCCACCAGAAATAATGCAGGGTGATTGTAATCATCTGAAATTTAATAAATCAACATAATTACTAAATTGATCGGAATACACCCAGCAGGCCAAGTGCCCGGTACTACAATAGCAGTTGCAATTTCATTTTAAATTAATTTTAATTAGTAATTATGTTGATTTATTTTAATTTTATTTTAAAAGAAAGGGTAAAATTGCCATGTTGTGCATGATCCGCTTGTGAAACTTGGTTTCTGCTTGCCTGAAGAACTAAGGATATTTCGAGGTCAAATGCAATATATTGGAAAATGGATGCATAATCACACAACCAAGTATTCATTTAGGCAAAATTGGGTTAATTGAAACCTACATGCATTTGCATCAGTGGGATTAATTGCAAAAGGACAATGTTTTAGCAGCAAAATTACACCAAAAAACTACTCTATTAACTCCAAATATCTCCCTTAGGTACAACTTTTTTATAGTTTCTTTAAATATGGTCATTAGCAGTCCTTGTAGCAAACTAAATCATGTGGAACTCTACCACACTAATGAAAAACCAGCGGCGATTGTACTCCCATGGCAGTACAACTGAAATCCCCCGACATATATGGCCCCGGTAAAAGGTGAGAATAGTAAAGAGAGAGATAGAGAGAGAGGGTACCTTCTTTGCGGCTTCAATCACAGCATCCTTATTCATCAAGCGCTGAGCCTTCAAACCAGTGTCATACCGAGACGACTACGGGCAGTATGAACAATCTTCGCTACATCCACCTGTTTTTATCGAAAGAAGTGTACATTGTTGTACTTCCCTGAAATTCTGAGCAGCCTGTGCACTTGTGCCTGAGACAACACATTTATACAGATCTCAAACTTGACATTGAAATTAAGGCTAATCATTTTGGTCCCTGAACTTGACAATTATAGCATTTTTCATCCTAAATTTAACAAATTATTATTCCATCCTTGTGTCAACTTTTCTTAAGAAAGAGCTTGTAAAACTGGTGCATTAGCTTTGTGTAATCCACTGCTTGGAGCACAGACGCTTCAACACAAGTGACTTCCTTTTTTCTAATTATAGATCAAATTGAAGAGACTTTCCTAGTAAATTACTCCAGAAAATGGATATTTATTACACAAATGCAACTAAATTACTTCAAGGTACAGTGAATAAAGATAAAGTAGCTCGATACTTCAAGGATCAGTGGTGAACTACATCAGTCGATCATCACTGAAGAGAGTAAAAGGAGAGATTTTTCAAAAAAAAAAAATGCAAATTGATAGCTAGTAAATATGCCCCGTGGAAAAGGAGATCTAAAACAGGGGAGTCGTAGATGGCCTTGATCTCATCTTTGCTCCAATCGTTCCTCGGCCCCTTATTGATCGTCCGCTCCTTCTCCACGGCTGCGGCAGAGGTCGAGAACGCCGAAACCGCTGCTCCAGCGCCAGCGGACGGCGACCGTAGCCGAGAGCGGAGCGACCTTACGAGAATCATTTTCTTCTCTGTTGCGAGACGAAAGCTAGGGTTGGGAGAGAGAGATATAGTTGGGCGGCGCGGGTCTGAGGCGATGAGGGCTTTTTTCTTTTCTTTGAGAAGAAGGGATCGGGGAGGAAGACGAGCAACAAAAATAATTCGCTGGGAGAAGCGCCTCCAGCGAAATTTTTTTTGCATCTTAGATTCAATTTGCACGATTTTTGATTCAGATCCAACGGTGCATAACAAAAATATTTGTGACAAGATGTGTGTCTGTACATGTAGCGGGTCCAATTTGAACTAAATTTGGACTTCTACGCAGAGAAAGGGTGTATTTAATCAAAAAAAAGGCAGATTATTTGTTTAGATGGCTCAGATTCAATCCAAATTTAAATCAATAAATCCCAACCACACAACTTTCTGTCATTCAATTCAATTTAAGGTGGATAATATAGAGGAGAGATATATATATATATAGAGTTAGGCGGGGTGCTATGGATAGCATAGTGGCCTCTATGTTACGGCTCAATATTCGAGTTTTCAAAATCCAAACGGTCGATCCGAACCGTTCATCTTATTCTCCATATTAATATCTGCTTGGAGACCAAATTTTATAATTTTCTGAATTTTTTTACTATTTATTAAACCACTTTGAAAATCGCTAATCCAACGGTTTTACTGTTTTGTGCAGCCACCGTTGGATCAACAATTTTGTAAAATACTTAATAAATAGTAAAAAAATTCAGAAAAATGTAAAATTTGGTCTCCAAGCAGATATTAATATGGAGAATAAGATGAACGGTTCGGATCGACCGTTTGGATTTTGAAAACTCGAATATTGAGCCGTAGCATAGAGGCCACTATGCTATCCATAGCACCCCAGCCTAACTCTATATATATATATATATATATATATATATATATATATATAGGCTGTGGCTAATTTGCTGCCGGCAGCATTTCTGTAACAAATCATTAGACTAAATAAGTCTTTAGATATAAATTAGTTTTATTTTATCTATATTTCTCTAACAAAGTATAGTAAACCCACATATGTACTTTCGCATACAAATTTGCATATGTAGCCGCATATGCGGTATGCAGTAGCCTTCTGCATGCATGAAAAAAACTGTATTTTAAAACATGAGGGTTCAAATGCCTCCATTTTTTATGCCTCCATCATGCGTCCATTTTTTAAAATTTAAATAACTCAAAGTTTAAATCTTAAAATTCAAAATAAAACCGTTGGATATGAATTATATCATTTTATCTATGCACGTGCAAAATATTATGGTATTTTAATTTTGTTTTGGTTGTCATCTTGAGCTTGTAAAAATGTATACTAATGTGGATAATTTCTAGACGTTGATTTTTTAACTTATTGATTCACATAAAAGCAAAGTAAAAATGTGATAATTTTTATGGACATATAGAGAAAATAACATAGATCACATCTAACGGTTTTATTTTGACATTTAAGTTTTAAACTTTGAGTTATTTAAGTTTAAAAAAATAAAGGTATAATAGAGATATAAAAAATAAAATAATTTGAACTCTCCTCTTAAAACATTGGATAGAGTGTAGTCAATAGTTGTTACCCTAAACCCCGATTTTTTTTTTTAAATAGAATTACTCAAAATTATTTCGTTGAAACAAGCCTCCTCTGGTCTGATATTCGAAAACTAGCCTCCACCGATCCCTAGGATCGGTGGAGAAAAAAAAACACAATCTACACCGGTCCTAGGGACCGGTGGAGCAATTTTTTTATCCATTTTCGCACGCAGTATAGCAGTGCCACAGAAAATCTGAATTTTGTCTACACCGATCCGTAGGATCGGTGGAGGGTTCTTTAAAAAAAAAACTCGACGGGTCCTGGGTCTTGCCTCGTTTCCTATTTACCTTGTTTAATATTCTTTCCATCAAAGCTAAATCCTTCCACAATAATCCATGGCCTTGAAACACTTTGAATGAATTTACAGAAGTAGAGTCGGTGAAACTTGAATCAATATGCTGGTGAAAGCTCTAAATGGAGCACAGCTAACCAATACTCGGTAGTGGGTTCCAAGAATGCAAATAAAAGCTCTCTCAGTCAAATCTGAATAGGGACCGGAGTGAAGAAAAATACTGGATGCTCCAAGAGCAGCACATATGGCACCTACTCAATATGATGAATTCATTCAAATTAAAACGAGGCTGTGAGCCAAGTGTTGACAAAAACTTAATCCCACAGATGCTACGCTGCAAAGGCAAAGACTACAGCTGTAGGCTCAGCTTTTGTCTACACCGATCCTAGGGACCGGTGTAGGTTATTTGTGTGGTCTTTGGTGAAATATGATGTGTAGATGCAAAACAAGCTCCACCGGTTCCTAGGACCGGTGTAGAATGAATTTTTTTTACTCCACTGATTCTAGGGATCGGTGGAGGCTAGTTTTCAAAAATCAGACCAATCAAGGCTTGTTTCAACGAAATAATTTTGAGTAATTCTATTTAAAAAAAAAAATCCTAAACCCCTTTGGTAGCAGAGTTTTCGGATACAAGCATAATTTCGTCATTTTATGCGCCATTAGGCACTAGCACATAGAAACAGAAATAAATAATACCGGTGGCGGGTGAAGATTGAAAACGTTGCTTACGGATTTCCCTCTAAAAGGAAAAGAGTGAAGACGTACTGGAAGCAAAAAAAAGGAACAAAAATTGGAGGTTTTCAAAACACCTGAGGTAACTCAAATTTTGAGGTTGAATCTGGACCGTTAAATATGCTTACAATTCTTATTGGACGGTCCAGACCTAAAATCAAAATTTGAATTACTTAAGGGATCCAAATCCAAAAGGTAGATAAGGGTTATCGTAAGCGGCAGGAATCCTGTCTGTTATGATTGCTGATGCAACAACGCACCTCCGCACTTGTATTTAAATTCAGCACTCAGTCTCAGTAGTGTGGTAACAAACAGAAAGAAATAAGATGGAAACGATCAATAAAAAGGTAGTCGTGGTGGCTGTTGACGAGGGCCAAGAGAGCCTCTATGCCTTGTCTTGGGCTATAGACCATCTCTTTCCGGTGCCGACGACATCTCATGAGGTGGCGGCTGGCAGCACCTCATTGAAAGTTCTGCATGTGCAACCACCCGTGCACAATTATATACATTCTGTCGGTCCAGGTTCAAATTTCTTCATTCATTTCCATTAGTTTGATTGTTTATTTGGATTAATTCCTTGTTGATTCTCCAGGTGTTGATTCAATTAATTTGATGTTTGAAATTGATGAAAATTAATTGTAGCTGTTTGTGTTACACCCTCTCTGGTGGAGTCTGTGAAGCAAGCTCAGGAAGAGAGCTCTAGGGATGTTCTCAATAAGGCACTTCATATCTGTAATGAGAAGGGGGTAATTAATATTGCAACTTGATCTTCATTTAAATATATTATTTTAAAACTATTATCAGCAAGCTCACTGTTATAGTTATGGCAAGTAATTCAATTTCAGCCCATGATCTCTGAACATTGGGAAAATAAGTGGACTACTGAAACGGCCCTAAATAATTCCTGCAAATCCCATATTAATTTTCCTATTTTAAATTTTTTTTTTATACTGTGCAATTTGTGTCCAGTTAATGAGGTAAGAAAAAAAAAACTTTTTTGACTAAAAAATTGAGAATGATTTTACACCCATAATTGGCTGTGAATTGGTCCTTTTAAACTCTTTCTTTGAATTGTGCTATGTCATTTGAGTAAATTAGAAATTTTCATTCAGTTGTTATGTCTTGTAGTTAATTACAGCCAAATTGACGGAAAATTTATTTTCCAAAGCAAAAAAGTTGAGAGCAAAAAATATATTATTTATCATGATTTAGTGTTTACTTCGATTAATTTTTTGGTAACAAAGTTTCATTCTATAGGTTTATGCACCTTATGCAATTGTTAGCTTGTTGTGAATTTAGGTGAGGGCAGGAACAATAATTGTGCAAGGAGATGCAAAGGAGATGATATGTCAAACTGCTGAGCAGATAAATGCCGATGTCCTTGTCGTCGGGGGTCGTCATCTTGGAGCACTCAAAAGGTAACTCTCAAATTTATATCTGTTGACAAATTTGTCATTATAATACCATCAATTATAACGATATGTACTTTGTCAAATGAGGAATTAATTTCAATGTGCATATTAGCTTGTGATGATCTAATTTTTTGTTGAACAATCTTTTAAATTAAACAACAGGGCATTATTGGGCAGCGTAAGTGATTACTGCGCGCATCATGCTAGATGTCCCGTCCTGATTGTGAAACCTCGCAAGCCAAGCACCAGTTAATAAGTGTTATAGAGTATACTGCTTATGCATTGAGTTTGCGATTTTACCTCATGCTGCTGGGTTTTTTTTTTTTTTTTTTCTCTTTTACTTCTCGATCGTTTTCTTTTTCTAGTGTTCTAGATGATGATTCGATACCGTTGTGCTAAATTAATGTAATATGTGGATCATAGTAATTAATAATAATTAAGATGGTTTTGTGAATAATCCACCTTGTCTATCTATTATTTGCAAAGGTTGCCATTTCAGATTTCAGCCACCGGATTGTTAGACCTTGTTGAATTGTAAAAGAATGATTTAAACGCAAAGAAAGTACCAATGTACTCTTGGAATATATGTATTTTTTTTTTTTTTACTTCCGTGCTATCTTGTATCCTAGTCAAACTGAGAATACTTAAATCTTGCCCATAAAATTCCTGTTTATCCTCATTTCTTGTTGAAGAAAGAAAGACTTTCAGAATAACGTCTTGGAAATTAAGCATGTGGAAGTATCGAATCAGTAAAAATAAAAAAAGGAAATCCCAATTTGTTATAAAATAAAGATAAAAACAATAAATAAGATAGATAGAACACATAAAAGATAGCAATCTTTTTATTCATATATTTCTCAATATGTGTACAATACAATATTACAAAACTTCTATTTATAGGCTACAAATTGTAACTGAAAAACTATCTAAATAAATAGAGAAATGAATTCCAATAGTAGTGGCCATCAATTTCAATAGTAGTGCATGAAGTAGTGGGGAAATAAATTAAGGATTAATATTGAGAATTACAACATGAATGACATCCACACATTTATAATATATTTATAACACTCCCCCTTGGATGTCCATCACATAAGAATATACATCATTAAAATCTTATTAGGAAAAACCCTATGAGATAAAAACTCAGTGAAAGAAAAAGAGTACAATATTATTTTAATACGCAACTACAACCTTACCAGAAAAATCCTGTGGGAAAAAACCATGGTTAAGAAAAATATAGTACATATTAACTCTCCCTCATGACAACATCAATTAAGATCTGACGAACTTTAATATTACGAACTAGCTTTTCGACTTGCTTCGTGTATTGCTAAAGTTTCCATATGTAGCGAAATATTTGTTTAATTCCATGCCAATATCTTCGCATGAAAGAAGAACTTGTTAATAAATTTACAGCAAATGATATATCATGTATTGTATATCCAGCAAGATACATAAATGCTCATATTGCACTATGATATGGTACTTCATGACCAAATAATTCTTTATTATTTTCTCAAGGTCTAAAAGGATATTTATTAACATATAATGATCTTACAACCATCAGAGTGCTTAATGGATATGATTTATCCATATAAAATCATTTCAGCACTCTTACAATATAATTTTTTTGATACATAAAAATGTCATTTTTCAAATGTTCAATTTACAATCTAAGAAAAAATTCTTATTCTCCCAAAATATTTCATCTCAAATTCTTTCTTTAGACAATTTACTGCTTTTGGAAACTTTTCAAGAGTTCTAATAATATTTAGATCGCAAACATAAACTGCAATTATAACAAACTCATTTTTTGGTCATTTCGTAAAAATACATGGACAAATTGTATCATAAATATTCACTAAGATGGTTACACCACAAGCGTCCATATTGCTTTAATCCATATAAAAATTTATTCAATTTAATTGAATAATGTTCTCGAGAACCTAAATTACATATAAATAGGCTGTAACAACTTCCATTAGGGGCAAATCAACTTCTTCATGAACTGCCAGACTAATTATGTACCGAAAAGTTGTTGCATCCACTACAGATGAGTATGTTTGATCATAATAATTCTAGATCTTTGTGAAAAATCTTAGGCAACAAGCCGTACTTTATATCTTACAATTTCACCTTTCTCATTTCTTTTTCGCATAAATACTCATTTATATCATACCGGTTCTACACATTCAGGTATTGGGACTACAGGTCCAAAATTTTTTCGTTTTTCAAAGGAGTTTAACTCTGCCACAATTGCACCTTTCCATTTTGGCTAATTATTTATTTGTCGACAAAATAAAATATAATTTAGTGCTATATTATATAAAAAAAAACTATCATTGATATCAATTGAAAAAACTATCAGCTGATATCATTTTGACAAAATAATTATATCATGACTATCAGCTGGAAAACTATCAGCTAGAAGCCAAATAAATATATTTATTTTTCCAGCTGATATCAATTATTTATTGGTCAATTATCAAAATAAAATAATGATGATTCATACTAATATATTTTTTTCCAGCTAATAGAGATTCAAATTCAATATAAATTCTTAACTTTATTTGATATCCCATTTTAGTGCGTTGTGGTGGAGCAATTAGAACATATACCGCACATTCAAAAATTATTATATGAAAAATATTAGGTATGTAGCCAAAACCAATTATAAAGGGAAGCTTTATAATAGTTAGTTGGCATGATGCGAATTAGTTTTGTTGCATGTAAAATATCATATCTTTTTTTTATATACGAACATCTACAAGATGTTCAACATTAATTTTGACATTGTCTAGATGTATTAGAAGTATTTTTTTATTTAAATGGAATTGAAATAAAATATATCAAAGTTACCTCGAATCTTCAACTAGTAGAGCTCTCGTGCTGATAACGTATTATAAAATAAAGATAAAAATAATAAACAAGATAGAAATAACACATAAAAGATAACAATTTCTCTATTCATATATTTCTCATATGTGTACAATACAATATTACAAAGCCTCTATTTATAGGCTACAAATTGTAAATGAAAAACCATTTAAATAAATGGAGAAATGAATTCCAATAGTAGTGGCCATCAATTCCAATCAAGGTTCTAAATAGCGATTATAGCGGCATAGTGGGGAGACAAAAAAAAAAAAAAAAAGCTATTGCGAATAGCATAGCTATAGCAGAAACTATCATATATAGCGTTTTTTTCTTTTCAAATTTTATATTCTATATTTCTACTAATTATCAACATAATCAATATTGGAGAATTGAGGTAACAACTAAATGACAACTAATCTAACTCTATACTTTTTATCAAATACGCAAATAAGAAGGAAAAAAATAATCTAAAGTATAATATTATTTAATAGTTCATACTTCATAGTTTTACATATTATAATAAACAAATAGCAATTAATTTTATAAGGTAAATGAAGTTAGTATACATATTTAAACATTTTATATATTATAATAATAATAATCAAAATAAACTTTTCATTAAAATGAACGATAATAATTTTACAAATGAATACTATACGAAGAGCAATCAAAAGGAAGAATTAATGTTTGAATATTTCTCGATATAGAATGAGAGAATAAATCACAAATAAAAACAGAAATTCATAGTTTAGTTTAGCATACTTATCGTAAAAGACCATATAGCATTAGAAATAAGAATAGAAGTACAGAAGCCCATATAAATTGTTAAAAAAAAAAACCCATGTAGCAATAGTGCGTCGCACATAGCGGTAATAGCGGTCGTAGCTGAGTTAGCGCACTTTTATCTCATAACTTAGTGTTTATGGTCCGAAAAAGTTATATCGCCGCTATAACTAGCTATTTAGAACACTAATTCTAATAATAGTGCATAGAGTAGTGAAAAAATAAATTGAGAATTTATATTGAGAGTTACAACATAAATGACATTCACACATTTATAATATATTCATAACACAATTGATTTATTCATGGCTGATACAATGATGCTTGGTGAAGTCCAATTCACTCAATAACCTACTTGCCTCACATGGCGAACATGGAGCTACAATAAATTATTAACTCTCTAAATTCAGAAAAAAAAAAAATGTTCTCTAGATTTAATAGGATGGTTGCGTCTCAAGTCCAAAGCCAAAGGGGAAGAGAGGGTCATAGTGCGGGTCGCCAAGATTCATGGGCACCTGATGGATAGACTTGAACCATGTCCTTGAAAGCTTGCCGGTGAACGAATAATCCCCAAAGAGCACATCGGCCACTCCCTTTCCTTCTGTGCCAGGTAGCCATGCAGCAACGAATGCATCAATTTTGTTGATGTATGGTTCAATAACAAGGGGACGACCAGAGATGAGCACCACAATGCACTTTACTTTGCTGCAAACCGTCTCAATCACGCTAGGACCGGGAGCAGGAATGGTGAGGTTGAGATTGTCACCTTGCGTCTCAGCATATGGTGGTTCTCCAACCACCACAATGGCATAAGAGAAACCTCCTTTCTGGACAAAGTCAGAACTCGGCTCCTCTGAGTAAACCACCTGTGCACTTCCATCTACTGTAGATTTTATTCCCTCGAGTATGGTCGTTCCTGTAAATAATTGCAAATGTTTGATAAAGTACTCAAAGAGATGTGACTGATTGTGTAAAAGAATGTGCTTGTGAAAATTACCAACAGTTACGTTGTCGTTCCCTCCTTGCCCTTGCCATGTGATAGTCCAGCCACCGCACTGGTAACCCAAATTGTCAGCATGGCTTCCAGCAACCAGGATCTTGCCGCATTTTTTAGGGAGCGGCAATACTGGTTTCTCTTTGTATTTACCATTCTTTAGCAGCACAAGTGATTTTCTTACAGCCTCCCTAGCTAAATCACGATGCTCCTATCCAAAATTTCCAATTTATTTGGTTAATTGTCATCCAAATGTATCATACTAGACTAGAAATTATTTTATGAATTGATAACGTAAAAAGTGTATGGTAAGAGAGACCTGCTTGCCAAGCTCGCCAGCTAAGCTAGGATCTGGAAAGGGGTTCTCAAAGAGGCCCATCGTGAATTTGACCCGAAGTATTCTGCTCACAGCATCGTCAATTCGGCTCATTGGAATGGTATTATCATGGACCAGGCTAGTCAAATTTCCAATGAGGTCCGTGTAGTTGTACGGAATCATTATCTATAGTATGCAGAGATAAACTATCAGAAGAATATATAATAAGATGATTGTCTATTTCCTATTCTTGTGTGAATGTGTTGATATACAGATGTTGTAAAAAAATTGAACGGTAGTGACATGTCTATTTCCGCTTTCATTTTTCTGTTTTTACCGTTTAAGACCCCAAACTAAGAAAATTTCAGTAAAAGTGCATGTGGATTCATCCCCTACCTTTTTCCAGAAAAGGATCTGATATAAATAGAAAAGGTAAACAAACTGAAGAACTACCATTGGTATATGACTCTTAGATACTAACCATGTCAATGCCAGCAAGCACTCCTAGCTTTACAGACAAGTGGTAATTTGAACCCGGAGGGCTGGTGATTCTGTCGAGCCCTTGCCAATC
Organism: Carex rostrata; assembly: GCF_964058835.1. Classification (NCBI taxonomy): domain Eukaryota; kingdom Viridiplantae; phylum Streptophyta; class Magnoliopsida; order Poales; family Cyperaceae; genus Carex; species Carex rostrata. Next base: position 9,197,553 of record NC_135926.1, read on the forward strand.
TGATATGACAAAACCCTGTTACAGAAGCATTCAGGTAAATTAAAAGAAACACTAAAATAGAAAATTTTATACAAATTAATGATTTGTATGGACAGTAAGCTGATTGATCAATTAACTGATTAATATACTTAGAGGTAAGGAAGAAACCTTGAACTTCAGCTTGTTTTTGAGGTAATCAGTAACTAAGAAATGATTGGCATGCATTTTGACACCATTCCAGCTTGAATAAGAGATCATGACAGTTGATACACTCTCGATGATGGCATTATAGTATGGAGGCATGTGGATCCTGAGCAGTCCGCGGAAATCTATGATTGTGTTGTTCTCGTTAATGCCCATGTATGTACCACCATCTCCCACATAGTGCTTTGCACATGCTGCTACATTTCTCCTGTTTATTTATTAAGTAATGGATTGATTTATATTATGTACAGCTATCTAATATATGTTATGTACCCATACGTAGCAACAAAAAAATGCAATTAAAAGTTTACTTCTTTCAAATTATAATGTATGTACTTGCAATGAAATTTCATATAAAAGAAAATGAAAGCTGTTGGGTTAATTGAAGTATGAGTAACTCGGTACATACGTTCCCACAACGAAGGGTTTTCCTTTAGAACTAGGTGGGGCCTCGCCTTGAAATCCAGGGATAATTTTTGTCATCATTTGGACCACCTTTGGATCTTCACTGAAGCTCTCGTAGCACCTTCCCCATCTAGGATCTCTACACACCTAATTAAACATCAAGGCCCACAATTATTTAAAGCGCTTATGCTTTAAGCTAAAGTGCAACAAAAACAACATTCATACCGCAATACATGGAGCAAAGATGTAGGGAATGCCTGTAGCTCTAACTTCAAGGGCAACTGCAGCACCAATTTTCCTAGCTAGTTCTGGGTCCCTGCATATATGCATGTCTTCAGTTATATAATTAAGTTGAATGTGCTAATCAGTAATTCTGTCTTTTCTTTTCTTTCGCATAGTTTCCAATTAATCGGTTAGCAAGCCTTAACAGGTTTCGCCTTTATACAATGTGAAGTCCCGTATTGACAGCACTTAGACTCAAATTTATTGTTCACACCTAACTGAGGAACTGCCCAAAATACCCTATTTTAATGGGTGATGGACCATTTCTGATTTAATTATATATCAGATCTGATATCAGAAAGCTGATTTGTTTTCATTCTTAATTGTTGGATTTTATTTGCTTATTGGGTATCCATTAAGTATGTAAAGTAGGAGAGGATGCAATCGGTGGTGTTTCTATTTTACTGATATTATTTTTCTTTAATTGTTTTAAAATAAATATTCTCTTAGATTGGTCCCACTTTGGTTGTTGAAACATCACACAAAATTGTCATATAGATGACTTGCCACGTTTTAAATGGAGACTACAGTGCTTCTGGATAAGCCATACATTTATTTTTAATCCACCATAATGAATAAGAAATAAGCAACATTACATTCACCTCAAAACTAATAATTTCTCGCAACTTTTAATTTTGAAAAGCAAAAAAATATCAGCAAAAAATAAAAAAATACTGAATCTACCTTGTGGCACCGAGGCCGATGTTGTGTGGGAAGATAGTGGCTTTATAGACATTGTTATGGCCATGGACAGCATCAATGCCATAAATCATTGGAATTCCAAGACGGGTCGCGAGCGCCGCCTTTTGCATTTCTGTCACCATGCTCACCCATTGCTGCACAGTTGCCTTAGGTGCCGGTACGCTCCCTCCCCCACTCAGCACACTCCCTAAATCACATATTAACAACTAATTGATCATAAATCCAGACACATTGTCAATAAAATCAACTAATTTGGTGAACAAGTTCATACCTATGAAGTAATTTGTAATGACATCAGGAGTAGCAACAGATCTTTCAATTTGGGACATCTGTCCTATCTTTTCGGCAAGGGTCATACGGCTTAGTAGATCTTTTATTCGAACATTTAGAGGTTGTTTTGGGTCTTTGTACTTGGGATATCCACTGCCTTGTACTCCCACTGAGCTCAGCATTAAGCAGCAGTACACCAGGAAATGAACACATCTCCAAATGTGACTCATTGCAACTAATTAACTTGGTTCTCCTTTTTCAATGAAAATAACTTGATTTTCTTCAGAAGGGCTAAATGCTCATGTCTTATCCTGGGAAGAAAAGAGATTAATATTGTAAGCCATTCTTCAAATTTGAGAAGAAAAGAATCTTTTATTTTTCTATTACCAAAGATTAGTGAAGTATAACTACTATGCAATATTTTCCACAGTAATAGCAAGGGGAAGATTCATTTAAGAAAAAGCACGAAACAAAAAAAAAGGCTTGAAATCAAATCGACAATGACTCACAGCAAGAATGACTAGATTTACCAGTGAAGAATTCTAGCTAATGAAGGGATTCCTGTGGCACAAAAAAAGAAGGATTTAGAGGGGAAGCAGTGGAGCACTATTGGAAAATGAAGAGAACATGTACGATCTTTCTTCACTATCCAGTGCTAGTAGCTAGTACCTGTACCGGTGGGGACCACAGCACAGAGCAGTAGCACGCTCGTTTCACTGATTGGAACAATACACATCTTTTTCGGGGTTTTTTCGATTGGGACTTGGGACTAGTTTTTCATAAGACCCAAAGAAAGCCGACATTTTTATTTATATCCAATATTTAATATATTTTATCACAAATAATTAACTTTTTTTAAAAAAAAATTAAATACCCAAACCGCAGAAATTCCTGCGGTTTGGGATTTAATTTTTTTTTTGAAATTTTTATTCCAAACCACAAGAAATTCTTGCGATTTCGGATTATTTTTTTTTTGCACTATAGAAGCTCCGTTGCACTATATGTCTATATCTCTTTGAATTTAAAAAAAAAAATAATAATTATCGTGTAAATGACATAACAATCATAGATAATTTTAATAATCTTTGAATAATAAATGAAACCATAATCCATTAAAAAAATAAGCAAATGCACACAATAAATAGTAAATGCATTTTAAATTATATAGTAAATGCATTTTAAATTAATTATATGGGTAATTCTTGAATAATCTCTTAGGTTTTTGAAAAAACTAATACCAATCGTTGTATGTCTACCGTTGATAGAAAACTTAAACTGGATTTTTGAGGCACTAAACGATGTTTTTTTTGAAATTTTGATTTTGTCGACGCCCGAGGAAACTTTCCAAGGTAAAATTCGGATCCATCTTGTCCCCTCCTTTCTGAATTGGGGTCATACGCGCAAATTTAACTTTCCTAACCAAAGTTATGGATGTTTAAAGTTAAAAAAAAAATGATGCTTCTGTGCAAAAACACCTATAACACACTGATGTTTTATGCTCAGCTTAACGACAGCAGAAGTGCATCGATGACGCACCTATGCTCTCTAAATGACCATAACTTTATAATTGCCAAAACATCGATGACGCACCCATACAGTTTGGTCATAACCGGTATTAGTTTTTTCTGAAAGCTTAAGAGATTATTCAAGAATTACCCATATAATTATTTTAAAATGCATTTACTATTTATTGTGTATGTTTGCTTATTTTTTAATGAATTACTGTTTTAATTTATTATTCAAAGATCCTTAAAATTATCTATGATTGTTTAATATATGTCTTTTACACGATAATCATTTTTTTTAAATTCAAAGAGATATAATGCAACGGAGTTTTTATAGTGCCACCAAAAAAAATCTCAAACTGCAGGAATTTCTTGCTGTTTCAAATAAAAATTAAAAAAATAAAGTCCCAAACCGCAGAAATTTCTTGCGGCTTGGGTATTTAAAAAAAGAGCTTGAAAAATTAATTATTTATGATAAAATATATTAAATAATAGATATAAATAAAAGTGTCGGCAAAGAAAGAAACAAATAAAAGTATAAAAGAAACAATGATATAAAGGAAACACACAAAAAGAGAAAAAAAAACATAATTAATCATTATTGGCAGTTCGAAAAGTAAAGCCGGATTAATCTAGAGAAAAGACAAAGTTAATGGTTTTTAGAAAAGATATTAAAATACTTGTTGTAATAAATTAAAAACAATTAATATTCAATTAAAGAATGTGGTCCTCGTTGCTACGCCCCATGGAGAAAAAACATGGGTCCAATTTCAAGACAAAACGGACCAACATTCCATAATTTCATTTAGTTTATTTAATTATCTCTAAACAAAACGGACCAACATTGGTCCGTAGGCTTCCGATAATTTCATTTAATATGAATTTTGAAAGAGTTGGGAAACGCACCGAAAGATACTACATTGGTAGGAAACTATGAATTGTGCAGTATGAAGGAGAAGCAGAGTTACAAATATATTTCTTACCTAAAATGGAGTAGAAGGCACTAGTATTAGTATGAAAGGGGAGCCAATAATTAAAGAGGTAGGAAGATGAGTAGCGTGGAGTGTTTTAGATTTATAAATTATAATATAAGAGAAAGATGAAACAATGCAACGGCCAACGGGATTAAGGGCGCACCACCTCTCTTTCTTAGTCAGCATTTTGACGGATTATTAGACTGGTTGTTGTTTTTTTTTTTGAGGAAATATTAGACTGGTTGTTGTGGGCTGTGGGCACGACAAACAGCCATGCACTCTTTCTTTCGGGATTGGGTATCTCCGGTGCTACGGATCAATCATAGCTGTTCAATTTTCATCAAGATTAGCGTACATAACTTCAAATTCAGCAGATCAAAAGTGCACGAATATTGATGCGTATTGAACGGCTCGTACAAATATCTAACCGAATTTGATCTACATGTCCGTTGGACCGCCTCTCACGTCTTTCTATTATATTATAAAATATTATCCTATTGTTACTTTTCTTGTTCTCTTTTGCCACTATTGAGATCGGATTGGCTGGAAACGGATTGGTTCTCATCCGGAAGCATTTATTGCTTTTGATTTTCTTTTTTACACGTTTTGGAACAAGCGGGTTTTTTTTTATTTTGTAATTGTTTTATAATTTTTATTTTCTTTTTGAGAAAGTGACCGCTCAGCAGACTCAACTGTCGCCTGTCGGGGCTAAAATATCCCACAAAATGTGAAAGTTAAAAACTTTATGCGCTCCCATGTAGAGGTAAATTTAAGAAAGAAAGAAAAAGCTCCAGCTTTTTAAGTTCTTTAAAATGTGGAATGCGTTACATGTGAGGGATCGAATACAACTGGCATCGAATAATATCTCGGTCTGTTTGATATTCAATCAACGAGTTTGTTTGTGCTGAGACCAAGAATGACTGATGGTTCAGGACATCTTTATGTACTGAATTAGCAGCTCAATATCATTATGTATCAGTTTTTTCTTACTCGTGTAAGGTCTAGTTATAGTATTTTATATTTATGTACTGATATAGCTAGACAGGTTGATATATTGGTACGGGCTGATAGGACGTATTGGTCTGCACTGATACGCAATTTGAGCACGTATTAGTTTCTCTGTTTTTTGTTGATACATGATGCTTCTAGTACAACAGTTTGTTTGTAATATAAATTATGCCCCCCCCCCCCCCCCCCCCCCCCCCCCAAAAAAAAAATGGCATACAATTGTGATGTAAAACTTGTTTATCTTATTATCGATATTTAAATTAACAAATATAAATCATTGTATATATTGTAAACCAATTCAATTATATGTGCATATTAGTAGTTAAAATTTGATATATTGATTTTATTAGTTCTTGATGTATATGAGAACAGAATTAAAATGATGTATTTTATTTGTATGCTAGCGCGATATATACAAAATATTTAATCAGTTAGTTTTGTTGTATAATAGTTTTAAAAGAATAGTTATTTAAAATTAAATTTTTATTGATAATTATATGGGATCAATGATCATGGACATTATATTTCAAAATATGTTTTAAAAAAAAATCTAAACTTTGCATTAAAAGAATAGTTATTTAAAATTAAATTTTTATTGATAATTATATGGGACCCATGATCATGGCCAGAACGAAGGCTCCCCAACTCAGAGAGGTGGAGGAATGATGCCCGCCCTCGTCCGGGAGGCCTTTTAAATTCCTCATTATCATTATATTTCAAAATTAGTGATGTGTTTCTAAAAGAAGAATCTAAACTTTGCAGTTTGCACTCATAAATAGTAATCACCAAGAAAAAAAAATTGAGATAGAAAGATGGAGGTCAGACCTACTAACTTCTATTTAATTATCTATAAAAAATCACTATTCAAATTTCAAACCGACAACCTCTGCAGAAAGTATTGTCATTTACTGCTATAGAAAAATTTAAAAATTTAAGTGTGCATGCAATGTGCAGTGCTCCCTCAAATATACCTTTTTAAAAGTTAGCTACTAGGAGTGTCGATCGAAGTTTTCATCTGTACTATCCCACATCCTATGAGATAATTACTAGATAAAAAATTATACATGTTAATTTTTATTCATCTATTTTATAATATATTATTATGACAAGGCTGATTTTAAAAAAATGTTTATATATATTTTATTTAATTAATAATTTCTGATGATGTTGATTTGTACATGTGTTCAAATATTTAATATGTTTATTTGTTTACTATATTTAGGGATGAAATTATATAAATCATTTATTTATTCAGTAATTATTTGTATTTGTTTGTTACTCATTAACATTTGAACAAGGCTAATACTTATTTTATTTTTTATATTCATCACCTATTTATATTTTTACGTCCATTTTTGTAAATTTGACAAAAAAAAACTGCATTTGTAAATTAGATAATTATCTGCTGCGAAGGTTTTCAAAATTTTGTTTCTTTTTTTTTGACAATTCTAAAGTTTGAATTGCGACATGTGAGAAAAGAAGAAAAACTTTTAGTCTAAGCTTTTACTTCTGAAACTTTTGACATTGATGTCACAATTTATTTTCTGGATAAAATGGAAGAAAAGTCACTTTGAATATTTGTATTAGATAACAATGAAAAATCTAACTAGAATAGACCGGAGCAAAATACTAACAAAATAGGGAGATATTATTATTTTTTATATCTGAGTTTTATACATAGAATGACTTTTTACTTACGATAGTGGAATTCAAATTCGCGACTCATTAATTACGATAGTGGAATTCAAATTCGTTGTTTTTTCCAAAAAAAAAAACACCTTTCTTCATTATCTCTTTATCTCTTTCCTTCTCTCTTCTCTGCTCTCTTTCTATCTCATTCTCTCAATTTACACTTTCTCTCTCTAAAAGCAGAGTGTTGTTTTTCTTTAAAAAAAACAGCAAATTTGAATCCACAATGGTGAAGTCGTAAATTATGCACGAATAAATAGGGATGATGTTAACTCTTGAATTCTAACTAAATCCAAAGTTTGGACAAATTGCATGCGTTGAAATTTTATCTATCCAATTATTCTTAGTGTTAGCTCCACTGTTAGTTGCCTTATATTTTAACCAGGATGAGTATTTTAATTTTTTTGTAATTGATTCAAAATTGAAATTAAATTTTATTGAGACGATTTATTAAATAGTTTCTAAAGTTTTCAATAATTCATTCAATTTATTATTATATCAATATCAAAAAATCATTCAATTGAAATGTTTTACTAATATCACTAATCAAGTGTTGCAATTTTTCCTAAAAAAAAAAATACAAGCAAAATACATAAAAAAAAAATTTGAGAAAAGAAGAACACGAATCTAAGTTTGTTGGAGCAGAAAGGACTTGGCTACGGTGCTATGGGTAGCTAAGAGGCCTCCCGTGCTACAGCTCAATATTCGACTTTTCAAAATTCTAACGGTCGATCCGAACCGTTCATCTTGTTCTCCATATTAATATGTGCTTGGAGACCAAATTTTACATTTTTTGGAAATTTTTTACTATTTTTTTAGATTTATTGAAAATCGCTGTTTTTCAGACAAATCTGGACCATAAAAAACAGTGATATTCAATAAATCTAAAAAAATAGTAAAAAATTTCCAAAAAATGTAAAATTTGGTCTCCAAACACATATTAATATGGAGAACAAGATGAACGGTTCGGATCGACCGTTAGGATTTTGAAAAGTCGAATATTGAGCCGTAGCATGGGAGGCCTCTTAGCTACCCATAGCATATTAGCCAAATCCGAGCAGAAATAATTTTTTGTATCACCTTAACGGTTATTGCCGACAGATGTGTCTCTTTAAATCACACCGATTAAACTCATTTCATTTTTTTTTTCCTTTTCTTTTTGTTAGGCTCAGTGACGGATTCATGATTTTTGTGAGGAAGGCAAAAGAAAAAATAGTGAATCAGATTTAAATAGCTAATTAGATTTAAACTCATTAGCTAATTAGATCTTAGATAAAAAATTATTTTAATTTATAATTTTCACTGCTCTAATTTCTAATCCTAATCATCAATAAGAATTCAAAAAAATTATTATAATTTTAACCATAAATTTAACTCTAACTACAAATCAGAATTTCATAAGAGACATAAAATTTTAGAGAAAAACAAAGTTAGTTCAGATCTATAAATCTTTGTAAAAGTTCAAAATACAGAAGAGACAGTTACCCCGTAGTCCATACTGAGTCCGCCCTGCATAAGTTAGAAGTCATTTCTCACCTCTTCTGATTCTAGACACAAGTTGGCGACAAATTAATTTTTTAGATTATGTGTTTAATTTTCTTGTTTAAAAAGGATGTACGGTTCTAACCACAAAAAAAAGGGAGAGGGGGGCGTCCGACGCCCATCGGACCATTTTGTGTTCGATGGGTTCTTTTCACCGTCGGATCTGTTTTAAGATTCGCACCCGTAATTTCGTGTCTGCTTTAAAATTCGTACACACGAATTCTAAAGCAGATCTGACGGTGAGAGAACCCATCGAACACAAAAGTGGTCCGATGGGCGTCGGACGCCCTCCTCTCCCCAAAAAAAAGGATGTGCAGTCGTGCAAAGTTTATTTTCTTGAAAATGTGGCTTACATGGGGGAGTTCGGATCTCCTTAAGTAAGTCAATTTTTTAGTTTAGATCCGGACCGTCAGTTTAAAAGAACTTGTGCGTTTTATCTTGAATCGGATTGGTCTTAATTCAAATTAAACAGTCCTAATTTAAACTAAAAAGTTGAATTACTTTAGGGATCCGAACAACTAAGCCAGCAAAAGGTAGCTGTTCTTTACAACGGTAATATAAGGGAATTTAAATGTGCTTTTAGATTGTCTATGGGATAGGAATAGAAGTTCTTCTAATTCGCATTTCAGAATAGATGATCAATTGTAATTGAGGAAAAAAATTGTGCTTTTAGTATTCCAATCCGACTTGTTTATATCATATAGGACAAATTTTTTTTTTTTTTTTTTGGGAAAAACCGGGCAGATGCTGCCAGCGAATGTATTAGCATATAGGACAATCTCAACCACCAAATGTCCAAATCAAATATACATGGAAACAACTAGTTAATTGAATAGATACCCTTTTGGGGATTGGATTTTGTCCAAAGGGCTTTGGACAAAGCCTCATCCAAAGTCAAATTTAAACGTTTAATTTGCATTGAGATTCGTGCAAACATATTTTAGTCTAAATGGATGTATTAATTTTGATACAGATCGGACGGTTTAGATCCAGCTTTGAATGAAACTTTGTCCAAAATCTTTTGGACAAAAACTCCACCCTAGATTTTTAGCATTACCGACACTTAAAATCATTGTGAATCACTTGAATAATCATTACTCAACTGTGTTTCAATAGAAGATCTTTATTCTTGGCGTGGCTGCCATAATTAGAGAGATTCGCTCTTTTCGCCTAGGAAGAAAAAGAAAAAGAAAAATAAATCTTAACTGTCGACGCTTCTTTTTTCTTCATTCACTTCTCTTCATTTCATTCTTCTTACTTCTTTTATTAGTTTTTTTCTTCGGTATAGCGATATTTTTTCGTCTTTCTTGTCTCTATCTCCTCAGGCGAAGAAGATAATGAGAGAGAGAGAGAGAGGAGAGAGAGCACATTTGAGAGTGTGGTATTGTTGAAACTCGAAGTGTAGAGTTTTTATCTCCATCTTGATCGGAGCGCGGCAGTGAGCAATCCGGTTGTCGGAACGTGACGGCTATCGGACAAAAGTGAATCCAGTTGTAAATAGAGATGGAGAAAAAGATAATAAAATGTTTTTAGAGTAGATAAGTATAATTAGTTGGTTAAAGTAGTTTAAAAAAAATGTGTTTCAATGTATTATTTTAAAAATATATTATATTGACAAATATATTTGATAATCACATTAACTGGCAAAATGAATCTTTAAATGAAAATGTTTAAATTTAAGATACATACATTTAGATAAATAAAGTGTTGTAAGAAAACGGTTAAAATCGGTTGTTTAGTCGGTGGCCGTGATTAAATCATCACGAACAGAAGGTGCAGAAGATTATTTGAGAATAAAAATGTCAAATCAGAGATAGCAACTTGCCACCTCACCCTAAAAAAAAGAAAATATCAAATCGGTTAATTTGTCCTATTAAGCGTCATATTTGTTTTCTAAAGTTAATTGTTAATTAAATCTAATAATTATTAAATAAAGTAGTTCGGATGTAAGTTAATCTGGTTTCTATTAATGAAACGGATTTTATAGTCTTTTATCAAAATAAAGTAAAAAATCAAAATAGTAATAAATAAATAAAATAGTTCAGTATCGTACCTCACATATACAATCAGAATTTAAAAACTTTATATAATTTGATGTATTAAGAATTATTAAATTTGATTGCTGAAAAAACTCAAATTGTTTGATGAACTGTAATGCAATCGATATATAAGTTTTTAAAAGAAGAAAATTTGCTCGCCTAACGAACAGCTTGCGCCTTGCGCCACTCGGATCTGCACCGGATCGAGTCATCGAGATATGCAAACTAAATGCCAGTCCTTGCTAATTTGATATATAAGTTTTTAAAAGAAGAAAATTTGCTCGCCTAACGAACAGCTTGCGCCACTCGGATCTGCACCGGATCGAGTCATCGAGATACGCAAACTAAATGCCAGTCCTTGCTAATTTAATATTAATTCTTCAATTATTTATGTGCCGGCTCTTAATCATACTCACCCCCACCGATTGCGTATCCTCTAAGATATCCCAATTTTTTTGTGTGACCGACATGTATTCAGAAATAGCGCAGGGCCAAGTTTTATTTGCGCTTTGATTTTTTTTTTTTTTTTAAATTATTGAAATTGCTTGGGAGTGACCACAGTAACAATATACTCGATATATTTACGAATAATTTGCATTTTGTTCTTTTTTTGACATTTCTAAACTGAACTCCGAATAGAACGCGAATCACAAATTATTCGCAAGAAAAACGCAATTGTTTTTTAATTCTTTTTTGAGGTTGTTTTTGAGGTTTTTTTATTTGCTTTGTTGTTGTACCAAATCATGTTCGAATTAAACTCTAATCACGAATTTTTGACCTCCGCCAAACTGAACCCGAATTATTCGTTTATCACTATAGCAGTGACTACTTTTGAGTTTTGTGTAGAACATATTTGAACGGTTGAGATTTCACAAAAAAAAAAACTCAAGTTTGATTATATTTTATGATTGTGATTGGATTTCATTTCTAGCCTACTCCAATTTATTTGAGACTTAAGACTTAATTGTTGTTGTTGTTCTAAAGTTTAATCATATCAATGAAGAAAAAAATAATTGAAAAAAGTAATATATACAAAAGGTTTGCAAGTTTGAACTCAATCAATTTTCTACCTCTATATGAATCATATCAATGACCCCACTAATAAAGATATCTATGACTAGTAGACCTCCATCATTTAGAAAAAGAAAAAAGTAATATATATAAAAGGTTTGCAAGTTTGAAATCAATCAATTTTCTATCTCTATATGAATCATATCAATGACCCCACTAATATAGATATCTATGACTAGACCAGTAGACCTCTATCATTTAGAAAAAGAAAAAAAATAATAAAAACTCAAAGTTTGAACTCAATCAATACTTGCACTAAATACGAATCGCCCCTCCCTTCAATATATATGGTATAAACTAGAGGATTAACAATACCCTTAACGGGTATACCCTACCCTACCCGCCCGTGCCCGCCGCCCGGGGTACCCGTACCCGAGCCCGGGTATGGGTCGGGTACGCGGGTACGCGGGTAAGGGCAAAAACCGGACCGGACTCACATTTTTGGACCCATACCCGACCTTACCCTACCCGACTAAACCCGTACCCGACTATACCCGTACCCGAGTACCCGTATCCGTATACCCGAGTACCCGTACCCGTATACCCGACCACTGTTCATTGCCCCTTCAAAATTCAAATTTGTGTTTCCCCCCCCCCCGGTGCCATCCAGACCCGACCCACCCGGACAGGACCGGACCGGACCTAGACCCGCTAGGCGAACCCAATTGCTGAGGCGGACCCGCTAGGAGGACCTTCAGCGCTAAAACAAATTTGCTTGAGCTGGGATTCGAACCCCTGTCCTCTAGGATCAAGGCTTAGCATCAAACCACTACACCACTTTAACTTTTGTTACCATTCTTTTATTTTATATATATAATATATATCAATATATCATCTCTTATCTCTTCACTACATCACTTTAACTTTTGTTTCCATTCTTTTATTTTATATATATAATATATCAACATATCATCTCTTATCTCTTCAATATTATAATTAATATTTTTATCTTAGAAGTTAATATATCTTAATTATCCGACCATTATTCGTTTTATATCCGTATTTGAATCCGTATCCGTGGACTATCCGTATCCGTGGACTATCCGTTCCGTTTATTAGATATTTAGATTTGTTAGATTTATTGAAAATGTTAGATTTATTTAGTTTATGTTAGATTTGTTAGATGTAAAGTAATTAAATTTGTTTTGATGCTAGATTTTATTTTTGAAAATGTTAGATTTTTTTTTGAAAATGTTAGATTTATTTTGAATAGGTTAGATTTAATTTCTGTTTTTTAATTTCTGTTTTTTTGTTTCTGTTTTTTAATTTCTGTTTTTTAATTTCTGTTTTTTTGTTTCTGTTTTTTTATTTCTGTTTTTTAGATTTATTTTTGTAAATGTTAGATTTATTTTGAATAGGTTAGATTTATTTTTGAAAATGTTAGATTTATTTTGAATAGGTTAGATTTAATTTTTGTTTTTTAGATTTATTTTGAATAGGTTATATTTATTTTCTGTTTTTTAATTTCTGTTTTTTAATTTCTGTTTTTTTGTTTCTGTTTTTTAATTTCTGTTATTTTATTTCTGTTTTTTATTTCTGTTTTTTAATTTCTGTTTTGTAGATTTATTTTTGTAAATGTTAGATTTATTTTGAATAGGTTAGATTTATTTTTGAAAATGTTAGATTTATTTTGAATATGTTAGATTTATTTTTGTAAAGAGAACAGAGCGTTTTAAGCTTTATGCAATTTACTACTCATATGGAAGCTCTTGTAATTAAATAGGATGAGCGCTGCTTGCAGTTAAAACCACTCTGTAAATAAAATTCAGCTCAATTATAACTCTGTGGGGTGGGGCCGTGGGGGATGAGAGGGAATTGAAATTAATTTTCTTAATGCATACAAAATTACTTTATTATTGTTTAATTTAGATATTTAGAAATGAAAATTCTGCCGTAGTTACTATTCATAAGTGATTAAATTTTAGTTTTTTATTTGTTTAGTTTGAACTTCTACATGTGATAGGTATTTTATTCTTGCAATTCATATTTAAATGGGATTGAAATTATATATAGTATATAGTTTAGAAAATTAATTTAGACAAAAAATTGCAAATGAAATTTGCACGAAAATTAATGGAAAAAACATGTTTATGAATTGCTAAATAGTTTGAACCAAAAAATTATACAACATAACATTCTTGTTGCATCAAGAACTCATATCTATCATTGTTGAACATAGCACGTGAACTCTTGCCGCATGAGTTAATGAAGACCTACAAGTATACGTCATCTAATGATTGATCGGAACCGTTAAAATCGAAGAGTATCACATTAATATCATTACAGTGAAATTTGTTGAAATTTGATGTTCATCTACCTATCCATCAAGCTTACGGAATATACACACATCATAGGGTCACAAACAGATCGCGTTGGATCAAAACCTCGACACAAAGAAAGTTTATTTTTTTTTTTGCTAATACAGTTCAATATTTTCCCATGATCATTTAAAAAGTAATTTGGAAGTAATTCACTGCAGATCGATCGTCGATCGCTCATATAAAAATGAACGGTTTGTAATTGTTGACTCAATTTTAAGAAGAAAATAAAGATGAAATTATATAAAATTGATAATTACAAGTATTATTTGATCACATGGTACGTAAAAAAGTAGAAAATATTTTTTTCGAAATTTATTCGTATTATTTACTATACAAAATTCACCAATTTCATCATTTTTTGATATAAGTCGTCCGATGGGTGATTAAGAGTCAGGATTATCAATGGATGTGTCCATTACAGAGGCTACTAGCAGGAGGTCCATTTCACTGAGGTGATATAAAATTTATGTTTAGATCTGCACTAGATGCAATCATCTGACTCCTTTAATAATCGTGCTATCCCTGATCATTTGCCCCGATCTAAACATAAATATCATGTTACCTCAGGGGATATGAATTCATGGATAGGTGTATTGTAAATGAGATACAGAAAAAAAAAAAAAAAAACCCAACAAAAAAACCAGCTAAAAAAAAACAGCAACAAAAAAACCAAAAAAACAGCAACAAAAAAAAAA